>NC_137890.1:189724486-190448531 GCF_963455335.1 Martes martes
CTAGAAAAATGTTGCTATGATTGATCTAGGGCTCTCTTCTAGTATTCTCTCATTTCGGTCCACAATCCATTGAGTTTATTTTTGTGCATGGTGTAAGAAAGTGGTCTGATTTCATTCTTCTGTATGTATGTAGCTGCTCAGTTTTCCCAACTCTGCTTCTTGAAGCTACTCATTCCAATTGCTTGTTCTTATCTCATTTGTAGACTATTAATTGACCATATAATTGTGGGTTTGTTTCTCAGTTTTCTGTTCTGTTCTATTGATCCTGTGTCTGTTTTTGTGCCAGTATCATACTGTTTTGATTATTACAGCTTTCTAATATAACTTGAATTCTGGAATGTGATACCTCCATTTTGCTTTTCTTTTTCAAGTTTGCTTTGGCTATGTTGGATTTTTTTTTTTTTTTTTTTGTCTCCATACAAATTTTAGGATTATTTGTTCTAGTTCTGTGAAAAAACCATTAGTGTATTGAAAGGAATTGCATTAGATCTGCAGATTTCTTTGGATAGTATGGACATTTTAACAATATTTTTCTTCTAATCCATGAAAATGGAACATCTTTCCATTTGTGCCATCTTCAATTTCTTTGATCAGTGTTTTATAGTTTTTAGAGTACAAGTCTTTCACCTTGTTGGATAAATTTATTCCTAGGTATTTTGTAATTTTTGGAGCAATTTTAAGTGGATTGTTTTCTTAATTTCTCTTTCTGCTACCTTATTGTTAGTATATAGAAATGCAACAGATTTCTCTATATCGATTTTATATACTGTGAACTTCCTTAATTCATTTATCAATTCTAGTAGTTATTTGCTTGACTCCTTAGGGTTTTCTATATATAATATCATGTTATATGCATGTTATCCTCCTTACCCATTTAGATGCTTTTTATTTCTTTTTCATGTCTGATACCTTTGGCTAGGACTTCTGGAACTACGTTGAATATAAGTGGTGGATATCCTTGTCTTATCCCTGAACTTATGGGAACAGCTTCAGTTTTTCACCATTAAATATGATGTTCACTATACGTTTTTCTTTTCTTTTCTTTTTTAAGATTATATATTTGAAAGAGAGAGAAAACAGAGGGATGGGCAGTGGGAGAGGGAGATAATCTCAGGTAGACTCCCCAATGAGTGTGGAGCCTGATCTGGGGCTCAGTTTCACAACTCCAAGATCATGACCTGAGCTGAAATTAAGAGTTGAATAATTAACCTTCAGAGCCATCCAAGCATCCCCACTATGGGCTTTTCATCTAAGGTCTTTATTATGTTGAGGTGTATTCCCTCTGAAATTACTTTATTGGGGATTTTTATCATGAGTGGATGTTGTACTTTGTGAAATTCATATTCTGTATCTATTGAGATGATCATATGGTTTTTATCCTTCCTCTCATTGATGAGATGTATAACTTTTATTAATTTGTGAATTTTGAACACTTGCTTACACCCTGGAAATAAATCCCACTTGATCGTGGTGAATGATTATTATTATTTTTTTAATGTATTGCTGAATTTGATTTGCTGGCATTTTGTTGAGGATTTCAGACGTATTGACCTAAAGATCTCTCTCTCTCTCGTTTTTTTTTTTTTTTTTTGTTGTTGTTGTTGTTGTTTGTTTGTTTGTTTTGTAAAGTCTTCTTCATCTGATTTTGGTATCAGAGTATTGATAACCTCATTGAATGAATTTGGAAGTTTCTCTTTCTTTTCTATTTTGGACTAGTTTGAGAAGAATATGTATTAACTCTTCTTTAAATGTTTGGTAGAATTCACATGTGAAGATGTCTGGTCCTGGACTTTTGGTTGTTGGGAAATTTTTTATTACTGATTCAATTTCATTGCTGATAATTCATCTATTTAAATTTCCTATTTCTTCCTGATTCAGTTTTGGAAAATTATGTTTCCTAAGAATTTATCCATTTCTTCTAGGTTGTAAAATTTGTTGACATAATTTTTCATAATTGCTTATAACCCTTTGTATTTCTGTGGTATTTTTATTTCTCCTCTTCCATTTCTGATTCTGTTTATTTGAGACTGCTCCCTCCTCTCTCTCTTTCTTTTATTTCTGATGCATCTGGCTAGCAGTTAAGCAATTTTGTTGGTCTTTCCAAGAACCAGCTCCTGTTTTTATTGTTTTTTTTTTTTTTTAATTTTCTTTTTTTAAACTTTCTGCTCTAATGTTTATTCTTTCCTTCCTTCTGCTGGTTTTGGGTTTTGTTTGTTCTTCTATTTCTAGCTCCTTTAAGTGAAAGGTTAGGTTGTTTATTTGAAAATTTTCCTGCTTCTTGAGGTATGCCTGTATTGTTATAAGCTTCCTTCTTAGAGCAGCTTTTACTACAGCCCAAAGAATTTGGATTGTTGTATTTTCATTTTTATATGCCTCTGTGTATTTTATGATTTCCTCTTTGATTTCTTGTTTAGCCCATTCATTGTTTAATAGCATGTAATCTAACCTCTATATTTCCAGATGTTCTATGTTCTTTCCAGATTGTGTGTGTGTGTGTGTGTGTGTGTATGTGTGGTTGATTTCTAGTTTCACAGTATTGTGTTTAGAAAAGGTGCATGGTATTACTTTATCCATTTTGAATTTGTCAAGACTTGCTTTGTAGACTAACCTGTGACTTATTCTAGAGAATGTTCATGTGTACTTGCCAGTAATGCATATTCTACTGTTTTAGGATGGAATGCTTTGAGTATATCTGTGATATTCTTCTGGTCCAATGTGTCATTGAAATACACTGTTTCCTTATTGATTTTCTATTTTGATGATATTCATTGAGGTAAGTGAGGTGTTAAAGTTCCCTACTATTTGGGCGCCTGGGTGGCTCAGTGGGTTAAAACCTCTGCCTTCAGCTCAGGTCATGATCTCAGGGTCCTGGGATCAAGCCCCGCATCAGGCTCTCTGTTCAGCAGGGAGCCTGCTTCCCTTCCTCTCTCTCTCTGCCTGCTGCTCTGCCTACTTGTGATCTCTGGCTCTTTCTCTGTCAAATAAATAAACAAAATCTAAAAAAAAAAAAAAAGTTCCCTACTCTTATTATGTTACTATCAATCACTTACTTTATGTTTGTTAATAGGTGCTTTATTTATTTGAGTGCTCCCATGTTGAGGCACAAATAATTACCACTGTTATATCTTCTTGTTGGACTTTTCCCTTTATGATTATGTAGTGTCCCTTTTTGACTGTTACGGTCTTTGTTTTAAAGTCTATTTTGTCTGATAGTGTTACTACTCTGGCTTTCTTTTCACTTATATTTGCATAATAAATGGTTTTCTATCTCCACTTTCTTTCTTTTTATTTTTTTCTCCAATTTCAATCTAAAGACCTAAGATGAGTTTCTTATAGGCAGTAAATACAGTCTTGCTTTTTATCCATTCCATCACCCTGTATCATTTGATTGGAGTATTTAGTCCATTTATATTCAAAGTAATTGTTGATAGGTATGTACTTATTGCAGTTTTGGTATTTGTTTAATAGTTATTTTTGTCATTCTTCTCTGTTGCTTTCTTCTCTCTCTCTCTCTCTCTCTCTCTTTTTTCCCTCCAAGGGTTTGCTTGTTTTCTTTAGTGATGTATTTGGGTTTCTTTTCTTTGTTTTTTACATACCTATTACTGGTTTTTGATTTGTGGTTACCATTAGGTTTATATACAATATCTTGTGCATATACCAGTCTATACTAAGTTGATAGTTGCTTAAGTTTGAACTCATTCTAAAAGCACATTTTTACTCCCACCCCACATTTTAGGTATATGGGATCATTCTTTATATCCTTTTATTTTGATAATCCCTTGACTGATTTTTATAGATAAAGGTAATTTTACTGCTGTTGTGCTTCCTAATTTTCCTTACTCCTTCTTATGGTCTTTCCTTTCCACTAATAGGATCCTCTTTATTATTTCTTTATAAGGCTGATTTAGTGGTGATGAATTCATTTAATTTTTGTTTGCCTGAGAAACTCTTTATTTTTCCATCTATTTTGAATGATAGTCTTGCTGGATAGAGTATCCTTGGTTGCAGGGTTGTTTTGTTTTGTTTTGTTTTGTTTTTTTGCTTGTTTGTTTGTTTTTCTTTCTTTCAGCACTTTGAATATATCATGCCACTTTCTTCTGATCTGCAAAGTTTCTCCTGAAAAATCAGCTGATAGCTTTGTAGGGTTTCCTTTATAAGTTAATTATTTCTTTTCTCTTGCTCTTTTATTTTTTATTTTATTTTTATTTTTTAAAGATTTTATTTATTTATTTGACAGAGAGATCACAAGTAGGCAGAGAGGCAGGCAGAGACAGGGCGGGGGGGAAGCAGGCTCCTTGCTGAGCAGAGAGCCCAATGTGGGACTCAATCCCAGGACCCGGAGATCATGACCTGAGCCGAAAGCAGAGGCTTTAACCCACTGAGCCACTCAGGTGCCCCAATTCTTTTACTCTTTTAAAATTCTTTCTTCATCACTACTTTTTGCCATGTTAAGTACTGTGTTTTGTCAGGGACCCTCTTTGATTGTTTTTGTTGGGTGGCTCTCTGTGCCTCTTGGATGTGAATATCTGTTTCCTTCCCCAAATTCAGGAAGTTTTCAGCTGTTAGTTACTGAAATAAATTTTCTGTCCCTTTGTCTTTCTTTTCTTCTTTTGGGATCCCTATAAGGTAATTGTTGTTACATTTTTGTGGTGGTGTTGAGTTCTCTTAGTCTGTTTTCACTTTTTTTATTATTTTTTTCTCTCTCCCATTTAGTTTGATTGCTATTACTCTGTCCTCCAGTTTGCTAATCTGTTCTGCTTCCCCTAGTCTACAATTTAATCCTTATAGTATATGGGATTTTAAAAATAATTTTTATTGGAAGGAGGGGCAGAGGGTAAGGGGGAGAGAGAATCTGGATGTAGAGCCTGATGTGGCACTTTATCTCATGACCCTGAGATTATGACCTGAGCAGAAATCAAGAGTCAGACTCTTAATGACCTGAGCCACCAGGCACACCCCTTTAGTATATTTTTCATTTCAGTTAAGTTCTTCATCTCTGATTGGTTCTTTTTTGTTTTCTCTCTCTTTTTAAAGGGTATCACTGAGGCCCTTCATTCTTTTCTCAAGTCCAGTGACTATCTTTTTGACAATTACTGCAAATTTTCTATGAGGCTTATTATCTCCATTTCATTTTGTTCTCTTGCTGTAATTTTGTCCTCTTCTTTCATTTGGGACATATTCCTCTGTCTTCTCATTTTGTCTAACTCTCGGAGTCTGTTCCTATGTGTAAGAAAATTATTTATATCTCCAGGTCTTGAAAGTAGTGGCCTTATGGAGAAGTCCTATGTTGCCCTTTAGTGTCATGTTCCTTGTTCACCAGAACCTGGTGCTTCATGGGTGTCTCCTATGTATGTTATATACATCATACTATTGTGACTGAGCCACCTTCTCCTTCAGTCCAGTCATCTGCAATGACTCTTTTTTGCCTATGTTGGGCAGGACTTAGTCCCTGTGTTGTTAGTGGGCCAGCCTGGGACTGCTTTGTTCTTGAGTTGGGTCAGAACAGATTTTTGCCAGAGCTACAGTTGCATGGAACTATAGGATCCTTTTCCTGTGTTGTACCTTCACAGGCTTTCATTCTTGAGCAGACCCTTCAGTCAGACCATTTGTGTGTGCCTGTTGTGGGGTCTGCTCATCTCCCTTCTCTGTGCTTGCTGTCCCTCCTTCCCTGGGACTGACTCACAAGTCTGACCATGTCTTTGCCCTTTCTATTTATTTATTTTTTTTTAAATATGGCCTCTTCTCTGTGATCAGCTGTGGAGAGTCTGTTCTGCCAGGTTTTGGGTCATTTTCTGGGTTACTAACAGTGATGTGGGTGTTATCTAAGTATATCTCTGGAAGGAGGTGAGCTTAGGATCCTCCCACTCTGTCATCTTCCCCCAAAATGCATCTGTATATCTTCTCAAATGACAGGTCTAATGTCTCTTGTTCATTTCCAATTAGATTATTTGCATTTTTTTTACATTTAATTTGAGCTATTTCTATATTTTAAGTACTACTTTAATCCTTTTTGAATTATATGGTTTGCATATTTTTTATCCCAATCTACTGCTTGCTATTTCAACTTCTTCACATGGTCTTTTTGCAGAGTAAAACTTTCATTTTAATGAGATCCAATTTATCAATTTTGCCTTTATAAATTACACTTTTGGTTTCAAATATAAGAATTATTTGCCTATCCCAAGATCCCCAATATATTCTCCTATTATTTTCAAAAAACAATTATAGCTTAACATTTTACATTTAAGTCTAAATGTAAAAAATATACAATTTTGTATGAGGTCTGAGATTTAGGTTGAGATACATATTTCTGCCTACAGGTTCTGATACTATTTGTCGAAATGTCTTTACTTCCTTCACTGAATTATTTTAATATCTGTGTGTCAAAATTAGTTGGACATATTTGTCTGGGTCTATTTTAACGTTCTCCCTCCTGATCCATTGATCTATGAGTTTATCCTCTCATTAGTACAACAGTGTCTTGAGTAGTGTAGCTACAGATTATACATGCACACAGACAGATTCTCCTAGTGTTGTCAGAAAGACTCCTGGTTCAATTAAGGGGGGAATAATCCCCCTTGTGTTGCCTTTTGTTGCTAGGTTGTGGGGAAAGGAGATGCTAAATCAGGGTTTCTTTCTTGTGTTGAGCAGGGGAATGTGAGGACATTCTGACACTATTGTTCTTTCAGTCCTGGAGTTCCTTGCCTTACCATCTTTCAGAATTCTCTTTTATTGTCTTTTGTATTATTTCCTTGGTTTATAGTTGTACTTCATACTATACATCATTTTGTCCATGCCAGAAAGAAACATACTTTTTGTTAGCTCAGTTGGCATTTTAAAATCTGTCCATCAATTCTTTAGCTTTAATCAACCTTCTTTCTCAGAAAGAACAATGATTGGAGCAAAAAGAAATTGTAGGACTTGTCATTAATAGTCTAGTACAAGTACTTTACTTTTGAATATTTGCTGGATAGACTGTTTTCCTCAGAAGTACCAAATTATTTACATTTGACTATTATTGCATGAGCTCACATCATTTCTTTTTTTTTTTTCTTGTATTTTTAAATATAGGGATACATACTTAATTTTAAATGTAAATTGTCCTTGGTTTTTGCTCTACAAACAAAATTAATTTCTTATTTTCTACTATCCAAACTGTGAGTATATTAATAACCTTAAAATAGTTGTACTTTCTGAAGCAAAGTCTAAATTTCAAAGACTAGAATTATTTACTAATTATTTAATAATGGAGTAAAACCTATAACTTGAATGAGCAAAGAAAATTTGTTTCTGCCGTGTGATGATAGTATTATGAACCTGCTGCTTTTAGATGAAGCAATAAAAGTATTTCATAACCTGACTTAGACCAAATGGAAGAGGGTTATAAAGAGAATTTCATTAAAAGCATTTATTACTTCAAGTCCATAACTGGAGAAATGACGAAGTTCTGTTTAAGTTGGAGACATTGCAGGTATGGAAATAACACTCTTTATTTCAGTAAATTATTACTATAAATATGGTTATTTAGTATATAAGGGCTCTTATTTTATAACACTTGTGTCCTGCCTCTCTCTGCCTGAATGCAAAGAGGTATGGTTAGAGTTAGTCAAAATTTCATCAAGAATAGGAGACAGGGGTGCCTGGATGTCTCAGTCATTAAACATCTGCCCTCAGCTCATGTCATGATCCCAGAGTCCTGAGATCGAGCCCCCCATCAGGCTCCTTACTCCTTGGGAAGCCTGCTTCTCCTTCTCCCACTCCCCCTGCTTTTGTTCCCTCTCTAGCTGTGTCTCTCTCTGTCAAATGAATAAATAAAATCTTAAAAAAAAATAGAAGACAATGTTTGCAAATCTATGTGTCATAGTCTTACTAACCTAAAAATTTTTCTCAGTATTTTTCTTTTAAGTTATGCTTAACACAAACTGCCAAAAACATGCTCCTGCGAAAGTATTCTCATTTAGAACAACTAATTGTATAGTATTATAATTTTAGTTAATTAAATCTAAAACTGGTTTTAGTCATATTTATGAATTTTTTCAATGGAAAATGAAAATGAATTTTTTAAACTTTCATGACTTCCTTGTTAAAAATTTTTTAAGTAAACATGTTGACAAAATTGTGGTTATAATTTCACATTCAACTATTTGTATTTTTCTAGCTAAATGTTTTCTCCTCAGTGCAGAATTTTACTAATTTATGAACCATCCCTTGCCACAGTAATAATTGTAAGCTAACAGCATTTATTAGTTTCTTACAAATGTTTTATATACATCAGTGAACACATGGATTAGTACAAATAATCACAAGAGATGTTAGCTTGACTACAATATTTCTGTGATTCAATATGATTTGATAATATTGTCAGTTACCAGTAAACAAAAAAATATTATTTTACATTGGATTGTAAAATTATCACAAGAAATTAGAAAATAAAAAATTAAAATGTGCCATGTAAGCAGTTAATTATCAATCTGTAAAGCTCTTTTTAAACTCTCATAAAGGTTCAGTACAAAATTAGAACATTATAAGGTCTTGGAAAGGCTTAGAGTAATCTTACCAAAGGATCATTTTTAAATCCCTCTTATCATTTTTAATAGGCATATATGTAATTTCAGAATATCAAAGTGAAATGTATAAATAAAAGGAGACAAATATTATATTGTACTCAGATTTTGACTGGGAGATAGTCTGTGATATCGAAGCAGACAATGAGAATAACTGCTATAAAACAGGAAATCAGAGTTGCCTTGAAGATTCCCTCTTTCCTATATAAAAACATCTCAAAATACAAAAATGCTCTTGGCATTGATAAGACAAAACATCCATGTTCACAGTAACTAGGAAAATTGCCTTAACATGGCAAACCAATATATGCATTTCTTTTTTCATATAAAATGAGGATATGTAACAGGCTAGTTATGTCAAACATATGATTTTTTCATTATACCAGATATACCCATCTTATTAAAAAAATCACTCTATTTGCCCCAGATTTTTTTCCTGAATTTGGTAATTACTATTCAGTTTTTTCCCCAAACAATACGTATAAGAATAGAAGCTAGAATCCCTAGGTTTGGATTCTAGTTTTGTTATTAGCTGTGTGACCTTAGGCAAGGTATTTCCTTATACACCTATGCTACGGTTTCTCCTATACAAAGGATAATAATAATATTTAACTCATAAGACTGCTATAAGAATTAAAGTCATAAGTATAAAATACTTGGAAAAGTGACTGACACAGTGAAAGTTCAATAAACGTTTTTACTATTATTATTTACTGTTAGTATTTTCAGAGAAATATATAAACATGGAGCTCTTAATGAGTTTTGGAAAGAGTACCTAAGAGAGTTGTTATTCTTAGCATTTACATACAACCTTTTTAGGGAATAATTTTGAAGTTTGGCATTTACTAAGAAAAAAGAAAAACTAAAAAAATTAAGATTAATTGCTCTACAGATTTATTTATTAAAGAATCTCCTCAATATTTCTGCATCCTATTTAATTTGAATTATATCAAATTATACTTACTTATGAGCTCTGGTGTTTTTGGCTAGATCTATATGCACTAAAAGAGAACTGGAGGGAAGTCTATTGAAGTGTATAATGACACATGGTTCCAATGATACAAACATTCTTAAATCTCTAACTTTTAATTAAACTCAGTACACTGTTTTTTCACTATGAATGCACCTCAGCAGATTTTCCTAATTACTTATATTCTAAAGTGTATATTCTACCTCCCCAGTTAGAATTGACACTCAAGATTATGCCCTTCAAATTTTAATCCCTTGAACCTCCATATTACATATTATTAAAAATATATACCCATTTTTCTCATACATCTCATACAATTATAATGTATAATATCAGAACCATTTGATATCTTGTTACCTATCACTGATTATTCTAAATTTAGCTGCTGTATAAGGGTGATTCATTTACTGAAGATTTCCTTCTTTCTTTTTTTTTTTTTTTTTTAAGGTTCAGTTATTCATTTTAGAGAGAGAGAAAGAGAATGAGCAGAGGAGGAGGGAGAGGAGAGAGAATCCTAGACAGACTGCCAGCCAAGCTGGGGCCTGTCTTGGTGGGGCTCAAGGTGGGGCTTGATCCTAGGACTTTGAGATCATGACTTGAACTGAAAACAAGGTCCAAGACCCAAACGACTGAGACACTCAGGCACTCCCTTTTACTAATTATTTCTAAGAGCAAAAGGAAACTATTGTTATTGAGTGCAATTCCAAGTAACACTTTAGAAGTTTTAAAAAATAAAGTCCAAAGATACTCCTTTGCTAAACGGGTCTTAAAAAAGGCTATAATGATGATAATGGCATGACGCCCTTTTCGTTGTAGCACAGTTGGAACAGTGTTAAACACAAAATAGCTCAGTCGCCTGGGGTTTATTATCTTTTTTATGGATGGGGCAATATCTTAAAGTTTCATGTTTATCTATACTTGTGCATATACCATCTTGAGACAAACTATATATGACTATATATGACCACCTGGGTGGTCCAACTCTCCACTTCAGCCCAGGTCATGACCTCTGGATTGTGAGATCAAGCTCCACCTTGGGCTCTGTGCCTAGCAGGGGGTCTGCTTGAGGTTCTCTCTCTCCCTCTTCTTCTGCCCCTCTGCCAACTCCTGCTTCTGATTGATCTCTCTCTCTCTCCCCAAAATAAATAAATACATGTTTTTAAAAGTGACAAATTGAACAAAAATTCTTTTGAATAGTTTTGATTAAGCTTAATTTTTAATACAAATGCCCAACTGACTCAGTTTTCAAGTTGCATGCTTAACAAAGTTGCCAACCCACACAGTATAATTGCTAGTAAATGTAACTTTAATGAGGTCACTAGGGCAGTTTTTAAACTATCAGTAATGAGGACAATTTTTTTTTCCAGTATCCAATATGTTATGGTCTGAATAGTTTGTAAGGTACAATGACATGACTTATGAAAAATAAAAATATTAAGGTTATATCAAATACAAACCCAGATCTTAATATTAGAATGTACAGACATAAAACATTTCAATAATTACACTCAGAATAAACATAATATAGGAAGAAAACAGTTACATAAAGTATAGATTTTTATTGAAAGTGTGTATAGATATTTATTTTAAAGAATCAATTTATAGATGTCATTTGTTTGTTTTGCACTTATATCTAAACAAAAGCTATGAGTAAATCAGTGATTTTCCATATTTATCTTAAATATGTGAATTGACTTTGCATTCTGCTTCTAAATCTATCTACTCTAGTTTACATTGATAACCATGTTAGTCTTAAAAAATATTTATATAAACTATTACATTTTATTTTATTACAGTAGAAGTAGAGAAGCCAGTTTCACAATAAAAAGATGATGTGAAGTAAGAGAAAGTGAACTGATGAAGATAAACCAACTTCAAACATAACTGTACTTGGGTTAGTAATTTAAAACTTTGATCTAAAATTATATAAATGATGGGGCACATGGGTGGCTCATTTGGTTAAAGCATCCAATTCTTGGTTTCTGCTCAGGTCATGATCCCAGGGTCATAAGATCGAGCCCTGTGTTGGGCTCCATGATCAGCATGAAGTCCGCCTGTCCCTCTCCCTCTGCTCCTCCCCTGCTCTCCCTCTCTCTTTTTCTCTCATTCTCTCTCTCTCTCTCAAATAAAGTCTTTAAAAATTTAAAATAAGTAAAATTATGTAAATGATGCTATATTTAGATTTTTAAAAATTAATATTAGATCCTTTCTCAGTAGACAGTTCAAGTCATCCTGTAAACTTGCAATTAAAATCATCTTTGAGGGCGCCTGGGTGGCTCAGTGGGTTAAGCCGCTGCCTTCGGCTCAGGTCATGATCTCAGGGTCCTGGGATCGAGTCCCGCATCGGGCTCTTTGCTCAGCAGGGAGCCTGCTTCCCTCTCTCTCTCTCTGCCTGCCTCTCTGCCTACTTGTGATCTCTCTCTGTCAAATAAATAAATAAAATCTAAAAAAAAAAAAAAAAAAAAAAAAAATCCTTAAAATCATCTTTGAATGATTGAATTGCTTTTCTATGTAAGAAACTTATTCTAGTCCCATGCATAGAACATCTTTTGATGGTAAATAAAATAAAAAATATTATCAAAATTTTAAGTTGCTTGGTAATGACTTTACATTGATATCAGTATCAACCTCATTCAGTTGTTATGGAATGTGTCATTATAAATTGTAGAAACTTTCTCTTTTCAAGGATCTTTTAGACCTTTGAAAATATCTTTCGTATCATCCTTTCAAAGAAGTATTAAAATCATTAAAATCAATATCAGAAAAATTCAATAGGTCTTTCTGACCAATTTACATTGCTAAATATTTGCACTAAATTGTTTTCTTGTCCTGCATAATTTGTAAGAATTCATAGTACCAATAAGTAAACTATTCTTTTTTTTTTTTTTTAAGATTTTATTTATTTATTTTAGATAGAGAAAAGAGGTGCAGAGGGAGCCGGAGAGGGACAAGGAGACTTTGCACTGAGCATGAGCCAGATGGAGAGCTCAGTCTCATGGCCCTGAGATCATGACATGAGCCGAAATCAAGACTTCACTGCTCGACCTACTGAACCACCCGGCCACCCCATCATTTACATAGTTATAGATAAAAGTTTAAAATTACTAACCCAAGTATGGTTATGTTATGCTTAAAATTGTAGTATTAAAATAAATAAACTATTCTTAACAAAACTTTTCTCAACAGAACTTAATAACAGTTTCTATATAAACATGTCATGAATAGAATAATCAGAAAATACATTAGATTTTTATAATTAACCACTTTTACTATATCACTCAACACATTATAGAGGTCAACTGATACTTTATTTTTCTTGATGTGACTTTCTCAGTGACAAAAGTGATTCATTGATTTATATCTTGGTACAATCATCTTCCTTTGGATAACGGCTTCAGATGTTTTTTCTGTCATTGAACAGCACTGTTACAATGTACTCATACACAAAATTTAAACTCTATATTACGTTTGTTGACAGTATAGTCATTCAAATTTGTAATTATTTTAAAGTAGGTTTAAAAGGTAATATTTTTTCTTTCTCATACTTTGCTGCAAATTCTTTCAACTTTTTAAAGCAAATATGCTGCTGTATTGATTCTTTGGTTTTGAAATTATTGGTTTTACATGTAAATACTCCTTACATTTGATGGTTAAATTGCTTTCAGTATGACTCTGAAAATAACACACTGATTTTAGCACTACACACTGATAGCTACAAAACTGAACTTAGAGCTAACACTCTTTTATGATTTTTTGGAAAGTCATTTAGAGAGTATATCCTAAGGGTTTTCATCACAAGATTTTTTTTCCCTTTTTTTTTCTCTTTTCTTTTCCTTTTATTGTCTCTGTATGAGAAAATGGATGTTAGTTGAACCTATTGTGGCAATCTTATCACAATATATGTAGATCAGACTATAATGATGAGTGCCTTTAACTTACACAGTGATGTATGCCAATTATTTTTTAATAATTAAACATAACCAAATAGTTCTTAAAATTGATACCAAAAGCAAGATCTATAAAAGAAGGAGCACCTGGGTAGCTCAATCAGTTGAGCATCTGCCTTTGGCTCAGTTCCTGATCCTGGGGTCCTGGGATTTAACACCATGTCTGTCTGCTCAGTGGGGACCCTGATTCTCCCTCTCCCCTTGTCTCATGCTCTCTCTTGCTCTTTCTCTCTCTCTCTCTCATAAATAAATAAAAATCTAAAAAAAGAAAAAAGATCTACAAAAGAAAATTTATGGGGAGCCTGGGTGGCTTAGTAAGTTAAGTGTCTATCTTCTGCTCAAGTCATGATCCTGGGGTCCTGGGATGGAGCCCTACATCAGGCTCCCTGCTCAGTGGGGAGCCTGCTTCTCATTCTCCCTCTGCTGCTCCCACTGCTTGTGCACTCTCACTCTCTGTCAAATAAATAAATAAAATCTTAACAAAAAAAAGAAAAGAAAAGAAAATGTATATATTGGATCCAAAATAAACAACTTTTTCTCTGGAATAAGAACATGTAAAGATGATAACAATACAAGCAACAGACTGGGATAAAATGTATGCAAATCACATATCCAACAAAAACAAGTATCTAGAATCAATTTTAAAATTCTCGAAAATCAACTGAAAAAACAAGCAGTCCAATTACAAAATAGGCAAAAGACATGAACAGATATTTCATCAGTGAAGTTTTACAGATGGCATGTAAGTAGGTAAAAAGATAGTCAACATCAATAGCCATCAAGTAGGACTATTTAACTATCTTAGCAAAAATAAAACAAAATAAAATAGGCATGGGTGCAGGCAAGAATATGGAGAAACTGAATTACTCATTCATTATTGGTGGAGATGTGAAATGGCATAGATAATCTGGAAAACAGTGGAATTTTCTTTTTTTTTTTTTAAGATTTTATTTATTTATTTGACAGAAATCACAAGTAGGCAGAGAAGCAGGCAGAGAGAGAGGAGGAAGCAGGCTCCCTGCTGAGCAGAGAGCCCAATGTGGGACTCGATCCCAGGACCCTGGGATCATGACCTGAGCCGAAGGCAGAGGCTTTAACTCACTGAGCCACCCAGGTGCCCCTGGAATTTTCTTATAAGAGTAAATAAAAAGTTCCGTATGGTCCAGCATGCATTCATGGACATTTATCCTTGGGAAATGAAAATTTATGTTCAGCCAGAATCTATACACAAATGTTCACGGAAGCTTTATTCATAGTAGCCAAAAACCAGGGGAAACCTACAGATATCATTCAATGAGTGAATGGATAAACAAACGATTGTACAGTCATGCTGTGAATATACTGCTCAACAACAAAAAGGAACAAACTATTGATACACAATTACTTGTATAAGTTCTCAGGGAATTATGCTGTATGGAAAAAAAGCTAATTACAAGGTTGCATGCAGTACTCACTTTCTAAATGACAAAATTATAGAACTAGTGAGCAAAATAGTGATTGTCAGAGGTCTAGGGACCTGGTTTAGGAGGCAGGTTGGTGTGATTATAACCGAGCAGTGAGTTTTCTGTGGCCCTGTTGTATTCTGAGTTTGGATACAATGTAGATTAAGGCAAGAACAATAGCAATTTTTGCTGAACTATCTCACTTCCTTTACCTATTAAGTATTTCAGAGAAATTATTATTACCCAAGAAGAGTTCCAGAGGAGAAGAGTCAATAGAACGTCATTAATCCTGAAAGGGAAGGAACTTTATTTCATCCAGGTGTCAAACTCAGGGCAAGTCTACATGCCTCCTCTATCTAAATTTGCACCTAGTTCTATTTCTGCTTCTGGGTGTGTCTCCTACGGCTGTTATAAAGTACCAACAACTGGGTGGTTTAAAATAACGGAAATTTATTTTCTCAGAGTTCTAGAATCTAGAGGTCCAAAATCAAGGTGGAAGCACGGCCAGGCTTACGCTGAAGGCACTGGGGAAAATTCCTTTGTTGCCTCTTCGTTTCTGGCAGCTGTGGGCAGTCGGTGTTCCTTGCTTCTAGCCGCATCACTTCCGCCTTCATGGGCTCTTCTCCCTGTGCTCATGTCTGTCTGTCTTCACATGGCATTCTCCTCTTTGTATGTCTGTGTCTAAATTTCCCTCTTTTTATAATGGCACCAGTCATAGGGTTAGAGTCCCCTTCAATCCAATATGACCTCATCTTAACTTGATTAAATCTGCAAAATCCTTATTTCAAATAAGGTAACATTTACAGTTACTAAGGATTAGGACTTGAATGTACCCTTTGGGAAATACCACTCAAGTGACAACTCTATCATCTATCTATCTATCATCTGTCTATCTATCATCTTTTGTCCATCCATCCACCCATCTTACTACCTATCTTCATCTAATCTACCTGGCATAAGAGTTAGATTTAAAAAAAAAAAAAAAAGAAAAAGATGAGTGTCTCAGGGACACATATTAGCATGTTTATTGAAATTGAAAAATGAAGTCAGTTATTTTCTTACCATAAATCTGATATGAATGATTAGTTTTACAATGAAAATTGGCTTTTCAGTTAAGAACAAATGTGGTCATGTACTATAAGATTCGATTAGTTTAAATATCTTGATAAAATATCTTTAAAGCATGTTAGAAGATGAAAGCGTCCTGCTGTGCCCTCTGTTACAGTTAATCCTTCATTTGTTCTGAGTAACCTTTACCACCTGTATTCCTTGTGTCTGTATTTTAAATCTACACAGTTTGAGCCCCATAGTTCTCGTTTTACTTTATGTTCACCCATTTATCTTGACCCTTGGCATCTTTAAAGACAACATTACTAACATAGTATTATGAGGTTTGCCACAGAAAATGTCTTTCTTTAATTGTGCTTTTCCATTGGGGCTAACATCCTTTTTCTAACCACTGCACAATTATTTATGGGATCCATGCGTATTTTTTAATATTTGTGTTCCTTTGACTAAGGATAATCCGCTCCCTTTATTTATTGTTTTATCCCGTGTTGGAGGGTGCCTTCATATCTTCTCTGGCCTCCCATTCTTTTCTGTCTAGTTATGTCTGAAATCATGTTCTTTATATTCATATCTTAAAGTGTTACAAATGTTGGAGACCTCCATCAACTAAATCTCCGTGTCTGAAAGTCGTTCAGCATGTTAGGGTAGGACAAACAAGAGCAGACTCTTCTCCTGTTGTGGTTGTTCTAGAATCAAGTGCCGTTGACATGTTTTTGTTCACATCGTTAACATATAACACATCCAAATACACAGAAGTCTTTGTTCCTCCAAATTTCAACTTATGAAATTCCTTTCATGATACGAACTAAAAATTTTTTTATTAAATACACTAAGACCTATTCTCTTCTAGGTCCAAACATATTTTCGTCTCAATAGCATGTAGAGAGGTATAAAAAAGAGACCTCTTGGTAGGTTCTATTCATGCTGGCTTTTGTGTTACACACTTGACATCTGATTTTTTGATCAGTGCTTTGCCAACCTTCCCCACTTAGGGGAGCTAGTGGCAAGAATTGAAGCATTTGTGAATAAGGCTGAACTTTCTTGGTTTAGTGGACAGAGTGCACATAAATTAGCTATATAGAAACACTGATGGTGTCATCAGTGGGCCTTATTTTGGATACTTCCCTGAAAAGAAATTTATAAGAACAATAATGTTATCAACAACTGTCTGCAGGATGATAATAGTGAAAGGTGTGTTGAGATTCTACTGTATTGCTACAACTTAGAGGTACCTATCATATTTAAGCTCATTTCATGAAGACATAAAGCTATGTGCAGTAAATAAATAAAAATGAATAAAATTAAAATAAAAAATAAAAAAGTACTTATAATATTTTAAAACTATTCACATTGAAATAGCAGATCTGGACACACAGAAAATCCAGACAAGAAGCAATGTAAATCTTCACAAGAGGAAGTGAAGACCAAGTACATGAGAATAAAACTATGCAGGTTAGAGCAGCCAGTATATTTCACAGGCCAAATTAAAATAATTAACTAAATAATAGTCATAATCATAAAAAAGTAAACCTGCCTAGTTTTAAAGGAAATACTGTTTTCTAATATTGATTTCTAAATAAAATATTTCATATGTGACATTTTTAGAAAGGTTACTGGGTGATACAATGCCCATTTGCCACAAAACCATCTTTAAACAGCTCCACTAAGAGATCTAATGTGGTTATTTCCTATATCTTGAAATAGAAATCAGAGAAAGCAGCATTAACATGAAACTCTGTAAAGGATAGTCTGGGAAGTATATAATAATATTGCCCCCAAACCTACAACAGATGTAGGAGGCAACTCATCTATGGCTCCAAATGTTTACATAAAAATTGGTAGAAAACCATTTTTTCCTGATGCACTCCTACTTGCTAGATCCATGTAGCAATCTTCTACACTGACCTCATTTTCAGCACCTGAGATATGGAGGAAGATATGTTTACATTCATGCATTCAGTGATCATATGTCCAGAGTGCCCGGGATGGTCCTAAATTAAGCCTGCAATTTTGGGATAATTATTAATAGCCCCCCTTCTTTATCCTCAAAAGTGCCCAGGTTTAGATGATAAATTGTATTTTCATCCTCTTTACTCATAGGTTTGTGTTGTAGCCCTCTGTATCTTAAGCCTGGTCATTACCATCTCGAGTATTTTTTCAGTCTGCACCACATACAGGTGCTTCCTTCTGATTGAAAAGCAGAAGGCACGTTGAGGGCAAAGCACAAGCTAACACCCTGCAAAGACCCTCCCAACCCACCCCCATCCCCGTGTGGGATATATGTGACATTCCTCAGGCACTCCTGGCTGCCCTAGAACAAAGGAAAGGGAAAAATAAATGCTTAACTGACAGAGATCACAGTCATGCAGGACATAAGTCTCCATCAGTTTGCAACTATGTTAATGATTTTAAAAAGAAAAAAAAAAACCAATCTGGGGGCACCTGGGTGGCTCAGTAAGTTAAGCGCCTGCCTTCGGCTCAGGTCATGGTCCCAGGGTCCTGGGATCCAGCCCCACATCAGGCTCCTTGCTCAGCAGGGAGCCTGCTTCTCCCCCGACTGCCGTCCGCCGTGGTTGCACTTGCTCTCTGTCTCGCTCGCTCTCTCTGCGTCAAATAAATAAATAAAAATATTAAAAAAAAAAAAGGAAAAGAAAAAGAGAAAAGCAGTCTTATCAATCCCAAACTTCCAGGAACCTAAAGATTCAATTTCCCAGGCCCCTAACATCACCCTCTCCTGCACAGGATAGAAAAATCTTCTACAATTGGTCACTCCTCACCACCCTCGTGCAGCTCTTTCTGCCCACGGGTGCTGTCCCAGTGCTTTAACTCGCACCAAAGGCGTCTCAAGAATTCTTTCCTGGCCTTGGGCTCTGAGCCCCGCCACTTCAAACCACGTCACTCACTATTCATGTCTTTATCATTTGGTAGCACGAAAAGGCACATCCTACTTTGATCACCTATTAGCTGTGTAAGCTTAAACCAGTCACCTGTCCAGTCTGTGCCTCGGTTTACTTCCCTGTAACATGGGAGAGCGACAGTACCCACCCTAGCTGAGGAGCGGGAGGGGGCCGGGGGAGGGTCCCAGGAGGGTCCCCCCCCCCCCCCGGACGAGGCCTGGAAGCTGGGCCTCGTGGCCCGCTGCCCGAGCCAGCCCTCCCGGTTACCGCTTCCATTTCTCTCTTGGCGTCAACCGCCTGAATCCGTTGCCAGGTTTTGGTTTTCTTGAAATATTTCTTAACTTAGAGCCCCTATTTCCAGTGTCCTCTCGCGTTCACATCCTGAGCCTGCAGCTCAAACGTGGTCTTCTCATGACTTAGGGGGAGGTTCTCTCGGGGAAACTAAAGGGACTTAAGACTCAAGAAAGGCCTCCAGGGCACCACGCCACCAAAGAAGAGAGGTTGCACGTTTCTTCCCTCTAGTACTGAAGCTTATGGGAAAGTTATGGTTTTAGAGAGGAATCATCTTGATAAGGAACAGAAAAGTGAAGCAGAAATATACAGGGACAACCCGAGTCAGTATAACACAAAGGGTGAACAGGGAGGGATATCAGAGGCCAAGAATCTGCAATATGGTTTAAACTCGACCCGCAAAATAAGGACTCTACAGCCCGCAAAATGCATCCCGATCTTCATAAACAGGTGAGACTCAAGCTGTCATGAAACTTGGTGCCTACTGATACTTGAGTTATACGTCAGACAGGGGAAGCCTGCCTGTGTCAAAACAGGAGACAGTGCTGGCCGAAGTCATACTTCTTGGATTTCTGGCAAATTTACTTACTGCTTATTTCTAATTAATGATAATGTCATTATTTGTTAAGACATCTTCAAAAATAAGATGAAAATCACACGTGGGAATTATTTATAACAAAAAATAGACAAGGGGGTAAGAATTTGGCAAGTGGATCAATTTAACATGGATTTTGCACATAGATTATGTTTGTATTTGGCTGGAAGAAAATTGTACCAATAGCTAAAAGGTAAACAAAGAAAAGATGACACATATGGATGAGTAAGAATAAAATCTTGTGAGCCAGTATAAAGAGGATGAGTGTTATGTAAATTTTGTATCAGTACATCTCTGAAATCATACTCTGGATACGTCCTGCAGAGACTGGCTGAAACCCAGACAAGGGTCTTTCGTGTCAATCAGCCAAGGGACAAATATTGGCAGAGACAGATGTAGCAAGATGAGTTAAGATGAAGACACAATTCAGCTGTATAAAAACAAAACAGAACTTTTGTGTGTGAGTATCAAGATACTTTGTCCCTCTTGACCAGCTGCGAGAATTCTAAACCCTTTGCTGCCATGACGTTAACACATCCAAGAAGGTAGGTGACTGTTGGGGTGACATTGCTATTGGGCAGAGGTGACTAGCCGACAGCAGCCACAGGATCTTGACACTGAAGTTGAAAACCTTTCATTGCAAGTCTCTAAGTCCTTAGCCCAATAAACTGTTACATTTGTCAATTAGACAGAAATAGTTCATTCAATCTGGCATTGTATGAAGAATTAAAGAAAAAGAAAAGAATAAGCATACAATATAATGATTCACATACTTGTCACTGCTTAGGGATGGTGGTTCAGGCTGGCATGTAAAAAACAAGTTATGATGTTAAGGTGCCTGATGTTCTCAGAGGCAGACTATTTGAGAGTAATTTCAGCAATAATTTTAGATCTAAGAAATAAGTGATAGCCTTTATTTTAAGTTAGTAAAATTGACTGATCAGCCCTGTATAACTGTCATGTTTAAATTTTTCTCTAAGGTACAATATTAAAGTGATCCTAAAACTTGTCTACTATTAACAATGAATACCGTTTTAGTACTGTCCATAAATGGATCATGTGCTGAGTGTTTATTACTTGGCACACAGTATACTAAGCGCATTCAACCAGTAGACTAAATACAGCACGTGGCACATCTAATTACATACTAGCAAAACCCAGTGAGATAGGTAATACTATCCCTCTTTTTATAGAGTAGAAAACAAGCTTAAAGAGTTATCAAAACTATTTAAAGGTCCAGAGATTGTTAATAACTTGCAGAGACTCTATTTGAACCTAACTACAAGGTAAAAAAAAAAAATAAAAATAAAATAAAATCCATCATACCAATATCGCAGACATTAAAAGTAAGCCAACCAGCCTGCCTTAAGCCTTTCCTCACACAGTTGGGAATATTCTATACAAGAAAACAAATACATTAAAGAATTATGTTTACTCCCTTATCGCTAATGTAGTGGTAAGAGAAGTGAATCAGTCCCGATATTTTGAAGACTAAATTATGAAAAAATAGTGCATGTCCACAGTGGGGTCACACATCAGTTCACGTTCTACCTTATGTCAGTTTATTGGCAGGATCACTGCTGAGACATGGAGGGAAGGAGAGAGAGATTTATGTGAGGATCTACACAGAAAGGAAGGGCATGAGAAACGTAAGTGAGCCCACCGTCTCTCCTGGTTCATCCCCCCCTCTGATTTCTCTCCCTTCATTTTTCCCCCTGGTGATGGGTATTAAGGAGTGCATCTATTGCATGGAGCACCTAAACAATGAATCATGGAGCACTACACCAAAAACTTATAACGTACTGTATGGTGACTAACATAACATAATTAAAAAAAACAAAAAAATGTAAGTGAGGTAAAGTAAACATTGTTTAGCATTCTTATGTTCTTCTGTTTAATTGTTGTAATAGATAACTGTTCAAAATAACAATAGCAGTGATGCATTTGGTGATTATGACTTTATAGCCTACGAATAAGAGACATGAATGACAGCGATGTTGCATGGAATGAGCGGGAGGAATGGGGATAATTTGCTATTACGTGGTACTTGCACTAGCTGTGAAGTGGCATAGTATTACTTGAGAGTTGACTTGAATTAGTTGTAAATGTAGATTGCAAACTCTAGGGCAACCACCAAATAAAGTAGAAAAGTGAGGATAGTTCATATGCTAAGAAAAGAGAGAAAATGGAATCGTACAAAATGCTCAGTGGGAAAGATTGCAAATTAAATGAAAAATGGAAAAAGGAATGTGAAAAGGCTAGAAATAAAAAGTATCCTTACTGAAGTTAAGTATTGCATTTAAACAGTACATTAACAGGAGAAGAAAAGATGTTTGAGTCTGAAAACAAGTCAATAGGGCATATTTATTTTAAATCACAGTGGAAAAATGATAGTATATAGAAAATACTCTGAGATATATAGGAACCAGTAAAAAGACCAAACAGATACATTACTGGAGGACCAGAAGCTGAGGAGACGGTATATGCGACAGTGGAATACTTGAGGTTATATTGGCCAAGATTTTCTAAGGATGACAAAAGACATAAAGCCAGAGATACAACAAGTTCTGTGAACCCAATCAAGATAAATACAGAAAGAAAGAAATCATCCCTCTCCATGTGCATCGCAAAATTTCCAAGAGCCAAAGAAAAAAAGCTATATTTAAAAAACTCAATTTCTTAATCTGCCCCCTCTTCCCATGCTCAGATATTACAGAAATAACATTGAACATGCAAATCGATTTGGAAGTAGATAATAACTGTTAAGTTATTGGATCTCCCGGTCCAGCAATAGAGCAGACGTTACTATGTATGCAGGCCTCCTTTATTTTCAGTGAAAAATTCTTTAGACTGAATAGGTACACTACACACAATATGATACATATAAAAGACATTCTTCACCTATCAGAACACAGATACTTTGAACGTAAAAGGATGAGAAAAGCTATACAATACAACCATGAACCTAAGAAAATCTGGTGTATACATCGTAGCCTAATTAGGCTTTCAGCTATATAGTCCAGGTAGATATGAGGGAATATATTCTGAAATTATAAAAGGATAAATGAGGCAGGAATATATTTTAATTCTCAACGCATATGCAACTAGTGATAAAGTTTTAAAGTACAAACGCAGACAACATGGCATTAGTGAAAATGCAGAGCAGACAGTTTCAGGGACCTGCTCCTCCGTAGAACCATCTAAATATTGAGCAAAATCTGTCAGAATCAATTTTGTAATAACTCAAGAAAATAGTCAAAGGTTGATAGCAATCCTGCAACTGCTGAACCAAGAAAAAATACAACTTAGAAATAGTAGGCTTGCTCCTAATCCCATTAATGTTAGAATAAGTCACTTCTTTTTTCCAAGGTTGCAGTATCCCTAGCATCAAGGTAACCAGCACTAAGCTCAGTCACACAGAGAGAGCAATCTCTAATTTCTGAGCCTCCATTGTGTTCCTGAGAGCCTGACTGGCTCAGCGCAAGGTGGACAGGGAGGGAGGGCTCCAACACTGGCCTAATTGAGTACTTTGGAAGTGAACCTCTTCATAGAAATAAGCCTATTAAGGGAAGGAGACATTCGTGTGGTGGATGTCTCTGTGGACATTTCAGAGAAATCTAGCTGGGTAGATTTCCCACTGAGTATCCAACTTCACAAGGAAAATGAATTCAAGTTTTTTTTTTCCTTTGATTTCAATGGAACAAATTGATAGAAAATGTGAAAAATGAATATATTTCAGTTACAAGACAAATTATTTCATGCTAGTCTTTTTCAAAGTTGGTTTTAATAGGAACAATTAAAATGAACTATAGTGGAGAGAAAATTTCTGTTAGAGAAATTCGAGTTTTATTAAAATGATATTCAATCCCACCTTCATATATTTGAAAGGGTGTGCTAGTACAAGTCTAATACTATTTTGCCCTTATTAGAAAGCCAGGCTAAATTGTTTCTAAGACATTCTATTGATTTATGTTTCGGATTCCCTTTGTTAGAAAAAAAAGAACAAACCCAATAAGGTATACAATGTTTCATTAGAAAACACTCGCTTAAGCCTTCTAACTATAGCAGAATGAATAAGGTTCATAAGTGGAAACTCTGACAGCCTCGTGTGAAAAGATACAAAGGTCTGGAAATTAATATTTACTTTGGATCCAAGAAAACCATGTAGAATAACATTATTTCAGCAAGATTATCTCCATTTGACAGTATCAAATGTCAAAGGAAAAAGAAAGTGTACTTTCAACATTTTCTGAAGGAAAAAAAAAATACCTCATTGAAACAAGATAGGCATATGTTGTTATCGTTTCCACGTACGTTTCTTTCCCTCAAATAATGTAATGTTACTGTTTACACTTAAACCAGAAGGCCCATCCCTTCTACCTAACTCTACAACTTAGCTTCCTGTATATTTTATGCAGATAATAGGGCTGATTTCATTCAGCTCCCATCGACCGTATGCAGCCATCCAGACGTCACCAACAATCCCAGCAGTTCACAAACATTTTTTGTAAATTTATACAGCAAAAAAAAAAAAAAAAAAAAAAAAATCTGAAAAAAATACCTCCTATAGTGCTTCGTTGTAAGATCTAATCTAACAATTAACACAAATATGTCTAAATAAAACCTTCCTCTATTATAAATGTCCACCAAAACCTATCTTTACAGGTTAGAAAGTTAAAACATTCACACCAAAACTTATAAATGGCAATTGAAGTTCGGAATTTTTTTTAAATAAATATAACTCATATATTTCATCACGTTAGTAATATTTCCCAAGTCAAAGAAAGCACCTCTAAATCAGTCATCACCATTATTAACACTGGGTCAACACCAGCATAAAACTGAACCATTGCTTAAATATGTGATTGCTCGTTGTTCTATTTGAATGTTGGCTTTTCAATTAAATTTAAAGAACAACCTTAGTGACTTGACCCAATACAATTCATGCAATGTGAATTAACACCCTATTAGCAGTATTTGAAATAGAAAGCCACAAAAATTAAACTGAGTATTATTGAAATACATCCCGCTTCCATGGCTATAAAAGATGTGGAACATAACAAATAACATGGAGGACATGGGGAGATGGAGAGGAGAAGGGAGTTGGGGGAAATTGGGAGGGGAGGTGAACCATGAGAGACTATGGACTCTGAAAAATAATCGAGGGTTTTGAAGGGGCGGAGGGCTGGGAGGTGGGGGGAACCAGGTGGTGGGTATTAGGGAGGGCACGGATTGCATGGAGCACTGGGTGTGGTGCAAAAACAATGAATACTGTTACGCTGAAAAAAAAAATTTGATGAGATTTTGAGCAATCGTAACCGTCTCAAAATGTATACATAGTATGTTTTTCAACAACTGACATATTTTTAAATGATTCAAAAGACCAATATGCAGCACTACAAAATACACTTCTAGGTTTGTTAACATTTGAACCAATTACTCCCATTTTTAGTCCATTAGCTTTTGAGTCCAAGCCCAAGGCCTGAAGGTGATGATAGTCATTAATCTAACAGGGTAACAGAAATCCTTCCGACGCTCTGCCACTGCCTCCCACACCTCTCTCCGTCTTTCCCCAAAGGGAGTATCCTTTCCATTAAAGCTAAGTGGTTCCGAACTTCCTCTGACTGTGGCTGTATTTCCCTAAATGACTGAAATGATAATCAAAGGGATGTGAAGGAAGTAAGATATCACAGTTGCCTTCTAGTTATCTCATTTGTGATATCTAGTTTCTACCACTTATCTATTCAAAACGAAATAAACAAATCAATCCACAATAATACACATGCCTTTGTCTAGCTCTGTTCTATTTCCTCAGCCTTTACAGAATGGAATCCACCGACCCAAAGAAATAGAGTGCAGGGAGTTTTGTTATTTATGGTATTCCATAGGGTAATCAGTGACCTTCACTAAATTTATCTCTTGATAGCTTTAGTTTCGTCTATTAATTATTTTTAATAATCATCTTTCTTATAATGCCGACCATGTAAAGCCATTTAAATGCTACTGTTGTACAAAGTCAAAGGAGTAAATGGTTTCATTACTTACTATCTGCTAATGACTCTGCTTGTCACTGGAGATACAAAGATAAATAAAGTGTAACTGGTGTATGAGGAACTTTGTACTGAATGCTCGGCATCACCTAGGTTCCACGAAAAGCTATTCCACAGTCTAGGCAATGCTTTGTTACTGCTCACATAAATCCTCTTTTCTTCAGAGGAGTTCTATCAGCTGACAACTAAAAATTTGTCAAGATGATGTTACTTATTAGTAGCAATTAGATTATTAAGAATGATGATAATTGCTATCACTTTTGCTCCATACATTCCATCAGCACAAGCCCTCACTCTTGTTCTCCACTTTTCTCAGAAGTACACAAAATAAGCAATACTTGAAAATACAGATTAAATATTCATTGAATTAATTAATTAATATAGATACACGTAGAAACTCTAAGAATACATATGAGGGCACAAATGTCTGATCAAATCTACCTCTAGTTAGTAGGTGACATAGTGTTACAATCAGTAAAGAGGCTATAAAAGTTCAATGTAGATCTATTTCATTATAATTATTATTATATATGTATAAAAAATAAAAATAAAATGGAGTTAGCAATGGACTTTGAAGTTCAATATACAGCACTATTGGCATTAAAGCCATTAGAAACTATATTTTCAAACCCATTTTTTCAATAAAGATTTTATTCCACTTTTTTCAGAAATCAGATAAAAGAAAATCATCTTCTTTATTTTATTTGTGGCTGGTTATTCCACTTAAGGTAAATATGCAATGAAATGTATCATATGAATTTATTTTCCTGATAACTTAAATCACCTCATTAAAACAAACATTAAAATTAACTAAATATATTTCTAAATATATATTAATTCTAAATAATTCAACTCAATATTTTCTATAAATGTTCTGGGTAGGTATTGTGAATAATTATTGTTATATCATGAACACTAACAGAGCTTTTTGTCTTCCAACGTTTATGATTTTTTTTTTAAAGATTTTGTTTATTTATTTAACAGAGACAGAGATCACAAGTAGGCAGAGAGGCAGGCAGAGAGTGGGGGAAGCAGGCTTCCTGCTGAGCAGAGAGCTGATGCGGGGCTCAATCCTAAAATCCTGAGATCATGACCTGAGCCAAAGGCAGAGGCTTAACCCACTGAGCCACCCAGGTTCCCCAAACTTTTATGGTTTTAACTGCTCATGTTTTCCAAATATCACTTTCAAGATAGATATTTTAGCTAATTTAAAGATAGGGAAAAAAAAAAGATAGGTAGAGATAAGCATTTTTAGGTGTATTTTTAGCTATAAATATGGGATTAAATAAAGGATTCTAATATATATATATTATATATTATTATATATACAACATATTTTTTGGTCTAGTACTATTTGTTTTATCATCTGCATGTGACTTCTTTGATACATTATTTGTAAAAGCAATTATGTTATAATTGATACATATATAAGGTTGAGACATTAAATTGGTAACAAGTGTGAAATATGTCTGATCATAATATATGAAATAAAAGACTTCTCAAGATCAATAAGTAATAGACTCCTAAATGAAATATGGGCAAAGTAGATGCACAAGTGATTCACAAAGAAAATAACCAATAAAAGTAAAGCAATAAATATGATTGATTTTAATATTAGGAAAGCAAGAAATATGTTTTTTCTCCATATTGGCAAAGATATAAGTTAAATGTATTATTTAGTGTTGTTTGTAGTGTATTCTCATGCATAAGTATGTTAATATACTTTATACCAAAAATAAAAAAAAACATAGATTATTCAGTTTTACTATTCTATTCCTTATATAAAATCAACATATACAGTCAATATATAATGTACTTATCCCCGAGCAATTTATAAGGATAAATTAACAAAAAACATCAATTTATTAGTAATATGAAATGCTTTAGAGCCACATTGGATGAAATAATGTTATTAATTATATAAAGTTTTTAAGAGCCATGTAATATCAAGTAAGTATTAAAAATCATAACATTGGATGATATTAAATGGATATATGCCAATACAAATGCTGTTATCTAGGAGTTTATACAGGGATATGCAGATGTTTTAACTTAAAAGTTCCTGTATAGGCTTATAAAAATTATTCAGTTGATAACTCCAGCTGAGGTTATCACAACTGGTTGAATTATGAATCAGTTATATTTTTCTTATAGTTTCTTTTTGCTTTCTAAATATTTTATAGTAAGCCGATATCGCTTTCATAATAAGAAAAATATGGTATTTTAAAATAAAGGATGTGGGGCCTGGGAAGCAGACCTCTAGCTTCATTTTATTAATACATCATCCTGGCTTTATGTATAACTTAGGTATTTGATATCTTACAGAGTTAAGTGATACAGAACAAATTAAGTAAGTTTTAATGGGGGGAAATGGCTGGTGGAGAAGTAAACTACCAAAAGAGGAATAAATGTCATCTACTTTCTATTTTGTCTACATCTTGAGCTATTATCATATCAGAGCCCAATATTGCTCTTGAATTTATATTTCCAAGTTGAACACACAATTAGCAGGGATTTAATTTTGGACAAACACCCAATGTAATGTTCCTTGGTTTGAGTGCAATTCAGGTCTTCAAACACTTATTTTTGGACAACTATTTTAAACAATTATTATAAATGTACTTAAATTTATTCTGAATTTTATGACGTGTAAAATATTCTAAATTTTTTAAGCGAACCTCCAGAAAAGTCTCAAAACACAAGAAATAAGTTCACTCTTAACTTTATAAAACTAGAAATAAATAATCCTATAATTTTAGAAGGCATAGAAAAAAACACATTTGAATGAGCTTGGGAATTAACCTGCTTTCACCTGGATTTTTTCCTGTGACTTTTCCTGTGACAATGGAGTTGATAACAAGATCACAGTCAACAATGTACTAAGGCAGGTAATATTTTAAGAGAAAAATTGAAGAAAATTCCAAGAGTTGACATTTAGATTAGTCCATGAGTAACAGGGAAATATTTTACAGAGTTTGAAATTATATTCAATATAATGCTTTTCTATACTTAATGTACATGCTACTGGCATGTACATTATTTTTTTCAGAGAATCAATATCATTTATTTTCTCTAAAGGAAGATTGCTTCCAATTGGTCTGCTTTGTTTGTGAGGAAAATTTTCATGTATGGTACAGGAGGAGCTCAATAAGTAATGACTGCCTCTGACCTCTTCCCCAGAAAACCTCTGTCCATCCCTCCTCCAGTATACTCGCAGACATTACACACCTGGTCATACACAAATTTGTTTCATATTTTTGTGGTTTTGAGCAATATTCTCTTTCATGTGCAGATTTGTACATATTTTCATTCTACTTATTATTATAATAATCAGTAATTTACTTCATATTTTGCTTCTTTATTTTTTAATAACTTTCTGCTAATGAAAGTTATATATGGGCATGGATCTTGTTTGTTTTCCTGAACTGGTAAAAACTCATTGAAGACTTCACAGGTGTGGCCTTACGGTGTATGTATTATTATTTGATATAACAAAATAAACGTTGTTCAGGTTAAAATGTATTTTAAATACAACAAAATTTTTATAAATATTGCAATGAAAGCTTAACTTCAGAATTTAAAAAGAACAAAAACGTGTTACTGTCCTGAATATATTCAAAGTAAAATATCATGTCATGGCAGAATCAGGATAATAGTAAAATAAAACCATAAGCATGTCTCCCACCAGACCTGTCAGTTGTTTGCAGAAAACAAAAGAAGGATACATGGACACCCGATGGGCCCCGTCAGTTAAGCATCTAACTCTTGGTTTCACCTCCGGCCACGATCTCAGGGTTGCGAGACCGAGCCTGAGTAGGCCCTGTGTCCAGGCAGGAGGCTCCCAGAGGTCCCCCCTCCCCCATCCTCCCCTCTGCTCCTTCCCCTGCTCTTGCTTTCTCTCTTTCTTAAGTAAATAAATAAATAGATGAAATCCAAAAGAACAATACACATATTTTTGCCCTCTGCTTTTTTTTCGATAGTGTATATTATACGTGCTGTTGATGCCATGATGGCCTTTTCTAACTTGCCTTTCATGGCCAGTAAGATTGGAACTTGAAGTGAAAAACTGAGAGATGAAAAAAATTTAAGAAGACAAAATGGACCCATCTGTCAGCCTTGCTAGGAAATCATCAACCAGAAATTTGAGCTGACCGACTCAGTCTTCAGAAGGTAGAGTCCTCCTTGAGGATGGACGACCAGTCGTGAAAATAAAGATGTATGTGCTGATGATCTGGCGGGGGTATGAGGGGTGACGTGAAGGCAGTGGGCGGGAGGAACGTTCTCCTTAATTGTCCTTCGGAAGTGCGATGGTGGGAGGAGAAGATGGAGAGACTAGATGAGGCAATAATGTTATTGCCTAATTTTAGCAGATAAAAGGAAATTGATATTTCAAAAATTTTCATCTAGCAAAGTCTAAACTAGTAATTAAAATGTATTTTATTTATAAGAATTATCTTCAAAAATAATGTCAAGGAATATTAAAATGGGAAGGATAATGCAATGGGATATATCTCTTTCTACCTCTCCCCTTGTATGTATATATACACCTTTTTATATATATGTCAGTTACTTCCTATAGTTACCAAGACCAATTATAGTTATATATATATGTAACTACAAATAATCTAAAATTTTACATAATATAAAATATGTGTGACTGCAAATAATATGTATATGTATATACTTATATTTCGTATTCTGGGCATACATTATAATTTGAATCATGGGATCTGTGATCTATTGAGCCGGCTTCTTTTTTTAACAATGTTTTCAAGGTTCATCCATATCATAGCAATTATCAGTCTAAATAATCTTTAATGCAGAATAATATTCCATTGTAAGGATATAACCCATTTTTTCCATTCATCAGTTGATGAGCATTAGTGTTGTTACTATTTCTTGTCTGTTTTGAATAATGCCGTTATGAGTGTTCATGCACAAGTTTTTGTGTGGATATATATTTTCATTTCTCTTGGATAAATACATAGGAGTTAAATTGCTCTGTCATTTTGTAACTATATTTAACTTTTTGAGGGACTGCCAAAATATTTTCCAAAGCACCTATACCATTTTACCTTCCCAAGAAAATGTAGCAGGGTTCCAATCATCTCACTTATTGTCTGTCTTTTCGGTGATAACTATCTTAGTAGGTATGAAGTGATATCACACTGTCATTTGATGTAGAGTTTCAAAATGGCTACAAATGTTGAATATCCTTTCATGTGCTTGCTTCCCATTTATGTATTTTCTTTGGAAAATATGCATTCTAATCCTCTGATCATTCTTAATTTAAGTATTTGTTTTTATTACTGATGAGTTACAAGAGTGCTTTACCTATTCATGATATAAATCTTTTATCAGATATGTAATTTACAAACATTTTATCCAATTATGTGAGTTATCATTTCAATTTCTTGATATTTATCCTTTGAAGCACAACAATTTTTAATTTTGATGCAATATAATTTGGCATTCTTTTTCTTTTATTGATGGGGGTTTGGTTTCGGGTCTAAGAAAATATTACCTGACCCAAGGTTATGAGATTTATTCCAAGGTTTTCTTTTGATTTAAGTCAGTGATCAATTTTGAGTTACATTTTTTAAAGATTTCTTAAAATGTATTTATTTGTCAGAGAAAGAGAGGGAGAAAGGAAAGGTGTGCAAGCAGGGGGAATGGCAGGCAGAGGGAGAAGCAGAGGCTTCGCACTGAGCAAGGAGCCTGGTGTGGGGCTGGATCCCAGATGCTTAACTAACTGAGCCACCCAGGCATCCCTTGAGTTAATTTTTTATGAGTGATATAAAAAATGGACCCAATAGCATTATTTTGCACGTGGATATCCACTCATCCAGGTATCATTTATTGAAAAGATTATTCTCTCCCCCCGGAACTGTCTCAGCATCCTTGTTGAATATCAAATGACAATAAGTGTAAGGGTTAGAATAGAATGGAAGAGGTCAATGGAATGATCTGCAAAGGGTTTTTTTTTTTTTTTTTTTTTTTTTTTTTTTTTTTTTAAAGATTTTATTTATTTATTTGACAGACAGAGATCACAAGTAGGCAGAGAGGCAGGCAGAAAGAGAGAGGAGGAAGCAGGCTCCCCACTGAGCAGAGAGCCTGATGTGGGGCTCGATCCCAGGACCCCGGGATCATGACCTGAGCTGAAGGCAGAGGCTTTAACCCACTGAGCCACCCAGGTGCCCCTGCAAAGGGTTTTGAAACATTCGTTTTCTGGCCTTTAGCATATGGAACATCAGTATCCTTAAAAATTAGTGAAATCCGGTAAAGTATATTCCCACCAAGAGATGAGCTTCAAGGTTTGGTGTTTATGTATTTTAGAGTCTTTTAATCATGTCAGGCTGGGATTCCCAGAGTGGATGTTCATATCCCTAGAGAAAATAACACTACATCAAAAACTAATGATGTACTGTACGGTGACTAAGTTAACATAATTTAAAAATAACAATAATAAAAATATATATCTCAAAAGCTTTTTAAATCCATAGGTCCTATCAAATCTTTTCTCTGACAGACTTTGTCATACTGGGGAGAACTGAAATGTTAACTTATCAGTTAAGAGTTTAGATAAAGTAATGTGATACAATGCTATAACTTATATTCCTATCTCTGTCTTCCTTTTAAGATATTTAATAATTTTAATAGGACTAGTAGTACAGGGCCTTGTTAGCAGTGGCAAAATAAAATTTGTTAGGCAAAATGACTGTCATTCATGATGGCCATGGAGTAGAAAATTCTTCTTCTTTTTTTTTTTTTTTTTAAGGATTTTATTTATTTACTTGAGAGAGGAGAGAGAGAGTGAGAGAGCATGAGAGGGGAGAGGGTCAGAGGGAGAAGCAGACTCCCTGCCGAGCAGGGAGCCCGATGCGGGACTCGATCCCAGGACTCCAGGATCATGACCTGAGCCGAAGGCAGTCACTTAACCAACTAAGCCACTCAGATGCCCCTAGAAAATTATTCTTATACTTAATTTTCACGGGCGGCAAAGTAACACAAAAAAAGATATCGTTCTCTTAAAGATCTAGTTTTCCTGTTGGTGAGTTGCTGTTGTCGTTTCACAATTAATGCTGACCTTCCGGGAATAGAAGATAGCACCAAAAGCTAAAATATAGGAAATGAGCATCTTTGAATAGATGAACAATTACTTCCAACTTTTAGGTAGGTGAAATTTATGATATTTCATCCTGCTTTTCTCTCTTTCACATACATTTTATATTAATTTCTTTTCATTTGCCTTACTTTATTTTCATTTACATGACTCAGATATCTGTAAGCAAGTTTCCCCTATAATGTAGAAATGAAGCAACATCATATGATTCATGACTGAATAAACCCAACTAACCCACTTAGGGATGATTAAAGCAAGCGAGCCGTAGTGTTCTGCATTGGAACACTTGTATAACCAATTTCATCTGGGCAGGACTATCCAATTACTTTCAGATATATATTAGTGAAGCATTATAAACATTACAGTGTGCTGGTTTAAACAGAACAATAAAATATGTGCCCATTTATGTAAATCACCGAGCAATTTTTTCTTATTGTTTTCTGTGTGGCATTTTTAGTAGCAAAGTCAGCTAAAGGTCAAATTAAAAACCCTATAATTTATAGAACAGAAGGGAAAAAAACCTGGGTCTAATTATCCCAGATCAACCCTTAAGATAAAATTTTACTTTGGAGAAGTTTATTTCGTTCCTGAAAGCTGGGGATTTGCAAATTAAGACAGAATCTATTTTCTAAAGGCTGTGTTCTTTTCTTAATTATAATTTAGTATAAATAATTATACTTTATTTTCCTTTTTAGCGAGTGCATCGCTTTGCCTCCCATTTCAGCAGCCAACCTTTCAGGGAGCTGATTAAGGACTGCCCACATGTGTCAGCGCACCAGCTTCACTGTCATTAACCCTGCCTGATTTCGTGCCAAGCTGCCACGTTCCCTCAGCTCGCAGAAGTGCAGTTTGAACTAGTGGCATCGGTTCTCTTGTTGGAAACACGTATAGAGCAAGTGGGAGGATCAGCGCTGTCGAGTTTTGTCAAGTTGTTTAAGGGCCTGTTTAGGAGGAGGCTTAGGAGAGTCTATCCATGATCACCGGGAAAAGGTTCAGCTTCAGATGAAGGCAACTTACTACTCTCAAAACTCTTGTTCGCGTCTCTGTCCCGCCCTCTACTCTGCTTCTTTCCTTCCTTTTTCCTGCTTCCTTCCCTCCGCTGCTCATTCTCTTTCTTCCACTTTACCTCTCCTCCCGCCGTAACGTAATGATGTGACAGAGTCCAGGAGGCTGCGTCCAAGTACTGTAGCCACAGTGTCACGTTGACCGTGTCGGGATGGAGTTTTCACGCCCCAAGTACAACGCGGGTTTCTTCCTTGCACCACCTTCTGTCCACTGTCCTAAGCTGAACAAGTTTAAGCTTGGAAAAATCCTTAGGAACAAGGTGACTTTTTTTCCCCAGAACTTTTTGCAGTATCAGTTTTCCACGAAGAAAAAGGAGGATAAAAGGCGAAGAGGAGGATGAGAAGGAGACCGTGCCGGCCGGCCGCAGTGCTGTGCTCATCGGGCCGTGATGACGCGTGTGTGAGTGGCCGTGTCATATTTCTCGTGTGTGAACAAAGAAGTGTTGTGTCCAAGAAATAATTTTATTTATCCACTCAATAAGGTGATCCTCTCCCCTGGTTGTTATTTAGGTTTCAGATAATAAGGTTCTTCCCATGATATATTGACTCAGTTAGTTTTATTGGTGCCAAGAGCTTAAGTTAAGTCGACCTCTATTTGGAATTATTCACAAAAAATATGAATTGATGCTTAACATCACACAACGCTAAGAACTTTTGAAGATCAAGAAATCTTTTTTTTTTTTTTTAAGATTTTATTTATTTATTTGACAGAGAGAGAGACAGCGAGAGAGGGAACACAAGCAGAGAGAGTGGCAGAGGGAGAAGCAGGCTTCCCTGCTGAGCAGGGAGACCAACGTGGGGCTCCATCCCAAGACCCTGGGATCATGACCTGAGCCGAAGGCAGACGCTTAACAACTGAGTCACCAGGCATCCCAAGAAATCTTAATCAGGCAGAGGTGTAGCACCCTTGATGAAAGATTCCTCCAGTTTTTCCTAATAAGATTCTTCCAATTGTCAAAAGATAGATATTGTTGGATTTATTTTTCTTTCCTGTCTTTTTATTTTTGTTTAAAGGATCAAGAAAAGTAGATTGTATCTCAGAGATGATTAAAACGTTACTAGAAGAGAATGTCAATTATTTCCTTACTGATCCCCAAAACAAACAAATAAGCAAAAAAGCATATCACATCAATTAATATTTCTTAAATGAAATGAATGAATAAGAAAACCACTAAACAGTTTCTCAAATATATTAATCTCTCTTAATATTCTGAAAACTATGTGGACGCTGCCTTTACCTCCTAGCTGTCAACTCTAAGGACCTTAAGTGATGTATGTAATATATTTTAATATGTACTGAAATAATACATGTTGTTATTAAAATAACAAAATGTATTCTAGAAGGCTGAATATCCAATTTTAAATTAGTTATTGGAAAATTTTAGAAAATAAACCAAAAATTAAATAACCAATATGGCTACATTTTTAAACAGCCTGTATATAAGCATGATTCATGTTTTCAAAACATGAAATAAATTACACACCTTAGAGAAAGGACAATTGAAGCACAACTTATTTTTGTTAATTGGAAATATGTTCATATTCTTTTTTTTATTGGATCTGATCACATTTACTTCTAAACGATTTAAATTTGGTAAGTGTTTCACTTCTAACAGTGCATATATTACGCATTATACATTATGGGATGAGTTATTGAATGGAAGGTTTCAAACAAAATTTTATTACCATATGAAAAAAATGGGAGCACAATATGAAAAGTGCAACCTGTAGAGGTTATTTAAACAGTTCAAAGTATAAACTACCTCTAGTTTGTGGTTTAGTGTTTTACTTACCACGTCACTTCTACCTTTAATAGTATGGAAATGTCTGCTAAGATGAAAATATGATTTTTTTTTAAGATCTTATTTCTCTATTTGAGAGCGAGAGGGAGAGAGAGAAAGCAAGGGAGCAGGAATGGGGGAAGGGGCAGAGGTAGAAGCAGGCTCTCTGCTGAGCAGGGAGCCTGATGTGGGGGGCTCTACCCGAGCACCCTGAGATCATGACTTGAACTGAAATCAGACACTTAACCGACTGAGCCAACCAGGCACCCCTGAAAATATGATTATGTTTTATTTCTGCATCGTCCAGCAGACTAGCCAATAGCCACAGGTCATTACTGAGCACTTGGAATATGACTTGTGTGATTGAAGCACTCAACTTTTAATTTGATTTACTTTTAATCAGTTGCACTGTAATAGCCATGTGTGGCTAGCATATCTTACTGAACGCGTAGGTCTAGAATGTCAGGTAGCAGGTAGCATGAGAGAATGAAAAATGCGAGAAAGCTCTTTCTATACATTAGAGCCGGTCCCAGTGTGTTAATGGGAGCTTCTTTCGGGACCTCACTGGATACTTCCCTTCGTGCTTTCCCAGCCAGCAAAAAAAGTCAACCTTGAAAATATACACATTTGAGTGCATGGAAGATTATGAGGTATTTCTCAGCATGATAAGCAAGTGCCACATTCTTATCATGATTGTGGAAATAATAGAACTTACTTTAAAAATAAAATCTCAAATCAGTGTCTCAAAACAAGTGAAGATAGTCTGGAAAACAAATGGAAATATAAATAGCCTACTAACCCCAATGTCCTTAAAGACTTCGCTGTTTGAGTACAGAAACAATCATCCCAAATGAAAATCAAAGGCACAAAAATATGATTACAGTACTGTGGAGACACTGTATTACACTGGTAGGAAATTATAAATATATGTTATTTATATAAAAATACAAAATGGTTAAATGTAAAAATGCTTACATGTAAATGAGGTAGTTTTTTAAAAATAAAAGTTTATTTATATATATCCATCTCCTTTAGATGTTGGCTAAGTGTTACATTATAACATTCCATTTATGCAATTTATACATCGATCTCTTCGATTACTATTTGGAGTTGGCCTGCTGCTTGCGGGTGCCTGTGCTAGATGACTTTCGTTACTACAATGTATCTCAGGGTCTAGGGAGATTCTTACAAGTACATGAATATCATAATTAAGGAATTCACTACTTCCATAGGAATATGCAAAGGTTATTCTGAGAAAACAAAAGAAGGGCATCTGGCGTCTGTCACAGACTGAAGAGTAAAGAAAAAAAAAAAAAAAGCTTTACCGATAGCTGGCCACTTGAGGACAGAAACTATTCTTATTCATGGCCATATCCCTAGTGCTATGCAATTATTCATATGAAACTCTGTTATTACCGTCTTATAATATGCTCACTTTTGTGTGGACACTTGAAAGAATGGCAAAAATTATCCAAGTGAAATAAAAGTTGGAAGAAACACATCAGGCAGAGGGACGAACTGTGCGAAGCACAGACACATGGATTTCCATGAATTTGGGTATAACAGAGAATTTGATTGAAGCCTGGACGAAAGGGAAGGCAAGTGAAGGAGCTGAAGTTGGGGAGATGAGGTTGGATCGTGAGGGGCTTCCGCAAACAGTTTGGGTTCTATTATGAATGCTGTCTGTAACTAGTGAAGGACTTGAAATTGCTGACTAATTTTCTTAAGACTCAGATTTATTTCCCTGCGGCCTTGAGTACACCATGATTTGCATGGCTGCTGTAATGATATTCTGGGGCACTGTATAAATTCAAGTTCATAGATGTCAATGAGTAATATCCCTATTAATGATGACACTATCAGAAGCATGTGTATCTGATTTACAGCGACATTCAAAAGACTTATTGTTGAATAATGAAACGTTATTTAATGTGGAATAGAAGTGGAGAGAAAAGTTAATATAAGTCAGCGCAGGATTTAGAGATCAAAGAGGAGGCATATTGAAATCTCTTCACACTAACTAGTGTCCAACTCTTTGATATTCGGTATTGAAAGACTTTGTAATGTATGAACATGAGGTTGACTTTTCTTCTAAAAAGGATATATTATACTATACAATAAGAAAATCCTGATTTCTCAAGGAAAAAAAAAGAAAATCCTGATTTCTTAAGAGTAGTTCATTACATGCAACAGGGTATCATTCTCACAATATCGTCATACTGATTAAGATACACAAATGTGTACATCTCTATATTAAGGGATACACATATATATGTACGCATAGATAGATAAAGAGCGAAGGAGATTGAAGAGAGACAAAAAAAGGTCTTCCGTCGGACAACGGAAGTTTCAGGGCAAACCACCATGAAATCTGGAGACAAGTTCATTCAGAGCGAGTGCCCCCGAGATCTGCCGAGAGGAGGGAGACCCTGCCAGAGCCATAAGCTGGTGAGAACACGTACATGGTAACTGAAACAATTGCCAGTGTTGAGTTTCTTCTAGCATGAGAAGGAAGCGCTTCTGGAGGGCCACGATCCGAAAACAACACAGTATGCTCTACTTCTCCCCGCAGGGGAAAAAAAAAAAATTGTATACTGATGTACTTCAGTACAGTGATGTCATAAGAAACTTCTTTGTCACGTCAGTCCGAGAAATTTTCTAGATGTGATATAATGTTCACTTACAGGTGAGTAAACTGATTCCACCGGATAGCTACGGTTTTCTCTCATTCCCCTCTAAGGCGCTAGAGTAAGGCTGGCTTTGGAATCCGTAAGGAATAAATGGTAGACTGCTAACTAGATAAAAATTGTTTTATGCATGAATGACAGTTTAAGCCACTTAGAAGTAGAAACGTTTCATATACTGGAGCATGCCTGATAATTGTCAAGCATTTGTGCAGAACTCAGTGCTTTGGGCCACTGAGTCTCCTTCTCAAAACTTTCAAAATCAAAGGGGGAAAAAAGACATTAAAATAGATTATTTTTATTGCTCTTGAGCCTATTACATTGCCCTATAAATAACAATAGGTACGTAACAAGGACCACCTTTTTTTCTAAGTTTTGTGATTAACGAAGAGATTGTAAACTACAAATGTTCTAAAAAAATCAATATAACCTAACTAAATTTAAGTTGATGAGTTTATTCAAACACTTTTTAAATATTTATTTTTTATTTAATCTCTAACTCCCCAGTGTGGCGCTCAAACTCACAACCCCAATATCAAGAGTCCTATGCTCGGGGTGCCTGGGTGGCTCAGTGGGTTAAAGCCTCTGCCTTCAGCTCAGGTCATGATCCCAGGGTCCTGGATCGAGCCCTGCATCGGGCTCTCCACTTGGCGGGAAGCCTGCTTCCCTTCGTCTCTCTCTGCCTGCCTCTCTGCCTACTAGTGATCTCTGTCTGTCAAATAAATAAATAAAATTAAAAAAAAAATTAAAAAAAAGAGTCCTATGCTCTTTTGACTGAGATAGCTTGGTACCCCTATTTAAACATGTTTTAATGAAATATATTATAACTACTTAATATTGAAATTCAATATAATTGCATATCAGACTCATAAAAGGAGAAATAAAATAGCATTACATAGTTCCGAGGCAACACATAGCATTGATGGCATTTTGACTCCAATGCCTGTGGAGACCACAGCAATCTTTATTGTTCCAAAGACATGTACACAGTCACATGCAACCTTGGAAATTTCATGGTCTCTGTTATGCTGCACTTAACTTTTTTTTTTACTTATATATGAATAATAAACAAGAAAAATTGGTTACTATAGTAATAAACTAGCAAAATATTAATTATTGTTTATGATTTCGAGTTTAATGCTTTTGTGCTTGTAAGTGTGATGAATCACACTTCATACATTACAAAGTTCAGTAATGTTCCAGGACTTCCAGGGCATAGCTTTAAAAAGCAGAATCATATAATTTATTTTTATAAAAAATACAGTTCACAAAACCTGCAAATGATAATGAAGTAATTAAGGTCTCTGTGTCAACCCAATTTTCAGACTGAAATTAAAATTGAAATTCATGTACCTTATAGGGAAAACAAGGATTTTTTTTTTAAACAAGGATTTTTGTTGGCATTTTATTTTATTTTATTTTTATTTTTATTTTTTAAAGATTTTATTTACTTATTTGACAGACAGAGATCACAAGTAGGCGGCGAGGCAGGCAGAGAGAGAGAGGAAGGGAAGCAGGCTTCCTGCTGAGCAGAGAGCCCGATGCCGAACTCGATCCCAGGAGGCTGGGATCATGACCTGAGCCGAAGGCAGCGGCCCTAACCCACTGAGCCACCCAGGCGCCCTTTTGTTGGCATTTTAATCATTATTTTTCTAATTTTAAAATGTTAGCCTATATATAAATGGATCAATACTGTCCTCAATGTATTCACACTTTTGTGAACAGCCCATTGGATCATCAGCTTCATCGTGAAAGAACAATTTGGTCACTGTAATGGTGGGTGTCTAGTAAACATTATTTCCCCCCATTGCAAAGGCAAGTAAGTCCGTTTCCTCACTGGAACATGCTATGCTTTAGTGATTTGACATTAAAATTATCACCTCTATTAAGACTTGTCAGATGTTTTCTTCAGTATCAATGCTGTTTTGATAATGTTTCATTGCCTCAAAATATTACCCTGGAGAAAATTTTAAAGATATAAAAATGTATTTTCATTTGTTTTTCAGGAATTAAAAATATACATAAAATAATTGTCTTTAGATTGAAGTTTATATCTGTACTTTTATTTAGTAATTTATTCTGTAGTTCAACGTACTTTAAAAATGTTCATTTTATTAAAATACATATCTTGTGCCTCACCAATACAGTAAAACCTAGGCTCTTGTATCATACAATTTTGAAATATCCATATTTACATTTCTGACCCAATTTATTGCCTGCTGATATGTATTTATTATAGAATATTTTTAAAACAGCTTTGTTGTATATGCCTTAGTTCTTTTACTAAAATATTACTGAGAAATTTTTTTTTAAGATACTATTAAGACATAACATGTAGGGTGTCCGGGTGGCTCAGTGGGGTAAGCCTCTGCCTTTGGCTAAAGTCAAGGATCCAGTCCTGCATCAGGCTCTTTGCTCAGCAGGGAGCCTGCTTCCCTCTCTCTCTCTGCCTGCCTCTCGCCTACTTGTGATCTCTGTCAAATAAATAAGTAAAAAAAAAAAAAAAAAAAAAGACATAACATGTAATTGTTTACATGATAATTGTTTAAGCAAGATTTTAAGCATTGTGGAAATATTAACCAGCCTGTATGTTACGTAAATAACCATGAATCAATGATTGTTATATATATGCTAAAATATTTTTTAAGGAAAACCTCATAAAATTCGCCAACAGTTTTTACAGGCATTGGGGTGGGATGAAGAAGCTACCACAGGGAGATAAATTCAGCGTAATTTTGATCCTTCTCAACTGTACTCTGTCATCAAGAGCAGCTCTTCTTCGGTATATTTAATACATTAATATTTGGGTATTTATTTTTAGAAAAAATATATAAAAATTAGGGGTTTAATACATTTTCCTCCTTTCAGAAAAGAAATTCAGCCAAAATACTTCCATTTTTTTTTCCCTCAAAAAGATGATCTTAGAATGGAAACTGGGTACCCACATAAATACACACAACACACACACACACACAAATTTTTTACATTCATCCAAGTTGCCTCCTATCGACTAGCTACATTCTATCAATTTTTTCCCATGAAGTTTGAATAAAGGTAAAGAAGTCCATCTGGGAAGTAGAAATATAGACGGAAACCATTAACAAATTTAACCTATCATATTTGTTTTGGGGTATGGAAAGTTGAAAATACCTCAGTTTGCCTAAGAAATTGATAACAACTGTTCATACTTTCAATTTATCATGAAGAGTCAGTGATTTTGATGTATTTATAATATCATAAAACTATAATATTATTTTTACTTAAATAATAGGTAAAAAAAATGAAGAAATTTCTTTTTGAAAAGCTTTTTGTTTTTTACCATCTCAAGGGCAGTCAAAATAGATATTTTAGGGAAAAATGCCAAATTTTATAAATGAAAAAGATCATAATCCATGGCATTGAGATTGTAATCAGTCAGATTTCATTTGTGCAGTGTGATTAGGTTCTCAGAAATAGAGAAAGTACTGAAGCACCTGGATGCCTCAGTTGGTTAAGCATCTGCCTTCTGCTCAGACCATGATCCCAGGGTCCTGGGATTGAGCCCTGCATGGGGCTCCCTGCTCGGCGGGGAGTCTGCTTTTCTCTCTCCCTCTGCTACCCCTCCTGCTTGTGCGCTCTCTGACATATGTGTGTGTATATATATATATATATATATATATGTGTGTGTGTGTGTGTGTATATATATACATATGTGTGTGTATATATATGTGTGTGTGTATATATATATATTTTTTTTTTAATAAAAAGAATTAGAGCAAGTAGAGTCATTAGTTCCTTTCATCAAGGCAACCTCAGTGGGTTTCGATGAATGTTGTTGATGTTATCAGTTTGCTACTTCTGTTAGCAATGACAATGAAAAGTGTCCGCCATAATTTATTCTAAGTCTTTCTATTGTCACCTCCTCAAATTTCAGCACTGTTAAACACTCTAAAAGAGCACTCCCAACACTCTTTCCCTCCTGTTTATTTTTCTTCAAAGTGTCTTTACTTCTCTCTGACAAGCACTATTGTCCATGGGGGCAAGGATTGTGTGTGTTTCATTCAATATTGTATTCCCATTACAAAGAACAGTGCATGGTCTGAGTAAGCATGTGAGAACTTAAAATGTATTTGTAAGTGAATAACTAAAGAATACATAATAAATCCATAAAATTGATTTGGTAAACAGAAACATAGAGATATATATTCAATAATATCTATTATCTTCATCGTTTTTGCAGAAACAGGTGAGATTTGTAACTTAAAAAAATTACCAACATAACAAGATAGTTTTTGTTATTCGAAGAGCCTAAACAAAATACAAACTGAAAACATTATATTCTGTGTTCTTTGTGGATTCAGTGTTACTGTGTCTGAAATTATAATCAAGTCCTTTTTATATTTTCAAGCTATTACTTGTGTCCGGGAATGTAATTTCTAAGTCTTCAATATCTATTACCGGTAGTTCACACAATATATAAATGATGTGTTTTCTTTAAACCTAATTATGGATGATTAATAATGTAATTTCCAATTTATAAAATGAAAAGTAAAGTCAGCTTAAATTTCAACTGTCCTCTCAAAGGAGGCAAACAGGTAAGATCCAAAGTTCTAAAAGAATAATGTACTAAAATTTAAAGCCTTATTTTGACTTGCTATGCTAAATTTTTAGGCTCATGTGTCATTCAGTTTCCCGGTATATGTGTTTTTTTCGGGTTGTATCATAGGGACTTCTGAATCAATATCAGCATTATAAAATCAATCAGTCCAGATATTTAATCTCATTATCTGTTGAAAATAGTACCTTCTTTCCTTTCTTTTGGGGAATACCAGAGTCTGTTCAAAAGGGGGAAAAATGATAGTTCTAGTGAAGTAGCTGAACAAATCATTTTTTTTTCTTTTGGCTATTTTATTCTTTACTAAAATAGCACATCTGAAGATTTGAATTGGATCATAGTCAATACATCAGGATAATAATTTCTTATGCAATGTCTTAAGGAATACCTACCTTAAATATTTCTAATTACATTATATCCGGCTACAAGAGCCTTCACGTTAGAAACTGAAACAAGGGGTGCCTGGGTGGCTCAGTGGGTTGAAGCCTCTGCCTTCAGCTTGGGTCATGATCCCAGCGTCCTGGGATCGAGCCCCGCATTGGGCTCTCTGCTCAGTGGGAAACCTGCTTCCTCCTCTCCTCTCTCTCTGCCTGCCTCTCTGCCTACTTGTGATCTCTGTCTGTCAAATAAATAAATGAAGTCTTAAAAAAAAAGAAACTAAAACAATAGAGTTGTTAATATCTTCTAAGTATTATAGTTTTATCTAGACCTGCCTTTTTATGTTTACCTTTCTCCTTCCTTTCTTCTTCTCTTTTTTCTTTCCTTTTTTTCTTAGAGAAGAATTTGGCAAGCAGAAAACCTGGGAAAAGAAACATTGCACATCCTCAGGGCAAAGGCACGCAAGTACGCAGATACTCTAATTTGGGGCTTTTGTATTGGCCATCACTTTGTACCCTTTACCAGTCTATGTTCACTTGAAGCTGTACTGTCAGAGGATTTAATGTGAGAGCATGTGATGAGCCAAACTGTTTCTGAATATCCACTAAATTTCTCGACTCTAGTTTCATTGAATAGAAGTAGAAATAATTTTCTCCAATGCAATTATTACACAATTACCTTGTGCTTATCTCATCTTCAGCTCAGATCTGAAAAGGGATTGGATGCACTTTAATTTTTATTACATCTTGTTTAATTTGTATGCCATTTAAATCAATGAATCAAGCATAAAGAAGGTTATGGAGAATGTAAGAGATGTTTAAGGTATAAGTATAAAACTGGTATGAAATGGGTAATAATATCTGTGTATAACTGGTTTACACCATATGGGTTCCGATACCTCAGGGACAATAGCTGTTCAAGTACCACGTTTAAGAATGGGCATCCAAATATCAACTCACTCGTAACACTGAGATCTTACCTCTATATCCTGACAAGCTCTTCCTACTCAAATCATAAAAGCAGGTTTGTAGGAGACCAGTGAGTATATACGAATAATCTAGTTACTCCTCACCCATTTGACGCAGATGAACTCTTTTCAATGTAATTCCTTCCTTTCAAGAGTCACTCACCCTTTTCATCCTCTGTGTTTCTCATGATTTTATTTGTTTCCTTATGTTAAGAAAGGAAAACACATCAACGTAAATCAGTCAAAGTTCTTCCATAGAGCGGACACAAATATAGAAATTTATAATTAGTAGCTAAATAAAGTTTTACTTCAATCCTATAGATACCAACCCTCTTCACTAAATATAATGGCAACTTTTAAAAATAATAATGTTAATAATATCCCCAAAATATCTATATAATTTATATTATTATAATATACAATGTATACAACTTTGTATAATTCCCATGTATAATTCCAAATGTAATTTTTAAATTTACATTTGTATCATTTCTGTGAGTTGTCAGAATAGACCTCAGCCCCAAGATGGTGTTGCTCGAAGAGTTAAATCCCTTATTCAAGCTTCTATCTCTGCTAATTCTTGGAGCTATAGTCAATACCTTGTCCACTATTTTTCCCTGCTCAAAAAAACTGTAACTACAATGATGACGAAATCTTTATAGGTTATAATGACTCAGTTTTCATGGTTCAATAATCACTGTTAAAGAATCCCTGAATACAGTGTTACAACCTCCTTTAATGGTTCTGACAGAATGCTTGGTTATAGAGTCAGTACACTCCCTCTGAATAAACTTCATTATACATAGGATGTAATTTTGTGGGGGGGAAATGACTGTAAAAGCCCTTGCTCTGGTCCTCACTTCCAGCCAAGTTTTTCTATAACAAATTTAATGAAAGCCAATGAAACCTCCAAATATTGAAAGTTTATATAGCCATTAATTTTAAATTTCAATAGTATACACAGGGCTGTGACTTTTTAAGTCATCCTTTTTGTTTGTTTATTTAATCAATTCCATTTTGGAAATATGAAAATTGAGATCTTAATTTTCCTTCAAACTACTGCACACAAAAATGAAACTTCTTTGTGAATAACTTTTCACCAAAATTAGCTTTACTCTCATCCCCACCCCTAGGAATGAAGCTGTCTTTTGAGAAATGACCTCCTAAATGCTTGGGTTCTACTACGCAATCAATATACCTCAAATAAAGAAAAATTATCTTGCTGACAGATGGCAAAGATTTATCCTATAATTGCAAATAGAACTCTAATTTATCTCAGTTTCATCATTTGTAAAATAAGCAGATTGGATATTTAGTGTTCAAGCTTCAATTCTACCAGTCTGTCAAATTTATGGTGGCTCTTTGTAAGAATTAGCTGGTGTTTTCTCATGACAGGTGGCATAGCCCTTGCTGAAAATAGTTTCAGCCATTCTGGAAAAATTTCAGAAACCACCCAGCCTATTTTTAACCGAAGTCATTTAATAGAGGAAATTGGTTACACAGTTGATAAGAGCCAAGCACGGTCTTTGTGATCAGCAACGACAAGATCTCTACCAAGCCTAGCACAGGCAGAGCACCTGAAGCGACACCGTGACAAGAGCCCAGGACCTGAGCATCTGTGATGGGTGGGCACCAGGCCAGGTCTGCTCTGATGAAATTGAGGCTGAATGAGTGAAAGAGTGGAGCCAAGGAGGCAAAGCTACCGCCAGAGTTCCTTTCAGAAGTGAGCAAGCTTCTGTGAAGAATGATTTTTTTTTTTTTTTTCTGAATCTTACTGTGACCATCAAATACCTCAGATTTTATAAGCATCCAATATAGGTGCATTAAATAGACTTGTATTAAACGTTTGAGGTACATTTTCTCCCTTGCTTGATATGAAGAAGAGGTACAGTATTTGTAGGAAACACAGAAAATTCAGGTGTAAACAATGTCTTATAAGTTGAGTCAAATATTGCATTGAAAGTACACAATTTCGAGGATATGTTTGTCTTCATTTCTCAATTGACAAAGACTGCTAAAATTTCAGTGTTAAGTTTTCTGCTTCAAACTCTCTGTCAAGTGTTTAGTAGTCGGTAAACAAGTGGCTATATTAATGATGGATGATTCCACACAGATGTAATTGCAAATATTTTAATGTATTTACATTTGTCAAGTGGCGACTATATACTAAGTAACTGTTTTCTCATAAATATTTTGTATACTTCCTGAGTTTTCCAAAACATACAGTGTGACCATATCCTAAATCGAAGTGTCCTTTAAAAATACATAAGAGAAGCAATTATCTTTTTCATAAATCTCATTGACAACCATTCCACAATTGCTTTTATAGCTTAACATTGTTTACAGAAACACTACTTGTAGACTATGTGAATACGGTCTCTGCAGTTTGGAGAGTTCCCAACACAAACTCCCTTTGCTTGATAAACTTATACAGAGAGAGCAGGTCAATGTCATTTTATATGCGAATGCCACTTTGTGTACAATGATGAGACAGTGAATTTTGGAGAAAACATACTTTGTGATACAATTGAATTTTGCGGCAGTTTACTAGTGAAAATCACCTGAACACTTCAGCGTTCCTCTAATACATAAAGTTCTTAAAATTTTTTTCTTGGACTATAAAAATATGAAAAAACAACCTGCAGGGAGATTATGCAATCTGTGTATGTAAATTGTGTATCACCTCATTTGGGAATTTCAAAAGTACCTTATTATATTTCACATAATGCTATCTCTTATACCTAGAAATAATGAGAAGAACTGTCAGTGCTACTATTGTGTGTGTGCTGTTACGACTGATTTGTTACCCGAGGTTTCTTGGGCCCAGTGTGCACGTGTGGTCTGTACCCAGCGCCAGTAGCCGCTACGGCAAGGCCACGATCAAGTGCTGCTTTAGGAACAGCTTCTTTGCCTCACATGCTGAATGATTCATGTGCTCCGAGGGAGCCGTCCCGTTTGAGATGACCAGATGACAGCATGACATGCCGGCGGCCGCCGGTTCCCAGAGTTGATGCCTGTGGGTATAAACCTATGTTTTGTTTCGGTGTTTATCTCCAGTATACTTTTCTGCCTTGCCTGATTGTAAGCTGCCCCAATTCTCCATGCAGGCTTTACCTCATCTACTCTCCTCCGGCCTCCAACTCATTGAAGCCGAGTTGCCAGGAGTCTCTATTTAGAATTAATACGTTGTATGGCACAGATTCCTTCCCAAAGCAACCTTTTCAATTTTCTATGCCTGCGATGTATTCCAATGTAATTTTATAGTTCTTAAAATAACATGAATCTTTAGCAAATACCTCCAAGACATCATGCAGATAAAACGTGCCCTATGGCAAAATCTCGGTAGTCTGGATTCATGAATGTGTAATTAAAGACAGCTACAACAGGAGAATAGCTGAAATTTACACCGTATACATGTATGTTTTTTACTGCTGAAAAACTACGAGGAAGAAGGGAATCCTTACTCTGTTTATAAAAAATATATATATTTTGAAGGCTACCCAAATTGCAGGGACAAGCTGATACATTTAATAGAAATAGATTGTTTGCCAGAATATGTAGTCAAAGATCCTATTTCGTAATACTATATTAGTGTTGCATATGGCACCAAAATATTTTTATTTACTATTTTTTAAAAAAAATTTCACCTTTTATTAAAATTCTAGTTAGTTAACAAATGCTGTAATATTGGTTTCAAGAGTAGAATTTGGTGACTCATCATTCACATACAACATCCAGTGGTCATCACAAGTGTACGCCTCAACCCCCATCACCCATTTGGCCCATCCCCACCCACCTCCCCCCCAGCAACCCTCAGTGTGTCCCCTCTAGTTGAGAGTTTCTGATGGTTTGCTTCCTTCTCTTTTTATTTCTCCCCTCCCCCAAGTTCATCTGTTTTATTTCTTAAATTCCACAAAGGAGTGAAATCATATGGTATTTGTCTTTCTCTGACTGATTTATTTCGCTTAGCACAATACACTCTATCTCCATCCATGTCATTGAAAATGGTTAAGATTTCATTCTTTTTCATGGCTGAGTAATACTGTTTTGCAGTTATATACACATGTTTATCCGTTTATCTGCTGATGAACATTTGGGCTCTTTCCAAGATTTGGCTATTGATAATGCTGCTCTGTGATAAAGGGTTCATGTGCCTCTTTGAATCAGTATTTTTTTATCCTTTCAGTAAATACCTAGTAGTGAAGTTGCTGGGTCATAGGGTAGCTCTGGTGTTCACATTTTGAGGGATCTCCATACTGTTTTCCATAGTGGCTGCACCAGTTCGTATTCTCACCGACGACAACGTAAGAAGGTTCACCTTTCTCTGTATCCTCGCCAACATTCATTGTTTCCTGCCATTAACTGTAGCCATTCTGACAAGGGTAAGGTGGTATCTCATTGTGGTTTTGACTTCTATTTCCCTGATGATGAGTGATGTTGAGCATCTTTTCGTGTGTCTGTTAGCCATCAGGATGTCTTCTTTGGAATCATGTCTCTTCATGTATTCTGCCCATATCTTAGCTGGTTTATTTGTTTTTTGGTTGTTGAGTTTGATAAGTTCTTTGTAGATTTTGGATCTTAACCTCAATCAGATAATGCCATCTGTAAATATATTCTCCCATTACCTTGGTTTCCTTTTAGTTTTGTTGATTGTTTCCTTTACTATGCAGAGTTTTCTTTCTTTCTTTTTAATATTTAATTTATTTATTTGACAGAGTTGAAACAAGGAAGAGCACAGGAGGGAGAAGCAGACTCCCTGTGGAGTGGAGAGCCCAATGCGGAGCTTAATCCCAGGACCCTGAGATCATGACTTGAGCCAAAGGCAGACATTTGACTGAGCCACCTAGGAGTCCCCACAGCTTTCTTGATGAAGTCCCAATTGTTCATTTTTGCTTTTGTTTCCCTTGTCTCCAGAGACTTGTCTATCAAGAAGTTGCTACAGCCAATGTCTTCCCTGGGAGAATTTATTTCGAATTTATTTTTATGTATGGTGTAAGAATGTGGTCCTGTTTCATTCTTTTGCATGTAGCTGTCCAATTTTCCCAACACTATTTGTTGAAGAGACTGTCTTTTTTCCACTGGATATTCTTTCCCGCTTTGTCGTAGATTAGTTGACCATAAGGTTGTGGATCCATTTCTGGGCTCTCTATTCTGTTCCATTGATCTATGTGTCTGTTTTCGTGGCAGTACCATACTGTTTTGACGATCACACCTTTGAAATAGAGCTTCAAGTCCAGAATTGTGACGTCTCTAGCTTTACTGTTGGTTCAATATTCGCAAATCAGTCAATGTGATATACTACATTAATAAATGACTATGAAACAAAAAAAAATTTTAAATAAAAAAAAACTTTTCAAATTTTTAGTAACTGTTAATTTTGTAAGATTCATCTTTACTAGTACTCTAAATGTATTGTCTAAGTTATTAACTTATTTTTAAATGATGTGTGAATAAGGTGAAATGATTAAATGATACTGATAAATGATAAGTGATAAAGGTAATAAAAAAATAACCACATAACTGAGGGGAAAAAACTCATTGAAGAAAAAGTCAGGGTGATATAAAGAAAGAATCACTCCTTTCAAAAGTTTAATAAATTTTAAATGAGTACTTTCCAAATATCAGGTACTGGTGCACACATGTAAATAAGCATACTCTAAGGAATCCATAGCCCAGTGGGATCTGAAGCTGTCCGTGTGTAAGGCGAGAACAGTAACACATACGCACAAGTACAGATACAGTTACGTTTTTGAGAATTAGAGAAGGGAAGGGAGGGAATCTTGCAACAGGAACAATAACATCTGGATCAGGTTTTATTTTGTGTCTATGGTGCAGTAGAGTGAACAAGCACAAAAATAAGCGATTGAAATGCATAAAAGCTTGGAGGCACAAGCCAGGATTGTGTACTGGAAACTCTCAGAGGTTTATAATTCTGAGTCTGAAGTACGAGGTACAACAGAGCTGGAGAGACAGAAGTTTGGTTGGTCATGCAACATCACAAATCATTTTAAAAAAATATGCTGTAGCAAAGGGAAGTCATTGAAGAGGAAAGCAGTTAATGACATTTCCATCATTGTTTCAAAGTAAGAAAACTAAAAATGTCAACTTTTAGGTAATCCAGCACTGGGGAACTTTTTATAGTTCAATTTTTTTGCAATTTGTGTGGTCAGAATATACTATTAAACCCAAAGTAGCCTGACCTCTACATGACAGTCCTTCAAAAGGATCAATAATTGTGTTTAAGTTTAAATAGCTTCCACTTTAAATGCTGCTCAGCTTGAAAATTTCTCCTTACAAATCATCTATTCACCAGATGTGAATTTCCTTTTCTTTTCTAAAATGCATCCCCTGTTACGTAAAGTTCACTTTCATCATTGTTTTCAGGATAATCAATCTCTCTGAACTACAGACTTCATTATGGTTGACTGGAACACCATGAGATGCATTAAATGTGCTACTACAGGACAACATGGGTAAGAATTAACTGAGTAGGCTACCTCCTCAGTTTATAGAGCTAAAATCATTCTAATTATTTGAAGAATACAAACTCATAACTGAATCTAAAAGACAAAAAAGTAAGAACATGTTAAGTAAAACATATCTAAGGTCTAAATAACAGTATGGAATATACCAATTACAATGTAACAAAACTCTTCAAAGATAATAACTATGAATATTTAACTAGACCCTTAGGACACTATCTGTTGATTGCAGGGCCTGAATTTTTTTTTTTTTTAATTCTTTTCCACACTGTTTGCCTTTATAAACAACATCACTGCATATTTATTGGTATTTGTGTTATTTCAATCTGCATTCTCAGCAAAATATCTAATTTTGTGCATTTCACCCAGTTCTATTTGGAATTCGCACCAAGTAAAAATGATAATAGAATTATTCATAATCTCATTGTATTACATGTTTCATATATATTGAGAATCGAATATTGAAAGTCAAATATTTATTTACCACAGTGTCCTCTCTTATCTCGGCATTGATGGCTTGTTAGTTATTGTTTCTGGAAGCTTCCTAACCCACTGAATGATTAAATTGCAGCTTACTGTGAGTTGTAATATATTTAAATCCTTAGGGTACAGCTTCTTAGAGCTTCTGATCGGAAAACATTTCCTGGATGCACTTTATATCCATTATGTATAGATTACAATGGATTTCCAATAATGGAAGATTAGCCAACCATTAAACTCATGTATGACAAATATAAAACAACTTTGCTTATTCTAGCTGCAAACCATCACCATTTGTCAAATGTGGGTGACGGGCCAGTGCAAATTCCTGTGTGGTGCACACTAATTATAACTGCACTCAAAATTTTTGAGAATAAGTTTGTTTAAATCCTGTATACATTACAAAAATTTCTGTGCATATTACATCGCCTTTTTTTATGTTGGCATATTTGTCATTAAGATATATTTTCCTATAAGCCATACTTTACTTCACTTTGTGGGTCTTACTTTTTATTATGAATATCAAAATTATATATAAATTGGTAATAAAATGATGGTCATAAATCATACATATGTTATAATACGTAATGCATAACATAATATATAACATATAATCTTCCCAGCAAATTTTTTTAAAGATTATTTATTTATTTATTGACAGAGAGAGAGAGAGAGAGAGAGAGAGCATGAATAGGCAGAGTGGCAGGCAGAGGGAGAAGCAGGCTCCTTGTTGAGCAGAGAGTCAGATCCAGGGTTCCATCCCCGGACCCTGGGATCATGACCTGAGCCAAAGGCAGACACTTAACTGACTGAGCCACCTAGGTGCCCCTCTTCCCAGCAAATTTAATATTTGCCCTAAAATTTTGGTATCTATAGAAGTTATTTATATCAGCAGATTCTTTTTCTTTTGAGAATTAGTCCTAGAGAATGTAGTGGTATCATACACAGTATTTTTAATTCCCAAATGCTGTTGCAATTCTATCCCATTGTGTTATAGATGCATAGTTGGAGAGCTAGAAGATTAAGCAGCTTACTCAAACTCAGAAAACTAGTGGATGACAGAGCCAGGTTTCAAATCAAGGTCTCCTAGTTTCTAAATGTTTTTTTTTTTTTTTTTTTTTTTTAATCTTCCTAAGGAATCTGCCTCTCAGAACTTAAAATGAGATCTGAAATTCTTTCACATCAGCATTGAAGTATCTTCAAGGTAAGATTACCAACAAATTGCCAACACTAGTGTTCTGGGTATATTTAAAGAATTTTTCCTCTGGCATTCTAGTTTATTGCTGGATTTTTCTTCTATAAACACAAAGATCTATTCTCCTTGTCTGCGAGAGATTTTATTACAAAACAATCAGTAAAGACATCTTGATGTACCATCTGGAATTAGAGAGAATTGAAGGGAAGAAATGAGGAAAGGTTGAAAAACAACTAAATCGATGCAGTGTACGAAAAAAAAATTGCTTGAGGTGGGATGTAATTGAATAAAGACATACATGGTGTATAATGTCAATGCAAGTTATTGCTTTTTGCACAATGTGTGTGATAGTTGAGAAGCTACATACATAAAGTAAAATCTAAGTTTGAGTTAGGCAAATTCTACACAAGGTAGCTTTTAGTCATTCTGGGTTAATCTATTTTTTAAACTAGCTTCCCAAGTGGAATTAGGATTTTAACTTGCCTAAATAATAAAGTCTAATCTTTTGCAAAACTGAAGCCACCAAATTACATAACTATAATCATTTCACAGATTTTTTTTTGTTTTTTTGTTTAAAGATTGTATTTATTTATTTGAGAGAGAGTGAAAGCGAGAGAGATCACAGAGCTCTGGAGAGAGAGAAGCAGACTCCCCGCCGAGCAAGGAGCCCTAGGTGGGGCTCGATCCCAGGACCCTGGGATCATGACCTGAGCCAGAGGAAGTCTTTTAACTGACTGAGCCACCCAGGCACCCCACAGAATTTTTTGATGTCAGTCTAGTAGTTGTTAAATGGAAAATTTTAGAAACTTATTTATTTATTTATTTATGATTTTTTTTATTTGAGAGTGAGGGAGCACAAGCAGGGGGAGCAGCAGAGGGAGAGGGAGAAGCAGGCTCCTCGTTGATTAGGGAGCCCTACACAGGGCTCCACCCTAGGACCCAGGGATCATGACCTGAGCCAAAGGCAGACACTTAATTGACTGAGCCACCCAGGTGCCCCTAGAAACTTATTTAATGTAAAATTTGATACCATTGTATTAAAAAACCCTTCATTTTCAATTTCTTCCTCCCTTTCCCTTCCTTCCTTTCTTCCTCCCTCCCTCCCTCCCTCCTCCTTCTTCTTTCTTTCCTTCTTCCTTTTCTTTCTCTTTCTTTCTTTCTTTCTTTCTTTCTTTCTTTCTTTCTTTCTTTCTTTCTTTCTTTCTTTCTTTCTTCTTTCTTTCTTCTTTCTCCCTCTCTCTCTCTCTCTCTCTTTCTTTTCCTTTCTTCCTTTCTTTCATTACTCAAGGGAGTATCTAGGAAGTCTTAGCTTTATCAACTTCGCTGCTTCCTTTTAATCTCACAATGACTTGAAAAGTTGGTATTATTAACTCCATTTTAAGATGACAAAACAGACTCAGGGAGCTTAGTAATTATTCCAAGTTTACATAAATATATGACCTTTTTAATTATTTCAAGCTCAGATAAATATGTCAATGGTGCAATTTGAATTCAAGTTTATCTGGCTTCAAAGCCCATCTCTGTTCTTTGCACTCTTATTTCAGTTACATAATTGCTGTAAAAGTATTCAAATGATATGCAAATTCTAAATCAAACCATTGCTAATGCTTTATCAGATGAGCAACGCATGTGCAGTACACATATACATGTGTTCTCTTCTGGAGAATGTAGGGAAATATGCAATATTATTCTCATTTTTGAAACTCTCAAGTCCAGATCGGATAATATGGTAAACAAAAATCAATCTAATACAAAGAAGCATGTAAAAAATTCATATATGTCAGGCTGGCAGTAAATTCCATAAATACATGAGAGTACCAGGAAAACTTTAATGGAAAGAGACCTTAAAGAATGGCTGTAATTACATAGTCACAAAGGAGGAAATAGTGATTTCAAAGGAACCTGGTAGAGGGTTATGACGAATAAATGGAGAACATGGGTGAGAAGTGGTAGAAGTGAGAGTATGGAGGACGTCTATGCTACCTAGTAATTTGAATTCTATTTTGTTGTGATACATATTCATTAACATAGTATGTTTATAGACAATTGATAATGATTAACGAATTTTGTAAGCAGTATTCAAGAGAGATTGGGCTAAGAGAATATCAATAGATTAGTTAGAAAGCATAACATAATATGGATTAGAGTGAAGTTGTAGATAGAAATGGATGTATGTAGTATAGTGAATTCAGTATCCTGTTTTTGTCTTTCATAATGATTATGGTGTAATATTAGGAAGAGAATACTGAGAGAGCCATTCTAAAGGGTGCTTCTAGGGGACCATATGTGTGTTTCAGGAAGAATTGGCAATGGAGTAGACATTTACAAGGAAGAGGAACTAGATAAAGATCATCCAAGGTTTTGAAGCTATCTGGGACAAGTATTACATAGCAAAAATTCTATTCCCTATTCTGAGTTTGACCATTTTAAATACTTCACATAAGGATGAATAAATTGTAGATAGACACTGTACAATATTGTGCCTATATTTGACAACACTGTAGTGCATACTTAAACATTTGTAAAAAGGATTAGTCTCAAGCTAAGTGTTCTTACCACAATAAAGGAAAAGAAAAGAAAAAGAAAAAGAAAAAAGCTATCCTGATATGTTAGAAATTGTGAATTATTAGATTCTTCATGAATTTTAGATAACATTGGGTTTCATTTGAAAATATTGTGGATAAATGATGAAAGTCAGGATTTATTGTAGCAGCTAATTCATAAACAATAATTCTAGAATGAAATATTCATCAAAGATTAGACTGATTTTACTTTTTATATTTTATGGAAAATATTAGAGAAGCAACACTTTTTTGTATCTGATGTTCTAAATTGTGTTTTAATATTTAAAGGTGACTTTTTATTTATTTTTTACAAGATTTTATTTATTTATTTAAGACACAGAGAGAGAGAGAAAGAGAGAAGCATGAGCAGGGGAGAAGGAGAAGCAGACACCCCACTGAGCAGGGAGCCTGATGCAGGGCTCATCCCAGGGCCCTGGGATCATGACCTGAGATGAAGGCAGCTGTTTAACTGAATGAGCCACCCAGGGGCCTTTTTAAACTATATATTTGTACCGTTCTTTTTTTTTTTTTTTTTTTTTACCATATGTTATTACTTATTATATAGTAGGCACCATGTTAGACTTTAGGGATGTGATACATAAGACATCTCTTGCTCTCATGAAGCACAGAGTTCATTGTTGGGGAGATATGTAAAATTATGCATTTACAGAGTAAGAGAATGTATGCTATAATAGGTCTGAGCATAGAGCTATGGAACGTCACGAAAAAGGATACTTTGCTGGGTGGAAGTGGAAACATGGTGACAGATTTTCTTTAAAATTCAGTCTACAAATAAAATGTACCAAATAGTTTTACATACACATATGTATATATTTGCAATTTATAAGATATATATTTAAACAACTGCTATAGTACAGAAAGTATGAGGAGAATAAGACTCAAAATGGTGATAAAGACAAAACTTTACCTACTTCATCATTTTCTCTTAAGCCAGTCCTGTTCTCATGCTTTTAAAATAACAGCACAAATGTAGTCTCTGAGATTATGTATTTAATTTATCTCTACCCTTGTTATTCTCATTGGTCTCACAGAAAGAATAAATTGTTAAGCAGAAGCAGAACAATTATAATATTTTATGGAACCCATTGAAAAGATTTCATAAGCTATGACCTTGTTACTTAACCACAAGAGAATTACACTTGAACCCATTCTCTATGCTTAAAAGAGCCATATTTTATTCATTATTCTAGCTAGAATAAAGAGTTAATTTTTAAGAGTCGCAGCTTATCACCTAAGGGGACAATGCTCATAAATTTTTTAGCCTGTATGCGGAACACTCATCATGCTCTCATACATTATCTTATTGGAGACACTCATGAGTGAGAAAAGGCTACTGAGCTCTCCACATGTGTAGATGTGTGTGGGCATCTGTGCATGTACGTGTGCATCTGTGGTGTGGTGTGAGTGTGTGTGCAATGGGTTTGGGTGAAAAAGCTTAGACTCCATTAATGGCTCCTAAGAAAAAATATGTTGTTAAAATATTACGTGCAGGGGCGCCTGGGTGGCTCAGTGGGTTGAAGCCTCTGCCTTCGGCTCAGGTCATGATCCCAGGGTCCTGGGATCGAGCCCCGCATCCGGCTCTCTGCTCAGCAGGGAGCCTGCTTCCTCCTCTGTCTCTGCCTGCCTCTCTGCCTACTTGTGATCTCTGTCCAGTAAATAAATAAAATCTTTAAAAAAAAAAAAAAAATATTACGTGCAAAGATCATTTATGTCCAGATGTCATTTACTATCCTCTTGATGGGAGTTTCAGCCACTGTTTTATTCACTTGTCAGTTATTCAGAGTCGCATAATCACACCTGTGAACGATCTCACTTTGCCTTCTTTCTAAGCATGCCTTCATTTACTCTCTGCTGCTTATTTGCACCTATACCAAAAAGTGGTAAGAAATAGAAGATGAAAATTACATTTGACAGTTTGCTACTTAGCATCTTTCGTAGTAAATTGTGTAAAGTGATTGGTTAAATCAATATTAGTATGTTATCGTGGGATTTAGGTTTTCTTTATGGTTCTTCTCACTGTGGCCAGAGCTACACTAGTGGAAAAATACACAGTTCATACCTGGGAAGTACTCGAGTAAACATTCCTTTTTTTTCTTTTTTTTTTTTTTAACCTTATACATTACAGTTTGTCAGTTAGGTATCGATAAAACAGGAAAAAAAATATCGTTTTTTAAAGACTGTCCTATGACAGGTAGAATGAGTTAGAAAGAAGAAGATTAGGAAGAAAAGAAAAGAAAAACAATTTAAAAAATCTATGCAGTTTACATAACAGAAACGTGAGTGATACGGTCATGCTAAGTAGTCATGGGTCTCATGCTATATTTCAGAGAGATCACCTTGATGAAAAACATAGGAAAAAATCAGGAATAACAGTATCAAATGAGAGATCACCAATTCAATGCAGGGTGAAGTAGAAGGTAGCTTAGCACATATTTATAGTAGACTTTGTTGGAATAATAAATTTGAGCTTATTTAATTGGTGTTGGTTGGTGCATTTTGGAACATTTATGTGCACTGTTTATTTTCACTGAAGTTTTGAGCAGTTATTTATTTTATCTCTGAAGCCTAATAACAACAATGTCCATATGTAATAGACACAATTAAGACAGTCTCTAACATTCAACAAATGTTCAGTAAACATTAGCAATAATTATTAGTTGAGAAAGAAAGGGCCTCTAGTGAGATAGAAAAATGAAGAGGAAAGAAAGGAGCCCAAATAAGGTATATTTTATCAATATAACCTGAGCATTATTGATTGGTTAGATTTGCAGAAGATAAATACAGAAGAAAAAAGTACATTTTGAACATATTCTGAGCGTTTCTTGACCTTTTGGCTAAGATCGAGCGAGCGTATTCTGATATTTTGTGTCCAGGTTCTGGAAAGTAATACAAAGAGGAATGTCAAGAAGAAGAATTAAATGAGGAGAAAAATGTTTGTATTTGTTAGAAAAGACTAAATTTCCGTAGTTTAGCCCAGTAAAGATTTAATTAACATGTGGGTTCTATCAAGTCTCCAAGGCAGCAGTCTTCTCTACACAGCAGTTTAGTCTGCTTCCGTCTTGCACCTCCATTATAGCAACATGAGGCCGCCTCCACAGTTACGTGGCGCAGCATGAAGGATTTTATTATTTTAAGCCAATACACACGCTCTCCTTCCCTCCAGTGTAATTGATGATTTGGCCCTACCAATACTGAACTTGGCCTATGTGACTTGCTAGAGCCGAAAGAACATTGGCAGAAGTCATTAAGGGATGGGCCTTACGTGGGCTTCAGCAGTTGGGTAGGGCCCCTTCCTCTCCTGCCATTTTAATTAAAGGCATGACCCAGGAGCTGTTGTCCTCTCATTACGTGTTCCCAGACCGAAAACGAAGAACGTGCAAGTCTAGCTGATCTCACACTGGCTCCTAGTTTCAGTGAGAAGCGCATGTCTTTACATGAAAACTGAGAGATTGGGTTATGCATAGAATTATTGTTGATCAATTCATTGATCAAGACCTAAATAAGAACACATAGTTGGGTTTTGCACTGGCATCAAATGTTTCAGCCTAAAAGTGACACAAGTTGCTATAATGCACAGTCTATTGATAAGAATTACTTTTGTAGTTTTATAGATAATACATTTATTGAGATATAATTCATGAACCAATAAATTCACCTATTTAAACTCTACAATTCAGTAGCCTTAGTATTTTCACATAGTTGGACAGTTATAACAACATTCAATTTTAAAATATTTGTCTTGGGGCGCCTGGGTGGCTCAGTGGGTTAAAGCCTCTGCTTTCGGCTCAGGTCATGATCTCAGGGTCCTGGGATCGAGCCCCGCATCGGGCTCTCTGCTCAGCGGGGTGCCTGCTTCCTCCTCTCTCTCTGCCTGCCTCTCTGCCTGCTTGTGGTCTCTGTCTGTCAAATAAATAAATAAAATATTTAAAAAAAAAAATATTTGTCTTTCTCCGAAGTACACTATATGCATTATGAGTCGCTCCCGTATTTCCCCCAACTCTTTTAGCTATCGACAACCACTAATTTACCTTCAGTCTCTGTAATTTGCCTATTTGAAAATCTCAAATAAATGGAACCAAAAAACTGTGGTAATGTGTGACTGGCTACTTTTACTTAACATTAGATTTTCAGGGTTCATTCAGCTTATGCTAGTGTTTTAGTCTTTCTTACCGCTGAGTAGTACTCCATGCATGGACATACCACATTTGTTTATCCATTGAACAGGTGACGGACATTTAGGTTGTTTCCACCATTTAGCTGTTGTGAATATTGTAACTATGAACATTTCTTGCAAGCCTTTATGTGAGCATATGTTTCTATTTCTCTTGAATATATACACAGTGGTAGAATTGCTGGGACATATGGTAACTCTCTGTCCAACCTTTTGAAAACAGCTAGACTGGTTTTCAAAACAGCTACATCCTTTTACATTCCCTCAGCAGTATATGAGGATTCCATTTACTACATATCCTTGTCAGTACTTATTATGATTTGCCTTTTTGATTGCAATCATCCTCGTGGGACTGAAGTGGTATTTCATTGTTTTAGATTTATATTTCTATGATAGTTAGTGATATTCAGCTCCAGTTCATGTGTTTATTGGCCATTTGAATATACTTTTAGGACAAATGTCTTTTCATGCTCTTTCCTTTTTTTTTTAATTGAGAGAGAGAGTGTGTGCAGATGGGGGGAGGGGAGGGGACCGAGGGAGAGACAGGTTCTTAAGCAGGCTTCTTGCCCAACACAGAAACCAACACAGGGGTCCATCTCATGACTCTAAGATCATGACCTGAGCTGAAATCAAGAGTCTGATGCTTAACCAACTGAGCCACCAAGGCACCCTGCCCCTTACCGATTTTAATTGCATTATTTGTGTTTATGTATTTTGAGTTGTATTATTTATATGTTATTGATACAAGTCTCTTATTAGATAAATGATTTGCAAACATTTCTATTTCCAATGTTATGGCTTGTCTATACTTTCTTAATGATGTCTTTTGCAGGAAAAAAAAAGTTATTTTGATGAACTCTAACTTATCTGTTTCTTTTGTTGCCTGTGGCTTTTGTGTCATTGCCAAGAAGGATTTTCCTAAGCCAAAGTCACAAAAATTTACTCTTATATTTTCTCTTAAGTGTTTTATGGTTTTAGTTCTTACATTTATGCCTGGATCTACCTTGAGTTAATATGAGTCCATGGAGTAAGAAAGGGATGTAATTTCATTCATTTGCATGCAAGTATGTAATTTTCAAAGCATCGCACTTTTTTTTCAATAAGAAACAATTCTTTTTCCCTACTGGAAAGCTATAGAATCCTTGTCAAAACTCTATTTTCTGTAAATGTGATAGTTTATTTCTGGATTGTCGGGTTTGACCAGCAAACCTTGAGACGGCAAATGAAAAGATTACTCCAGACACCTCAGTAGGAGAAAGGAGAGGCCGAGGACCAGAAGTTTGAAGACAAAAGGCCTGAAGCCAAGCTTCATCTCCACTTTTATTAGGGTCTTATCAATACACCAAGTGCAAGCACAAAACAAGGAGGCAAGCATTTCGTGAAGCACGTGACAAACACAGGTGCCTGTTTTCCCTTAAAATGTAAATATTTAGTCCCTAGATGAGAACCTTGAGCTGCAGTAAGAATTCGGCTGTTTTCAGCCAAGAAACTTCAAAGGAGGCCCAGCGTTCAGGCACTCCTTCGCTTTCCAATTAGTCTCATCAGGGAGGCATATACAAGTCAGATTTTGTCTATCCAGGCACTGAATTCCCACACTGGATGTTCAGTTCTATTCCATTAAACTGATTCCAGACGATACTGTCTTGCTTGACATAAAAATTTGCAATTGAGAAGTATGAGTCTTCCCAAAATCAGAGAGGGAGACAAACCATAAGAGATTCTTAATCGTAGGAAACAAACTGAGGGTTGCTGGGGGGCTGGGAAAGTAGGGGATGCATTAACTGGGTGATGGACATTGAGAAAAGTGCATGATGTAATGAGCACTGAGGATTATATGGGACTGATGAATCACTCCAGAACTAGTAACACGTTATATTTAATTAATTGAATTCAAACAACAAAAAAATAACCCAAGGGGGAAAAAAAAAGAAGTATGAGTCTTCCAACTTTGTGCTTCTTTTTCAAAATTATTTTGGCTGTTTAGAGTACCCTGAAATTCCATATATATTTTAGGATCAGGTTCGTTTGTCTATCCTGGGAAGAAGCCACCTGAGATTTTGGTAGGTATCACATTGAATCTGTAGACCCACTTATAGAACATTGCTTCTTAACAACATTAAGTCTTTCAGGGCGAAAGAACAAGGGCATCTTACCATATAGTTAGGTCTTCTTTAATTTCTTTCAACATTGTGTTGTGATTGTCACAGTATGAATTGTCATTTATTCTGTGAATTTTAATTTAATAATTCTTAGTTATTTTATTATTTTTGATGTTATTGAAAATAGGAATGTTTCTCCATTTCATTTTGGGTTGTTCATTGCTAGTGTATAGAAATACAATTCATTTCTTATCTTGATCTTATATTCTGTAACCTCGCTGAATTTATTTTCCCTTATAGTATTTTAGTAGATTCCTTAGAATTTTCTCTATATAAGATCATTTCATCTTCAAATAGAGATAATTTTATTCTTTCTTTCCAATCTGGCTGCCTTTTATTTCATTTCCTTGCCTAACCAACCCAGCTAAAGCCTCCAGTACAACGCTGGACAGAAGCGGCAAGAGAACACACCTTTGTTTTGTTGTGATACTATGTAACACATGCAGCCTTTCATCATCTAGTATAAGGTTAGCTATGGAAACTCCATAGATCCATTTATCAGGTCAACAGGTTCTTTCGAATTTCTAGTTTATTTGATGTTTTTAATTATGAAGGGGCATAGCATTTGGGAAATGCTTCTGCATTTATTAAGATAATCATGAGGTTTTTGGTCTTTACTCTGTTGATAGATCACATTAATTGATCTTCAAATGGTACAACAACTATTTTGTAATAAATAAGTTATGGCACATATTTCTTTAATTTGTTGCTGGATTAGTTTCATAGCCTGTTGGGAGTTTTCATGTCTTTATTCATAAGAGATACTGGTCTGTACTTTTCTGATTTTGTGTGTGATGAATGTTTCTGGCTTGGTACCAGTATAAGTGGCCACATGGAGTGAGCTGGGCAGTGTTCCTCCTTCCTTAAATGTTTGTCAGATGGGACGCCTGGGTGGCTCAGTTGGTTAAGCGGCTGCCTTTGGCTCAGGTCATGATCCCAGCGTCCTGGGATCGAGTCCCACATCGGGCTCCTTGCTCAGCAGGGAGCCTGCTTCTCCCTCTGCCTCTGCCTGCCACTCTGTCTGCCTGTGCTCGCTCGCTCTCTCTCCCTCTCTCTCTCTCTGACAAGTAAATAAAATATTAAAAAATAAAAAATAAAGTTTAAAAAAAAATGTTTGTCAGAGTTCATGAGCGAAGCCATTTGAGTCTGAGCTTTTATTTTCAGGTAGTTTTAAAATTACTAATCCTTCTCTCTTGAATCAGTGTTGGTAGTTTGTGTGTTTCTAGAAATTTTTCCATCTCATCCAAAACAACACAAGCTGGTAAGTTATATAGGAATCGAGTTGTTTGCTGCAAGTTGGTCATAGTATTCCCTTATAATTGTTGTATTTCTGTAGACTGATGATTTTCCTCTTGAATTCCTGATTTTAATAATTTGTCTTTCATTTTTTCTCGGTCAATCTAAATAGTTTCGTCATTTTGTTGACTATTACAAAGAATTAACTTTTGACTTTGTTGATTTTCATGACATTAATTTCATTAAATCTGCTGTATTCTTTATTATATATTTCTGCTGGCTCTATGTACTTGTCCAGATTTACACGTCAGGTATGGTAGGCAGAATAATGGGCCCTCAGTGGTGTCTGTATCCTTGATCCTAGAGTCTGTGAGTCTGGTGGGTGACCTAGAAAAGGGGAATGACTGTTGCAGATGGAATCCAGTCTATGAGTCAGCTATAAGGTATCTGCTTCCTGACCAAAAACACCTGTGTGTGATTTTTCACTCAGTCATGGCTGATTCCAGAACTGACTCACAGCCCGTATATTGGACTTTCTGAAAAGAATTGCAGTCAAGAACTCCGACCCCTCTGGCTGACCATGCTGCTTTTTTAAAAATTTTTATTTTTTTCATTCCTATCCCAGGGGCCTGTATTCGGTGGTCTCTTGGGGAAAGGACTTCCTCAGGTACTTCTGACAAGGCCTCCTTACGGAAGGAAGAGGAGGAGACTATGAAGGGACACTTTGCAACTCTGCCTCAGCCCTTTTGCACTCCTAGCCCTCCCTTCTTTCCCTTCCCCAGGCCTCCAGGTGTACAATTGGGGCATAAAATTGCCAGAACCTTCTGTCTGGGGCTTCCTTGGCAGGAGGACAACCCTCACGGCTGTGCTAACCCAGCTGACCGTTCCGCAGGTATGCCATTCCACGGAGGGAAACGGGAGGGAGAGACGTCTGCCCTTTCTCCAGGTTGAGACTCTTGCTTACACCATCACAGTGAAAGATTAAAGGCTCCAGGCTTGCTTTGGCTCATTGTTTTTAATTGACTACTCTGGCACCTGGCGGGTCAGCTCTCCCCTCCAACTCCGCTGAGCTCCTGACAAACTAACTCTAAAATATGGAGATTAGCCTGGATTATCCAGGTGGACTCAATGTAATCACAGAGGTTCTTAAAAATGGAAGAAGGCGGATGCGGAGATCAGAGAAAATATGGAGAAATGGGACTGTGAGCTAATGGAGGAGGTTTTTAGAGGCTGCTGGGCGGTGGAAATGAAAGCTCTCTCCTAGGGTCTTCAGAAAGGCACGCAGCCCGGCTGACTCCTTGATTTTAACCCAGGGAGACCCGTGTCAGATTTCTGAGCTACAAAAATGTCAGTTTAAACATTTTGTGTTGTTAAGCAACTAAGTTTGTGGTAATTTTTTACAGCAACAGAAAACTAATACATGAGCTAAGTCATATACACAGTTCACTTGTGTGCAAGAGAGCCGTCTCATCGTGACCTGTTTCACACTCAGTGCGTTTCACATGGTGTGTGATGTTTTCCAAGGAGCGCTGTGCCGTAAATCCATGTATCCCAGGGTTTTCTTTCTTTCTATAAGAAATTTTAGGCAACGTTTGGTGGTAGGGGTGGTGGGATTGTGCAAAATGAATGGGAGGTGGTCAGGAAGTACAAACTTCTCCATGTAAAATGAGTTCCGGGGTTATAATGTACATGATAACTAGAGCTAACAATATTAGATTGAATATTTGGAAGTTAAGAGAGTAGGTCTTAAAAGTTCTCATCACAAGAAAACTATTGTAACTATGTGATGACTGTTACTAGAATTATTGTGGTGATCATTTTGTAATATATACGTATATCAAATATATTAGATACCTGAAAGTAATATAATGCTATCTGTCAAGTATATCTCTATTAAAAAAAAAAAAAAGAGAAAGAGAAATTCTAGGCAACCAAGTGTGTCCTATTGAGGAATCCCACCTGAAATGTCCCTTGCTTGTTAAATCTGTCATTAGCATGTTTATACAGAGATGGGACTGCCTGCAGCTGCCTTCACTCTTCCATCGAGAGATAATGTGTAACAGCCTATTCTGCTAACTTTTCCTTCTGGAACCTTGTTTTTTTTTTTTTTTTTTTTTTTTCCTTTGTAGACTATGTCTCTAGATGCTTTTCTCTAAAAAACTTGAAAAAATTATCTATATAGTGACCCTCTAACAAAGCTGTTGTACAAAGCCTGCTGCCTACCTGATTATAATCTTGACACAAGCCGTCGAGACGGAACTGGGATTCTCAAGATAGGCTGAGCGGTTTAAAAAGGAAAGAACTAAGGATAAAGCAACTCCAGGATCTCCTTTAAGCTGACTATATCTGGTGACCAAATGGGCAAAGTATCTCCAGTACACCCTGGGCAGTGCCAAGAGATTTCAGCACACACTGGACGGAGATAACACCCTGATGAAACAGTGACATCTTTGTGGGACTACAAGTGGGATTACAACATGTTGCCCGAGAGATGTTATCTCAAAAAAGAAAACAGTAAAGCAGAGTAAAGACGACAAATTTCAGGACATGCATTGATTTTAATGAATACCTCAAAGTTTTCATTTGCTTTTAACATAGGCAAGAGAATAGGAAATAAAATTTATAATTTATACATATTGAAGTTTCTAAAGTTTTCCCTCCCTTCTGCCATTTATCTTAATGGTCCCAGGAAAGGAAACACAAAGATATATTAAGGTCCAACAAAGATTTTAAAAACTCACTTAATGAATATTGTGCTTTCTTTTTTGTAAGTATAATTTAAAAAATAAATCACTGCCAAAGAGGAAATAATATGTGCCAAAACAATAAATGGCCATGAAGAAAACAAATTTTGTAGGGGTTAGGGGTGACTTATAAGAAAACACAGTGGGTGAATGTACCTCAAAAATGTTTTATAGGTTTGCTACACCATTGGGAACATTGTGTTTATCAAAGTTTAAACTGAGAAAACCAATTGCTATTTCTTCAGATTACACATACCCATGATAAAATATAGCATAACTCAAATTATTAGTATTTAGATCACATTTGAATGAGGCATTAATATGCAAGGTACATTTTGTCTGTATATCACGAGTGTCATTGGTTAGGTCAAAAATCATAGTTTTTATTGAACTAAGACTTTTTAGGACTTAAAAATGCTCTGAAACATATGTTCGAAAGGCACAAAATGCTTAAGTCCTTACATTTGAAACATATGTCCTTTTTTGCTTCCTTGTTCTGTAGTTCTAAAGACCAGTTGAGCTTAGGAAAGTTTTTAATGTGATTGCTGAATTTTCAAATCACAACTCACTGTTTAGTAAACTTGCTTCCCTTCTTGAAACACTCGCTTCCGAAATAGTTGGTATTTATCTAAAACACAAAAACTAGACATAAAAATATTCCTCCTCTAGAATTAGACAAGCGTGAGTTTGTGGTGTACTGTATACATGGGCTTGATCACCCACCCACACCTTCTTGTCGAGAGACTATTTTTCTGCTCTCATCAGCAAGACTCTGAAATGTGGGAATTTGGCTGAAACGGATTTCCTGTTTCTTGCCAGCATGTCTCAGAGATAGCACTGTCGGAAGCGTGATGCAAACGAACAGACAGCTGTCCCCAGTCTTGAAAATTCATCTGGTGTATTAGCTTAGAAAACCATCTTAACATCAATTTAACCTTTAAAGAGCATATTTAAAAATAAATTTCTTATGCAGTTGTCTATTAAAAGAATGTGAATTATTTTCCCACTAGGAAAAAAAAAAGAAAAAAAAAAAAAAGGAAATCTGTGCTTCCCCATTTGCCCTGCACGGTGTCCTAAGGGAGAACTAGTTGTTTCAGTACTTAGGTTATCTGCACCACTGGGCTTCAACTAATTAATTTTATTTTCTAATAGTATACCTCAAGGAGGTCACATTATTAAACTTTGACTGAATGAAGTAGCAAGGCCAGAAAGCTTTGACAAGCAATAAAAATTACCTACTATTCATAAAATCTCAGAAAATCAAATACTACTTATTCATTATTAAAAACGGGAGGCAGATGTGCTGTGCCAGAAGCACACCGAACTTAAAGGTAGGAAAAAAAAAAAATGGGTATGCCAGTTGCTACCATTTCAGTTTAAGCAAGTGAGCTGATTTCCCTGAACCACACTCCTCTATAAAATGGAGGCATTGAGAATACATAGTATTGAGGATATTGAGAATACATACATTGAGAATATTCTTAAAATATTTTTGAGAATTCAGAGTGATAATAAATGTGACAATATTATATATACTGAGATCCACAAAAATATAATGCACTACCATCATTATATATATTTTAGATAAAAAGGCTAAAATAGTTCCCTTAAAATTCTGTGCCTTTGGGCATTACCTAGGGGGCTATATCCCAGCAAGGGAGAAATCTCATAATGAAATGCAATTATTGTACCAAGAGGTTTCGGTAACGCTCGAGAGGACTCCGTGTGAAGAGTTTTCCCTTCCTGTCATTATTGGCTTTGCTCATAGACTCACTTGCTTTTCAAACAGATTTCTCCATTCATACTCACCTGCTCAAATGCAGAAACATTGCCCCAACACTCTTCCTGAGCAGGAAGAGCTTGGAGTCCTAGAGTATCTGGGAGGTTTCTAATCCAGTAAAAAGGAGGGAGTGTGTCAAAAGTACCGTCCCTGTGGGGAGGTGCTGCCGGACTGGGATTACTCCTTGACAATAAGGACCCGGAACTGACCTCGGTGAAGATCTGCCATTCCTATCCCCATCTGTGGTGTATCTTAACCAAACTGAGAGGTACCACATCCCACATACTGTCTTTCTGCTACAGCTCTGCTACAGCTCTCTCACTTTGTCTCCGGACATTGGCCAAATCATGGCCAAGGGCAAATCTTACTTTACGTACTTGGTGTTAGTGATGCTGGCTCACTGAAACTCTTAAAAGTCACACTGTTTCTGAAGCACAGTTTGGAAATTGTAGAAATTAATGATTCCTTTTGTTGTCTTCATATTAACAATATTATACTTTATGACATTATGACATTAACTGAGATCCTGATACAAACTGAGTGTGCTACCTTCCCAGATACAGATCGTGGGGATTTAGCTTGACTGGCGTGACTGACTAACGAGGAAAGAAAAAATGGGACTTCCTTTCACAGAGCGGCGGGCTCCAGGGTGGGACTAGAAGGGCTGCACAAAGAAGGAAAAGCCTGGCCCTAAACGCGGCCACACCTCTGTGTCACCTTCAGTACCTCCTCTGTGTGTGTGTGTGTGTGTGTGTGTGTTACAGGCGATGGGATGACATTTTTAAGCGTTAACATGTACATACATAGTCCATAAGATGTTGAAACTCTATTTTATCCATTATAGAAGTCAAGGCTGTAGATCAGAAACAGAAATGGAGCTTTAATATACAGATGCTGGGCTTTCCCCGGGCACCCTGAACCAGAGTTTACAGAGAAGAAGCTGATGGATATCTATCTCTAAAACGTTCTACTGATATTTCTAATATGGACCCATAGTTAAGTATCAATCTGTAGATTTTGGTCTTAGTTTTCCAGTAACCATGACTTTAAGAGAACTTTTTATTAATCTCCTGATTCCTACATACTGGTCGTCAGTAGCGAATGTCATTGTGCTGAGCCGGGGAGAAAGAACGAGGGGTGTGGGATTCGAGACTGATCAGTGTTGTTGGGCCACCGTGCTCTGTGGGGTACAGACTGTATGGTCTGAGGAGTGGGTAAAATCCTAGGAAATGACCGTGAAAGCTGACTGCAAGAATTCTGTTTCATAATAAAATAATCTTACTAAAAATAATAAAAAACATGATAAAAATAAAACAATGGAAGTACTGTTTTTCCTACCTACCAACCCACACTCTTGCTCCCCAGAGTCAACTAGGAAGTTAGTTTCTAGAGAAAATGAAAGGGAGAAAGGGGGAAAGGGAAGGGAGGGAAGAAAACAGAAAAAGAAAAGGAAAGGATTCAGTGCGTGTGTCCCCTTATGTTTAAAAGGGAAAGACTGTAAGGTGTAAGGTCGTATCTCAATGTGGTTTTGATTTGAATCTCCCTGATGGCTAGTGATGATGAACATTTAGAATGGCCAAAATTAGCAAGACAGGAAACAAAGTGTGTTGGAGAGGATGTGGAGAAAGGGGAACCCTCTTACACTGTTGGTGGGAATGCAAACTGGTACAGCCACTTTGGAGAACAGTGTGGAGATTCCTCAGGAAATTAAAAATAGATCTTCCCTATGACCCTGCAATTGCACTGCTGGGTATTTACCCCAAAGATACAGATGTAGTGAAAAGAAGGGCCATCTGTACCCCAATGTTTATAGCAGCAATGGCCACGGTCGCCAAACTGTGGAAAGAACCAAGATGCCCTTCAACGGATGAATGGATAAGGAAGATGTGGTCCATATACACTATGGAGTATTATGCCTCCATCAGAAAGGACAAACACCCAACTTTTGTAGCAACATGGACAGGACTGGAAGAGATTATGCTGAGTGAAATAAGTCAAACAGAGAAAGTCAAGTATCATATGGTTTCACTTATTTGTGGAGCATAACAAATAATATAGAGGACAAGGGTAGATGGAGAGGAGAAGGGACTTGAGGGAAATTGGAAGGGGAGGTGAACCATGAGAGACTATGGACTCTGAAAAACAACCTGAGGGTTTTGAAGGGGCGGGGTGGGAGGGTGGGGGAACCAGGTGGTGGGTATTAGGGAGGGCACAGATTGCATGGAGCACTGGGTGTGGTGAAAAAACAATGAATACTGTTATGCTGAAAATAAATAAAAAATTTAATTAAAAAAATAAAAATAAAAAAATAAAAAATAAAATAAAAGGGAAAGACTGTTAATTTGCCTTTTTCTTTATAATGTGTTTTAATCTCCTAAAATTAGCACAATATAGTCATCATTTAATACAATGTTACAGTGTGGTTATATAATGATGGGTCTCAGTGTATTAAAACATTCTGACATTGGTTGTTTTTTTTTTTACTTTTTAAAAAATTTTTATTAACATATAATGTATTATTTGTTTCAGGGGTACAGGTCTGTGATTCAGCAGTCTTACACAATCCACAGCACTCACCATAGCACATACCCTCCCCAATGTCCATAACCCAGCCCCCCATCCCTCAGATCCCCCTCCCCTTCAGCAACCCTCAGTTTGTTTCCTGAGATTAAGAGTCCCTTGTGGTTTGTCTCCCTCCCCATCCCATCTTGTTATCTTGTTTCATTTTTCTCTCCCTTCCCCCTACGAACCCTCACCCTGTCTCTCAAATTCCTCATTTCAGAGAGATCAGGTTGATTTTGATGTGCAACCTCTACTTAAGAACTTCTGAGCTAGGAGTTAATTTTCTTTGTTCCTTTTTTTTCAAAGATTTTATTTATTTATTTGATAGAGAGAGAGAGAGACAGCAGGAACACGAGCAGGGGGAGTGGAAAAAGAAAAGCAGGTCTCCCCACTGAGCAGGGAGCCCGATGCGGGATGTGGGCTTGATCCCAGGAACCCCATCATGAACTGAGCCAGAGGCACCCCAGGAGTCAATTTTCTATCAAGTGTGCACTATGGTAGTTGTCAGCCTGTTTCTGAGGTTTGCTATTACAGGAAATGCTGCAATAATTTCTCTTTATACTTGTGTTAATATATCTTAATGTATTTCTGGAAGAGAAATTTCTGGGTCAAAGAGTATTTCTATTGTTTATTTTAACTTTATAAATATTATCTACCCTTTGCCCCAAAATTGTACCAGTTGAAATTCCCATCAAGAGTATAATAGTGGGGCACCTGGGTGGCTCAGTGGGTTAAGCCTCTGCCTTCAGCTCAGATCATGATCTCAGGGTCCTGGGATCGAGCCCCACATCGGGCTCTCTGCTCAGCGGGGAGCCTGCTTCCCTCCTCTCTCTGTCTCTGGCTCTCTGCCTACTTGTGATCTCTCTCTCTGTCAAATAATAAATAAAATCTTAAAAAAAAAGAGTATAATAGTGCTTGTTTTTTCATACTCTTTTCAACATATTTTTTATCATCTCTTCAGCTATTTTTACAAGAATTTAGATTTTCTCTATTTTATTATCATCACTCTCAGCAGTCCTGTATTGAGCAGCACAGTGTCACCCCCAAATTCCCATTTAATCACTCTTTCACCCATTTTTTTGCACAACAGGGATATCCTATGGGATCCACACGGCCATTAAAAAGGCATCAATTCCATTAAATTTGCTTTCTCTCCTATGAGTCATGCATGTATAATGGGAAATGCATATATTCTGGATACTTGCCAATAGGAAAAAAAAAAACATATTATCAAGTCCAATTGAAAATATGTTCATTTTTGAAACTCATAAAATCTGCAGCTTGGATGAGAAGACTTTTGATTCATTGGGGATTTCAAATTTACAATTTAATTAAACTTAGGATATACTTCTGAGAGATTGAATTTTGGAGTGTAAGAAAGGAGATAGGAACATGTAATTTCTTTATTATGTGAATAGCTTCATATATAGAAATTTTATTAGCTGCCTGTGTAATCTATGACTTTGTCTACATATGAAATAGAAGATTTAAAAATTGATGGAGAATGTAAGAATCACAAAGCTTAAAATGGATTATTTTAGTTCTCCCACCAGTGGCTGCTTTTCTTTATAACGTCCCCAACCATAGTTAATGAATGGTTAAAGCCTAATACAAAATAGACCCTGAGGACAAATTCTGATAAAGAGAAGTTCTAACTTGGAGCACAGTTAATAACCCAATAAATAACCTTATTTAAGAGCTAAGGAGGTGGTAGCAATAACCTTTTCTTATCAATTGATAAGCCAATGATAAAATTGATTTCTTACATTATGGACAATATGTTTAGTTGCTTCAGTTTAAGTTGATAACTTGAAATTTGATTCGATCAGTTGCATATTCTGGGCAAAAAGAAAAGTTTGCCATTTTCTTATGGAATCATTTCATATCAGTGTAGTGTTCAGCTTAGAGGGGCACCCAGTTACTAGTAGTTGAGATACCTGTACAAAACTATTTAAAAATGGTAGCATAAAAACTGACACTTATCTTATTTTTAAATTTAAATTCAGTTATCTAACATATAGTACAACATTAGTTTCAGATGTAGAGTTCAGTAATTCATCAGTTGCATATAACACCCAGTGTTCATCATATCACATGTCCTCCTTAATGCCTGCCACCCAGTTACCCTAGTCCTCCAACCATCTAACTTGTTTTTCTAAGTAAAGAATTAAAAAAAAAAAAATCAATGTGGATATATACACAATGGAATATTATGCAGCCATCAAAAGAAATGAAGTCTTGCCATTTGCAACGACATGGATGGAACTTGAGGGTATTATGCCGAGTGAAATAAGTCGATCAGACAAAGAAAGTTATATGATCTCCCTGATATGAGGAATTTGAGAGGCAAAGTGGGGAGTTTGAGGGGGTAGGGAAGGAAAAAAATAAAACAAGATGGGGTCGGGAGGGAGACAAACCATAAGGGACTCTTAATCTCACAAAACAAACTGAGGGTTGCTGTGGGGAGGGGGGCATGGAGAGGGTGGTTGGGTTATGGACATTGGGGAGGGTATGTGCTATGGTGAGTGCTGTGAAGTGTGTAAACCTGATGATTCATAAACCATACCCCTAGGGCAAATAATACACTATGTGTTAATAAAAATAATTAATAAAAAAAGAAAAAAATCAACTTCTCAAAGAGATCTAGATGGGAGAAAACACACAGATTATTTGATCTTTAATTATCCATGATATATGGATGTATAGGTAGTACCTAGATAGATCGAGGTCCGAAATGATTAATGTCAAACTTTTAGCAAAACTTCCAATTGAAAGTTGGAAATAAGGTGGGAGAAACAAACTCGGAGTGCAGTGTCTATGATAGAGTTATTCATGGGTTGCTTGTCTTGGCCATGAGGTTTATAAACTTAGTCCTCTATCTTGCAAGTTGTCTAAAAAGTTAGTCTTTCTATCCTACAATTTTAGATTATCACAAGTAAATATTAATGAATGATTCTGTACCATTCCATAGCCTAACATACGGACCTAGTGTTAGACTAAGGGTAACTGTGGAAGGAGTGCATTGATTCTCTCGATTCTGTTCTCCCAAGGCAAAACATTCACTTAAAGAACAACATTTATATTAACTAATAGTTCAAGAACAAATTTTCCTCCCTGGAAATTCACATAAATTAAATACAAATACATGATGTCCCCAACTGATATAAGGTAGACTGTGCGCTAAGAAATATAATTTTTTTATTATGATAAACTTCTATAGTCAATCAGACAGCAAGCCTAACTTAGAAGGGTTTGGTCAAATACACCTTGTAGGGCTGATCATTTTACAAATAATCTATATCTTAATTTCCCATCACAATGAAGCTTTATTTTTGCCATGTGATTAAAAAAATGGGTTTTCGTATATGTTTTAAGCATCATGATTTTAAAAATCAAAAGATTTAGATACAGATTTTAGAATTTAGTTTATGTAGATGCATAGATATATAGGGATAAATAGCACACAGATAAGAGTTCAATTTAAATTAGCTTTGACACCCTAAAGCATTAAATGAATCCATAAAGTTAAAATCATACACAAAGACTTTTTTCTTTTCTTTTAATTCATGACAGATAAAGTGAGGATATATGCTCCATTTCCGGTTTATTGGTATAGCTACTTTTAACTGATACTGTATGTTTAGGATTTTTTCCTTGCCGGTTTAATCTTGCAAATTTAGAATGGATGGGAACCTTTCCATTGCCTTCATGCATTCTGTTTGTGGTTCATACTGATAGAGTTTACATTAAAATTCTAAAGGAAAAATGTTCTGAAAATACCTCAATCAATTAAATGGAAAAATAGGAAATTAACCTAACAATGTCCTGTATTGATCTGATGCATTTAAACTAATTACTTGAAAGCATATCCATCTCTCTGAAGAACAATATCCTGTATACCAAGATTGTATCATTTAACATATAAATAACCAAGGCTAGCACAAATATATATTTAATTTTCCTTTCAGAATTGCCACTGCAGGGTGTTAAACTGTTATTACTGTAACAGAAGTGTTCCAGTAATGAATTCAACAGTTTAATGTTTTCTGCAGTGCATTAAAACAATTCAGTGTGGAACTGAATCTTTAGAAATACTGAAAATACTGAAAATGTGCAACCATCTCACAACTATGAACTAACCTACTTTAAACATGCTGTTTGGAATTAACAGCATGTTTATACATGAGTTGAAGAGTTTAATGGTAACAGTAGGATGATTTTACCTTTAAGATGAAAAATCAAAGAAAGAAGGTTTACTATACTGATAAGTATTTCCATACAGCAATATTCCCAACTGTGCAAATAGTAAAGATAAAAAATAAGCAACTGTGTCAAGGATATATTGAGTTGTTCAGATATTTGCTATAAAATTACATCTTTAGGCCCCTAGGAATAGCTAAACAAATAAGAGATAAGACAAGTATCAGAGAAAAGGAGAGAAAAGCAGGATAAAATGTGCATTATATAAACATACAGATGTGAGTGGGAGACATCTGGGAATACCATTATGTATAACATAAGTTGCGAAATTACAGGTTGTATTTGGGAATGTGGAGAGAGAAGGAGCAAGAGAATACAGATCAAGACTCGTCAGTGGATAATCTCATAATCTAAGGATTTTTACTCATTTATTATTTTTAAATTGGAAATATTAAACTAAGGGATGGCAAATCTTCAGTTTAGAGGAGTCCAAGGGGCAATGTGTTCACAAAACTCCTGGGAGGAAAATGTAATGAGATCTTAGACGACGGCAATGGACATAAAGAACAGTTAGCCTTTTGCTGCATTTGGGGAGATAGGATATTAAAAAGAAAAGATGGTTAAGTGTGAGAAGTAATTGGGATAAAACATTCCCAATAACTTTTTTTTATATGTTCAATTATCCAGCATATCGTACACCATTAGTTTTTGATGTCGTGTTTGGCGATTCACTAGCTGCAGATAACAGCCAGCGCTCAGCACAACGCTGTCCTCCTTCATACCCGTCCCCTGGTTACACAGCCCCTCCCCTCCCTTCTGTAACCCTTAGTTTGATTTCCAGAGTCCAGAGTTTCTCATGGATTTTCTCCCTTTCTGACTTATTCTTACTCAGTTTCCCTCCCTTCCCCTGTGGTCCTCTGTGCTGTTCCTTATTCCACCTATGACCGAAACCATGTGATAATTGTCTTTCTCTGCTTGATTTATTTCACTTAGCATAAGACCTTCCAGTTCTATCCATGTTGATGCAAATGGTAGGTACTCATCCTTTTGATGGCTGCGTAGTATTCCACCATAGATACAAACCACATCTTTACCCATTCATCTGTTGAAGGACATCTCAGCTCCTTTTACAGTTTGGCTGTTGTGGACATTGCTGCTCTGAACATTGGGGCATACGTGCCCCTTCTTTTCACTACATCTGTATCTTTGGGGTAAAATCTAGTAGTGCCATTGCTGGGTTGTAGGGTAGCTCTATTTTTAACATCTTGAGGAACCTCCATACTGTTTTCCAGAGTGGCTGTACCACCTTGTATTCCCACCAAAGTATAAGAGGTTTCCCCTTTCTCCACATCCTTGCCAGCATTTGTTGTTTCCTATCTTATTAAATTTTGTCATTCTAACTGGTGTAAGGTGATCTCTCACTGTGGTTTTGACTTGTATTTCCCTGATGGCTAGCGATGTTGAGCATTTTTTCATATTTCTGTTAGCCATTTGTATGTCTTCTTTGGAGAAGTGTCTGTTCATGTCTTCTGCCCATTTATTGACTAGATTATTTGTTTTTCCGGTGTTGACTTTGAGAAGTTCTTTATAGATCCTGGATACCAGCCCTTTATCTGTAATGTCATTTGCAAATAACTTTCAAGTTTCCAACTAGGAGTATGGGTATTGGCATTTTGCTTTTGAAGGGTTTCAACAGTATAGGATAAACATGTGTTTTAGATAACAGTTACCAAAAGAAATCACCTCTGAAAAAAGTGAATGAGACCCATCACTTAAAACATGCTCTTTGGTTTGCTCCCAACTATTAAGGAATTAATCAAAGGGGTGTAGCCTGCAGTCAGCCCTTAGAGCTGAAGCCTTTTCATGTGTGCATAGTCTAGTATGAATAGACCACATTAGAGACAACCAATAAAATGTTTCCACTAGATAGTGGTTTTATGGCTTTTAATTATCAGATAGACACACCAAATTGCTTTCTTATTTTCCTAAACTTTTAGAGAGGTAGTTTATTATCAGTATAAATTGAACGTTTGTTCTGATTAAATTTTCAATTCGTAAGGACTACTTCTGTCCTTAACTAAAACTTGGTAACTGACATTATGCCCATGTTCCTAGCATGCATGTTACTATATTGTAGTGTTATTATCAGTATTATTTGGGAATTAAACTCTGTCATATTGACTTCTTTTGACTGCACCCATTTGGTTTAGTTACACTTGAGCTGCTACTCCAATACCTATAGCCTCAGAAATTTCACAAAATCATATGACTCTTGGGGGCAAGGGAACACTGAGAAAAAGAAAATTGAGAGCCCGAAGGAAGTTCACTTGATTCACAGAGGAATGATGTCTTAGAATATATGAATTTACCAGGTTGTTCTAGTACCAGAATGCTTAAAGCTCTTTATGCTTAATGAACTCTAATCCTATTAAACTTTAACTTTTCTAATGATGATAGTAGCTTTAGCCATCTTATTAAAGATACTAATATTAATGCAGCCAATTATAAGCCAAGATCACACAAAAACATTTTATATTGTCTGAACTTTGATTCCACTATAACTGAAATTGAAGGTATGTGGAGACAGAGAAGAGAGAGTGACATGTCAGCCTTGGTCAACCTCTAGTTATTTTTCGTTTGTTTGTTTTATTTGTTTTGTTCAGAGGTCTTTGAAAGGGATAAGTGTACTAACATAAAGTATGATACCTCTAAATGACTCAGGTATATCCCTTCTGAATCCCTATTTTTCATATATGTTTTAGCAAAAGCAAATAGTCCAATAAGTATTGCTAATAAGCAGGATGAGCAGGAAATCCTAATTTTGGAAAAACTGGAGAATGTGAGGTAAATTGAACAGTTCTCATGAATTAGTGCTTTTCTGTAGCAACAACAGAATTAGTTTATAGTGAATATATGATCATTTCCATCCAGATGGTTTTGTCATCACTTGTAATTTTTAGAGCTTTTAGAAACTTTCCCTTGGGTTCTGTGAAATACTTCTACAATACTTGGTAACATGTGTCATCACATCACTTTTATTTATGACTGTGAATTTCCCCATCACAACTAGTTCCTCTTTGTGAAAAAAGAAGAAAACGTAAAGGTGATGGTAATAAAAACCATGAAGACGTTTATTTTGTGTAACTCTGATGTGGGGAAGAGCAGCACATAAATTCGTCTTGTCAGGAGCAGAAATATATTTTTGTTCAATTTTGAAGCAATATATTTTTTTGATGAACCTGGCAGGCATGTCTAAAGATGTTCCAGAGAGCTGTCAGTAGTGATAGTATGAGGGAAAAACTGTAAATAAAGTGATAATTACTTTCAAAGATTTGTAGACATTTATGTTCCTTTCATAGTAGTTTAATGATTAAACACTTTAAAATGTAGAGGATATTGATGCTATATGTTCATTCAAAATCATTTTAAATAAAACAACAACAACAAGGAAAATGGTCCACATAGCCTGGGATGGATTCAAGATTTAAAAAATAAGGCATTTAAAAAAAAAAAATCTGAAACCATGACAACTTAGATGCATAGAGCTTACTTACGAGCTAAGTATAAAAAAATTTTAGGAAACTGTTGGACTTTTAAGGCCAGTGGATATAAATCCATTATCACTTTCATTTCAATAAATATTTGTGGTACTTTTGAACATCATTTGCTAGAGTATTGGCTACATATTTTAGCATGATGCATTTAACAAAATTATTTCTGTCCTCTGAAATGCCAGAAAATGCTTGGGAAAATTTTAAATCCAAGTATGAGAGATAAAAAAAAAAAAAAAAAAAAAAATCAGTGCCATAAAAAATATTGGAAACAAGAGGTAGATAAAAACACTACAAAGGGACTTAAAAACATTGAATTTTACCCAAAGACTGCAGTGGCATCAGGACAGCAGATGGCAAAGTGCTAACAGCACAGGAGGACATTCAAAACCACTGGAAAGTATAATTCAAGAAGCCGTGTGAGGTACCAAGGGACTGGGTCGACGGTACCAAGCGCGAGGCAATCCTCTGCACAACCGTCGAGTCATCTTCACCTTTCCTGGCGAGAAGGAGACTGCGGAAAACAAGCGCGAACTGGGAAAGGCACGTGGTACAAGGTTACAGATGAACTCGCAAACGAGGTGGCAACGGTGCCCTTGGTGTCCTTCGTGAAACCTGTCAGCGGGCAAACAGGAAACAAGGGACCGGCCTAGGACCAGCGCGGGCGTGTCTACCTAAGAGGTCCCCTAACCAGCTCCGCATCAAAGAGAGAAGAGCTACCTGACATCCTTGTTCCCCTGTGGAAATGTTAGGAGGCAGCCTGGGGGTCAGAGAAGAAGAAATTGAGAGAGAGAGCCAGAGCGAGCGAGAGAGACAGAGACAGAGACAGAGAAAGAGAGTATTTCGGTTTTATCTGATGAGATGACCCAGTCAGATCTGCTACTTGGATTTCACCGGTTACCAAGGCCCCTGAGTGCAAACGGAAGGAGTTTATAATGATTTATAAAGATGACTTGATTGGCATAGGGTGGTCGTCACATTTCTACACTCTGAATACACTGGAGACATATCCAATAGGGATCCAGTATGTATGAAGAATAAATACCTTGCATTATTATGAATTTGATTAATATCTGAAGCCCCAAGCTTTAAAAAAAAAAAAAAAAAAAAGGCGTAGATATGGCTTGAACGAGTTTTCAAAGGATCCAGACTTCTCATTTTCATTTTCAACTGATGAAACCAACATTCTATTATGACATTTTCCCCGTGTCTCTGCTCCCTCCAGCACAGTGCACTTTCACTTTTACTTGCTCTGTGTGTGGGTGTTGGGGGGTGATTTGGGGTTAGAACTGGGAGACATGCAGGGAACTGAAGTTTTGGCAATTTTTCCTAGTCAAGGACCACCAGTGATTCCACCGGAATGATACTCAATGTTCCTTGTAGCAAAGGAGACTGTGTCTCAGGAATCTACGGGATGCCTCATTAAGAAGGTGTTATAAAGGATTTGTAGGATTGGGGCTTTTGCTCGGTGATTTTACGGTAGGTTTAAGGAAGCTGGACTTGGTTCTAGAGGCTGGGCTAATTCTTTGATTGGATATCTTAATAGATCTTATCTAAAGTGAAATCTAGCCCTCGGCTAACACTGTAATGGAGAAAAAAGTAGCAGTCTGATTGGCCAGATAGCGGGTGTTTTGGTCACTTCTGCACCTTAGCCAATGTTCATCCTGGGTTTGCCGTCAGACACAATTATGTAGTGGTCTTGGTTTTATCTTAATCCGTCTGCGTCATAGATTAGCACTGTCTAATATAAAATTATTTCAGTTCATCGGAAGAACACCATGGCCTAGTCCTGAATGTCAGCCAGCAACAAGGTCTAGCTAACTTTGGCAGGCCACCACCTGGTTACCGGGGTGCTTTTCTTTTTCTCAGTGTTTTATGGTAAATCCAACTAATTATAAACGGGTTGCTGTATTTTCAAATATTACCCAACATAATCATGATGCTCTCCTGTTTGTCGTTGGACACCGTCCAGTCCACTGCATTCCGGGTCCCTTTTCCTTTGCCCGCTTGCAATGCCCTTGGACGTGTCCTGTACTCATAAGTGTAATGAGTACAGGACAGGAAAAAATGTGTGTTTAAAGATGAAATCCAGAGGAAATTATATTTCCCGTCGTCAGCATCCTCTTTCAGTGTTTCTTATTTTGGTACATTTCTGAGCTAAAATCATAGGAGGAATATTCCACTCCTTGTCACCTTTCTCTTATATATTCAAATTTTACCCTGTCTTGCTGATTCTAACCAAGAAAAACCTCTTGAATGTATCCTATGCTCTCCCCTGTAACTCGTGCCTAGTTTGGCTTTGAGCTGCTGCTGGTCTCCTCTACCCCCAACCCCTTCCTTGCACACACGCAACTCTCCTCTTGCTCGAGTCCTTTTCAAAAGCGCTTGGCACTCCTCCTTCCCCCTCCGCCTAAAAGGAACCTTCCACTTGTCGCCAAAGATTTTTCTTTTGTTATTCCTTCTACTTCAACAGTTAGTGGTTCTCATTCTTTGAGTCCTTTATCAGTTTTTGAGTCTGAGTGTTCTGGGTGGTTCTGTTCTCAACCTGGGAATTATCAGGCTCCTTCCCGCTCAGCGTGTCCACCGTCCTCCGCCCTGGTCTCGCCGGCCGCGCTGACCTGCCTGCCCTGGTCTGCACCACCCAGGCTCCCTGACAGGGACCCCCTCCCTCTATTCGCTGCAAGGCAGGGCGGGTCATGCACCTGTTTCTATGGCCCTAGCGCTACTACCTGCTCACCTGTCACCCTCTGACTTTTAGGACTAGCCACGGGAAGAGCTTAACGGTACTGCCGTTCAGCTAGTGCCTCAACATTTCCTGCCTGCTACCTTAACGTGAAACTGTCTTCAAAATCCCAGTGTATGGGATGGAGACAGTGCGAGATTGACAACACTCTGAGTAACACGTTAACTACTGGTTCTTAACCCTCGGTCTTAGATGTGCATCTCATTACATACATCTTTAACATTCTTGAGTTTTATCCGTATCTTCACTGAATTTTTAACAACGTTTCTAACTACTACCTCTGTATCTTCACCTACGTGCACCATAGACATTTTATTTATTTATTTATTTTTTTTTTAAGATTTTTATTTATTTATTTGACAGACAGAGATCACAAGTAGGCAGAGAGGCAGGCAGAGAGAGAGGAGGAAGCAGGCTCCCTGCTGAGCAGAGAGCCCGATGTGGGACTTGATCCCAGGACCCTGGGATCATGACCTGAGCCGAAAGCAGAGGCTTTAACCCACTGAGCCACCCAGGTTCCCCACCATAGACATTTTAAATGCAATGTTTTATTTTTATTTGGTGTAAAGATTGTATTTGAGGCAGAGAGAGAGAGAGAGAGAGAGGGAGCATGAGTTGAGGAGAGGGACAGAGAGAGAGGGAGAAGCAGGTTCCCTGTTGAGTAGGGAGCCTAAAGCTGGGCTCCTTCCCAGGACCCTGGGATCATGGCCTAAATCAAAGGCTATTTTTTATTTTTATTTTTCTTAAAGCTTTTGTTTATTTGTCAGAGAGAGCACGAGCAAAAACACGGAGAGCAGCAGCAGAGGGAGAAGCAGACTCCCCGCTGAGCAAGGAGCCCATTGGGGCACTCGATCCGAACCCTGGGATCACGACCCCAGCCGAAGGGAGCCGCTTCACTAACCAAGGCACCCAGGCATCCCACCGAATGCAGTTTTAAATGCATATTTCTTCAAGGGGCCTGGGTGGCTCAGTTAGGTAAACTTTTACCTCTTGATTTCCGCTCGGGTAATGATCTCAAGGGTCCTGAGGTCAGCCCGGCTCCTGGTTCTGTGTCTCAGCAGAGCCTGCTTGTCCCTCCCACTCTGCTCCCTCGCCTTCTCTCTCAAATAAGCAAGTGAATAAACTCTTAAAAAAATAAATGCGTGTTTCTTCAAACTCACGCCTTCTCCCACCTTTGCATCTTTCTCGGTAACACTACCTGAAAAGCGGGAACCTGTGAGTAGTTCTAAGTCCTCTCTTTCCCTCCCACTGCGATCAAATTTCATTTCCATCCCTAAAAGCTTGTTAACTTGTCACACTGTTTTTATTAAATGCTGATACAAAAGAATGTTTTATATGTATATAAATGTGTATAAAATACATTTTATATAGCTATATATCTATACACATATAGATATATAGATATTATATGGAAAATGATAAACACCACTGTGTTGAACCTAGAAAAAAAATTGTCGACTCTCCCTACCTAATCGCATTCTCTTTCCCCTCAGAAATAGCCACTCTCCTAATATTTGTATTTATCAATTGAAGAAATCTGTTTTTTTAAAATTTATTATATTTTATATTTATAGTTGTTTCTTTCCTAAATAGCTTAGTCCTTTGATTTATTTTTTTTCTCACATTATCAATTTGTTTAAATCTTACTGGATATATTTTTATTGTACATTTCATAAGGGCTAATTCCAATATCTGAAGTCTTTGCAAGTTCTGCTCTTTATTGTATATGGGATAATTTTATTTGTTGTTTTCTGATAATTTACCTAAAGCTTGCTGAAATTTACCAGTAAAAATGCTTTGAGGCCTGCTTTAAAGTTAGTTTCTTGTACAGGGGATTTGCGTTGACCTCTGTCACATGTCTGTGCGGAAGGAATCATTTTAACTGCACAATTGGCTTGAGTTCTTTCAGAACATGAACTGGTATGATTTCAGACAGCACGCCTTTCTAAGGTCAGCTCTGGGTTCTATTATCTGGGGAGACTTTTTTTCCTATATTTGTAATCCATGAACTGTGGAGGTGGCGGGGATGGGTTTATATATAATTTATCTTTGTTTGCTATCCTCAGGTTCATATGTTTGGTAGTTCCAAAACTAGGCAGGTCTCTACCCTTAGGTGCTTTTCTTACTTTCCTGAACTTTCGCCTTTGTTTTCCTTAACTTAAAAAAAAAAAAAAAATCATAAAGTGCTTAAGTTTAATCTGCATGTAAAATGCTTTGAAATCAGTGCTTATCTCTTTAGCTTCCCTCTTTTATATACTTTCTACACTCTTAGACTCCTTATTTAAACATACACACACAGATTACATATAAAATATATATACATATTTACTCTAAATGTTTTATCTAAGAAAATAAGTTATTTTTAACATGAACATCAATTTAAAAATGATAGTTTCATATCCTTAATGTATTTTAAATATCTTCTGTTTTCTGTTTAATATTGGCCCTGATTATACTTCATCTGGAGTATATATATTTTTTAAAGATTTTATCCATTTAATCGAGAGAGAGATTGTGAGTGCGTGTGCACTTGAGAGAGCGCGAGAGCCAGGGATCACAAGCAGGACGGAAGGGTAGAGGGTAAAGGAGACCCACTGCTGAGCAGGGAGCTGAATGCAGGGCTGGACCCCAGGAGGCTGGGATCATGACCGGAGCTGAAGACTTAACTGACTGAGCCACCCAGGCGTCCATTCATCTGGACTTACTGAAATTTAATTAATCATGTTGATGTCAGAGTGATCTTTCTGTATTCTGGTTATTTTTACAGTCTTTGCCTAACTTAGTCACAATTATGTTCTGTAATCTAGCCTAGCATCTGTTATATAAGCACCCAAGGAAAATATTGAGTAAATGTAGTGAAGGTTTGACTGACTCACAATTTTAATTCACTCTGTAGTTTCCTTTTCCTTTGTGAATAAACCTCAAACCCCTTATCCTGCTATACAAAGTCCTTCCTAATTTGCCTGCTTAGCCTCAGCAAACAACAGTCCTGTCTTCACTCATTATTATTCCTTTAGTTTCCTCATCTATAAATGAGACCTGTAATAAGACAAAAGTTTGTAACAGAGTTTGGGGTGGGAAGAAATATACAAACTTATGCACAAGTGTGATTCTCTCCTTTTGTCATTTTAACCTCTTCTTGCTACGGTGGTATTTTAACATTAAATTGGTCATTACACATCTCTAAACATAAAATAAGTAACAGCGTCCCATTACAATTAGAATAAAGCTGAAAATTTTTAAAATGGCTTTTAAGGTCTTAAGTTCTCTGGCGGCACCCCCCGCCCCCCCCCCACACACACACACAGGCCTTCAAACCTCTCTTCATGCAGTTTCTCTTGGAGGTCAGCATTTGCATCGCACTGAACTTCTTTCGTGTTCTGCTTTTTTCATGCTTCCTTACTTTAGGGATTCTACAGATGTTGTCTGAAAGGTTTTATAATGCCTCTTCCCCTTACTAACGTACTGTTAGCCTCCTGTCTCAGTCTGCCACAACTAGACACCGCAGATTGGAGGACTTAAACAACAGACATTTATTTCTCACTATTCAGGAGACTAGGAAGTGCACGTTCAAGGTGCCAGCAGATTTGATGTCCGAGGAGAGCTGTCCTGCAGGCTTGAAGATGAGGATCTTCTCATTCTGTCCTCACAGGGTAGAGATTAAGAGATTATTTCTCTCTTGTCTCCACAAAGGCATTAATCCCATTCATAAGGATTTCCATCATTATCACCTAATTCTCTCCCAAAGGTCTTACCTCCAAGTACTTCCATTTGGTACTTCAGACGTGGCTTTTGGGAGGACACAGACATAAATCCCCCTCTGCCTGGATTTTCACAAAATTACTAATTGTTTGCAGGTATTAACATTGCACTGGATCGATTTAACAGACACTGAAGCTTCTTGCAATGTTTTGCTGAGAGTAGTTATCTGTTTGTACAATTACATGTGTGGGATTATTTGATTAACATAATTCTTCCTCACAGATTATAAATTTCACTAGGAAAGTTTGTATCTGTTTGTTCACCAGTGCCTAACAGAATCCCTGGTATATAATATGAGTTAATTAATACCAGCTAAAGAATGTCTGTATTTGCTTTGCTTCATAGAGTGGGTCCAGAAGATTAACCAGATTCATAAAGGAGTATATTAGCCAAAAAAAAAATCAAGGAGTGTGGGACTTGGTGCTCTAAGTTTTCCTCAGAATCTAAAATCTTACAATTTTCTTATAGTTCATGCATAATCAGGATATTTGCTATCAATAATGCTTGTGATATTGCTGTTTATGTATGTTGGAGGAGAGACGGAACCATATAAAGAGGACTGAGTCTGTGCAGTCATCTTTAAATAAGACCTTTAAATATGGCAGGTATAGTAGTATATTATTGTCATATAGGGATAAAAACTTAGAACTTTGTTGTATAATTTTCCTTTCGGTTTGTTTAAAACTTGATGTTTTCTACTCTAAATGGAAAAATTCAGTACCAGCCTGTTAATACATAGTCATATTGGAATATAAACTGGAAGTCTACTGGACACTTCCCTAAAGACAAAAGAAATGTCAAGAATATAATTATTTTAAATATCTGCCCACCACATCCATATTAGTAATAAAAGCACAATTTGGAGGGATGCCTGGTGCCTTTGTCAGTGAAGTAGCCAACTCTTGATTTCAGCTTGGATCGTGATGTCCCCTCCCCTATGGCTCCGCACTGGGTATGGAGCCAGTTTAAGATTCCCTCTCTCCTCTCTCTCTCTCTTTCTCTCCCTCTCCCCTCAAACCAAACCAAACCAAAACAATTTTTGTGTGATGTTTTTAAATATTAAACATAGGCTAACGGTAACCATTACTGTCATCAGTAATTAAGTCAAAGTACTAGTTTGTTACTCAGTGAAAAAGATATTTGGTAACTGGAAGAAAGCATTCATGAATAGGTCTGATATATTTAAGGTTCATTGCTGTATAATTGTGGAGTTTTCTTTGCCTTTCGCTACTTGGCATGAAAGCAAAAGAAAGAACAACTTCAACAAGAACAAGAGGATCTTATACAAAGACAAGAAACCGTAAATAATTTCTTCCTTTTTAACAGCATAAGTAATATGTCCAGGAAGGACACATTTCGACAAACTAGTGTGAAAAATCTCTATTATTTTTATTTTTTCTTGTTTTATATTTTTAGCTAAAACATGTGGACATTTTGATTAGATAGAAGACCAAAATCACCTATGATAATTTTGATAGAAATATAATTCTCAAGACTAGGTAAAATCAGAGAAAAATATGACAGTGACAAGACATGTTTCAAAAGTAGTGCATTTAAAGACTAGTGCATTCCTTCCAATAGGCAGGGTTTGCAGGTGCCAGTGTTGGCACGGATTTTTGTTCTTGGTTATAACCAGTTAGTCAGAAAATAGGAAAATATAATACTTACCAGCAACAGACACTCACAAGGGTCAACATGGCAGTTACTAATACTTTTGGTGGGTTGACACCACTGACAACCTTTATAATTATCTGGGGAAAAAAGTATATGATATTATGTGCCTCTTATAAAGGTGAAAAACAACCCAAATATCCTCTAAAACATTTGAATGAATTTTTTTTTTTAAAGATTTTATTTATTTATTTGACAGAGAGAGATCACAAGTAGGCAGAGAGGCAGGCAGAGAGAAGGCGGCGGGGGAGAAGCAGGCTCCCTGCTGAGCAGAGAGCCCGATGCGGGACTTGATCCCAGGACCCTGAGATCATGACCTGAGCTGAAGGCAGCGGCTTAACCCACTGAGCCACCCAGGCGCCCCATTTGAATGAATTTTGATTGCTATCATACTAATTATGGATATATCGATTGTATCTATAATCTTATGACTATATGGCTATAGTCTATATGGCTAATTAGTTTATAGTATTTAAATTTAGATTTTAATACTTTTAATAAAGTTATTTACTTTAATGGAAAGCAGCAAAACTAAATATAAAATTATTATTTCTTCTTTGGTTTAATTAAACATGTCTAGCTGTTCAAATCACGAAATTTTTACGAAGTACCTATTACTTGTAGGCATCATACCCTAACTGAAGATTTAAAAAGAAAATGAGAAAATAGAGATCTGAGCTTTGGCATTATGAGCCCAATGCGATAAATCACAACAAATCTCTATTTATTCTCAATCCTCATTCAAAGCATCGCAGTTAAAATGTGAAGGAAGAAATACTCAAAGTTGCCTGCTAATCAAGTGGGATGTGCTTCCCGGTTTTTAAATAAAAACAATGTTTTGTCTTTAAAAAGGCAAGACGATAGCTTTGAATAAAGATAGTCATTTATTCATTCACAGTGTACTGTATGAAATTTGTATTTTTTTCTCTCGATAAGCAATGGTATAAGCTGGAGATTAAGTGACAATTATACTATTTTGTTACTGTAATCTAAGTGCATTTGCAATGTAGCAATATGATAATTTTATTCCCCATCTACAGTTTCCACTTAAAAACACAAACATTAAAAAAATAAATTTATGAGTACAGTAATAACAATACTAACTTTTACTTTCAGAGAACTTTAGTTTATGAAGTCCTCTCATCAAGGTTGTTTTTATTTTATTTATTTATTTTTTTGGTGAAATTAAAAAAAATCTTTTGGCATAATATGAAACAGACTGCACTAAAATCCCTTCTTTGTCTCACATTGATACCTATTTTGAATCCCTTTTCTCCTGTATATTTCCAGTTCTACCTTCTATTACACTTTCAACAATTTTGGAAAGTCTTTTTTTGTTGTTTCTAATATCTAAATGTTTTACTTACAGGTACAAGTTCGCACACTTTATTTTCCTTCAAAAAAAAAAAAAAAATTCTAGGGGCACCTGGGTGGCTCAGTGGGTTAAAGCCTCTGCCTTCAGCTCTGGTCATGATCCCAGGGTCCTGGGATCGAGTCCCGCATCGGGCTCTCTGCTCAGCGGGGAGCCTGCTTCCCCCCTCTCTCTGCCTGCCTCTGCCTACTTGTGATTGCTCTCTGTCAAATGAATAAATACAATCTTTAAAAAAACAAGCAAACAAATTCCTCCATGGGGTCTGCCTTTGAGAGATACTAAGATACAACATCATCTGATCAGAAAATGGTGTTATTAATCGGATCTCTATGAAAAAAATCTTGTCCCATGTTTTTTATGATACGCAATTCAAAAGAAGGGAATAATAGAACTAATTGTGAAAAATTAAACCAAGAGATTTTCTAAAATAAGAGGAAAAATACGATTATCTTTGAGAAGCTAGGATATATGAGTATTTCTTTAAAAAATATACAAAAACTCTAACCATAAAACTGAAGAAGGTAGTACTTCATTACAAATAAGACCATCTGATATTAAAAAAATGCACAGACTTAAAGGATAGGCCATTTGGAAAGAACAATCTGTAATGAGTGTGTATATAACAAAAAAAACAAGTATCTAAAATGCACAATAAATTCCTGGAAATGAAAATGAAACCAGTAAGACAACCAAATATTAAAAAGTGATTGAAGGACTTTTCAAGCACTTCACAAATGAGTAAATCCAAATGACCAAATGAAAAGGTGCCCAATACTGTTGTCACTATGGAAATGCAAATTCACACCATAAAAAGATAAAAGCTACATTCATACCAGAACAACTACATTTAAAACAACTGACAATTCAAGGATTAGCGAGAATGTAGAACAACTGGGTCTTTCGTTGCTCTTGGTGAGAGGCAAAATCTATTATAATTACTTGAAAATATTTCAGGCATTTTCTGTGAAAGCTGAATGTATTCACCCAATGACACAGCACTTCCACTCCTGGGTATATATGTAACAGAAATGAGTGCTATGCCTACCGGAAACATAGAGAAAAATGTCTGTAGCAGCTCTATTCATAATGGGGGAAGAAACTGGAAACAGCACAAATGGTTGTCTGCTGCACAACAATCTAGTAGCAACCATGGCTCTAATTTGTTCATGACATTATGAGGTCCTTGGACGCACAGACCCTAGGCTGGCTTTGGCTGATATGGTAATGGAAGATGGCAACCATGGCTTACGCAGTGGCTCGAAAGTGCTTCAACATTGGGGCTTGCCTTCTCTCTTTCTTCTCCGCAATCCTTGATTCATTACGTGGTAAAGCTTGAGGTGACTTTTTAGATGGTTAGTATGCATGGTATGTCCCAGTTTTCAACTTTTTATTTATTTGTTTTTATTTATTTGACAGCAAGAGGGGCACCTGGGTGGCTCAGTGGGTTAACCCTCTGCCTTCGGCTCAGGTCATGATCTCAGGGTCCTGGGATGGAGCCCCACATCGGGCTCTCTGCTCAGCGGGGAGCCTGCTTCCTCCTCTCTCTCTGCCTGCTGCTCTGCCTACTTGTGATCTCTCTCTGCCAAATAAATAAAATCTTTAAAAAAATAAAAAAAAAATATTTATTTGACAGCAAGAGAGGGAACACAAGCAGTGGGAGTAGGAGAGGGAGAAGCAGGCTTCTTGCTGAGCAGGAAGGAACCCAATACGGGGCTCGATATCAGGACCCTGGGATCATGACCTGAGCTGAAGGCAGACGCTTATTGCCTGAGCCATCCGGGTGCCCCTTCAATTTTTTTAAACTCTCCATTCAAATACACCTCTTTTTGCCTTGATTTGTGATCCTTGAACTGGATTCCAGCAACATTCCTCAGCTGGTGCAGCCATAGGTCTTGTCAGTAGAGGTGCTGTGTGTATACTGCAAGAGGAAAATGGGTCTTTTTTAATTCTGATGCTTTTTCCTGACATTGTAATTGTTTACCATAGCTGGGTCACTACCAGGTAACTTCTGTGCCAGTGGTACAGTAGTGTCCAGATAGAGATGTAATGATAGAAATCTTGTAGTGAGTGCCATTATCATGTTAACAGGCAGCACCCTTGCAAGTCCCAACCCAGCTCTCCCTCCCACTACCTGCATCCCCGTGAGTGGTGTCTTCTGTGGCCAGCGCCCAACTGCTGTCTTCGCATGTTTCCTGCCCTCCGGTGGGCCATCGCCATTCCAGCGCCAATGGGATCTTATTCCGAGGCGGAGTTACTCTATGATGACAGCGTGCCATCAGGATGAAAACAACTGCAAGAGAGAAAGAAAACTCGTATGCGGTGCTGGACATATTCTGTATCTTAATATGAATGTACAGTGAATAAATAGGAACATGTAAAATGTTCATCAAGCTCTGCACTTAAGTTTACGCATTCTACTGTATGTAAATTATGTTTTAATGAAAGAATGTATGTGTAGATAGTCGGATAGGCAGACAGGCAGACAGACAGTCAGCTGCACAAATTGCCAACTATAGTTCGCATCATGATACCTAATGCAAAACCACATTTCATTTCTTTTAATCTGTTTCAGCATCTCAGCTTTTCTTTCTTCTTTTACATATTTGGAAATATGTAGAGTAATTTGTAGTGTTTCTCAATTTGAGGTTGCCCGTTGCTTTCCCATAAACAAATTCAGTTTATGCATTTTGGGCATAAACTTATGCATTTTGGGCACCACTTAGCAAAATATATTCTGGTGAGTTAAAGTAAATTTGGGGGAGATAGCACCAGCATAGACTGAAGCAGTGTTAATAAAATAAAACCTACAATTCACTCAAGAAGTCGTTTTACAAATTATAGTTTCCTTATACGTTCTTGAAGTGATAAATTGTTTTAAGATGAACACTTCACCTTTTGTTGTGACTTTTTGGCAAGAACAGTCTCAATATATCAAATATATACTGTCACTGTGTCGCTTTTGGAACAATGGTGCAAACTCTTAAAGGATTATAATAATTCCTTGTACTTAGAATCATGGTGATTTATAAGTTGTCATTATAAAAGGCAAACGTATAAATGAAAGAAATTAATCTTGGAGAAAGCCAAGTATGTGGGGTCAGAAACTTCAACCTCAATAGTTAGTCAATGTGAAAAATAAAGTCCCGGATTACTATGAGGCTAGGCAATGCCCAGTTAAGATCATAGATATGCTTTCTCATCATCATTTTGTATTCACAAATATTTAAAACTTAATTTTTAATATTTTCCACTCACGGTATCAACACAGAACCACCTCTAACAAAGCTATTTGGTACATCAAGGATGTTCACTGGGAATAAGAAAAAGTCTGCCTCTTTATTGCTGTATTTCAAAGTTCAAAACTAAGCTGCTTAAAATAGTTATTTTCTTCACGATTTCCATTCTGATTTTTAAGAAGTGCTTGACTATGGGTTTTCTCTTCCATCCGTATGGGATGGCTGGGGTTGGGATGGCTGGGGTCTGCTTTAAGATGCCATCCTCTTTCCCATGTCTGGTACCGAGGCCGTCGTTGGCCTCTTTCTCTATCCCTCTGGTACTTCATCTTCCAGGGACTCCCAACGTGGCTTGAATTTCTCACGGCAGGCAGGTTTTAGTATAGTTACTCTTCTTACATAGGAACTGGCTTCCTGAACCAGAAAGTAAAAGCTGCTGTGCCAGTTAAAAGCTAAGCAATGAAAAGGTGTCACCAGCCTCAAGGTCGGAGAGTAGGAAGGCAGGCAAGGTCCCATTGGGAAAGACTGGGCATAATTGGAAATACTGTTGTGGCCGTCTTTGGAACATTGTTTCCTACAAGGTACGTTCAGAAAAGAAGCCACCGTGGGCTTTGTGGAGGAAGAGATTCGTTACAGGGATTAGACATTACAGAGTTTGGTGGCGAGCTAGTATAGTGGAGAACCAAATGTAGTTGAGCAATTCAGTGAAGCTCGCTAACCTTCCCTGGAGGAGGTGAGCGGGAACTTGCAAGAAAATCTGGAAGTTCAGTGTGTCCAAACGCAGGAAGAGGACGACAAATAAATAAACACAGAAAATTAAAATAAAAGCTGATATAGAGGACTCTGGAAGGTTGTTGGTCTCCAGAGGCTGTCCACCTCTGTGAGTTTACAGGGGGACATCTGATGATTAACATAGGGTCTCTTCTGGTCAGCGAAACTAGCCGTTAGGAAAGAGAACGAAACAGAAAATTGCCATGAGTGAAAACAAGCTGGAATTTGATGACACGCTGTCCTATGTGTCTCACCCACTTTAATCAAAAGATAATTTTCAGAGTATAATGGGGGCTACTTCACTTCCAATTCCAAAAATTATACAAACTTTTACTTTTTGACCAATATTAACCCAGAAACATACAATGAAGGCGATGCTAAGTTAATGCGCGGGCGGGGCGGGGGGGTTGCTGCCAGCCCGACCTCCCAGTACCTCCCTCATTACAAACACCATGTCTATGTATATGCCTGTATATACAGTCTGTTCAACCACAACATGCATGTCTGCAATATGGGTTAGATAATAAAAATTTTATAATGAAGACCATGATAGCGGTGTAATTGAGATTTCGGTTTATTGCAATTTTTCCTACACAAGAGGAAACAGAATAGTAGAAAGAAAATGAGATCTTCTTGCCAGGAAAATACCTGTTCCATTAATTATTATGCTGAAACAGGAACCCTTTTGGCTATTATCTAAAAAAAAGTAAATATAAGCACTTGCTTCCGGGGGTGCCTAACTTAACTTGATCCCAGGAGCTGACAAGCGCACCCCCAGCTTTGTACAGCCGTTAGGTTTTGACATGTTGCACTGCTTGTTCTTTCGACCTCAACACCTTCACTGACTCAGAGCTCTTAGCCCAACATTGCCTCACTATCAACCAACCCCGCTTCATTTAAAGTGCTTCTAAAACACTCTATTGGTTTTGCTGCCTTGAAGTTTTGCATCTTTAATATCTGCTGTGGGAGCATTCAGCCATTGTGAATTGCCTCCCTAGATGATCCAAGATGTTTCCTCCCTACCAACTATTGTTAATGTACTTTAGCAACACTGTAGCACCTGTTTTGGTATCAACTTTATTTTTCACATGAATTTCAATGCAATTTTATAGAATGGGATTTTCCTTTCCAGGAGAACATGAATCACGTTAGTGCTGAAATACATACATATGCATATACATAAATATACAAGTTGTGCATATGTGGCAATGCCATCTGGCTTTCCTCTTTCTTCTTGGGGTAATGATAGTTTAAAAAGACTAGAGAGTTTATATGGGACACAATAGCTTACAGAAAAATATTCACCTTACTTGATCTTTAAGCTGTTCTGTGAATAAAGGTTTTTATAATCATCCAGTTATAAAGCAACAACAACAACAACAACAATAACAACAAGATTTTGAGGTTGGAAAATCAAGAATAGGAGTTAAACTCAAATATTTCAATTCCATGGGGGAGAAGATCCATGAGAAGAGAGATTTGAATGGGGATTGTGGTTAACAGACCTTAGAACTTTTCTGTTACTCAGTTATTTTTTTTTATATATTTTTTAAAGATTTTATTTATTTGTTTGACAGACAGAGATCACAAATGGGCAGAGAGGCAGGCAGAGAGAGGGGGAAGCAGGCTCCCCGCTGAGCAGAGAGCCCGATGCGGGGCTTGATCCCAGGACCCCGAGATCATGATCTGAGCCAAAGGCAGAGGCTTTAACCCACTGAGCCACTCAGGCACCCTCTGTTACTCAGTTATTACCTATTTGCTTGGAGGTATTTCATAGAAAGCCATAAAAGTTTTTCCAAATGTGAACTACCTCAAATTTAAGGATGTCAGTATTTTTAATATTATTAGTCTAACAAAAAACATCTCTGTTGATATCTGTCTTCTGGAAAGTGAATTTGTACCTTTGGTACATATATTGATCAAAGTCCTCCTACCAGAAGTTCCATGGGTAGAAAGTGCGTATCAAACCCTTGAGCATCCCACTCCACATCATTCAAACCAGACTATATGTTACTTTTAGTATTGATTTTATATTAAAATCAAACAAAAATCTTGATTAGACATTCTATAAATGCTCTATTTTATATAGCATGGCCAGATCATTGAGTCCTCTGGCTAATATAAATATTATTAAATAAGGTAGATGCATAACATTATTTTAATATACAGAAAAATATTCTATCCTTGGTAGCACTATGGATTAAAGTCACAAAATCAAAATCTTCTATTTAGATTACATCTTAGAAATCATTTTAAGTGTGTGTTATTCCTCATCATTGTGATTATCAGTTGTTGTACCAAAGCTCCATTTTGGATTCTGTTAGTAGGACTTTCCAGTTAATAATGTCAGTTATGTAATTTTATTTGTGAGGCTATTAAGGGCTATAATTACATTTCATCATTAAAGAAAATTATTTAAGTTGATGAAAGTAGTTATAGCATCCTCTGTAATTATATAAGAATTTGCATTGAGTTTCAAGCATAGAAATGTGTCGTTTTCGTTTCTAATAATCATGTGGAACTGTCTAAACATTTAATGCTTTGCTGTGTTTGCTCAATTTGGTACTTCCATTTGATGCCAACTTATTCAAAGCATTTGGAGAAGTAATGTGTTGATTTTCACTCATTTTACTGCTATAACAATAAGCATAATAAATGAGATTAAATAACATCAATTTTTATAATGAATTAAATATTCATTAAGATACTGAAAAGTAATTATGAGGTAGATTTATTTCTTTAAACACCCTCCAGTCTGTATATTTATTCAATTATTTATAGGTTGTAAATAGTAAACTATTTAGAATTAAGAATATTTTCACTGGTTACTGTACTATTTTTACATTTCAGTGGAATTCTCTCACTCATAAAATTCAAATTGCTGATAAGTTCAAAATTCTGGAATATTTGTTTTCTGGAAAGAGGCAATGACCTCTCCAATACCAGATTCCTTAAATTACCAATAAAATTAGTAGGGGCTGGTGGTAATCAAAAAGAATATATAACTCCACTTGTGTACCCAAACTCAGATGAGTTATCCCAATGGAGAGCATGTCAGAGCCTGCTACAGTGACAAGGCAGAAGTATTACAATTAGAGTACGAAAGTTTAGCAGAAGATGTGAGGTTACTCCTTTTTAGATAATGTTTCAACTCAGATTATGATAATGATGAAATCATTAATGAAATGAGGTCAACACATGTTTGCCAAATGGTTTTCCAAAGGAAGAAAGATGTGTAACATATTTTGAAAAATTATTCATTGATTAAACACAGCTAAAACACTACTACTGCTTAGAGATGTAGCCTTTGAATATTGAGCATATTCAGTTATTTAGAACAGTGCATTTCATTTGTATTCAGAACAAATGAGATATTAAAGTATTAATAATAAAAAGGTTAAGCCTTGTATACTTTAAAAAACAAAGCATAGAAGGCATTATCCTTAAAGGAAAAAAAATTCATTCAGAGTCCCACAAGTTTTATAACCTAGATAAAAGGTTCCAAATCTTTGAAAGACAATACAGGAAAACTCAGACAAGAAATACATAATATGACTGTGCCTGTATCTATTAAAGATATTAAATCAATAATTATTAGCCTTCCAACACAGAAAGAACCAGACCCCCATGGGTTCGCTGGTGAATTCTTGCAAACATTTATGGAAGAAATTACATCAACTTTTATAATCTCTTCCAGAAAATGGAAGGAATATTTTTTTTAATTCTTTCTGTGAGACAGGCATTATCCTGATACCAAAACCAAAGACGTTATTAAAAAAGCAACTTGCAGACCAATCTCTCATGATCATAGGTACAAATTTCTTAACAAAATATTAGTAAATAAAAAAACAGAAATGTATAAAAAGTCACAGTGAAGTAATATTTATTCCAGAAATGTAAGGCTGACTTACTATTGGAAAATTAATGTAGTGCATCATCTGAACAGGCCAAATCTTTAAAAATCTTATGATCATATCAGCAAATGTAAGAAAAAAAAATTGACAAAGTTCAACACTCATGACAAAAAATTCTCAACAAACTAGGAACAGAGAGGAACTTTTTCAACTTGAAAAAGAACATCTACAAAAATACCTAGAGCCAACCTCATATTTAATGACAATTAATTAGAAGCTTTCATGCTAAGATAAAAATCAAGGCTGTCTGCTCTCACCAGTAATACAATTCAACATTTTACTAAAGTTCTAGCTAATGTAATAAGATGAGATAAAATTGTCTTTGCAGATGACATGATTGTCTACACAGAAAATGACAAAACATAATCAGGAAAATACACTTCCTGGAACTAACAGGTGGTTATAACAAGGTAGAAGAGATAAAGGGTTAATATACAAAAGTCAGTTGCTTTCTTAGATACCATTAATGGACACTTAGAATTTCAAATTAAGAACACTTTAGTTAGCACCAAAAATGTTTAGGTGTAGAGATCTATATGAGGAAAACTATAAAACTCTGATTAAAGAAATCCAAGAAGATCCAAAAAGTGGAGAGACATTCCATGTACATGAACAGAAAGACTCAATATTGTTAAGATGTTGGTTCTTTCCAACTCGATGAAAATGCCATCAAGTTGTATTTTATGGATATAAACAAACTGATTCTAATGCTTATATGGAAAATCAAAAGACGTAGAATAGCCACCATAGTGTTGCAGGAGAGAAAAAAAGAGGACTAACACTACCTTATTTCAAAGCTTATTATAAAGCTACAGTAAATAAGACAACCTGATGTTGGCAAGAGCACAGACAAATCTGTTGATGGAACAGAATAGAGAAGCCAGAAATACACCCACACAAATATAGTTAACTGGTCTCTGACAAACTGAAGAGAGAAAAGGTAGCCTCTTCAACAAAGGGTTCTGGAACAACTAGGAATACACATGCACAAAAATCAATTGAGACACTAACTTTATACCATTCACAAAAATCAAGTCAAAATCACAGACCTAAATGTAGACTACAAAACTCTTAGAAGATAACATAAAACAGGTGACTTTGTGTTTGACGATTTTTTTGATACAACTCCAAAACATGATTCATAAAAGAAACAATATTAAATTGGACTTTATTAAAATTACAAGCTTCTCTGTAAACAAATGTCAATAGAATGAAAAGCAAGTGATAGACTAGGAGAAAATGTTTTCAAAACGTGTATCTCATAAAGGACTAGTGTCCAAAATATACAAAGAAACCTTAAGTCAGCAGTAAGAGAGTAAATAAGCCAATTAAGTAGACAATAAAGGTGAACAGACACCTAAGCAATGAAGGCATATAGATTGCAAATAAACATATGAGAAGATGCTCAACGAGATACCTTAGTAAGCAATTGTGAATATAAACAACAATGAAATACTATACACCTGTTAGAATGGCTAAAATCCAAAATACCAACACCAAATGCTGGTAAGGATGTGAGGCAGCAGAATCTCTCATTAATTACTAGCAGGAATGCAAGATGGAGAAATCACTTATAAAGACAATTTTTCAGTTTCTTACACAACTAAACACACTCTTACCTACCAAGGAATCCAACAATTTTGCTCTTTGATACTTACTCAAATTAAAAACTTAGGTCCACACGAAAACTTGCATACAAATGTTTATCGTATCTTTATTCTTAATTGCCAAAAGTTGGAAATAGCCAAGACAGGTGTATGAATTAATGAACTGTGACACACAATGAGATATTATTCAGCAATAAAAAAAAAGGGCTATCAAGCCATGAAAAGACATGAGATACTTAAATACATATTGCCAACATATGGGCTCATAAAAGACTCATACCATATGTTCCAACTGTATAGTGCTCTGCAAAAGGCAAACCTGTGGAGACAGTAAAACTATCAGTGGCTATAAGGGGCCTGAGGGGAGGAAGGGAGGAATGAGTAAGTTTAGCCTAGGGTGTATTTTGGGCAGTGAAACTATTCTGTATGATACTATAATGGAGAATACATGTTATTCTGCATTTGCCAAAACGTAGAATGAACAACACAAAAAGGGAATACTAATGTTAACTGTGGACTTTAGCTAATAATAAAGTATCCGAACTGACTCATCATATTTTTTTTAAAGATTTTTATTTATTTATTTGGCAGACAGAGATCACAAGTAGGCAGAGAGGCAGGCAGAGAGAGAGGAGGAAGCAGGCTCCCTGCTGAGCAGAGTGCCCGATGCGGGGCTTGATCTTAGGACCCTGAGATCATGAACCCAGCCGTAGGCGGAGGCATTAACCCACTGAGCCACCCAGGCGCCCCCTGATTCATCATTTATAACAAATGTGCTACCCTAATGCAAGATGTTACAATTAGGAGAATTTGTCTATGTTGAGGGGGGATGGGAAATTCATTTGGATGATGTTATTTTACCGTGAAGTGAAATGTATTATAGCAGTTGAAAAAAGTTAAATATGAATCCATACGAAGCAAACACACACATATTTTGCTTTTATTGCAACATGTTCTTGTTAAAAATCTGTTGAAGTACTATTTGGAGTTACTTTTCTATGTTATTAAAACACACATTAACACGTCTATAAATAATTTTATGTGAATCCCAGAAGAGTTGTTCAATTTTTCTATTTAAGCTTGATTCATTACCTTCTTTATAATACTTCTTACTTAATTAAATCATTAGAAATGCTCTCGAGAGTATTTTTTCCCTTCTTTCATGATGACAGTATAATTGATAAACATTTCCTAATTAATTTACAACACAAATGAGAATATGTAAAGAACAGTAGCATAATTATATATTATATTATTACAGATTATAAACGGATTGCTACCTAGAATATCACCTTACATTTGGCATATGATATTTCTAAAAATATTTAATCCCCTGGGAATGTTATGATCATTCTTTTAAAGACTTTGAGGGGAGGGGCATTATTTCATGCTACATTATCAAAGGAGAAATAGAAACATTTTCATATAATTCTTACCACAATATAAGTGTGAGAAAAAGATAAAGTGTTAATTTTAATGTAAGGCTGTAACATCCATATTAAATAACACAATTTGTATTGAAATATAATTATATTAGTTTTAGATGTACAATATGATTCAGCAATTCTATACATTTTTCAGTGTTCATCAGGTAAATATACTCTTAATTCCCTTCCTCTATCTTTGGCACATATATTTTTTTCTTTGTTTACATTTGCTGCTAGATGGCATGGGTCATATTATTCAAAGTTCTAGGGGTTTTTTCTTACCATGCCAGATCATATTAATTTAATCATAAAGATTTTTTAGATTCTCGGTGTCTAGGAATCTTGTAAGTTTTGAGTTTCCAGGGGCATTCTTAATATTTTGTACAGAATTTTGGTCATCATCTTAAGTTTGTGATAGTATGGGGATGGAAGAAGAGTAGGGCTTCCCTACGAGATGATATGCTTTGCAGATAAATTCCAGGGGCTCCTGAAAAAAGCAATATAGATTTATCAGAAGGTCCAGAAAAAGTCAACCAATAATCTAGTCTCTTCAGAATCTTCTGATTATCCATTGTTAACATGACTTGATGACGTTCTAAGGAGCCATAGAAAACAAAAGTCAAAATAGAATACAGAACCAACTCTATACATGATTCTCAGAATACCTTGAGTAAACTATATGGTTCATAGTAAAAGCTTTTTGAAACAGAACCTATTTAGTGTATCAATCATAAACTTTGTCCCTCTATTTGTAGATATATCTATACATATACACATTGCAAAAATACATTAAATTTAAAGAAACATGAATATTCCCCACAAGTCAAACATACTGGTTATATAAAACTCAACAGAATATTGGCATGGAAAGCTTGAAGCTCCTGTCCCAATGCTATGACTCCTCCAGAACGAGTCAACTCCTCCGTTGTACTGTTTATAGTTTTGTTATATGAAGAAAATGCTAAATTTTATAAAACCTCAAAATAGAAATATTTGTATAGAAAAGATAAAGAATAATTTACCCTATTCTAATTTCAATCTTTTTTAGAAAACATACTGAAAAAATATATTTTATTAAGCCAATCTGTTTGGTGTTATCCTGCAAACAAAATATCTTTTGCTTATATTGGCAATTATGAATTTTGAATCAAATTATTGTTGTTTCTTTATTCACTTTACTAAGTATTCATTAGTCAAAGCAGGGTGAAAAGGCAAATCATCACAATTCGAGAAACTGAGATTTAAGTTAGCACGTTCTTTCATTGTATTACAGTTCTGTAAAACAATACCTTTTTTAGTAAGTAACAACAAAATTATTCCATAATTTTGACCAAGAAAGGCAAAATCAACCACCAATAAGCATTCAGCCGCTAAATGCAATGTCGTTTTATTTAAATGAACCATAAATAAAATTTGGTATCCGTACTTGATTCTATAGGATGTTTGATGTCCCTGTAGCGTTTACTACTGTTATATCATGCTATTGTATAACAGTTATTGTCAAAACATGCCTATCCTACTTTGTGCTAAAGCAGAAGGATTCACCAGGCTTCTGCAAACTACAACTTCTTGCAAGGGAGGTGCATCCGTCAGCTTCTAGGCAGGAGCTACCTTTTCCTACTCAAATAGGAAAATTTCATTGTAAGGAATTTTCAAGGAGTAAAAAGTGGTTAGCTCGAAAAAAAGAAAAAAAAGCAGGGGATGCTGAGTGCAATAAGTCAAACAGAGAGAGTCAAGTATCATATGGTTTCACGTATTGGTGGAGCATAACAAATAAGATAGAGGACAAGGGTAGAGGGAGAGGAGAAGGGAGTTGAGGGAAATTGGAAGGGGAGGTGAACCATGAGAGACTATGGACTCTGAAAAACAACCTGAGGGTTTTGGAAGGGGTGGGGGGTGGGAGGGTGGGGGAACCAGGTGGTGGGTATTGGGGAGGGCACAGATTGCATGGAGCACTGGGTGTGGTGCAAAAACAATGAATACTGTTACGCTGAAAATAAATAAAAAATTTAATTAAAAAAAAAAACCTAAAAAAAAAAAAAAAAGCAGGGGCTGGGGAGGGGCGCTTCTGAGGAGTAAAGAAAGAGCAAACATGGGGAGTATCGTTTACGGACAGGGATAAGCCAGGGTAAACACGAGAGAACACGGGAACTGAAGCAGCGCGCCGCTCCCTGGGCTAAGACGCGGGTGGTGCTGGAGCGGGGCTGCCGCCTGCGAGGCCGAGGCAAAGAACCGCGCCCTCTGGGCGGCGCGGGGCTCGCGGGCCGCCGGGGCCCCCCCGTCGGGGAGGAGTCTTGCTCGACAGCAGGTGCGCTGCGCGGGGCCGTCGAAACCGCGGACGCTGTGGGCGAGACGTTGCCGCCGGAGGGCCGCGGTGTCAGGTCTGCTCCTTCGGACCCGCTCTGCGGGGCGACAGGACCCCCGCCGAGCACGTGAGCACCACGAGGCCTCCCGCACCGCCGCGCACCGGGAGCACCTGGTGAGGCGGAAAGAACCCAACCGGCGCGCACGCGGCGTGGACGGTCCGTGTCCTACCGGCTCCCTCTATGGACGAGATCGAATACTGCACCGCATGGCAAAGGGGAAAAATATATATATATATATATATATATATATATATATATATATATATATATATATATATATATTATTTATTTTTTGAACCCAGCTCAGGTGTTGCAAAGTAGAACAAAGAAGGGTGGATTTGGCACGCAGCTGTAGTACATGGGTAGCTGTCCCAGCCCGTCCCTTTGGCAACTCAGCTGCCATAGTCATCCTTTAACACACGTTCGGACCTCAATCCAGAGTAAGACAATTCTGTGTCCGCCTAACAAGATGCAGCTTTCTTTTTTTTCTTTTTTCTTTTTTTTTTTTTTTAAGATGCAGCTTTCTGAAGTTATAAAAACAAAACAAAACCAAAAACAACTTCCAAAACTTTTCTGAAAATGAGCAGATACAGAATTCCAACATTTCATCGATACCTAGCTATATATTTATCACTTCTCATTTTTCCCCACGGCCGCACTAAATACTACTTACCTAAATACTACATTGGGAAACTAACTACCCACAACTTGAATATAAGATATTTTGGGGAAGAAGGAGAGGGAAGGAACTATTTAAGAAATGCAAAGAAACATATAAACGTAACAAGAAAGAAGATAGGCAACTTTTCTATAACCCTAGTTTCTGGAATTGGTCTCCAGACTGTACTTTTTAGAAGGATGTGGCATCCTTCTTCCCCCACCCGGAAGGAAGATCCTCCAGACAAAACTTGTTTGGGAGGTTTTTTAACCCACCTGTGAGTTGATCCAAACTTTCGTTCTTTAATATTCTGAAGTCCTCAGTTGTCCCACAAAAAAATATGACCTTGAGCGAAGCTGCAGTATTTTTTGAACAATGAATTTATAACTTAGGTCCGATATTATCACTTCTATTTGAAAGTCATTTATTAGAAATAACTGACGAAACAATTACACGTTTCTGCCTCCTGAGCGTCACGCATTTCCAATGAAAGCAACCAACACTCAAAAATCATCTTCTATATAACCATTTTCCAAAAATTGAAAACATATATCAAGACAGATAGTAGAAGAGACATGACTTTGCTTTGCTTTTTTCTTCTGGCCATTTAAAAAAAGAGCACCTAATCAAAAAATAAAAATTTGTGATTTGGCAGTGTCATGTTCAAGTTAGCATTCAGTTGGTATTTCTCCCTCTGCCTACCTCCTCACTACCCACTCTTACACAGACACACACTCACTGTGGAATATAACATCTTCCTAATTATTTCAAAGAATTATGCAGAAAAAAAAAAAGAAGAATCTCTTATTTTGTTTTCTGGGAATATGATCCCATTTACAAATAGATGTATATACTTGTATATGTGTTTATGTAAAATTTTTACATAAATGCATATATTCCAGACATTTCATTACATTACAAATTTTAATGACAGGACTGGTTTATGTAACAAGGAATTATAAACAACATTAGTATCCGAGGGATTGATCGATAAATTGTGGTACACAGGTACAAGTGAATAGTGTGCAGCTGAAGGGGGTGTGTTGAATCTATGCCCTCCAATGTAGAGAAAACTCAAAGGATACTCTTATATGAAGGAACATTTGACCAACAATCTACATCTAGAATTCTGTTTGGAAAAAAACACATATTTACCATATCAACATGTACATATACATATATGTAAAGGAATTTGTGTGTGAGAGATCGAATGAGAGAGATAGCCTGAGATTCATGTAGCAAACCATTAAATGACCAACGGTGATGGGTGGAAGTTTTGAAATCTTCTTTCTTCTTTAAATTATGTTTAAACTTTTTATAAAGTATGTTAGTTTTATGATGCTAAAAAAGATGAAAATCTATTAAAATATAAAATATATCAAAATTAATAAAAACAAAAAATAGGCAGAGGATCAATATAGACATTTCCTCACAGAGGATGTACCAGTGGACACATGAAAAGATGCTCAGTGATTAATCATTAGGGAAATATAAATCAAACCATGATTAGATATCACCTCACACTTCCTAGCTTGACTGTAACTAAAAAGTCAATAGCAAGTTTCAGTGAGGTAGAGAAGTTGGAAGTCTCATACAGTGCTGGTGGGTGCATATAACGATACAACCACTTTGGAAAATAGTCTGGAAGTTACTCAAATGGTGAAACATCAATGTTTTATATGGCTCAGTAATTCTACTCCTAGATATATATAAAAGAAATGAAAGCATATGCCCACACAAAATCTTATATATGCATATTCATAGCTGAATCATATATTTATAATAGTCAAAAAGTATAAACAACCCAAATATCCATGAGCATGAATGAATAAACAAAATCCGGCATATCCACACAATGCAATATTGTTCAACTATATAAAGGCATTAAGTGCCATTACCTGCTACGACATAGATGAAGTTTAAAATATCATGCTAAGTAAAAGAAACCCGTCACAGGAGACCACATAATATATAATTATATTTAAATGAAATATCAGAACAGGCATATCTATAGACACAAACAGGTAATGGTTTATAGGACTGGCAGGGATAAGAGGACAAGGAAGTGACACAGCAGACAGTTTCTTTTGGAAGTGGTAGCAATGTACTATAATTGACTGTGGTGGTAGCTGAACATGTCTGTGAACATATAAAAACCCATTGATTTGTAGACTTTAAATGGGTAAATTATATGGCATGTGGCTTGTATCTCAATAAAGATGTTCTATATCCTTAGAAAAGAACAAAGGATCTATCCCACCAACATAGAGAATGATCTGTTGCCTCTTGATTTGTGATGTCTGGGGAGGTGGCTGCAGTGGAGACGGAGAGCCGGGACAAAGAGCGATGGGGCCACGAGCTGTATTCCCCGGGCAAATTCTGGAGTCACAGAGAAACCGGAAGATACACGTTAGATACCGGCAGCAACTAAAAAATAACATGGTAACAAGCCTGGAGCTAAAGGAGAGGAGTAGGAATGAATGAACTGCTTTCTGTGGGATCCACTATCTAACGACCGAAGCGTCCAAGGATAGTTCAACTGATGCCTGTTTGAAAAAGATAATTAGGGGATCAGATGCTCCATTGACCAATGACTTGCCATCAAATAAATGCACAAAACTTAGAAATGAACTCTGAGAAGAATTGGAAGCACCAAATTTATCATGTCAAGTTGCTGTCACTCTATTGGAATTAGACCTGCAATGAGAAAGTAAAATTATATTTCTCATCCAAATATGTGGAGAATAATTTATACCCATTACACTTGGAAACATAACTTTTGGAAAAAAGAGGAAGTTAGAAATTTAAGGCAGCTGTGAGAAGTTTTGGTTTCAATTCTAATATCCAATATGGAAATGTTTTGTTCAGGAGACACAGTGATGGTTACACTGAACTGGGCTTAAGACAGTCTTCTGACCGTTAGTTTTCATTCCATTAGGCAACAGGTCACAGATCACTAAGATGACTGACCCTACTTATCAAGAGAAAATAGGGCTGTGAGAGATAATGGAACTCTCATGAAACCCAGAATATCCTGTAATACTGCTGTATGAGTTGTCTAATACTGTGTAACAAATTACTTCAAAATTTAGTGGCTTAAAAAATTATCTCAGGGATTTATGAGTCAGGCATCCAAATGTGACTTAGAAGAGTCTTCTGGCTCTGGCTCCTTTCATAAGGCTGCAGTCAAGGTCCCAGTCGGGGATGCAGTAATCTCAGACACCATCTGGGAGTAAATCCACTTCCAAATCTCCACATGTGGCTGCTTATTGGTAAAATGGCAGGTCCTCACAGGATGTTGATTGGAGATATCACTTTCCCATCATGTGGACTTTTCTACAGGGCTACTTCCAATATGGCAGTTGAATTCTCCCAGAAAAAGTGGAAGAAAGAGTTAGACCAAGGTAGAAGTCACAGTCTTTTGGGGAGTCTGGGTGTCTCAGTCTGTTGGGGAGTCCACTCTCGATTTGGGCTCAAGTCATGATCTCAGGGTCCTTGGGATCAAGCCCTACATCAGACTCTGTGCTCGGTAGGGAGTCTGCTTGAGGAGTCTTTCTCTCCCTGTCCTTCTGTCCCTCCCCCTACTCATGCTTTCTCCTTCTCTCAAATAAATCTTAAAAAAAAAAAAAAAATGAAGTCACTATCTTTTGGTAGCATAATCACAGATGTGACATCTCCTACATTTTGCTATATTCTTTTGACAAAGGGATTCACTAAATCCAGCCAACATTCAAGGGTAGAGGATCAGAGGATGCCATAGACAATAGAAGGAGTGTTTCTGGAAATCACTTTTGAGATTGTCTGCAACTGCCATGTTGTGAGCCAGAGCCAGAAGTCTCTTCTAAGTCACATTCGGATGCCTGACTCATAAAACCCTGAGATAATTTTTTAAGCCACTAAATTTTGAAGCAATTTGTTACACAGTATGACAAAAGTTAATATAATGGGAACCTCAAAGAGACAGAATTACTCAGGGCTTCCCATGAATGATGTTTAGTCAATGCACTAGGTAAATAACCATAACCAGCTGAATTACTGGTTAAGGGTAAAGAAAACATGGAAAAAGTTGGAAAATACAATTATGAATACCAGCCATAGTCTTGTGATTCTTGTGGCTCACCACAGAAATAATTGCAGTATCAATTCACATGGCAATGGATATGAAATAAAACAAAGATGATAATTTTAGTGTTTCTGTATTTCTACTAGAAATTATAGTCATGGAGAACCTGGCTTTCTGCATAAAATTGCCTGATATGCATGCATTACTTAGGTTTTGAGATGCAGGTGTGAGCCACCCGTGTTTCGGTAGTAAAAACTTACCAGAAATAGCATGTTTTTCTAGAGCCAACAGGTGCAACAATAGCAGCTTCCAACGTTCTGGATCAAAGGTAAAGAAATATGTTCTTTCAGCCAACAGTCCCTGCGGTTTTCTGTTGAGTTGTCAACTTCTTAATTTTGGCAGGAGTAGGAGATGTCCACATGGGCAAATTCCGTAGTGTTGTTTTCGTTTTATTTCTTAGAGGTTTAAATTGGAGGCTACTCTTCCATCTCGCCCAAGATCATTGTATATATTTATTTTCCTTCATTAAATCTTTCTTTTAAAATAGCTGGTAGTTTCTGTTAGTTATAGCCAAATTCCAACTAGTGCCATGAGTCTTAAAGGCCTGAGAAGTATGAAGTCAAAAAGAGACTACAATGTAAAAATAAAATCAGATTATATTGATAGATTATAAATAAGTATTCTAATTAAATGCCAATCGCCTTTACAATTTTTTTTTTTTAAATTTTTATGCACCATTCCTGTCAGAACACTTATGGTCAATTTTAAAACATACTGTCAATGTGTTAATGCCTTATTTTCATACTGACAAAGCAAAACCTAATTAAAGAAGAGCTACTGAGTCTGATAAACCTTTCATGCAGCTCCCCTGAATGGTGACACCTTACAAAGCTGTAGATCAATATCAAAGCCAGAAAAACGACATTGATACAATTCCATTTACTAGACTGACAGAACTTTTCTAGCTTTCATTAGTTTTTACATGTACTCATTTGTGTGTGTACATGTGTGAATAGTTCTAATTTGACTCTGTGTGTGTGTGTGTATTCATGTGCCCACCACAGTCAAAATACAGAAGTGTTTGATCACAACAAACTCTCTGTACTACTTCTTAGTAGCTATACTCATCTGCCCACCGCTGTCCTTGTCCTTTGGCAATTGGCAATCTGTTTTCTATCTATTCTTTTATTACTTCAAGAGTATTACATGTATAGACTTATACAAAATGTAAGTTTTTGCGATAGGATGCTTTTTTCACTAAGCTTAATGCTCTTGAAATACATCAAAGTGGTTATACGTATCATTAATGGCTTCCTTTTTATTGCTGAGTAGCATTTTCTTGTATGGATATACCAGCGTTGGCTTAACCACTCATCCTTTGAAGGATACTTGGGATGTTTGCAGTTTTAAGTTATAAAAAATAAAGCTGTTAGGAACCTTTGTGTTCAAATTTTTGTGCAAACACAAGTTCCATTTTTTTTTTTTTCTGAGATAAACGCCCAATAATGGGATTCTAGGTCTTATGTCAAGTATAACGTAAGTATAAGTATATAAATTGATAAGAGTTTTGGGACTTCATCAAGATAAGAAGCTTCTGCACTGCAAAGGAAACAGCAAAACAAAGAGGCAACCCACAGAACTGGAGAAGATATTTGCAAGTGACACTACAGACAAAGGGCTGATATCCAAGATCTATAAAGAACTATGGAATCTGGGAAACAAACTGAGGGTTTTAGAAGGGGGGAGGATGGGTAAGCCTGGAAATAGGTATTAAGGAGGGCACAGATTATAGGGAGCACTAGATGTTATACACACACAATGAATCATGGAACATTACATCAAAAACTAATGACGTACTATATGGTGACTAACATAACACAGTAAAAAAATAAATTAATAAATTGATAAGAGACTGCAAAACTGTTTTCCATAGTGCCTGTGTTACTTTACATTCGCCCCAGCAACATACATGAGATACAGTTTTTCTGCATTCTTTCCTGCATTTAGTGTTATCATTATTATTATTTTTTTTTAATTTAACCACTCTAATGTGAATATGGTGATAACTCATTGTGGTTTTAATTTGCATTTCCCTAGTGGCTAATGATGTTTAACATCTTTTGATGTATCTCTAAGATTTTGAAGACAGCCTTACTTCATAATTCAATGAATATTGGATATAACTATGTAGTCTTAGTAATTCTGATTACAAGTCAAAATAAATCTCTTGTAATGTTCCCTTGTGATTTATGTGCATTTATGAGGTTTATGAAATACAAATCACATAAAAGAAGATATAGTTAGAACCAAACCTCATTAATCTGTTTTCCTCTATTTCCTAATATATGATAATTCAGACAAATTCTGCTGTAATTTTTCTCTCCTAAGTGAACTATTATTTTTAGAAGCTAAAGAGTGAGAAAAGAAGTGACAAAGCATACAGATTTTTCTATATTTTGTTTACATTTTCAATAAGCACAGAATAATATTTATTGGGATATATAGTCATATGTATCATATATATATGGAAATATGTGTATAGCAAAAAATATGTAAAAGACACACAAGCATTTTATATACCAACTCTAATAATAGGAGCTAGTCCAGATTAGGGAGACGGTGGAAAGGCTGGTGGGAGAAAATGTATTTAGTATTCTGTTATTATTTGTTAAATTAGATAAGTGTGACATTAGAGCAAAATGGTAACATCTATTAATACTGGGTGGTAAAATAGTGGTTGCTATACATTTTTGTACATTTATACTTGACATTTTTATAAAAAACAAAAAATTAAAATGCAATGTAATGTACTATTAGATATTATACATCTAAAATGTATAACGATGGCTTATATTTGTTGAAATTAATATTTTAATATATTTTTTACTTCAAAATGTTCACCAATTTGAATAACCCATCTTACCTTGACTAAATTAAGTGGAATAAGTAATACACTCAAAGAATAGGCTTTGCAAACATATTTAACTATAATCTTTAATTAAGCAATTTGAAGACAGGGGCACCTGGGTGGTTCAGTCAGTTAAGCTCCTGACTCTTGATTTCAGCTCAGGTAATGAACTCAGGGCAGTAAGACCAAATCCTGTGTGGGGTTCCATGCTATGTGTGATGCCTGCTTAAGATTCTTTCTTTCTCTCTCTCCCCCTCCCCCACTCACCATCCCGCTTGTGCTCTCAAAAGGAAGAAAAAAAGAAAAAGAAAAAAGTAATTTGAAGATTTTTAACATCTTCTGCAAAAATTTAACAATAGAAACAAATGGATATTTTACTTGTACAAGATAAAGTATTCAAATACACACACACAGACATGAAATGATTATGACATAACAGTATTGTTCTCTAGTTAGAACAAAATTCCTAATAATTGATTAATACCTACTTAGTGATTATGTTGTACTGAAACTACTCCAAGCATCTTATTTTTCTAAACTAATCTGTGGTCCCGTCTAGTCTGGTTTTAGAGTCTATGCCCTAGCAACTATACTAGATATCAATATACCATTGCACGAGACAAATCAGGATAAAACAAAAACCCTCCCACTAAGATTTTTTAAGAATATATTAACTTTGAAAATGTCTTACTTGCTGCAAAGTATTCTTTGAAAAGTTAGACTAAAAGGCAAATCATCAATAGCTCTAACATCACAAATATTTGCATTGTTTTTCTTATCATATTCAAGCAAAACTTCATAAAAATAACAAAGGGGCTGCCTTATAGAATCATGAAGAAATAAAATGGCAAGAGGTACATTATTCAAACTAACAGCCCCATCTGTGAGGACAAATAAAGGTTACCTGTCTGTCCCCTAGAAATACTTGTTATAAATGAGTAAAACTGAATAGCGTAATTGACTCTATTCTTTGAGCTAATATAGAGTTTGCTTTCTACCATGGAGGGCAAGTTACTTTCCAGGTTAAGACCTTTAAGAATAACTTGAAAGAGAATATCCATTGAATTGAGCTCATTTTTAAAAGTTCTGCTTTCAATAGACTCTAAATGTTGAATGGTCATGCACTGAAGCTTGAAGAAATATTGATGCTCAGTGTATTAGTAATGAGAAAATAAAGGAAAAGTCCATTTTCTCTCCTGTAAATCTGAATTAAACTGAGCTAATTTTGTTTACCAGCATGCGTTGAATTGCCTTCGTTATTATGACTTATAGGTAGACATTTATGTTTAGGTTATAAAAGCACCATTATAGTGATTCATGGTCTTTGAATTAAAGTAGGGCCTGGTGAGGAATGGTAAACAGGTATTACCAGAGTACCTAGAGTTTTATTCAAGAACATACAGAAAACTTGAGCGTAATTTTGGAATATATCTGTCAACAAGAATTAATGTTTCAAAAATTAAACTAAGAATATAGAGTAGCATGAATGTGTTGTTTCCTGAAGTGAGTCCTGGGAATGGTTGATGATGACATTACAGAGCGGAAGGAGAATTTGGGTAATGGAGAAAGGCTTGAATTAAGGACTGGAGAAGAAAAAACACTTATCATGGCATCCATTGTCCATCCTGTACCTGACCTGGAGTGAACTCTATTGTTAGAAACACGACATCCCCAAATATCAAAATTACTTAATACAGGTATTTTGAGGTTTGGGACACAATCAATATTTGAGTTCCACTCAGAAAAGCATGGAGGATATAAACCATTTCCCTTCTCTGCTTCAAATCTTTCTTGGGTTTTGGAACCCCAGAGCTTGGAGATCATGAAAATTTATTATTTAATCAGCGATTTGTATGGGTTTTAGGATTTTCAAGAGTCACTGACATTGTTGTGGCTCTACCATGTGCTCTTTTGAGATAAGAGTTTCATACAGAGTTCTGTACTTTTTGTGTACTGCACAAAGATATTAAACTTCAGAATTATTTAGTTTTGTTGGTTATTTGTTAATTTTTAATATAGGAAATTGAACATGTTTCAGTCTTAGTAGGAAGAGATAATTTAAGAATTTGATTTTGAAGATATGGGCCAGAGTAGAATAAATTAGTACAATCTTCTTAACCAAGATAATGTTTGTTTGTTTTCCTAAACAAAACAATGGGAGGCAGAATCTTTGTAAAGGGACTAATTTTATTTTTTTTCATGTGAGAAGAACCCAAGGGCATGAACAAATTTTGTGGAAATCACTAAGAGGAAATTGAGATTTTCTATGTGGTTCCTACTCTATATAAACTTCCTTTGGCCTTTGAAAACTCCAGCTTCTTTTCTCTAAAACGGGAATACTAATGTCTTCCTCATTTGGCTTACAGTGGTGGTCAAATGGGATAATGGATGTAAAGGCCTTTTTTGAAAACTGAAAAGACTGATAAAAATGTTAGACATTAAAATACTGACCAAAATCAAAATGCTTTCAAGAAGAAGTTTAATCGCTTTACCTTAATCTTTTTTTTTTTTTTTTTTTTGGTGAAGAAATTGAAGTATCAAAGCTTTTATAAGTTCAATAACTGAATGAGAATAAGGACAATCCTATGATTTAAGTAGTATTTTTCTGTAATGTGGTGAATATTTTTTAGTTACTCATCAAGTTTAAAGCCTGTTTGATTATGTAGGACTTAGATTTCCACTTGATTGAATGCCTACTAAAGGGAAGATTTTCTTAAATTTAATCCAAATTCATCTGCCAGTTTTTAAAATGTGATTAAAGAACCTCTAAAATGCCCTTATTATGCATGGTTTTCATGTCACAAAAAGGATAACATTTTCAAAGAGCAGGTTTCACTATTTTAATTTACTTTTTCTTCTAAACTGATTCTTGTACAGACTTCATAATTTATTGTTCTTTCTCTGTCCTAAAAGCCTTCAACTGACATGAACTTTTCAAGAGTGTAAATCAGTATTGAATAAAATTGATCATCAGTGTGATTCTGTTTTAATCACCGTCTTTCCTGGATAATTAAATTATTATATTTGAAGAAACTGTATCCTCATTTGATAAGAAAAATATATATTTGCCATTCAGAGGCCAACACAGTAAATAAGTTTTCATGGTGAAATTTAAAAAAAAAAATTGGAGAGGAATGACTACGACTTATTTTAGACAGTGTGTACATTTGGTTATGCAGAATGAGTATACTAAACTTACTCAAAAATTATGTCACTTAGCTTTCAACTGTTTATTTAATGTTTACATTAACATATATGAGGAACATGCAGGAAAGAACAAGAGCACTTCAAAAAGAGTGGTACAAATTTGAGAATCCCATTGAGTTTTACTATATGTAAACTCATATATGTTTACATGCTATGCAATATAATCTGCCAGATAGATGGCCTAAATACAATAAAATAATACTTAGAATGATATAATAATACTTAGAATAATACTTGGAATAATAATAATAGTACTTAGAATAATAATAATTATAATAATAATATATAATAATATAAATAATAAAATAATAAAATATAATAAATATATTCAAATATTATAAATATTTTTATTTTATTTTAAATATATAAAATAATAAAATATAATAATAATAATAATAATGCTTAGAATAATACTTAGAATACTTAGAATACTTAGAATAGATAATAACTTAGAATAATACTTAGAATACTTAAAATACTTAGAATAATACTTAGAATAATACTTAGAATACTTAGAATAATACTTAGAATAATACTTAGAATAATACTTAGAATGATAATATCACCACAGTCACAGTCACACTGAAGCAGTAGTGTCATTTTCTTTGACTCTCCTGATCAGTACAGTCTTTTAAATAAATCTCTTTTGTCTAATCCATTGCAAGCATAGCCATCACCCCAGCAGCCATCGTATTGATTTCCATGTAATTATTATAAACGTTAAGTTTCTATTACCATTGCATGTAGTAGTAACGCTTTATGCATCTCCAAAAAAGGAGAAATGATTTCTTTGATTCAGAGATATGCACATGAGTGATGAAAAAGAGATTCTCAACTGTACGAGAAAATGAAGAGGATCTCTCATGAGCTATGCAGTGCCTACAGCACACACCTGCACTGCTCAACACCGTTAGCTATGAAAGATCCTTCAAGTGCTGTGTCAGATTTCTATAACGTAAGTGATTAGAGATGCAGTGCTCATGCCACTGGGAGACTGTTCATGTTTAGCAACTTAAAAGTAAGTATTAGGGAAAAGAAATATCTGATTCCTTTAAACCTTAGGTTAAATGGCAAGCAATCAGCATAACCAGTTATTTAAATACTGTAGAAATACGCTTCTTCTGTCTTCGCTTCTCCACTTGATGGCCCATAATCTCTTTGTAGCTTATAGCGAAGATTTAAAGGGAAATAAACCTCAGATTGTCATTAGGCTTTAAACAAAAACTGAATTAATTACAGAAGCCAGTTCCAAAGACTCCTTTGCAGGAACAGGCTTGAAACTGTTATTCTTAAAAAAGGATTGCTGGCAAAGTTGCCTTTGGTCTGATGCCTGGGAACTTGGATTTGGGGAGCGTTTCCACCATTTTAAGATGTGTCTCAAACGACACCTCACTGTTGGTGCAAACACTGCAGTACTGAGTACCTGTTTCCCTTCTGGGAATCTGGAATTTTGGTGTGTGCTAGACAGATGGTGCCAATTCAACAGACCCCAGTCAAAAACCCTGGGCCCTGAGTCCCTAATGAGATCAATTCTTTTACATGTGTTATCGCCATTGCTTGTTGGAAGAAATGAAGCACCTTCTGTACATCTCCATGGGGAGAGGACTCTTGAAAATTTGCATCCAGCTCTTTCCAGACTTGGCCCCATGGGCCTTTTTCTTCCTTTTCAGTTCTGCTGTGTATCCTTCCTCTTTAATAAATCGTGGTCATAAATATAACTTTGTACTAAGTTCTGCAAGTTCTTCTAGGAAGACATTGAACCTGGGAGTAGCTAGAGAGCCCCAATAGACTTCTTCTTCCTTATCTGAACAAACTAAAAAGAATTTTCATAAAACTGTAATTGTGTTCAATTTTCTAACCAGGCTGAGAATAATACTTACCTTGAGGTTATTTTAACTCTAGGTATTTTATTTATTTATGAAATATACTTTTGTATTTTCTGCTTTCAAATTTGGAAGTTGAAAATATTACTTTGGGAGAGTAGTACGGATTATGTCTTATTTGAAAAATTGATTCTTTGAAATTTGTTGAAGAATGTTTATTCCAAAAAATTAGATGACAAAAAATTACTTTAAGTATGACCACAGCTTCATGCATAAAATCATATTTATTCCATAATAAGGTGATTCTCCAACTGAAGAAAATTTCAGTATTTCTTGATTTCTTGAATATCTTGATTACATTTTTTCTTCAGAATTATGTCCATGATTAACATATTTACATTAAATTTGCACAGATGATGATTTTAACACTCAACTGTTTACCTTTCCACCCACCTGCTACCCACAGAAAGCCTATCTTTAAAATATTTTAGTCCTAGTAAAAACAGTGAATTCCATTTTTCATATAAGGAATTATATATCATGAAAGTGGATAAATAAATAAAAAAAAATATATGCACAATTTTGTTCAAAATGTTAATGAAAAAACAAAATGAAATAAGAAAGTTCTAAGCAAATTACTAAATAAACAATATAAGGAGATAAGTGATTTTTGATAAATGAAAGTGATTGTAATTCTTGACATTGTAAACATAAAATGTTATGAAAATGAATTTTATGATAAAACCAAAGCCACAAACTCAAAATAGACAAGAGACTTGGCAAGTAAATTAAATGAATGAATGAAGCAGCCTTGTTGCACAAGAAAGGGCAACAACTCTGCTCTAGCAATTGTTGTCATGGCAAAAGATGGTCCTTTGTGTTACCAGATCATCTACTTTGTAAGAAGAAAATATGCATATTTATTTGTGATATCTCTGATATCTCTAATTTTAGCAACTAATGCAGCATGTTTGCTTGCCAGATTAGGCTATGTAACTAATAACTTACTTTTCTTGAAAGACATGGTCATTTTAAACAAGACTTTTGTACAAAATTCCAGATACAGAAAAAAGAGATATGTAATCACACACACACTCAAAAGGCTGCATTGAGATTTGAGATTTTTTATTTTGTTTTTTAAAATTTATTTTTTAGATAAGAAATATGACATTAAAAAACTTTCACTTATACATTCCTATTTGACATTCATGGACAAATCAACGAGTGTCACGGTTTTAGAAGCTTTAATAAAAGGGGCTGTGTATATATCACTCCTAAACTCTAAAGTCATGTGTGTGTGTGTATATTACAGTAGACGAAACTACAGAAATACTTAAGGTTTTCTCTTTATTCTCTTGAATTATTATTTATTTTCTAGCTGTCAATTTCTCATCTCCCAAATAAGGTAAAAGCTCTCATTTAATTTTTTTTTTTTTGAGTATAGTTGACAAGTGATGTTACATTAGTTTCAGGTGAATAACTTAGTGATATTAGAATTTTATACATTATGTTGTGTTCGCCATAAGTATAGCTACCATCTTTCCCATTATATCACTATTATAATATCATTGAGTCTATTCTTTATGATGTATCCTTATTCCTGTGAATTATTCATTCCATAACTGTCTCCCTCTTTCCTTGAACCACTTTGCCCAACTCCCACTTATGTCCCCTCTGGCAACCCTCAGTTTATTCTCTGTATTTATAGATAAGATTCTGTTTTTGTTTGTTTATTCATTTATACAGATTTCTTTTACAAGTGGAATCTTATGGTATTTTTTTTCTCAATCTGATTTATTTCACATAGTATCTTATCCTCTAGGTCTATCCATGTTTTCTCAAATGGTATGATATCCTTTCTTACAGCCATATAATATTTCATGTGCATACGTGTGTGTGCACGCACGCGCAAACTGTATCTTCCGTATCCATTCATCTATGTTATTGATGGATACTTAAGCTTCCCCCATAATTTGACTATTGTAAATAATGCTGCAATAAACATAGGGATGCACATATATTTGAATTAATATTTTTTAATATTTTTTGAGTAGATACTCACTAGTGTGATTACTGGATTATAGGGTAGTTCTATTTTTAACTTTTTGAGGAAACTCCATACTGTTTTCCACAGTGGCTGCACCAGTTTTCCGTTCCCAACAACAGTGGAAGAAAATTTCTATTTCTCCACATCCTCACCAACACCTGTTATTTTTTAATGTTTTTTATCTTAGCCATTCGAACAAGTTTGAGGTGATTTCTCATTGTAGCTTTGATTTACATTACTCTAATGATGAGTAATGTTGAGAATCTTTTCATGTGTCTGCTGGCCATCTGTATGTCTTACTCAGGGAAATGTCTGTTCATGTCTTCTGTGCATTTTAAATCAGATTATTTGTTTTTTGGGTGTTGATTTGTATCAGTTCTCTGTATATTTTGGATCCTAACCCTTTATTTGAAAAGTTATTTGCAAGTATCTTCTCCCATTCCATGGATTGTCTTTTAGCTTTGTTGTTTGTTTCCTTTGCTGTGCAGAAGCTTTTTATTTCAATGTAGTACTGATAATTTATTCTCACTTTTATTTCCTTTGCCTCAGGAGACATATCTAGAAAAATGTTGCTGTGGCCAATGTCAGAGAAATTACTGCTTGTCCTCTCTCCTAGGATTTCTGTGGTTTCAAGTCTCATATTTGGGTCTTTAATTTATTTCTGAGTTCATTTTTGTGTATGGTGTAAACAAGTGATCTAGTTTCATTGTTTCAGTTTTCTTAGCACCATTTATTGAAAAAAAAAAAACCCTCTTTTCCCCATTTTTATATTCTTGCTACCTTTGTTGAGGATTAATTGACCATATAATCGTGGACTATTTTCTACACTTCCTATTCTATTTTACTGATCTATATGTCTATTCTTGTGCCAGTACCCTACTGTTTTGATCACCACAGTTTTGCAGTAGATCTTGAAATCTGGAATTGTGATACCTTCAGTTTTATTCTTTCTCAGGATTGCTTTGGCTCCTCAGGCTCTCTGTGGTTCCATGCAAGTTTTAGGATTATTCTATTTTTGTCAAAAATGTTATTGGTATTTGATAGGGATTGCATCAAATCTGTAAATTGCTTTAGGTAATATGGACATTTTAACAATATTTTTCTTCCAATCCATGTGCATGAGGTATTTTTCCATTTGTTTGTATCATTTTCAATTTATTTCATGAGTTTTTTCATAGTTTTCAGGCTACAGGTATTTCACCTCTTTGGTTAGGTTTATAACTAGGTATTTTATTCTTTTTGGTGTGATTGTAATTGGTGTCTTGTTCTGCTTTAATTTCTCTGTCAGCTATTTCATTACTAGTGCATAGAAATGCTACCGATTTCTGGGTATTAATTTTCTATCCTACTACTTTACTGAATTCCTTTATTACTTTAGTAGTTTTTTGTTTTGTTTTCTTTTGTTTTAAAGTCTTTAGGATTTTCCATGTATAACATTAGGCCATCTGCAGATAGTGACAGTTTAGCTTCTTCTTTATTGAGAGGGATGCCTCATTTATTTTTCTTGTCTGATTGCTATTGCTAGAACTCCTAGTATTATGTTGAACGAAAGTGGTCTTGTACCTGACCGTAAAGGGAAAGTTCTCAGTTTTTCATCATCGAGGAATATATTAGCTGTGGGTTTTCCACATGTGGCTTTTAGTATATTGAGGTATATTTCCTTTATTTTCACTTTGTTGAGAATCTTTTCATCTCAGGAGATGTACCTTCCACTGACTCCTGACCAAAATACACATAAACACAACATTTGCAAACAAGCACATGCCCTACTGAAATTAGGAGAGTGTTATTCTGTGCCATTTCATCCAAAAGAATAAATCCACAATTAAGCTCAAACTGGAAAACACATTAATGTTCAAGAAAAACTATATCTCTGTGGTAATATTGAATATTCTTCTTTGGCTCTGGAGCACCTCTGAAGTTTTACATCTTATCTATCACAAATATATTTCCTATATGCACGTCCTATTTACATATATTTAATATATATTTGATTATATGTATTTATGTGTATTTAATTTCAGACTAACATTTTACATGATGAGGTTTTAACTTCATCATCTTAAGGGTTCTGTTTTTTAAGATTGATACTTGATGTTTCCAGATATATATATTTAGTAATTTTACTTCTCATGATATTCATATGGTTTTACTTCTCATGATATTCATATGATTTTGATATTCATAATTCTTAGTATTCATAGATAATGTAAATCTATTTATTTTTTAAAATATTAAATGTAAATCTATTTATTTTTTAAAATATTAGCATCTATTACGTATGTCAGTAAGTGATTTAGTGGCAATAGTCACAGATTAATATTTCCAAGAAAATAACTAAGGAGCTACAAGTTCAGTTGTATATAATTAATTAACTAATTAATTAATTACAATGTAAAGAGAACAGTTACCATTGTTAAATATTTATGTTTGATGGAGTCTCACATTTTATTATAATTAGTATAATAGCCACATATATTTCAAAGTCAAATTTAAAAATATGCTTTCACAAAACAATTCTGGAGGTGTTATTATTTATTTTCATTGGACTTTAATTCAAGGAAATGCTTTAAGATTCTCTTTCTCTCTCCTACTGTGGCTAACCTTCCTTTTGTTAAAATCTACTGTTACCTCAAGAAATATGGAGATATGCAAGTATTATCTAATACTTTTCTGAGATGTTTTTATCCTCCAGGAAAAGGGTGGATATTAATCACCACTTGCAAATCCATTGCATTTTCTTAACTGCTGTCCAGCTCTATGCCACAAGTCGTGCAGAAGGAAGCACAACTGATCACTTTCTTGACTAGAAACTATAGAGATATCAATGTATTTCTGACAATGTAAAAAGCCCTCGGTAACATTTTTTTTTTCCCTCAGATGTTCTTTATACTTATGATTTCCAGTTTTAAACCTAAAAAAGACAAGCCATGATCTTTCTTGCCTCCAAGTACTAAGAAAAAATGTGTTAAATGCTAACAACTGTGTATGTCAAAGAGTGACATTAGTTATCCTTTTTGCTTTTAAAATGAAAAGCTGAGAATGTCTAAGGATTTGTTGAGATTTTGAGTCACACGGTGGGCTGAAGTCTTATGGGGGACGGGGGCTAACATCTACATTCAAGTTCGCAACTGCAAACATAGAGAAAATGCTAGGTGTTAATGACTATTCTGGCAAGAGGCAAAGGAAACTACAGCAAAAAAAGGGAAGTGCATTTTTTTTTAAATTACATGTTCCCAGTTACCACATTGTATACCTTTAATAGCTTGCTTCATTGTCGAGTCTTCTTTTTATTTTCTGTTTTTTTCACTTCGCTCTCCAACTCAGTGTCCTTGTTTGAATACTCAGCTTGAGTAAGACAGGCATTTGGAAGAGAACAGTCTTTCCTGTTTCTTTGCTCACTGTCTTTTTTATTGTTTCCTAAAATGTATTATTTTTGTATCTTAATTCTCAGAACCATCCTCTTCACTGATACTCCTTTTTTGTTTGTTTGTTGACTGTGTTACTATTAAGCTTTTCTTACCTTCAAACTAGCAGTATTCTTATACCACTGAAATGAGATCCAAGAAGCCTTAAAAATTCCGTGTCCTTTATTTTTTTAATGGGTTTATTAGTTTTTAATTTTTTTAGAAAAGATTTTATTTGTCAGAGAGAGAGAGAATAGCACAAGCAGGGGGAGAAATAGGCCGAGGGAGAAGCAGGGGGAGGGAGAAGCAGAATCCCCACTGAGCAAGGATCCCATCTGCGGCTCGATCCCAGGCCCCGGGGATCATGAGCTGAGATGAAGGCAGACGCTTAACGACTGTGCCACCCGGGCATCCCAAATTCAGTGTCCTTTAGTGGCTGGCTATATTTCCCTGTACAAGTGAAGTTAAAAAAATGGTTTGCTATTTAAATATGTGAGGCGCTTGTGTGGTGTAGACACTAGCCCCTTGACAAAATCTTTATTTCAAGAATGTTAACTAGGGAAGCACCCTGGTGGCAAGGTCAGTTAAGTGCCTGCCTCCTGCTCAGATCGTGATCTTGGGGTCCTGAGATCAAGCCCCCTACCTTCCTGCATAGGGGCTCAGGCTCCCTGCTCTGGGGGAGTCTGCTTCTCCCTTTGACCCTCCCCCTCTCGTGTGCTCTCTCTCTCTCTCTCACACACACAAATAAATAAATAAATAAAACAAACCTTTTTTTGAAAAGAAGAATGTTAAGTAGGGGCAGCCTTGATATGTTGGGCAATTTCACTCAATACGCAATTTCCATAGCAAATGAAGACAGAGCGATGTTTAATATGGCCCAGGCTCCATCACAGTGAGAGAGGTACCGAATGAAGCAGGATGAACACATTCCAACGAAGCCTTACTGTCACTGGATGCTGAGAAAGCACTGAACAGTCTTGATTCGATATTTATGCACAGACTACATGTAAGTGAAAATGTTTTTAAAAATCCACATAATGTTTATTTTCTAGTGAAACAGAACTTTATTTTCAAATCTACCAGTTTCAAAAACAGAATTTTTCAGGACTTTATCTCATTTTCAAAAGAAAAGTTTCCATCACTGTTTTTCTCTAAAGGTTTTTAACTTAAGAACTTAGTTAATACTTAATAAAAGCAAGTTGCTTAATTTAATATGTGTTCACTGCAAAAAACAAACATCTTGCCAAGCATAAATCACTTTTACTTTCCTAATGTTAAGTCCTCCACAATTATTTGTTTACAGATAAGTGAATTTAATGCATACATGAATACATAGTAGTTATAAGGGCTTTCCTTCACCCTTAATATTAAGCTTTGTTCCTGACTACAGTTCAGTGTTTTCATCCTTGTGCTTTTCACCATGAGCTACAGTAATTAACTGAAATCCCTTACATGCAGTAGAATGTAAAAGATAACTAATATTTATTAAGGATTTACTATGTGTCAGATAGAGTTCCAATTACTTATCAAGAATATATTTATTTACATAATATTCTCAAATCTAATGTTGATACTATTATTTTCCAACATGCAGGGAGGAGAGTTTTTTTGTTTTTGTTTTTAAGATTTTTATTTATTTATTTGACAGAGATCACAGGTAGGCAGAGAGAAAGGCAGAGAAAGAGGAGGAAGCAGGCTCCCCACTGGGCAGAGAGCCTGATGTGGGGCTCGACCCCAGGACCCTGGGATCATGACCCGAGCCAAAGGCAGAGGCTTTAACCACTGAGCCACCCAGGCGCCCCAGAGTTTTAAGAAGGATACAATCATGATGGGCCTATTCAAATTTGCTAAAAAAAAAAAAGGAAATTTGATTTGTTTTTTTCAAATAGGTGATTTCATTATAAATTCAAACTCCTTATTGGTCCTTGAAACAATAGAGTTAGACATTATTTTTAAATGAGCTGCTCTCCTATCAGGTAGATTTTTCTCGGGAAATGTACTTCCCAATTTTAAAGCCCACTTTCTTACATTTTTAAACCGAAATTGAATACCAGTGAAACAGCACTCTCCAATGTTCAATGGCCTAGTCAGTCAAAGGTCACCTTCGAAACAAGGACATAGAAATACATGGCTTTCTTGCCAATTCTGAAACCAATTTGTATCTCCTGAGAAGCATGGCAATTTACTGTAATTATCAAAACAATGGGTCAGTGTGTTGTAAGGAAATTTTAGTCCTTAAAATGATCTCAAGCCAACTGCAAAAAGGTAAACATCAAACTAAATCAACTTCCCCCCGTCCTGTGTTATGTCTGTGCCTCGCCCGGGTTTGGGCTCCCCCAGCTGAGTCTGCCCTCCTTAGCGTCATTGCAGTTTGTTGGTTTGTCTCTTTTTTTGTTTTCTATCAGACCATTAAAATGTACTTGGCTTTAGTGATAGTAAGATACTAACATTACTATACTCGCTTTTCTTTCTTTCCTATTAAAGATAATGCTTTTAGCCAAACAGGAAATCTAAAGGTAGAAATTTTAGACTCTAAGAATAGACAATGGATAACGGCACATTTAGGGTATCTGATACTTTTTAAGTAGTACCCTCTGTTGCATTCCAAATTCCTGTCACCTGGTCCCGACATGTTGCTGGCGGGCTTCCGTTTCAGATTTGGAGCATAACAGCATGATACAGTTCTCCACAACTTTTTGGAGTTCTCTTTCCTTTCGTTCGGCTCTAATGAAATAGAATTAAAACAACCCTCCTCCCCAACGGAACAAAACAAAACAAAAAACACACAGTGTGGGATTGGATTAAAAGTCTTTAAACTTTAATTTAGCAAAGCAGGCTGTTCCAATACAGAAGAGCATAAAATCCTTATGGCATTCTTTTATTGGCAACAAATCTGTTTTTTCAAATACCAATAGCCTAATCATAAGGACTGGCCTCAATTTCTTTCACCATGGGGTAGCTTCTCTCTCTGTGTAGGATTAAGTAGAAGATAACCGCAAAGTGGAAGAACCACACATGATATTTTTCCCCCTACAGAAAGAGACAAATAAGAATCCATCAAGTGATCGTGTGTGTGTGTGTGAGGGGGGGGGTTTACTATTTATTAAGACGTAACCTTTCTCACTATTTAGAGAAAAGTAAATAAATATTTTACTATCTGAAACTTGTTATGTTTTTTTTTTTTGATTGATAAGTATTTTGGGAGATTATAGTAATCTTAAAGGCAATTTTTGAAAGTATACTTAGAAAACAAAGTACTCCTTCTAGTTCCAAAAATTTCAATCAACATAAGAAGCCCAATTTACCCCTTACTGGTACCTTAATATGATTTCCAAAATGCAAATCTAACTCAGATTGAGAAAACCAGCTGTGAAAGTGTGTTGTGTTGACAGACACTGTGATTCTAGCAATGTAATTTAGTGTTTCTCAGCTTTAGTGACCTTTTAAATACTAAAATAAAACCCTTTTTCTCTGTGGTCGGAATCATTTTGGCTGCTTCAGATCTTATACTTTACAATACAAACACTTCAAAACAAAGAAAGCCAGTGGGAATACAAGGTGAAAGAAAATTTTAATAGTTGTAGGACATATTGCCATAACCTATTGTTATAATAGTTAGCTAAGTCGAAGAAACATTCAAACCATTTATTTTTCCTATATCAGCCATTACCTGATTATTGAATAAGTATTTTTTTTTTTAATTTAAGTTTTCAAGGCCCAATTGTTAGAGCTTACATAAAGGTGCCATATATTGTTCTTAAAGAGGTTGTAGAGGATAGAGGTTAAGAGCTGGGATCTTACCTCAGATTACCTGGGTTTCTGACTATATGACTTTCAGGTTTATCATCCTTGGTCAGACAAAGAGTTATATAATTTATTTTTGTCTCAGTTTCTTCATTTGTAATATATAATAAGATTGTTGAGAGAATGAAATTTTCAAAAACATCTGCACATTTCTTAGAGCATTACCAGACACAAAGTAAGTGCCCCAATATATATTACTGAATTATTTTTTTCTCATTATTAAACAAGAAATTGGATCCTAAACACATAGTTTAAGAACTCAGTAAACTACCCCTCCTTGCCTAGTTTTACCAATCTCAAGTGTCATGGGTTCCTCACTTTGTTGAATTTTGCTTATTAACTTGGCAATGCAGTTGTTTTGAAAATAAAGATTTTTAGGGGTGCCTGGGTGGTTCAGTTGGTTAAAGCAACTGCTTTTGGCTTAGGTCATGATCCTGGAGTCCCAGAATCAAGTCCCACATGAGGGTCCCTGCTAGGCAGGGAGTCTACTTCTCCCTCTGCCCTCTCCCCTCTCAGGCTCTCTCTCTCATTCTCTCTCTCTCTCAAATAAATAAATAAAATCTTTTAAAAAATAAAAAAATAAAGATTTTTGATATTATGAAGTTATATTGATATTTGCATATTTGTATGCTTGTGGTAAGGACCTCAGTATATGGGAGGTAGTATCAAGAAAAAAAAATAAAAAAATTAATTAAAAAAACCCAACAGTGATAATATTGTTTCTTGTAACATTAAGTTCTGTCAGTAAATTTATTTCATGCTACTTCCTGTCATAAGCACCTAAAGCTTTTTCTCTCCTGTGACTCACACTGTTAGTTCGGTGCAAGATAAAAAGTCACAGTTTTGGTTTGTCACTTGAAAAAACATTGAGATGAAAAAACAACAGTGTCTCGTGAGATGACTGCCTTTTACATTATGCCGAGAAGATAAAGGGTTGCATGTTTACAATAAGTTAGCATAGATTTTTGGGATCTATTTTAGCACAGAATACGTGTGGTGGAAGAGCCAATTAAAAATGCTGCAAAAACTCACGTTTTTCCATAATTTCCTAAGCTAAAAGACTTCACTATTGATTAAAAGCAAATGTGAACAGAACACTACTTCTTTTAAAATGCCTTTTGAATTAAACTGCCCTTTTGACAACAGGGAAATAATAGAAAATAAACAGCAACTTACATATAGGGGAAAAATATTTTGAAGAACAGTGAAACTAATCTGATACGATGGGACCAGAGAAAACTCTAATCTGATACCAAGCACTCCATGTTTCAAGTGCTCAAAGAGAAGAACTACCCTAAATGAGTCATTAAAGGAGAATAGTTTGGCAGCTTCATTTAAAAATATACTTACCATATGGCCTGGCAATTGTACTTCTAGGCATTTTTCCCAGAGAAGTAAAAATTTATGTCCACACAAAAACCTTTGCACAATTGTTCGGTTGTTCATAGCAACTTACTTTTTATAGTCAACCACCAATACTTTTCCCTCAATAGATGAATGGCTAAACTGTGGTACATCCATACCATGATATACTTATTCAGCAATAAAAAGGAATGGAATGTTGATATATATAACTTGGATGAATCTCAAGGTGATTTGGTTGGGTGAGAAAAGCAATCTCAAAAGATCATAGATTATGTGGTTCTATTTATGTGGCATATCAAAAGGATCAAATTACACGTAAAGATGGAAAATAGTTGAGTGATTGCATGACTACAGATATTGGAGAGGAGCAGGGGACGTGTGACTATACAAGGGTAACATCTTCAGGGTGATGGAATGGTTTTGCATTTTAATTATAATGGTGGCAACACAAATCTACACATGTGATAATACGACATAAATATATATAGACTCAAAAAAACCTTTGAGAGCTGATTAATAAGAACTGTAGTGGATTATTTATTAGGTGGTCTTTTGAATTTAATTCCTTTTTTAAACTGCAAATCAGATATTCGATAAACACGCCATCATGGATATTTTTTTCATTGTATCATGAGAAGCTTGTTCTGATAACAGGTAGAGGCAGAGATGACCCTGGTGAACTGATGGCAGGACTATTTCACAGTTGAGGGATTTCATTTGCAGAATCAAAAAAAAAAAATTAGAGCATTTTAATCAAGAAGCACTGAAGATTTGAGTCTACATTTGCTCTAATTGTATTATACAAATTTAATAATATTAATAAAACTAAATAATGAAATTGATTCTACATATTAAATGTTTTCTACCAATTTTTAAAACAACAATATGTTATAAATAAATCTTCAAAAGTACTAACCTTTATCCCATCATCGAGTGACACTGTTTCAGGCACCTGGGGCAGAGAGGTGACCAAAGCATAGATTATATTCCTTTCCAACATCTCACACACACACACAGACTAGAACAGGAAATCTAAAATCAATCGGATGAATGATAAGAGTTGGAAAGTTTTGCTTTTAAAATGTCAAGTAAAAACTCCTTCCTCTTTGGATTACTCACTTGCCTCAGCTTTTATGAAATTATTCATTCCTGGGTTTCCACTGACCTCTTTTTTCTTAGACTTCCTCTTCAGGCTGGCTGTGATAACTTTTGTTCCACAGCATTCTGTCCCGGTTTCTTGTCCTCTTCTACACAATGCCCTTGGGGAAGGTACTGTGTTTCCATGGCTTTGATTATGAGCCACATTTTGATGACTCCCAAATACATTTTATAGCTTACAGCCTTTGCTGGAGTTCTAGTTGGATCGATTTGGCATTTTACGTAGATTATCTTGAAACACTGAAAGTACAGCACTCTTTAACCCAAATCATCATTTTCTCCTGGCCCTTCCCACACATCAAATATGCTCTGTCCATTTCCCTCTTGTCAATAGCATCACTGTTCTCCTAGGTGTCTGTGTCAGCAACTCTGAAATCATCCTGCACCCTTTCACTCCCATCCCCAAAGCCCACTCCCATCAGATAAAACCTGTGCACTCTCAAGTCCTCCTTCTAGAAGCCATCCCTCTACTTCCACTCTCATTGCTGCTCTGCTACCTGAGGTTACAATCAGTCTCAGTACGATTTCTGGAAAAAAAATCTCTAGTTGGTCTCAATACTGTCCTTTAATTTATTATTCAGACCACATCCAGACTTCCTTAAAGTGTTTGTAGGAAAGTCACTATCCTGTTATATGTTGTTTCAATGTCTCCCAACTCATGATAGTAATGGTTTCTGATGCTTGTAAGATCTGCTTCTGCTTTCCTCTTTCCTATTATGTCTTCCATTTCCTCATTTGATGTTCTGTGATCGAACCATACATTTTTTTTTTAAATTTCACAAGTGAATCATACTCTCTCCAGCTTCTGTGTAAGAAATATTGCCTCTGCAACACTTTCTCTGCCTTCTAAATCCTCACTTGGCAAACTGCTAGCCCTCATTCAGTTCTCATCATGTAGCTCAAAAACATGGCTTCCTCCAGGAACCTCACCCTGTGCCTCTGGTTGGCTATGTGCTCCCTATATTTGTGTCCAGTATTTCCTTTCTCATGTATTTGTATACTTATATCATGTTGATTTAAGAATATTGGTCCATGGTGAGGATAATTATAATGAAAGATTATCATCTCATAATTTATATTTTTTATGGGTCAGACATTGGTCAAAGTCATTTGTCATTTCATTTCATATATTATAACTTGATTAAAGCATATGTGCAGATATTTTAGAGTTTCAAATAGTTATGCTGGGTTCCCTGATTCTGCCTAAATTTCCTCTTCCTCTGAGCAATGTCTTTTACCTCATTAGCCACTTGAACTTCTGATCATCAGGTCAAGTCCTGAGCTAAAATCAAGAGTCAGATGCTTAACTAACTGAGCCACCCAGGCACCCCTATATTTATATCTTCATTTTAAAGAACTTTATCATTATGCTTATACTGCTGCTTTGTTTTCTTTTTTTAATTTATTTGAGAGAGAGAGAGAGAGAGAGAGAGGGAGAGAGTAAGAGAACTTAAATGGGAAGCAGTAAAGGGAGAGGGAGAAGCAGACTCCCTGTGTGGGGCTGGATCCCAGGACTCTGGGATCATGACCTGAACTGAAGGCAGACTGGGCCAGCCAGGCACCCCTAGACTGACTGCTGCTACTTGATTTTCCAGTGTTTAGCTTTAGCTATGAAATTAACACCAGGATATGTAAATGTATCTCTCTTTATCTCTCACCTCTACAAATATAAGAAACCTTTCCATCTTCCCAAATTCCTGATATGATTATATTATCATTTTGCTCATATCCATGCCCCATAGTACCTAATTATGACCAGGGAGTTGTTATTTATGGGTAATTCATATATTACATTTTTTCACTGCAAATAAAAATTTATTTTCTTCACTTTTCTGTAAAATCATCATTAATAAGATTAAAACCTTCACAATTTATTTTATTTTGTGTTTGGTAATGTCTTTTAATCTGAATACTGTATCTTTAACTTCTGGGAAATTTTCTTGAGTTATTTCTTTGATAATTTCTTTCTCTTAGATATTTTTTCTTTGTTCTTTTTTTTTTTTATATAGATTATCTAGGTTAGACTTTCATTTTACTCCCCTTAATTTTTATGTCACACTTTTTTTTTTCTTTCTTAATGTTCTATTTTTCAGGATATTTTTTCAACTTTTTTTGTTGTTTGGTATAATTTTTGCTATGGTCTTTTTTTTTTTTTTTGGTCTTTCTCTTAACATTCAAAGGCAAATTTGTTCTCTGAATGATTTATTTTTGTAATTCTCAGTTTAATTCCATTTGTAGCTTTTTCTTTTTGAGGATATTTATGATAGTTCTGAATTCTTCTACCTGCAAAAATCTGTCTTTTCTACCTATGACATTTTTAAGATATCTTTCATGATGGGTGCTTTCACCAAAAGTCTGGTGATCGTTAGCTTTGTGTTTTTGTTTCAGAGTTAACCATTAAAAATATCATTAAAAACTGAGTAAATTGGTTGTTGTACTCTTCACAGAGACTAGACAAGACTTTTTCTCAGGGAAACCCCTTTTAAAATCAGATGCACTAGAGAACCGCCATTCTTTCTCCTACCAGAAGACTACAGCTCTGTGAGGATCTAGAAGCCAAATAGGGGAAGAGTTTTGAAGGTGTCAACACTTAGGGTATGTGTATTCACTTAGCTTCCCCGTTTTTCATACATGTCTCCTGCCACCACCTAACCTCAGCATCCTCTGTCCAGCAAGTCCTTATTTCACACCCTCTAATGCTCCCTTCTTCTGAAGTCACACCTTCAAAACGTTGCTAAGAAATTTTTAAAAATTACATATATGCTCTATCGTTTTGTTTTCATGTGCATCAACTAGCAGAGCAATCTAAAAATATCTTAGCTTTTCAGGGGGAAGCCAGTAAGTAAATGCGATGTTGCTGTTGTCATTCCCTAGATTTTCAAATGCACCACCCACAGATTCAGTTTTCAAGATTTTGAATTAGTTACAAATCAGCCTCTGACCTTCAAGCTGACAAAACTTTGGTAGGGGTCCTTTCTGCTATTTACTTTGTGCTTTCCAGTTTGTGCTTCAGTGTGATGGATTTTTACTGTAGTTTGGGACATAGTAAAATGTGTGTGTTCAACCTGTAGCTTTATGTCTGTCATCTCATTTAACTTCCATGACAATTCTCTGTAATTGGTACCATTTTCATCTCTTTTTACACATGAAGGAAAAAGGATCACAGAAAAGTTATAATTTTCTCAAGGTTCCAAATCTAGGAGAAGCAAATTTAAAGCACTATTGACACAATAAGAAATTGAGTTTATATCCATTTATCTTAGAATTTAATAGTGGAATGAAAAATATCTCCCCTTACCTCTGATCACAGAAAACATCAACACTTTATCAGAATATTCCTGCCTGTACAGAGGGCTTAACTGGTCATCTCAGCAACCACTAATTATAGAGGTTAGCACTAAAGATGAAATCTATTTGCCATCTGTGATTGTAGCTTAGCTTCCAAAGGAAAAAAAATGGCTAAAATTTACTGAACACTCTATTTTGTCAGATAATTTGCATATAATTTCAAAATTTCAAAACAATTTTGCAATATTAATACTTTCCCCTCTCCCAATTTATGGTTCAGGAAACTTAAGTTAGTGAAGGTTAAATGATTCCTGACTAGTTTGTGCTATAATATAGCAGTTAATTGTCAGGTTCTAGAGTCAAATATAAATGTAAATCACTGTTCTGCTGGTTACCATCTGGTCTGGTTCCAGTTCCTCACTGTCTTTATGAGCAAATGCTCTCAAATATAAAATGAGGATTATTATATTGAGAATGAAAATGACAGCTATTCTAATAAAAATTAAGTCACTATTTTTTTCATAAAATTCACTGATGTATCAGAGCCCTCAGAAATAGTTCTAACAAGTTGTACCATGTATACATGTATGTATGTGTGTGTGTAATGAAGGTATATATGATGTATATATATTATTTTAATACTATATACAAATGATTGCTATAACCCATAGAGAAATGTGTCTCCCCTCTGTTATACAAGAACTGAGAAATGGCAGTTTCTAAAACTGTTAAATTCTCAGAATAAGCATTCATGAATCTGAAATGCCATCTCCTTAAATATTGTACCACATCCAAGGCTTCAGTCTTTCTGTGAATGGTGATCAGTGAGTGAAGAAAGCATTAACTTTATTGCTAGCCATATATTACAGTGAGGCAGGTGGCAAAGCACCTGCCACCAGAGCTTTCCAGCCTGTCCCCCTCACTCTTGTGAGGCTTATGAAAATTAACCAAAGCACAAATGTTTCAGCAAAAATGCACTCATACTCTATTTAAAGGCGCACATTTAGCAACATGCTTCAGGGGAATTTTTCCACATAATTATAATGAAAATGTAAAATAAAGATACTTGAACCTTATCTCATATTCTTTCATGTTTAAGTATATTATCTCAATCTTGATATATACATTTTCAGAAGATCTGTGTTAACAAAAATACATATATACATAAAAATGTGTATCTGTACTTATATATATGTGTGTCTATATATATATATATAGTTTTCCCTTTGGGGTTACATAAGGAAATAATTTATTTAGGAATTTGGAGTCACTATTTTTCATTATCTTGTGACTCATGCAGAAAATTATAGATTTGGCCAATTCTATCTCCATTAGCAGATGATTCTTTTGAAGAAAGCATATTAACAGTGAAAGATTAAACCGTCATAAAGGAAAAACATTAGGGTAGAGAGAAAATCTTCACTGTGCAGATTTTTTTTCCCTCTTTTAGGGATACATAAAGCTACAAGTTTCCTTCAGTGGAGTAGTACAGTGTAGAAAGGATTCACAGACATTTGAAGACCTACGACCATAACAGTTTCCAATAAAAAGGATGTCAGTGCCGGATATCTTTCTGGGTCCTGAAGCCTGAACAAATTCAAACCATAGACTGAGAGCATTCTGGCCAAAATATTAGACAGTGCATAGGACAAATGGACAAAGCTGATGAAGGACACAAAGTAGAAGAGAGAAGAGCTTTGATTCATCTCAGGACTCCTCAGCTTCTCCTGCATATCAATTTTGCCATTTTTCTCATGATAAAGGAGACAAAAAAAATTATAGCATACCAACTCTCTCGTATAAATCATTATGTATTACCATTCCCATTTCATAATTGAGGAAATGAGACCAATACCTACTTCTGACATCAGGTGACAAATTATGATTTTAATCTTGTCTCGAAAGTCCCTGCTTTTTACAAATATTGTTCTGCTTTTCTATCTCACAAGTGGTGAGTAATCCAGAGTAATTTTTGGATCATATTTAAATGGCAAATTTTATTTTACTTTTTTTTAGAAGAGAGAACATGGGAATGGGTGGGGTGGGGTAGAGGGAAAGCGAGAGAAAATCCCAAGCAGGCTCCACACCCACATGCAGATCTCACAACCCTGAGATCATGATCTGAGCCAAAATCTAGAGTTAGATGCTTAACCAACTGAGACACCTATGTGCCCCTAAAAGGGAAAATTTAGGTCCTCAATATTATATCTCAGTTCCAAGTTTGAGAAAAATTAAGCAATGATCTTTTCAGCAAGTTAGGTCTTATTTATAAATTACAAAAACATGTTTCCTTTTTTATGTTTCATTTTGAAAACAAATGACATAAAATCAAAATTAGGTATATTCATATGTGCTTATAAGTATGCAGTGTATGTGCATATATATGGATGTATACACACATATCTATTTTACATAATTCTTAAAACATTAAGAATATAACCATAGATTGAGTTTGGAGACTCTGCACTCTACATACCATATACTTTTATGTTAATATTGGAACCAACTTGTAATGATAACTGATAATAACTAAATCATAGTTTATATTAACCTTAGAAAATTTTAAGTTGTCTATTCAAATTCATGGAGTATGTTAACTACCTAGAATTTACTTAAAAACTTGAAACATAAAATCATAGTTTATCTTCCTATAACAAATAATAATTTCAACCTCTCTGAAATCCAAAGTTTAAAGAATTCTTGAAAGAATTTTTATAGATAATTTTATAAAATGGGTGACATCAACCAACACTATTCCCTTTCTTTTCTTTTCTTTTGAATGGTGATATAATTGACATAACATTACTTTTCGGTGTGCAACATAATGATTTGGTATTACATGATCACTACAGTATGTCTAGTTAATATCCACCAGCACACATTTACAATTTTTTTCTTGTGATGAAGACTTTTAAGTTCTACTACCTTAGCACCTTCCACATATATAATACAGTATTATTAACTGTAGTCGCCATGCTGCATGTTACATCCCCAGGGCTTATTTATTTTATAACTGGAAGTTTGTACCTTTTGACCCCTTCAACCATTTGTCCATCACTACCCCAGACCTCTGGCAACCACCAATCTGTTCTATCTCTGTGAGTTTTGTTTTGGGGGGTTATTTTAGGGTTCACATACATGTGAGATCTTAGAGTATTTGTCTTTCTCTATTTCGCTTAGCATAATGCCTTCAAGGTCTATGACCAATTCTATTTCTTGACTTTGACCTAGCCCTAGGGAAATAAACTCTTTGTGTTTTATTAACTGGTAGCCAGTAAGTTGGTATTTAATCAGATTTTGATGAAGAAAGTCCATTTTACATTTAGAAAATCTGTGTACAGCTCATCACACGAATTTAGCTGCAAAAGATTTTTGATTACAATATATTTCAGTAACTGATCAATTTATATTAATAAGCATATGCTTGGGAGGAAAATAATGTTTTCTAGACAAGGAAGAAAGGATTCCTCAGAGAAGGATGCTACAGTGTGAAGTTGCTAAAGTGACGTTTACTGCCGGATCTCGGACTAGTATGTACACCGGATGCCAGAAATACCATCACAAAGCTTCTAGCTCCATGACATTATATCTAAATACTTTTGATTTTATTCTTATTTCCTTTTATCAGATTCCTGCTTTTTATTTTATTTTTAAAAGATGTTTTTCTTATTCTTTTGCACTTCTAGTTTTATACCTTTTGCATTACCTATTTCTAGAAAGAGAGAAAAAAAGACCTCTTCATAATATAATGTAAAAATAGTCACCACTAGATAAAATTTTAAAAGAAAGCTTATGGTACATACTAAATTCTGTACTCTAAAGTTCATTGTATAGACAGATAATTACGTAAGCACTTTCATCATCTACTTTCACATGAATTTGAAAAGTGGAGTTCCTGGAGGGAGGAAGCTTTCTGAGCTCAATAGCATAATGAAAAGAACACAGTTAGGCTCCTTTTTTATATATAAAAATTTTTAGCTTTTAAAAACATTTTTTAAAATGTAAAAATTAGGTAATTTCCTACACAGAGGAAAAATGTGTTACAGAGTCATGCCATACTTAAGCGTATACAGGTTCTTTGGCTGTAACTTTAAGCATGTAATTAGCATTGGCTTTAGTTATTTATTAAATTACTGTTGCTTCCAGTGTAGGACTTTTTTTTTTTTTTTCCTTTCAGTTCTCTTCTTTAATCTCCCCAAAACAGAGACTGGCTCAATTTAACTAGGTGAAGTTTATCTCCTGTGTGTTACTGGATGTCCCCTAAATAACACCTTTCTCATTATGTTCGGATGGTCCAAGGAATGTGTTCACTTTCTCATCAGCACCTCAAGAGTCTGACTAATTCACTTAAAATGACTAGCAAATGAATTTCTCTTTCCTCTCTCTAAGACTGTTTCAAATCATTAATAGAAAAGGTTTACTATTTATGAAAGCTTGGGAATTACTGATTTTGCTCAAATAGTACCTTGTAGGCAAGGCTTCCTAAGGATGGATCCTCTTTAAATGGATTCCTGGCATGTTCACAAAATATATACAATTAAAGCATATTGAATAATTAGGATTAATTTTATGGGTATCAAGGCATTCTGTATTTGATCAGCTTGTTCATCAGGCTAATTCCTTCATCAGGAACTGTAATTCTTATGCTCATTTTATATGAAATGTGTACTTCAAGAAAATTTTTATAATAAGCAGATACAGGTTTCTTTTAAAATATATACTTTCTGAACCTTTAAAAGAGATCATTAGCATGATTTGCATTATGAGACTATTAATTATAATTTTAGTATTAATCTAAATGTGTGTGTTCACATCTGCAGTTAAATATGCATTTTTTTCTAACTAAAACTCACTAGTTGAGCTGATCAGAGATCATCATAATTATAAACCAAGCTATATTTTTGATACTTCAATGATAATCATTTTAATTCATCGTTATCCAATGCAAATATTATACTTTGTGTATTTTCAATAATATATACCTATAAAAGTATTGTATGTTTTTTGCTCAAACAAAAAATGCAATTATTTCTATAATTATGAATTTTAATGTTTCTTTTGAAATATTAAATTATAATATTACTAATCATTCATATTTTGTGACCATTTCAGTTGCTTAATATTGCGAATATAAAGATGTCATAAAAATATGTATTTCTCCTCTATACAATATGTGTCTGAGGGAGCATTCTTCCTTTGCCGTTCAGCAGTTCCGTGATGCATAATTCATTCTCTATGTCCCATCAATTCCCATATAGATTTGCTATGACCAAATTTATGATACGAGTTTAATGGTTTCTAGAAGCTAGTTTGCCAACGCCGTGATTATAGAATTGGCTTCATGGGAATTTTATGCTCCCTGGCCATCTAGCAATACGTTGGAAAATGCAGTCAAGACTAAGTTTGTTTCTTGACAAGTGAAAAGGAACAACACAGAGTAATGGAAGAACATATATGAAAAATATATCCCTTGCCCATTCTGGAAAATATCTCAGTTGTATCAATATTAATGTAGAGACTGAGGAAGACCTTTGAGTTCTGCAGTTCACTTATGATAGTGGCAAGAAGTAAAGTTGATGAATAGGAACAAATAATTTTTTGAAATATTGTCCACTTGAGTTTGCAGAATGTACTTCTTTTTCATTATTTTTCCTTTATGTTTATATAATAGACAGTACAGTGAGTCCCAGGCTTGATTTTCTTTTAGTGTGTGTGTGTGTGTGTGTGTGTGTACGCACACATGTGCCTGTATGTATGTGCTTTGTAGATACATCCAGAAACTGAGGATCCAAGAATATGAAACCAGAATATGGTTCCCCCAATCGCTCTTAACTTCCTCAAAAGGAATGGTCACCTGTGGACTGAAGATATGAATAGGAATGACAATAGAGAAACCCGATTGCTAATGTACACATCATTATAACTGTTCTCCAACTCATCTATACCATTCCTTCTGGAGTAAATGTGTAAAGTTTACTATTAAATAAATAAGTACATATCACTCACTGAATATTCCTTATGAATACTCCGTATGAGAAGTATGTTAAGCACTTGAAATACACGATCTCATTAGCCATCATAAACCCTATGAATTAGGATTACAATCTTTAGGTTACCAAAGCAAAAATTAAAACTCAGGCTAAACTATTTGTGAAATCATTTGTTCATATAATCATATGACAGGAAAGTAGGAAAGCAGAAGTTAGAAGTCAAGCAGACAACCCCTTTCATTCTATCCAAACATTTTCTCATCCAATACACACTCATTCCTGGCTTCCTACATAAGATGCCATGTTCTTGACATTGATGCCTTTCAAAATAGGAGCTGTAGAAAGAATAATTAAGCCCACAGTGACTTCTGTTTAAAAAAATCAAGTTATAGAATTAATGTTGATTTCAAAGTACCCTTGAATCTACAGTTGGGTTTAAAAAATGCCTGAGCTTCTGGACACTTACTGTGTCCTCAAGTACATAGATCTTGAAACTGATTGTTTCTTTTTATTTCTGCCCTCCAGATTTCTTGTCGTAAATTTTTTGACTCAAGTATTACTTACGTCAGCAGATGTGGTTTTTTGTTTTTCTGGGTTTTTGTTGTTTGTTGTTGTTTGTTTGTTTGTTTGTTTTGCATCTACTAGTTCTGTCTCTTCGTCTGTATCACCTTGTCAGTGTGATTTTTGTAACTGGTGCTGGTGAAGAAGTAATGAGCACTTTGAGTTACATGTTAGGTTTCTTGTTTGCTAATGATGTTAACACAGGAGCAGTAGTTTAAAAAGAGAGAAAGATGTTGCTGGGAAGGAGTACTAGAATGGCAGGTGGAAAAACGGTAAGGGACAGTAGATGGAGGGATAGTGGGAAATGCTGTCTCTCTGTGAGAGGTTTACGTGATCATGGCATTTCTCCTTAGCACTCTGTGCCTCTCCATAATGGAACCCTATTCTTGCTCCTGCTACAATTTCCATGGAGTTAACAATTGGATTTTCAGTTTTTGAATTCCCATGTAAAAGTAACAATAATTATTGGGAGTTTACTTAGGGCTACAAAGGATATGCCTCTTCGGGGCTTACAGAAACTCTGCTCACCAAAGGTTTTCCATATCCAAAAGCTCCAGACAGACCTAAGGTTTCTGTGTTTTATTTTGAAGAATCTTAAAAACAATCTTAGGAGGTGTTATATCAAAAGCTTTACGTTTCCAGACCCTAAAAGTAAACACACGTATATCCCACAAGGCAATGTTAGAAAATTACACATTCAGAGTGTCAGTCTGCACGCTGTCAAGTTCAGCCAGTTTTCAAAATATCGCATATGTTCTTTTCTAGTAAGAAATACACTGACATTAAAGTCATGTCAGACTCTCCAGAAAGATAACAAGAAAAATACAAGATAATTCAGTTCTTTGGCATAAAATGATAAATGAGTCATGCTGAAAAGTGGGCAGTTATAGCACATAAAAGATAACGACGGAAAGCTTTCCAAATAGCCATCTGACTCAAGCCAAGTAGGTGGTCAGCAAGCTGCTTTGGCGGAATGCGTGGCTGATTGCCAGAGTGTTTTTGAGCAAAGCAGCCATTCATTCCACCTGCAAAATCGGCGGCTCACGTTGACATTGCACATACTGAAAAACAAGTCAATGGCTATTTTTAGGCCAAACGAATAGAGGGACTACAAGTGAAATAACAGCACCTGTTTTTTTCTTCTTCATGGAGAACATCTTAATGGATAATGTTTTTGTTCTATGACTTCTCTTTTTAATTATTATTTCCTGTGCGCTTTTTGATTTAAATTTTATAAGACAAATGAAATGTAGTTTCCTTTCTGCAATACTGTTATGACCATTTGGGATTCTGGTGAGGATTTAGGTCTGAAATAAATTGTATCTTTTCTAAATGTATTTATGTTATTTTGCATGCCTCTCATGTTCTTTTCCCTTACATTAACCAATTTTATTTAATATTTATTACTGGCCTTATATAATATCTATATCTATGAGAGAGAAGATAGAATAAGGAAATGATATTTAAAATACAAACATAATATGTTTTCTGTGAATAGTTTAACACATAGTAATGTATACATATACATATAGGTGTATGCGCGAAGTATCGATGTTAAAACATGAACTTTGAAGCAATATTTAAAGTACATCTTAGAACTTTAACAAATTGTTGATAAATAATAAAACTAAATATATTCCACATAAATATATTACATTTATAAATTATATTTACATAAATACAATTACAAATAGAAATGCACATACATGCACATACATAATAATAGAGGCTACAATGACTCCTCATCCTACAAATTTGGAATATATTTGTGTGTATAAGTGTTTGCATGCACATGTGTGTACTTGTGTGTGTGTATGGTATGTACACATGAATATATAATATTTGTACTTATATTTTATATTTCTATTTTATCTTATATGTATAAATGTAATACATGTACACATTTTATTTATATTTGTTTTAATGTTTATATTTTACTATATAAGCATATAATACATGTAATAAGTACATATCAAAATATGAATGTTAAGAGTCCTCCAAATTACCCATTAAATTTATTTTAATATATTTCTAATACACACTTTTGGAAAAGCAAAAGCTATCATCTCAATGTTACTTGTATAAGTTTATATAAGATGGGGAAATAATTTAACCCACTAATATAGATATTTAAAAAAATCACTATGTTTATATAAATATGAATGTGTGTGTTTGTTATTTCACTAAGAATTTTTGAGGTCTCTTAAACAGAAAGTCCAAGGCAATCTACCTGTAATTATTATATGAACACTAATTATTACATGAACACTAACCTAACAATGTATTTCTTTGAATGTGTCTGTGTGAATGCTTACATTCCTGATAAAATTAGATGCAGCTTATAATCACATAAAATCAAACATTTAAAATTTACTTATAAGCAAGTATCAAGTTAATGTCATCTATTCTAATAAAATTATATGCTTCATCAATAATTGAGAAATTTAAGTTATCTTCTCTAACTTATAAAAATCTTTCAAATCACTGGAGGTAAATAATTTTCCATCTATGAAAATATGATTTTAGAAAGACAATCATTTATTTTTTACAACAAATGAATAAAACACAAAGTTAAGGTTTTTTACTAATAAACGAACATCCTAATATTGACAATTTTTAATACTCTCAGTGAACTTATCAGTACTGTATTTATATCAGAAATGAGGTATAGTGGAATAAAATGTAATGAGTAACTTACCAAGGGAGATATGATAAGAATTGAAATTTTAGGCAAAATTGGCAGTGGCTCAGTTACATTAGTTCTTTTATAATCAGTTCTTTTTCCTTGGGTCTAGCAATTACCTTTACTCAGCACTCCCTATATTACTAGAAATATTAGTATTATCATGTTATTCTGGTTTATTGTCATGATAAATAGATACATGTGCATGTTTCTATGAAATTACAATAAATATATATACATATTTAAATAAATATATATAATTTAATATACCTTGATTGCTCCTAACTCCTGTGTACTAATTACTCTGTAGCTATTACCTTTTTTCCCTGGAGGGGGGTGCAGTAAATCTAAAAGGAATTAGATGACCTTCAACAAAAGTCCTTGATTGAATAAAAGCTACACTCCAAAGGAATATGCTGTATTGTACATATCAGGCCTCCTTATTAACTGAAAAAAAACCTTATGATGGGTTAAGAGATAGATTTTTGCAATGATATCTCTAAACTTATACAAGGAAGTGTTGGAATACAACGTGACCCCACTTTAGTAGTGATGATTGTCAAAGAAGTGTTATTGATCCATGTCTCAGTTGAAGCAAAAAAATCAATACCAGACAGCTCTAGGGGAGATGTTTCTAATGGTTTTACTGTTTTAGAGTCACCTGAGAGATGCCTTTCAAAGATGATCAACATGGCCAAACAAGATCAGTCCATCTATATTGTGGACTAAATCCAGGGACCTCAAAATTTAATTTGGAAGGAATCCATCTTGGTTCATTATTCCTGGCAGAGATAAGCATTCTATAAAGCATGCATATGTAGATTGGCTATCATTCAAATACCTTTGTTGTTCTTATAATTCATCAGTTTATTACATATATACATGCATATACAGTTTCAGCTAATTATACACACACACATAGTTTAAGTATTACCTCATTTATAAATTAACAGGAATTTCTCTTGTTAATAAATCAGAATAACATGGTAAGCAATAAAAATATACAATTTCTTTGTCATCCACTTTTTCCAACAGTCAGCTTTAGTTTTTTGCCTATCTTTACAGTTTTCCCAAATGGCTAGTGGTTATGAAATGATCTTGCTGAAGTTCCTATCAGCATATTCTACAAACTTGAAAGACAATGGAGACTGTTTGGCACAAGGTTTAGACAAGCAGTGTATGGTTTAAAAGAACTGCCAAAACAATACTTTACAAATTTTCTATCATCTAATTAGGAGGGGAGAACTTTTGATAACATATTTTGAATAAACTGGCATGTTTTAAAACACTATGCAGATTATTCAACATAAAAATGTATGATATATTCCAGGTCAAAAGACATCCTTTCTAACAAATGTTTTCCTTAAAATCATTCCTGAACATTTTGCCTATTTTGTGACAAAAACAAAATGATCCACTAGTTAGCAATATCTGAGTTTCAAGGGGCATAAACCCAATTCAAACTGCCTAAAGAAACATGGGAATGTATTGATTTATGCAGTTGGAAAATCCAAGGGATAGTCAGATCTAAGAAATCAAAAGATGCTATCAGGAATGAGATTTTTTGTTTTCCTGGTTCTCTTTTTTCCTGGAATAATCTAGTCAGATCTCTTTATGTGAAGGTAATTTTGCCCCTGCTTAATGCTCCAAATGGCTCAAGTTTGGATCATGCTTATAGGGCAAACCTGAGAACTACCCTCTCTCTGTCCCAGGTTCTACTTCAGTCGCTGAAAAAATGAAACAAAGCAAACAACTGAAAACATTTAATTGTCCTTACTTGGACCTTGTACTATTGTCCAGCCTGTTTTCTGCAGTGAAACTGTGATGGGGAAAAGTGGTCCATTTGTTTGAAAATTTGTAATAGAAAATGGAAGGTATTAGACACAAGATTAAAAAAATAGATTGTGTAATTCACATGGAATAAAAACATAATGCATCCCATTTCACCAGAATACTTTTAACCCTGCTAAAGCTTTCCCAATCAACTAACCCCTCTCAGCCTTGCTTTAGTTTTGAATATTGTCTTCTTGTAGACACGAAACATAAAACAGTTGTGCATATGTTTTAGTATCAACTTTTCTCCCATTAGTATTTGCTTTGTGTTTCTTTTGTTTTTGTTGCTCTTTCATTCTCTCCATATTTTTGTTTATCCTTTACATATTTTTGTTTTATCCTTGATATATATAGCTGATTATTCATCAATGCATATGTACTTCAACTTTCTGTTTTTAAATTCTTATGTTTGTTCATCTCACAGTAATCTAAAACTTAAATGTAAACACTTCTTAAAGAAGATACTTGGTTGTGCTTTTTCATGTTCCAGCAAATCCAAAAATTCGTAATTTTGAATGAGAATGCAATTTCATTTAGGAAAAAGAAAATATAATTCATTTTCATATCTTCAGTTTCTAGTAAAATGACAAGAACTTGTTAGAAAAAAAATGACAGGTGTACCGAGGTTTTGTTCAGCATTCTTTTTTTAAAATTATACTTAGTTAATATATAATGTAGTATTGGTTTCAGGAGTGGAATTTAGTGATTCATCACTTACATAAAACACCCAACGCTCAACACGAGTGACCTCCTTAATACCCATCACCCATGTAGCCCGTCCCCTGTTCACCTTCCCTCCATCAACCCTCAGTGTGTTCTCCGTAGTTGTCTTTTATGGTTTGTTTTCCTCTCTCTCTTCTCTTTTTTTCCCCTTCCCCTACGTTGATCTGTTTGGTTTCTTAAATTCCACAAATGAGTGAAATCATACGGTATTTGTCTTTCTTTGACTGACTTATTTCACTTAGCATAGTACATTCTAGTTCCATCCATGTCATTGTAAATGGCAATATTCTGTTTGATGGCTCAGTAATATTCCATTGGGTGTGTGTGTATTTTCCATGTGTATATATATATGAGTGTGTGTATTTATGTGTATACATGTATACATATGTATGTGTATCTGTGTATATATATCCATTTGTCACTTGATGGACATTTGGGCTCTTTCTATAATTTGGCTATTGTTGATAGTGCTGCAGTATGCTAAAGGGTGCATGTACCCCTTTGAATCAGTATTTTTGTGTCTTTTGGGAAAATACCTAGTAGTACAATTGCTGGATTGCAGGTTAGATCTATTTTTACCTTTTGAGAACCTCCATACTGTTTTCCACAGTGATACACAAATTTGTATTCCCACCAACAGTGTAAGAGGATTCCCCCATTTCTGCATCCTAGCTAACATCTGTCATTTTCTGTGCTGTTAATTTTAGCTATTCTAACAGGTGTGATGTGGTATCTCATTGTGGTTTTGATTTATATTTCTCTAATGATGAGTAAAGTTGACCGTCTTTTCATGTGTCTATTAGCCATCTGTATGTCTTCAATGGAAACATGTCAATTCCTGTCTTTTGCCCATTTCTTAACTGGGATTCTATGTTTTTTGGGTGTTGAATTGGATAAGTTCTTTGTAAATTTTGGATCCTAACCCTTTATCAGCTATGTCATCTGCAAATATCTTCTCCCATTCTGTAAGTTTCTTCTAAGTTTTGCTGATTCTTTTCTTCACCGTGCAGAAGCTTTCTATTTTGATGAAGTCCCAATAGTTCATTTTTGCTTTTGTTTCCCTTGCCTCCGGAGACCTTTCTAGTAAGAAGTTGTTAGAGCTGATGTCAAAGAGGTTGCTGCCTGTGTTCTCCAATTTTGATGGTTTCTTGTCTCACAGTGAGGTCTTTAATCCATTTTGAAATTATTTTTGTGTATGCCATAAGAAAGTGGCCCAACACTATTTGTTGAACAGACTTTTTTTTTTTTTTTTTTTTTTTTACACTAGATATTCTTTCCTGCTTTGTTGGAGATTAGTTGACCATATGGTTGTGGGTCAATTTCTGGGCTTTCTATTCTGTTCCACTGATCTATGTGTCTGCTTTTGTGCCAGTACTGTATTGTCTTGAGGACTACAGCTTTGTAATAGAGCTTGAAGTCCAGAATTGTGATGCCTCAAGCTTTGCTTTTCTTTTTCAAGGTTGCTTTGGCTATCCAGATATTTTGTGGTTTGATACAAATTTTAAGATTGTTTGTTCTAGTTATGTGAAAAATGCTGGTGGTATTTTGAGAGGGATTTCATTAAATGCGCAGATTTCTTTGAGTAGTATAAACATTTTAACAATATTGTTTTTTTCAAGCCATGGGCATGGCTTGAAATGGAATGTTTTTCCATTTCTTTGTGTCATCTTCAATTTCTTTCATAACTGTTCTATAGTTTTAGAGTACAATCTTTTACATCTTTGGTTGATTTATTCCTAGGTATCTTATGGTTTTTGGTGGAATTGCAAATGGGATGGATTCTTGGATTTCTCTTTCCGGTCCTTCATTGTTGGCCTATAGAAATACAACAGATTTCTGTATATTGATTTTGTATCCTTCCACTACTGAATTTGAGCATCAGTTCTGCAATTTTTCGATGGAATCTTTCAGGTTTTCTGCATAAATTGTTCATGTTGCCTGCTAGGGGTAAACGTTTGACTTCTTCCTTGCCCATTTGGATGCCTTTTGTTTCATTCTGTTTTCTGATTGCTGAGGCTAGTACTTCCAGTACTATGTTAAATAACAATGGTGAGAGTAGATATCCCTGTGTTGTTCCTGACCTTAGAGGAAAAGCTCTCAGGTTTTCCCCCGTGACTATGATATTAACCCTGGGTCTTCCATATATGGCCTTTACAATGTTGAGTTATGTTCCCTCCATCCATAATTTGCTGAGGATTTTTATAAAGAATAGGTGTTGTACTTTGTCAGATGCCTTTCTATACCTATTGAGAGGATCATATGGTTCTAATCCTTTCTTTTATTAATGTGGTGTATCATTTTGATTGATTTGTGAATATTGAACCACTCTTGCATCCCAGGAATAAATCCCACTTGATCTTGGTGAATGCCTCTTTTAATATACTATTGGATTTGATTTGTTAGTGTCTTGTTGAGAATTTTTACATCCATGTTCTTCAGGGATATTGGTCTTTAATTCTCCTTTGTTAGTGAGGTCTTTGTCTGGTTTTGGAATCTAGGTAATGCTGGCCTTGTAGAATGAGTTTGGAAGTTTCCCTTCCATTTCTATTTTTTGTAACAGTTTGAGAAGAATAACTAGCTATTAATTATTTAAATGCTTCGTAGTCTTCCCCTGGGATGCCATCTGGCCCTGGACTTCTGTTTGTTGGGGGGTTTTGGATTACTGATTCAATTTCTCTGCTGGTTGTTGGTCTGTTCAAATTTTCTATTTCTTCCTGTTTCAGGTTTGGTAGTTTATATGTTTCTAGGAACTTATCAATTTTTTTTCCAGATTGCCCAGTTTGTTGGCATACAATATTTTTATAATATTCTCTTATAATATTCTCTTATAATTGCTTACATTTCTGTGGTATTGATTGTGATCTTTCCTATTTAATTTGTGATTTTATTTATTTGGGTCCTTTCTCTTTTCTTTTTAATAAATCTGGCTAAGGTTTTATCAATTTTATTAATTTTTTAAAGAACCTAGTTTCATTGATTTGTTTTTATTGTTTTTCTTGTTGTTTCTGTATCGTTTATTTCTGCTCTAATATTTACTATTTCCCTTCTTCTTTTGGCTTTAGGTTTCAATTACTGTTCTTTTTCTAGGTCCTTTGGGTGTAAAGTTTGGTTGTGTAGTTTAGATATTTTTTTTTCCTTGAGGTAGGCCTATATTGCTATATATGTCCCTCTTATTACCACTTTTGCTGCAGCCTAGAGAGTTTGGACCGTCATGTTTTCATTTTCATTTGTTTGCATGTATTTTTTTTCTCTTTAATTTCCTGATTAGCCCATTCATTTTTTTAGTAGGATGTTCTTTAACCTTCTTGTATTTGCAGTCTTTCCAATTTTTTTCTTGTGGTTGTCTTCAAGCTTCATCACATTGTAGTTAGAGCTTATGCTTGTCTTGTCCCTTGAATATAGTGAGATAAATATCAAATCATTCTGAACACCCAAGTAATTGCTCTGAGGACTGACAACTTAAACTACACAACTAGAGGGAGAGAAGAGGCCACATTATGGAAGGTAGGAGGACTAGAGAAGTGATTTGGGAGAGAAAAGTATCATGGGTGCTTCAGAGGAGAGGCAGTCCTGATCATGGTGAGGTAGAAGAGAGAGAGGGAGAGAGAGAGAGAGCCATGCACAGGGGATCACACAAGAAAAACACTTTCCCTAAACCATTGACTTGGAAATGGATGAGGGCTGACTATGGTGAATTTTTATAACATTTGGAGCTCAAGGACTAGAGTTTTAGAAGCCCTTACTGTGTCTGGTGCAGAGCTTAGTGTGTGAGTGGTGATCCTGCAGTGAAGGAGGGAAGAGGCCCAGGAGCAGAGAGTGCAAGCTGAGGATCCCATGAGATGCACTGGGAGAGATGTTTCTCCCTTTTTGGAATGCATCCGGGACAGGTGGCATTGCCTCTCAGGAGACAAAAGAGCCAGTGGGCACCATTGCACTCCCCTGATCCTTAAGTATAGATACCTGCTAAGGGAGCTAACCTAGACTGGACTTTTTGCTGCATTTCCCCCTAAACTCCAAGTTCCTGCATTTTGGTGTGACTGCACTTCTGGGAAAAATCTCACCAACTCCTGTGGTAAAACCTCTCTGTGAGGACCCAGGTGCGTTCATGCTATGCTGGGTCCTTAAAATTCAGAATTTTGAAACTCAGTTGATATGCCTGAGAAAAAGAAACAGGTGCAGTCTTCTGTCAGTTGAGCAAATGCCCAGATACAGATAGAGTGAGGGCAGGGATATGAGGGACGCCTGAGACATATGAGAGGAGATTGTTTACTCTTCTCTGGAGCTTCCCAGGCAGTGGTGGGTGTGAACTCCCCTCTCTGGGGATGAAAGAGAGGGCTGGTGTGGGAGGCTGCGCAGTAGCTTGAGAGAGAAGAACCAAACCAGCTCCTGATCCGCGCCTCCTTGAAACCTAAGGGTTAAAGCAATCCTGTGGTTAATAAGTTGAGGTGCTTGAGAATGGGCCTGTGCCATGGGTCTCACGCTCTCCTGCGCGACCACTCTCTGGGGCTTACCTGGAACAGGACATGCAGGCCTAAAGCTGTGAATCAGTAACTTGACTTGCTGTCCCTGCAGGGGCCATAAACTGCACCTGATGCCCTTTGGCCCTTCTCTGTCTACTTATCTACAGGGAACTCATCTTTAAGCAGCCCTCTTGGTGCCATGATGTTTGCACATGAGCCTTAAGGAACCTTCTAAGGGGAACCTGTGGAAACTATTCTAAGAATGCAATGGATCACTGCTTCCTTGTGATTGTCTCTGTACGATACTTATACCAGAGCACTCTTCTGAATAAACTGGCATTGCTTGGACATCATCCACTTTGCCCCTCCTGTGCCCATCTCTTTGTGTCTCATCTTCATTTCACCATCCTCTTACCCTCTCGACCCTGGTCGTGTTGTCGCGCCGGCCGTGACAGGTTAGCCCCATTTTTCTCCACTCATCAGCATAGACCGGTCAGTGTGCAGAACAGCACAACAGCAGAGGACTGATCTGCTTACATCAACCCCTGACCACCCATACCCCCCACCCCCGCACTCTGTAGGTACTTCTTTCCTAGGGCAAGTGTGTCTGAAAACAAAAGCAGCAGACCCTTTCCCAAGAAGATCAGCACAAACTTCCTGTAAGCACCAAGTCTACTGATCATAGAGTGTTCCAAAGTTTCATTTCTAGTGGAAATAGGAGCAGGCCTCTCTTCATAAACAGACCAGAGAACACTTAGTTAAAACTCTTCACACTGGACAATTTCCTGAAGCACTGGGCCCTGGACAGTATATGATCTCTTCTAAATAAAGTCATCACTTCAGCAGCAAGAAACATAACAGGCTTTTCTAACACAGAGAAGACAGAGACCTAAAGAAAGTGCCAAGATTGAATAGTTCATCCCAAAAGAAAGAACAAGAAAAGGTCACCACCAGGGATCTAATTGAAACAAATACAAGTAATATCCCTGATCCAGAATGTAAAGCAACAGTCATAAAGAAACTAGCTTGGCTTGAGAAAAGCATAAAAAACACCAGTGAGTCTCTTACTAAAGAGATAAAAGATCTAAAATCCAGTCAGGCTGAAATTTTTAAAAAATGCTATAGCTGTGATGTGAAACAGACTGGATGGATATAATAACCACAAGTTTGGAAGATGCAGAAGAATAAGTGACACAGAAGATAAAACTGTGAAAAATAAGGAAGGTGAAAATAAGAGGGAAAGGAAAATATTGGATCATGAATGTAGACTTAGGTAACTCAGTGACTCCATAAAGCACAATAACATTCGTATCATGGGAGCCCTGAAGAAGAGAGTGGGGGAAAAAAGCAGAAGGCTTATATGAGCAAATTACAGCTGAAAACTTCCATAATCTGGGGAAGGAAACCGACATTCAAATCCAGGAGGCACAGAGAACGCCCATCAAAATCAATTAAAGCAGGCCAACACCAAGACATACCATAGTAAAATTTGCAAAATACAGAGATCAGGAAGAATCCTAAAAGTAACATGGGAAAATAAATCCCTAATTTACAAGGAAAACAAATAAGGTTAGCACCAGATCTGTCCACAGAAAGGTGACAGACCAGAAAAGAGTGGAATGATATAGTCAATGTGTTGAATGAGAAAAATACGCAGCCAAGAATACTCTATCAAGCAAGGCTATCTATCGGCATAGGAGAGATAAGGAACTTTCCCAACAAAAAAAACTAAGAAGTCAATGACCATTAAACCAGCCCTGCAAGAAATATTAAAGGGAACTCTTTGAATGGGAAAAACTAAAAGTTACAAAGACTAGAGAGGAAGAGAGAAAATCTTCCAAAAAACAACTTAACAGGTTAACAATGCCACTAAATTCTTATTTATCAATAATCACTCCGAATATAAGTGGACTAAAAATGCTTGAGTGAAAAGACATAGAGTATCAGAATGGATTAAAAAAAAAAAAAAAAACCCCGTCTATATGCTCCTAACAAGAGACTCATTTTAGACCTAAAGATATCTCCAGATTGAAAGTGAGGGGATGCACAACCAAATATTATGCTAATAAACACCAAAAGAAAACTGAAGTAGCCATAATTATATCAGAACAACTAGATTTTAAAGCTAAGACTGTAACAAGAGATGAAGGGCACTATATTATAATAAAGGGGTCTATCAAACAAGAAGATCTAACAATTATAAATATTTATGCCCCCAACTTGGGAGCACGCAGATGTATTAAACAATAACAAATGTAAAGAAACTCATTGATACTAATACAATAATAGTAGGGGACTTTAATACCCAACTCACAGCAATGGACAGTTCATCTAAACAGAAAACCAACAAGGAATCAATGGCTTTGAGTGACACCCTGGACCAGATGGACTTAACAGATATATTCAGAACATCCCATCCTAAAACAGCAGAATACGCATTCTTTTCAAGTGCACACGGAACAGTCTTCCAATAGGTCACATGCTGGGTCACAAATCAGGCCTCAACAAAAATAAAAGATTGAGATCATACCATGCTTATTTTCTGACCTTACTAATCTTTTATTTAAAACCAGTTTAGGGGTCCCTGGGTGGCTCGGTGGGTTAAAGCCTTTGCCTTCAGCTCAGGTCATGATCCCAGGGTCCTGGGATCGAGCCCCACATTGGGCTCTCTGCTCAGCAGGGAGCCTGCTTCCTCCTCTCTCTCTGCCTGCTTCTCTGCCTACTTGTGATCTCTGTCAAATAAATAAATAAAATCTTAAAAAAAAAAACCCAGCTTAAATGAAATATAAATTACAAAAAGACAAATAAGAATCAGTAGATTCATATAATTGAAAATGAAAGGGGATACCAACTTCAGGTATTGGTGAATCAAGGATATAAAGATTTTTAGTATGTCTTCATTCTACATTACAACTCTGTGTGACGTTTCATCTCTCTTACAAACAGCGAAGATGCAGATAAGCAGCTCTGGCTTACCTTGCATTTATAGCTTCTGTTTCTAAGATAGACCACTTCTGTCCCAGCACCCTTCTACAAAAGTTGTAGAAAAAAATTCTGAATGTCCAAGATGTCTACTGTGGCTAGTGTAACATCTTGTGGATCTTATGTCCCTTTCTATATTATCCCACTTATATGGTCACCAACACAGAATAAGACTGATATTTACAACAGCACTCCCAACGAAGAATTTTAATTCCGAGTGGAATATTTCCACATGTTGTAGTGTTGATGAGACTCTAGCCTGAAATAGAACCACACGGGCATCTAGGAAATAATTAAGCCCTGACCCTTGCTAGGCTGTACTATACCTAAAACATGGACACAGGGATTGTATTAACTATTTGTTTAAGACTTTATTTATTTATTTGTCAGAGAGGGAGAGAGAGAGAGAGCGAGCATGAGCTGGGGAGTGGCAGAGGAATAAGGAGGAGGCTCTGCTGAGTGAGGAGCCCAACAGGGACTCAATCCCAGGACGCTGGAATCATGACCTGAACCAAAGACAGACACTTAACTGACTGAGCCACCCAGGCATCCCAGGGATTGTCCTAATTTAAATTCTGCTGGATTCTTCTTACAATGTAAAAATCATTGTGGGTTGCTCAAGTAGTGGTCCACATTCAGTGACTCCAATTCCTTATGTAGCAGATGAGAGAGTGAGATGCATTGGCGATAACACATTGTGTCCTGGGATAGATAGTCTCTTCAGGAAAAGAGTTCCTTGTGCAAAGCAGTAAAAGCTAACTGTGTTAAATCTCTACCTTGTGTTTTAAACTATGCTCTGCATTATTTCACTGAAATCTTATAGCAAGCCCTGTAGAAAGTATGAGCCCAATTTTACAAAGAAATTAAACTTTGTGGAGGTCACAATTTTCAGAATATCAAAGAGCAGATAGAAGATTTGGATTTGGACTTAAGTTTGCCTGAATACAAAATCTCATAATTGCTATCTACCTTACATGTAACAGATTTTTTTTTTTAAACCTCAACGTCATTTGTTAAAGTAATAAGAACTAAAGAGAGAGACACTGATTTTCCAGGATGGACATCCTTCCCCCACAATAAGTGAACAAAACAGTAGCAGTATAACTCAGGTCAATAGAACTTCAAAATGTAAAACCTTATGAGGGGTAGAAAATGCATTTGGGAATTGTGCCCATCAATGCATCCCATTCTCTATGACAGAATTGTTGAAGATGTAAATGAAAGATAAATGAGATAAAATTAATCATGAACAATAGTAGTTGGAAAACTACATACCTGGAAAGATCTTGATTCATGGACTAGGGAAAAAGAGAATGATGCAAATGAAAATTTCTTCATCAAAGATTAAAATAAATGATAACCTCTGGACTAGTAGGAAGGTCTACTTCTATAAGTTTGTGTTAGAAAGTTGAATAATTTCAGAAAATATCTCCACTTAAGGCAATGATATGTTTCAAATGAATGGTATCTTTTACAGAAAATACATAAATGTAAATATCTCTAAGAGGTACTCTGGCTATAAAGAATGGCAAAATTTCCTACAGTATAATGAAAATTGTTATCATTTTTATGATTAAGACTATTTCCAAGTAAAGGACTTAACATGACATTTGTCATATTAGCAATACTTTAAAAAATTAAATGATAATAAAATATATATTTAGGGGCACCTGAGTGTCTCAGTGGGTTAAGCCTCTGCTTTCGGCTCAGGTCATGATCTCAGGGTCCTGGGATCAAGCCCCGCATTGGGCTTTCTGCTCAGCGGGGACCCTGCTTCCCCCCGCCCCCTCGCCTGCCTCTCTGCCTACTTGTGATCTCTCTCTCTGTCAGATAAATAAATAAAATTAAAAAAAAAAATTAAAAAGTATTTCTGATTAGATTCAGATTTTTTTTTTTTCTTCCTAACAGCATAGAGCAAATATCAAGGGGAGGGGCAGGGTGCAAGCAAAATTTTTGCCCAGAAGGTAGTTATCAAGTTGAACAAAAGTGTAACCCCACCACCACAGTTAAAAATTAAAATAAATTAAAAATAAATAAATAAAAATAAAATAGCACTCTTGGAAATGACCAAAGATACAACCTAAGCAGACTTTACTTTTGAGAACTTACTGAACTTCCAGTAAAAATAATGGCAATCTGTGATATGCTGGGCTGGAGTTTCTCCCTCTCTCCTGTACTACCCACCCTTGAATTCTGCACCCCTGTTAAATTGAATGGGAGATTCTCCCAAATTAAGGAAGTTTGTAAAGACCATAATCTTTTCTGCTATCTTTGAAGGAAGCTTTCTCTTTGGAGTACTGGGCAAAATTTACACCCATTGTCATTGCTTATCAAAGTGAAAAATATTCCAGAAACAGGTAAGGGAGGGCTAAGGGTGTGGGTCTACTGAGATTATGCTCACGGTTGAAACAGCATATTTCTAGCTTAGGCCATGTACAAAGAAGTCAGAGAGAGCCAAGCCCTGACCAGCCCTAAATTTTGAATGTGCTTTCTCACCCTGGCACAGATCCATTAGCAGAAGATGCTGGCTTTTGCTGTTTGAGCACAACGTCTGCTTAATCATTGGCCATTCATTAAGCTATGTAGACAAAGGGGCAAATACTAGGAAGGAAGCCATTTTTAAAAATAAAAAAAAAGAATATTCAAAACAAAAATTGAGCCAAGACATTAGCAGCTGCACACTGCTATTAGAATACTATACTATAATCTATGTTACATAAGTATTATACCTATAGTAATAATTATAATCTATTTGAATATATAATAATAAGTCTATGTTACCTATAGTTGTATAATAACCTATAGTAATAAAAATGCAGATAGACTAATTGATTGATGGTACAGAATGGGAGACTCAGAAATTTTTCCACATGTACATGAAAAATTAATATATAATGAAGAAGCAATGAAAATCAGTAGGAGAAAAATACTGTAAAAATGTGTTAGGAATATTTAATATCCATATGGAAAAATTATTGAATTGGATCCTCTGTCCACAGTCAGTTCCAGGTAGCTTGAAAGTTTAAAACTAAAGGGCTAAACTTTTATAGGAAAAAATAAAATATTATTTTTAAAACCTTATGGTACAGAAATACCTTAAAAATGTTAGATTTATAATTATACCATGCTAAATTTAATAACCTCTTGCAAAGGAAATTTGTGATACCTATAAGCAAAAAGTGATCATGTGGTTAGATACAGATGACCATATATACAAATTATATACAAATTAATGTAAATAAATACACATGGACATTTCCTTAAATTTAATCCAACACATTACAAATATCAAGTAGAATAGAATCTTCAAGAGATATAAAGAAGTGTCTTGCAGAAAACACAAATGGCCAATCAACATTTAAAAAAATATATTGCATAGATTATAATTGAAATGCGAATCCAAGACAAAATGAGATCTTGCACCACCATCATTTTGCAAAAATTTATAAAGCATAGCACCAAGAGAGGATATGGGTTAGTGGGAATCTTAAACACTGCTTGTTGATTATGTAAGTTAGTTCAACCAATTTGAAATTAATTTGGTATCATCTCTTAAATTTAAAGATAAGCGAGGCATCTGGGTGGCTCAGTAGGTTAAGCCTCTGCCTTCGGCTCAGGTCATGATCTCGGGGTCCTGGGATTGAGCCCCGCATCAGGATCTCTGCTCAGTGGGGAGCCTGCTTCGCCCTCTCTCTCTGCCTGCCTCTCTGCCTACTTGTGATTTCTCTCTCTGTCAAATAAATAAATAAATAAATCTTAAAAAAAAATAAAGATAAGCATGCCCTTCCATTCACTAAATTCACTAATTGATATTTCTACGATATTAACAACCTGAAAGCAACTCAGTTAATAAATAAATACAGTCTGTTTATGCACAGGACTACCATACCATACAAATAAGTGAATGGCATCTACATACATGAAAGTATGGTTGGAAGATAATCCCCCTTGTGGTTTCTACACATCTTGTATAACTGTCATTTCAAGGATGTTTACAGAGCAAACAGCTTTGGAACTAGAGTGTCTTTCAGGTAGAGGGCATATTTGTTTACTGTCTAAGATCATAAAGATAATGTCTCCAATTGGGGTAAAATTTAAACAGGTTTGCCTGCAGCCTTTTTTTCAAAGACTATGGATTCCTAAGCTCTGGGTTCTTCAACTCTGACACAGACTTATGTGTATGCCGCATCCACCTTACCTTGACACTGTGTCACCCCGTGGAGCTCGTGGGGGCAAGATGCACCCATGAGAGCATGAAGGTCATGTTGCTCACTGCGCGGGGAGTAATCGATTCCTTTGTCTCCACCAAGGAGTCATCTGTGTTCTGCCAGATCTTTGAACTTGTAGCAGACTAGCTTGTCAGTTAGCAAGTGGGCTAAAAATCTCAGACCTTTCACAGTTCCTGATATGTAGAAAAATCTTAGAACATAATGTAATTGAGAATAGTGAGACAAAAGAAAATGTATGAAAATGTATGTAATTATTTCATTTATATTAAATTTTAAAATATGCAATCCGGTAATACCTAGATATGTGTCAAAACTAAAAATAAAAACAAGCTAACATTAATACAAAATTTGGAATACTGTCCACTTCTGGGGAACAGAAGGAAATAGGACTGAGGAGATACATGCAAGGATCTATCTAATTATCAATAATGTTTAATTTTTAAGTTATGTGGAGAAAGGTAGTTCTTATTTTTGGTTATTATAGCACTATAAAATTTTCTATTATATTTGATAAGTGGATTTAAATAAACTTTAAAGAAAATAATTCTTCTTTTTTCAAGAATAAAAAAATGACTAAACAGTTCCAAGTAAGGTAAAATTGTGATGAATTTAGAGACCATGACTTTCAAGTGTGGCTTTTTTTTTTTTTTCCTGTCTTTTCATGAAGGGATCAGGATACAAGAATAAGAGTGGCCAAGACATCCCCTCTGCAGAGAGTTGACGTTTTGTAGGCAGGTGAGGCAGAGGACACAGGGTGGAGGATGCGGGATGATTGAGAAGATGAGAGTCTTTGAAATTATGAAATGAGATGTTTAGAGCAATTAAGAACAGAAAATCAGACTGAGACAGATAGAAACCAGGAGATAAATAAAGGTATGAGAGGAGGTTTAGTGGAATTAAAGGATTAAATATGTATTTGGTAAAAATATGATTTCTTTCATACTTTAGAAGTTGAAGAGTATCTGAGATACTACACACTTACGTGTAGATATGTAGGTGGCCTAAGTTGAATTAAGGAAAGGTAATTAGAATTAAGGAATCAAATTGCTGTAATAAAAGAATGGTCTTGTGAATATTGCATTTATATAGAATAATGGATACATTTGAACTAGAAAAGGTTATGACCAACACTTGATGCCTAAATCACTAGTACCTATAAAAAATGGTTTGAAGTTGCTAAATGAAAATGATGAAAATGACCATGCTTGAAGAACTGAGTATTTACTGATTGTATATTAGGGATTGCAAGTATATTTGGAATAATGATAAAGTTTTACAAAATATATTGTTATGGCATTGTAGGTATTATTAACACATTCAGAGGCATCATAGGCAAGATTCAAAGACCTGGTTTAAGTGTTGTTTTTAGCAATGATCATGAAAAAGTTCTGATTATATAGAAATTGTACAAGTGGTAGAGGTACAGTTTTGCTTGTTGCTAAAGTCTTGTGGATTTACTATTAAAATATTTAAATATTTCCTCAGGTATTAGTGAGGAGTTACTTTGTTCTCTTCCTTCTACGTCCCTTCAGATCAACAACTAAAGAATAGATGTTTGCACTGCAGGTGGCCTCCAAGATCCTCTGTTACCAGCTCTTAAATATCTTGCTATTACCCATGTGTATATGTACATTTACATACACAAAGTCATATGGATGTGTCTTAACATCAAAGGCATATCCCTCTGACTACAGCCTTCTAACTTTCTTCTAACTACTTTCACCAAAACCATTCTTCAAGGAACTTCAACTTTATCTTTCTGAAACTGCATATTCATGACTCCCTCTAGTCTTTGCTTCCACTTTCCCTCGTGTGGAGTAGATAGCCAAGTTTTTAGTACCTTCAGTGCTAACACTAAATTTCTTGACCACTGTCTCTGTCTGGTGTTTAGATATTAGACTTAAGACTCAGTCCTAGGCCCCTCTTATGCTCCAATTTTTATTTACATGATTTTATAATGCCCACAGTTTATGGTTTTACGTATTCATTTATGAACCCCAAGTCTATTTTCCTGATTCTGCTCCACTGAACTTCATGCAGCTAAAGACAGCTGCCCATTCAAAATCTCCCATCAGGACTCTGATAAGCTCTTTATACTCAAAATTTCAAAAAACTGAACATATGATCTGCTTATCCTTATACTATTTTGTACTTGTTGAATTTCCTTTTTTATTTCTTTTTAAAAAATTCCTTTTCACTTTTTTAAAATAAGTGACAGTTGACATCATGTACTGAAGTATGGTTTAGGAACAAGAATTTTGCGAGTCTTCTTTGAAAACTTCCTGTCTTCATTCACAATTTGCAAATAGCACATTTAATTCTCCTGGCCATAATGATTAACTCACAAGTTAACAGGTTTCCTAAACCAGTTCAATAAAAATGAATCTTATCATTATCAGCCAAAACAACCAAGTATAAAACAAATAAGGCTGCAGAAACCAAAGAAAGTACACAAAAAAGAAACTACGTTGTTTAGCACTGGATTTTTAAAAATTATGTAACTTTTTTGGGTAAATTTTGTCAATGGATTTTTCTTATTTGATAAAATCAGTTATAAATTCTGCTATAAAATCTACCTCTAGATAAGTCTTCCTCTCATACACTCCTAGAGATCCTATATTTTTTTCAAGTGTGCTGTGACAATTTGGAATTATATATTTGTTTAACTATTGGATAAATATCTATTGCTTTCATTAGAATGTAAATTTCAGGTGGAAAATAATGTTTTTGTTTTCTTTTGTTTTGTTTTGTTTTACCATTCAATCCCCAGTGCAGGGGCACTTAGGCTCAGTGGGTTAAGCCTCTGCCTTCAGCTCAGGTCATAATCTCAGGGTCCTGAGATTAAGTCCTGCATTGGGCTCTCTGCTTAGCAGGGAGCCTGCTTCCCCCTTTCTCTCTGCCTGCCTCTCTGCCTCCTTGTGATCTCTGTCAAAGAACTAGATAAAATATTTAAAAAAAAATCCCCAGTGTTGTCACATTATAAGAGTTCAAAATTATTTTTAAGTAACTATAGAAATTTGAACATGGTATATATGAGTAAAATAAGAGTTCAGTGGGTCAGTGAATGGATGGACAGATGGATGGATTTCTTTCAAAAAGTCTTGTTAAAAAAGACTTTCATGGTCTCTAGAGACAAAGTTATCATGTTATCCTCTGAACAGAATTATCTTCTTCATTATTAATTAAAATGGAAAGGTTGCTGAGAAATGTTTGTTTTACTAGAGATGATTTATGACTGTCTCTTCTCAGTGCATAAGGACATTATAATTTGACTAAGCATTTCTCTAACAGGATGAATTTAGTTAAGCAAAGTATTTTTAAAGGCCATCATCAGTATAACAATGTCAAAGCATCAATGATAAATTGTGTTCATAGATTTAACATTTGGAACATGTGGCATTTAAACAGAAAATACACAGGGAACCTGTTTCTCTGTTTTTGGTGGCTTTTTTTTTCCACAACATGGTTAAAGTTTAAAAAGTGTTTTTTTCAAATTATACCTTTTACCCCACATTGTTAGCAACATTTAGAGTATTGATTCTCTCAACTTTCTTGATTTAAGGATTATTTTGAGGCTGTAATAAACACACATCACAATTGGAGACATTCATATGCACACATAATTTTTATATATTTTCAAAACGTTCATGAACCAGTGAAGCCAAATGCCAGTTTAGAAAGATTTACCCGTTAAAATACGACACTTGAAAAATGTATATATGTGTACACAAATTAAGACAGAATGTTTTAGCTCAAATTTACTCTTTACTTTGAATATTGAATTATTAATTTGACTGTAAAATTTTCTGGTTAAAAAACCAAATAGCTTCAAAGCTAATTAAAAACTGTCATCACACCAGGCAAAATGTGCTAAAAAAATGTCCCAATCTTTTGCATGCAATGTTATGTGCTTCAATCTTAACACTGCTCTTTTTCAGAGAATTCTGGAAAGAACAAAGTTTACAAGTCTCCAGAGCCTATATATACTATACAGCATCACAAACAAATTTTATGTAGCTTCTGCTATTACTGTAAATTTTTATTTTATAGTTTATTGTGTAAAACATTAACCCAGCGAATGTTAAGTTTTTATTGAATATGAAGAGAAAAGAAAAAACACTGGTAATAATCTATCTAATGACAGCGTCTCATGAGGAATTTTTATGTTACAAAAGGGCTTGTTTATTTTCATCTATTACTCTTGGGGATGTCTTTGACATTGCACAGATTCTAAATTACTACTCAAAGCTCATTTTCCATTTTTAAATAGCATTTTGTTATTATGTATTAACATTTTTCTGGTTCTCCCTGATGCCCTGGTACAAAAAGGAAATCTTTGTAAAGACTGATAAGCAGACTACATAGACATTCTACTCTTAAGATTATTGTCTGAGGACTGTGCCCTCTTAGAGACTTTGGAGACAAGTTTGCCTTTGCCTTCATCCAAAATGTTGAAGAATTAAGTGCCAAAACACTCAAATAGGGGACCTTTGATGAAGATCAAATTAAGGCCAGAGCTTTACTTTGTTCTGTGTTGCTAGTCGCCATGACAAATAAATATACAGAAGATAAAACTTGCCATTGAATACTGAAACAACATATTCTTAATTCTAAACAGTTACATCTACCCCTTAGCAAGTTAAATATCATGACTTGGCCCTTGTATTTCTAGATGAAATTCACTTTGCTGACAACATATCTTTTCAAAACCTGAATTGTGAATATATATATATATATATATATATATATATATATATATATCATCTCTGTTTTCAGTTATAGGACATTAATGTTTTCTGCTTTTGGTAACTAAGTCCTCTGGGATCTGTCATCATTACAGGCATGGGTACGCGACTTCTCCAGCTTAAGTACCTTTATTGGCACATCATATCAGAGACTGTTTACTTTCACGTCTAGACCATGCACTAAGTCCAGCCCACGGCACCTCCACAGTCACATCTTCATCTTTGACAGTCTTTTACCTATAAGCTAAGTTTTGTCATCAATTTTGATTTTCTTATAGAGTTCCTTTGTTGCGAAGAACCAGTACTCCTCAAAGTTGTGTCAAGTTTAATGGAATGTGTGGAAACTTTTCAAGAAAAAAAAAAAATGCAGACTTGAAGTTGTGAGTAGAAGCTGAAGTAGGAAGTCCACAGTAACCTAAGCAATGATCCATTTCTTCTTTCTCTGTGTCATTCTCTGTCCCACCCCACACCTCAGTTTATCATCTCTACTTAGCTCTTCATGTCTACTCCAGACATGGGCTTCTTTTTGGCCAATAGTTTTCTTTGCAATAGCCCCTACAGCTGTTATGTTTTAAAATGTCTTTAAAATGGCTTTTCAAGCTCCACTTCAACATGAACTTACTATTTAAATACCTGGACCTTACTGGAAATCATGTGTCTCTCTGTTGAAATTTTCAAGGAAACTAATCTGCCTGTTTGTCCACTGATGGATTCTCTAGTAGAGTAGGAGTTAGTCCCTGACCAAATCAATGGCACCTAGGGACAGAGTCCCCAAGTCAAAATACCTCTATGGCATTTCTTAGGTGTTGAGTTTTGGCTGGAGAGGTGTTTTAAGGAATGAAACATGAAAGGACAGAAATGGCAAAATATGTCTCTTCCAGCTTGACTTATGAAGACATTTCACATCTAATCCTACTGATTCAATATTCGGTGTTAACTCCCAGCAGATTTTGGCATTAATTTTACCACGTGCTCGTGTTTTTAAAAATGGTATTACTAAGACATAATTCACCCATTTAAAGTGTACAACCAGTGCTTTTTAGTATGTTCATAGAGTTGTGAAGCCATTACCACAATCTAATTTGAATAATTTTGCTCCTACTGAATAAACCCAATACCACAGTTTTGCAGTTTGTTTGTTTGTTTGTTTGTTTCTTTCTTTCTTTCTTTCTTTCTTTCTTTTTTAAGGTTTTATTTATTTGCCAGAGAGAGAGTAGGCAGAGAGACAGGCAGAGAGAGAGGAGGAAGCAGGCTCCATGCTGAGAGGAGAGCCCAATATAGGGCTCGATCCCAGGACCTTGGGATCATGACCTGAGACGAAGGTAGAGGCTTTAACCCACTGAGCCACCCAAGCGCCCCAATTTGGCAGTTTCTTAAGAATTTAAATACAGAGTTACCAGGGTCTAAGTTGCATCCATGTTGAAGTGTGTTTTATTCATTTATTTCTTTTTCTATTGTTGAATAATATTTCATTGTATGGATATACCACATTTGACTTATATCTTATTTATTAATATATCCAGTGATGAACAATTTGTTTCTATTTTTAGGTAATATGAATGATACCACTCTGATCCATTTGTGGACAAATTTTTGGGTGGGTGTGTCTTTCCATTTTATGAGGAATGTATTTAGAAGTTGAATTTCTGGGTCATATGGTAACTCTGGTCCCTGATCCTACTTCCTCCCTCCCTCCCTCTCTCGCTTCCTTTCTCTCTCTCTCTTTCTTTCTTTGCTCCCATCTTAGATTGAAAGTTCTCTTTTGGGATATTAAAGGGTACATCCTTGGTTACTGAAAGACTTTTTCAGACTTCCAGGGCTATGTGTGATTTTATTTTTAAACTTGCCTTCCAAGAGGTTGGCCCTAGGTCAGAGTGACTTAGTGTTCAGACTCTGCTCAAAGGTACTTTAAGCCCTTGGTACCAATAAATCCTCTTGTCTGTGTTGATGGGTTTGTGTGTTTTCAAGTCAGCTCTGTATCCTTTTCTGATTGCTCCTGAGTGAGTCCAACATAGGGCATTTGCACAGCCTTTTAGATCCCCAGGGTTGACTGTGATCCCAGGAGGGTTTCTCTTGCCCCCCGCCCCGCTCCTGGTTATTTCTGTTAAACTTCTAGCTTTTCTGCCTCTTCTTTATATTATGGAGCTATCAGCCTTCTCTTAACCACTCTTCGCTAAGATCTCCATTGTTTTTGGACAGTACCCTAAGAAGGAGTTCCCCATTCTCTGCTTCAAACTGAGGCAGTTCCTTTAAGCTGAGCTGAACAATTTGCATCTCTAAAGCCTGCTTTCCTCCTGGGCAATATCCTGTGCCAAGGCACTGAGGCTGTTTTCCTGGAATGGCTCTCTTGCTCAATGAGTGGGCACCAAGGGGGTTGGTACTGTGGTCTTCTTGGCTTGGAACCTCTGCTCTATGAGTAAGTGGGGCCATGGGCAATCTCGTTCCCAATATTCATGATTCTATTAGAAAGATTTATTTTAAGTAACGAGGTATCTGACCAACTTTACTTTGAAGAATAGCCATGCTTTCTGAAATTCTATAATTTTACTATCTTATGATAGGACCTTTACAAATGATTTATAATTGTTTAATAACTTATGGTTTATAGCAAATTATCATAAAATAACTCTTTGAATGCTCATAGACCATGAAGTAGATTAATACCCTCATCTTAAAAGTCAGAAAAATGAAAGAGATATATGCAGTAGTTTGCCAAAATCATTTAACTAGAAACTGCCATGAATTAAAGTAGGAAGTTTTCCATATCCATGACTTGTCCTTTTTCCCCATATACTACAATTTTATTCATATTGAGAAATTATGGATATTATATTAGACACTAATGTCCAATAAAAATAGGTGCTCAATAAATGTTGTGACACATTGTCATCTTCTGATCAATAATGATTGCATAGGTCCTTGCTTTCTAATAGGTCTGACTTTAACAAAGTAGGGCCATCGTGTTTGATATGGTTGTGCGCCCGTCTATTTAATATCAAATTCAAATAAAATGAGGAACTTACAGCATGAAATCAGTTGCTAGTTTCAAGGAAGACCTCTTTCACCTTTGAAAATGTTATCATATTTAAAAAGAGAGAGACCAGATTTCATACTTTGAAGTTGCATTTATTTCTTGACTCTGTGAATAATGTCATTGGAGAGATGTCTGAATGCTGATAGATTAAACCCAGCAGCAGCTGAAGTATAACTTTATTCTTTCACAGATCATTTTAGATGCAAAGACTAAAAATGAGAAAGGAAGGACGGTGGAAAATGGAGAGTTTTAGAGCTCTGATTTTGTAAGAATCTAATTTTATAGTGTAAGGTTAGAAGGGTAAGTCAAGAAAGGAGTATAAACCCTGCCGTCATAGACTGATGCAGAAGTTCCACTCTGAAATCTATTGCTTCTGATGGCAAATGTTTTTCAAGACGGTATTCCTGGTTTTGCGTATTTACTTTTTACTCTATTGTTCCTTGTCTGTCATGTATCTTGGCTGTGACAAAGAGAGATGTATCACCACACATTACAAAATGCTAGGCCTTCCACAAATTTCTGAAAATCAACATCATATTTAAGATGAAAGTCCTATTTGTATTGTATTAGAAAGTAATATTTTTGAAGTACTTTGATACATATCCTCAACTTAAATAATTCTTTCCATTCTTTACAATTTTACTATGCATTTTATGTCCATGAAAGAAGATAAATCACCATATTTAGGATTACAAAGCCCATACTCACAAACTCAAATGTCTCTTTGATTTTTTTTTTTTAAAGAAAGAGAAAGATAATCATCTATTGGAAGCTTTAAGCATTAGTCTACCTCAACATAGACAACAAGGGCTTATACATTATTGAAGTCTACCCCAGCTCTGTTTTCAAATGTACTTGTGATTTAGTAATATAAAAATGTAAAACATTATCCTAACCCTATTCTTTTATCTGTGTTAGTATTTATTCTATTGTGCCAGTAAATTGAATATATTCTGTTTACTCTGTACTAACAGGAAGACATGAAAAAAGTAAATTTAATGTGCAAGGAAAGAAAAATCACAAAATCAAGTGATGCTATCTTATAATGTTGACCAGTAAAATAGTGGTGAATAAATTTTTCAGCTTAACCTTAGATCCTGAATAGTGAAATAGCTGTTATCACATTTACAAATTAGTCCCTTTGAATGGACCCTGCCTTGGCAGATATTATTTTTATTTATTTTTGTGTTTGTTTGTTTTTCATCTTATAAAAGGTATGGTACAAATTAAAATGTTTGAAATAGGCTCTTTGTTGATTTTGAGTGAGAATCAGTAAAATAAGTCTAGTTGTTTTAAAAGATGGCATGCGGGACTCATGAACCGTATTTATTTCTTTATTTTTAAATTTTGCACGCTTTAGTATCCAAATAATCTCAAATGTCAAAAGTAATTCTGTAACTTTATCCTGAATTAGTTCCATGAAAAAAAAACCAAACATATTGATATACAGCAACACAGCTGAATCCTTTGAATTCCTAATAAAGACATCATGAGGCAGTTGGCTTTGCAAGCTCTTTTTTCAGACTTTTCCAGAATATTAGAGACTCATGGGAGGATGAACCAATAAAACCACTCAGATCTTAGGGCACACAAGCTTCAAAGCTCATCAATGTCTCACCATACTCTATTCTCATTTGTAATTCTGGACTACATTTTTGTATTATATTTGGTATTCTCCCTGGACTTTCCCTGCTGTCATTCACAGGTTTTATTCCTCTTGTTCTCTTCTTTATTCATCATAAAATTCTGATTTCTCAATCCTTCTGGCAATGTCTCAAGGCTTTTTTTTTTTTTTTTTTTTGGAGCCATTTTCTATCAACAACAGATCATATTCTTGTTTTACCTAATATTCCCACCTATTTATTCCACTCTGTTTCTCCCAGGCCATAGCACACTGGACAATAGAATTAGAAATTTCAATAGCAACAAAAATTCAAATATATGACTTTTGATGTGATCAAAGCATATGACTGTAGTTACTGTCATCATTAGTAATCAAGTATAGATAACTAATAATACCAAAAGGATGAAGTTAACTAACTATATTTTCTCCTTCTCTCTCTCTCTCTTTTTAAGATTTTATTTATTTATTTGACAGACAGAGATCACAGGTAGGAGGAGAGGCAGGCAGAGAGAGAGAGGAGGAAGCAGGCTTGAGCCTGATATGGGACTCCATCCCAGGACCCTGGGATCATGACCTGAGCCGAAGTCAAAGGCTTTAACCCAGTGAGCCACCCAGGCAACCCTGTATTTTCTCCTTCTCTTAAATTATGGGTTACAACTTTGTCACTTTAATTATTTGCTAATTTGGAAATCTTTAGCATCTGTGCAAATCAGAATTCAATCTATCATATAATTGCAAAAGAAAGGAAAACCTGGATTTACTAAACACAAAAATAATGACTCAATATTAAAGAAGAAAAAAAAAGATTAAAGAAGACCAATGCTACATAGTTAGGATAGAAAATGTAATCAAGTTGTGATATGTCTGATATAATAGAAGGAAGAAGAATGGAAACGGGAAATTCTAGGAAATTTTTATTTTGTTCTGTTTTATATTTCAGAAATTGTTGTACATAGCATGTAAACAGTGATGAAGATGAAAATAGTTGGAAAAAACGAAACAGAAGCGAGTAATAAATGATATATTTGAATAGAATAAATAAAATTGTTGGGAGAAGTAAAAGAAAATTCCAAAAATTCTTCTATAGAAGATAAGAAAAATTAGAAAGGATCACATGCATACCTATTTCTTTTTGAAAATACAGCTGGATAAGCTTTAGCTGTGTAAATATTAAACTAGTTTTCATTGACAAGCCATATGAAAAATGTAGATGACAGATTTTAAGACTTTCAATATATCAGCTATTTTGATGAAGTCACAATGAGATCAGCAGGGATCAGAATTCTCACTTGCTGTATGATAATTGATCTCTAGGGAAGTCTTCTATATATGTCAGTAACATTAGGTAATATTTTACTTAGATTATTTTTATCCCTACTTCTTGATTCATTAATTATCTTAATCAAAAACCTGAAGCTTGGGGCGCCTGGGTGGCTCAGTGGGTTAAGCCGCTGCCTTCGGCTCAGGTCGTGATCTCAGGGTCCTGGGATCGAGTCCCGCATCGGGCTCTCTGCTCAGCGGGGAGCCTGCTTCCCTCTCCCCCTCTCTCTGCCTGCCTCTCTGCCTACTTGTGATCTCTCTCTGTCAAATAAATAAATAAAATCTTTAAAAAAAAAAAAAAACCTGAAGCTTTTGAAAAAGGACATTGATAGATTGGAAACTCAGGGAAATTATACATAATTATGGAAAAAAATTTTCATAAGTTTTTTTGGCAATGTTTGATAAACTCTCAGCCCAGTGTTTGAAGTAGTAACACCAAAAATTTCTTATTAGGATTTTAATAAATCAAACAATATAATACATATGCATTGGGAGGTTTTGAAATGGAACCTTCCAAAAACAGAATTCATGAGATCATAGAGATCATGATGAAAAAAAGTCAGGTAATTTTAGTAGAAAATGTCTATTGGAAAAATGCACACACTAGGCCAACTTTGAAAAAAAAATGTGTAAGTATGGGCAAAAACTATCAAGGTAAAAAAATGCTGAACTTTCTAGTAAAAGTTATAGCAACTGGAAAATATATAGATGAACAGAAGTAGTGATAATAAACAATACAAAAAGAATTTATTCTGAAAAAACAAATAATTGAATATAATAAGGTTACCTGCTTATAAAAGTTATAAAATTTTATATATTTAAAAACATAAACATTATTTCCTTAGATATTTTATGTAATCTGTAAGTTTTATAATGTTTAATATTTTATTTTTATTATTTTATGGGAAGTCACCTATTTTCTGCAAGGTAGAATCACTTATGTTGCGATGCCCTATTTGATATCACTCTAGTAATATATACTAGAGATCACTACCAAATAAAAAAACATATTTTACCCTATTTTCAAAACATTAGACAAATGTCATTTAGGGTATCTAATTAAGTATTATTTGATGTGTAAAATAGGACTGTATATTTATGAAGTCTTATTTGCTAAAGTTTTAAAAATGAGAAAAACATTATGGTATTAAACAATATTTTTGTTTAGGATAATAAAGCTAAATTGAGGTGAAACAATTATTGAAAACTAAATTTTCGATTTTTGTGTACCAGAATGCTATGTTAAATTAACAAAAGATTATGTATGTAAAAACACTTTGCAAGAAGTCTAGCCTATATTCTTTTTCCTTTCCTTATTTTTTTTTAAGATTTTATTTATTTATCAGCAGAGAGAGATACAGAGAGAGAGGGAACACAAGCAGGGAGAGTCAGAGAGGGAAAAGCAGGCCTCCAGCTGAGCAGGGAGCCCGATGCTGGGCTCAAACCCAGGACCCTGGGGTCATGACCTGAGCCGAAGACAGATGCTTAATGACTGAGCCACCCAGGTACCACATCTTTTTCCTTTCCTTAGAAAGATTAATTTAAATTTCTAAATGCAATCTATTGAACTTATAATTTTACAAGTTTTGTTATAAAAGTTACAAGAATAAGAACTTGACACACACAGATTTGTAAGTATATCTTGTAGACTTCTATGCTAAATGAACTTGTATTATCTACAAGTTATAAAATATTTTAAAATAAGATTATCAAATAATCTATGGAGATTTAATACTTGGAAAACCAAAATACAAGTGAAATATATATTTCTAATGAGAATTTATAAAGAATAGTTCTTCATATTCCATTCTAGAATTTATAACTTTAATATATTAAGGTATGGTATCATATAATATTTTGATATAATATGTAATATATAATATGTAATATGTAATATAAGTTTGCCAATACAGCTGAGGATTAGGGGTGCCAAATCCTGTTGTATTAAAAAATCTATGTATTACTTTGACTCCTCAAAAACTTAACTACTGAAAGCCTACAATTATTGAAAGCATTATAATATATAAACAGTGGATTAATACATATTTTCCATGTTTATATGCATTATATTCTGTATTCTTACAATAAAGTAAGCTAGGGAAAATGTTGTTAAGTAAATCATAAGAAAAAACTTTACAGTATTTCCTACTAAAAAAAAATCCACATGTAGGGGCGCCTGGGTGGCTCAGTGGGTTAAAGCCTCTGCCTTTGGCTCAGGTCATGATCCCAGGGTCCTGGGATCGAGCCCCGCATCGGGCTCTCTGCTCAGCAGGGAGCCTGCTTCCCCCTCTCTCTCTGCCTGCCTCTCTGCCTACTTGTGATCTCTGTCTGTCAAATAAATAAATAAATAAATCTTAAAAAAAAAAAAAATCCACATGTAAGTGGGTCCACCCACTCAGCGCTCCTGTTGTTTTAAATGTCAACTGTACTTACCAGGAAAGACAAAGATTGAGGCATTATGACTTAGGTTCAGAAATATGCATTCAGTGAAAGGCCATTTGTCTCTTACTGCTGGAAGATGGGGATACACTTATAGGCCTAAATGAGAGCATTTCAAAAAACCCAGAGCATTATGATCTGGTTACTCTTTGCCACAGTTTTCCAAAAACAATACTAATCTTGTTTCAGAATGAAGTCTCAGATAATAATTTGGAAGATTTTCTCAGGTCGGGCATAATTTTGAGGTTAGTAATAATTATATTTTTAAGAAGCTACAAATAGTTTCTAATGACAAAAAAAAGTCTCATGTGTGTAATATTAAAATATCATTGAACAAGTACTCCGAACAATCTGTACATATTTTCTCTTAATTCAGTAATTACAGGGACACTTGATAACTTTAGTTGTCACTATATGTATTAATTTATGAATAATCCTCGATTACAGTTCATTTACAAACAGAGGTCTGTAAATCTTAACAGGCTATCAAGAATTACTTGAACTAAGGATAAAAAAGGAGTTGGAGAAGCAAGAAATTAGTAAAGGAAATTATGCATTCCTTTGAAACTCAAGTTCTAGTTTAGTAATGAAAGCAAACATGTAGAAACAAAGCTAAAAGTTGAAATTTATAGTGTATAGTTCTCCAGTTGCCTAGTGTTAAGAGCCATATTTTGCTCCTTTTACAGATTTACACAAAGTTTTGATTTACTACTTTTAATTTTTTATTATTTAAAAACTTCAATTCCAGTGTAGTTAACATACAGGGCTGTATTGGTTTCAGATGTACAGTATAGTGATTCAACACTTCTGTACATCACCCAGGCTCATCATGTTAAGCATACTCAATCCCTTTCACCTATTTCACTATTGACTATTTTTTAATTGAAAGTATTTAATGCTTACTTCTGCTTCCCCTCACGTAGCCTCCCCCCCCCAAAAAAAAGGCTTAAGAACTCTATATCAGGGGGCACCTGGGTGGCTCAGTCAGTTAAGTGTCTGCCTTTGGCTCAGCTCATGAACGCACGGTCCTGGGATTGAACCTTGCGACAGGCTTCCTGAGAAGCGGGGAGCCTGCTTCTCCCTCTCTCTCTGCTTCTCCTCCTGCTGATGCTCGCTCGCTCTCTGTCAAATAAATAAATAAAATCTTAAAAAAGGTATTTTTTTAAACTATCATTTGCTTGGCTTAATCTCTTAAATTATCTCTTCATTGTATTGCATTCTTCCAATATGTTTACTGCCACTTTTTTGTCTTTGGCGTTTCATTGTTATCCAGCCAGATTCATTAATTCAGGTGAAATGATACTAAATTTGCTTATCCACATGACTTTCTTTTTGTCATTTCAAGATATTTTATTTTACTCTCTGCTATCTCCCCTTAGAGGACAAGTAGCATAGCTGTCTGCTGAATACTCTGGTTTTCTATAATATGCCTGATCCTGAAAAATAATTATTTAAGGCTGTTTAAGCTATAACAGCAGCACTTTTTGACAGTTCTAGGTTAATGTAACCTTGGAGAGTTTGAGCAGAACAAGAGTTCAACTAGGAAGAAACTTTATTTCTTTTCTCTAATATTTGCTCCACTCCAAGACCTAGCTAATTAAATTTACCTCATCTCTAATGAGGCCATTTTGCTAGGTCCCTCTCCTCAGCCGGCAATTTTTTTCTAGGAGCAATCTGAAAACGGCATGTTTTTTCTTCCATTAAAGCTAACTTAATGCAATATTGCTTACAAAATAATAATTTATAACCATAAGTATTTTCTTACTAGAAACTAGGAGTATGCTGTACTTATAATAAATGTACATAATTATGAAAATAATTTTCCAGTTGTTTTAGGTAAGCATTTAATAAAATTATAATTTATTGATATACTTAAACATAAAAATCAATAAAAATATATTTAATGGAAAAATATACACCCCTATATACATATATAATCCTTTAGCCTTCTTGGATCTTGATGAGATTTTCTTTGAAATCATTTTCTATGGTTAAATGACACATAGAATCATGAAAAGGGTTTAATTTGCAGCTCGAGACACTAGTGTAGAATGACAGAACTAATAACATTAGTTGCAGTGTCTCCCAAAATATTGGAACATAGTAGGTAAACAAAATAATGTATGCTTTGCATAAAGGGAAGTGAAAGAGACATTTGCAATTGGGTCCTCAAGAGAAATTTCAGGCAGCTTCTCCCTTCCTGCAAGAATTTGAATTGGGAATTTGACCACAGCTCCAGAGATTTGGGGTACGGAAAAATAGTCAAAGTCAATCATGTTTCCATTTTCCTTAGCACTGAGGGGTTCAGAGCCTGGCTGAAGCAAGTCAATTCCTCTTGGTAAAGAAACATTAAGTATTTAAAGAGAGCAACAAGAAATGAAACTCTGTTTTTCTCTTGTACTTGAAATGAGTGATAAGTACTGATATCCCTCTTGCTCTTTAGTCGTTTTGCTATAACCACATAAAAAAATCAGTGGTAGGATGAAGCCAGCACCGTAGAGAGCGGAACAGAGACAGATTTGGGTTCTTGATAGCACTGTTGATCTCTTGGACTAACGCTGAATGTCTGTTATTATAGTTAAAAAGCATTCTGTTTGAAAGGGAAGAACATATAGTAAAATTGAAGAAAAAAATTATGATGGAATGGTAATATTGTAACCAAATATAAGCAGCCAAATATAAAACAAACCCAAGCCTATAACAAAAATAATAAAAGTGACACATCTTTAAATAATTTATTTGAATGAAGATACAGAGCAGAATGAAGGGTGATCATTCATCTGGAATTTGTCTGGCATTAGCTTATAAATGTTTGTATTTTAAAAGCCTGTGTTCTGTCTAGTAAGAGACATTGAAGATAATCACTTTGTTATATCTGAGTATGCTTTCTTGCCTCAGATGAGATCACAGGCCTAAATGACACCTGCATTTCCGCCTGATGGAATGCTGAACAGAGGACCTATCCAGCCTATGTCCCGACTTCTCTCCCATAGAAACAGAGATAATACTTGTTACATAGCAATAGAAAACTAATAAGCTGACCATAACAGAAAGAATATCCGAGTTACAATTTTCTCTATAGTTCCAGAAGGCATGCTCGAGACTGGTTCACTGACAAGTGTGACATAGATTTGAAGAATTCAATATATATTTTTGGCCTGTTCCCCAAAACTATATTTTGGATTGAGCTTTAATCAGTCTACTCATTTTGTGGTTGTGACTCTGGATCCATTCTAATTCAAGAACTTGCTTACAGTCAACATTCTACGACTTATGTATATACACAGGAAAATAAATCACAAATTATGCAGTGAAAAAATACATATATATGTATATATACATATACATATATTTAAGTCCATATGTACACATATACAAAGCCATATATGCATACATACATTAAATAATATATAAATTATATAGATTTTGTATCTATATATGTATGTATATATTTAATTGTTTAATTCGAATGAGCATTATTTTCCAGGGGACTGTGTTCCTTAACTCTATTTAAAGCTACCATATCAATAACAGTTTTTCAGTGTCCTACCTGAACATAAAGGCTTAAATTGTAAAAATTCATCCAGGTTGTGATGAAACTTTCTGCATAATTTGACCATGTTGATTGTTTTTGTTTGATAAAAGAATAATAGTAATTTAAAAAAATAAATGATATGCATAGGCTTAGTCATGGGGAAGAAACAGTCTTCTAATTTCTAAACACAGAATAAAATAAGGGTGTGGGAAGCTAGCAATAATGGATTATATTTCAGTTGACACTAAAAAAATATTTAAGTATAGTTGATATACAATGTTTTATTAGTTTCAGGTGCACGACAAAGTGATTTGACAATTCTATATGTTGTGCAATGTTTGCCATGATAAATATTGTTATAATCTATCACCACACAATGTTATTATAGCATTAATGACTATATTCCCTTTACTGTGCTTTTTATTTCCATGACTTATTATTTTTTATTTATTATTATTATTTTATTTATATTATTTCCATGACTTATTTTACCTTTTAATCCCCTTCACCTACTTTACCATCCCCCTAATCCACTTACCCTCTGGCAACCACCAATTTTTCCCCTTTATTTATGAGTATGTTTCTGTTTTTGTTTGTTTTTGATTCCACATATAAAATAAATCATATGGTATTTGTTTTTCTCTGCCTGACTTATTTCACTTAACATAGTACCCTCTAGGTCCATCCATGTTGTCACAAATGGTGAGATCTCATTCTTCTTTTGTGGCTAATAATATTCCTCTTCCATTGTGTCCATGTGTGTGTCTGTGTGTGTGTAACATTTTCTTTATCCATTCATTTGTGGATGGGCATTTGAGTTGTTTACAAATCAAATCTTGGTTGTTGTAAATAATGCTATAATAAACAGGGGTGTGTATCTTTTCTAACTACTGTTTTTGTTTCCTTTGGGTGATATACAGTGGTGAAATTACTGGGTCATATAGTAATTCTATTTTTAATTTTTTGAGAAATCTCTGTACTGTTTTCCACAGTCATTGCCCCAATTTACATTCCCACTAACAGTGTACAGGGGTTCTCTTTTCTCCACATCTTTACCAACACTTGTTATTTCTTGTGTTTTTGACTTTTTTTTTTTTTTTTAACAGTAGCTGTTCTGACCGGTGTGGGTGATACCTCTTTTTTTTTCTGATTAGATTTTGATTTGCTTATCCCTGATGATGAGTGATGTTGAGCATCTTTTGATATATTTGTTAGACACCTGTATGTATTCTTTGAAAAAATATACAGTCCTCTGTCCATTTTTTAATTGGATTATTTGTTTTTTTGGTGTTAAGTTGTATGAATTCTTTATATATTTTGAATAGTAACCTCTTAACAAATATATCTTTTGCACATATCTTCTCCTACTTAGTACATTGCCTTTTTGTTTTGTTTATGGCTTCCTTTAATGTACAAAAGTTTTTTATTTTGTTGTCCTCCCGATACTTTAATTTTACTTTGGTTTTCCTTGCGTGAGAAAATGTGTCCATAAATAAGGCTGAGGACCAAGAGAATACTGCTTGTTTCTGTCTAGGACTTTTATGGTTTCAAGTTTCATATTTAGGTATTTTGTCCATTTGAGATTGTTTTTGTGTATAGTGTAAAAAAGTGGTCCAGTTGCTCTCTTTTGCATGTAGCTGTCCGGTTTTGTCAGCACTATTATGAAGAGACTGTCTTCCCTTTTTTGTCATAGATTAAGTCACCATCAGTTGACTCTTACTAGGTTTCAGTAAAGCATCTAATCATATCCAGGACCTAATCATGTAGATAGGCCAGTATCAACATAACATACTTACTGACAGTTAATAATGATTTATTAAATTAAGATGTGATTTATTTTCTATAGGTGGTTATAAAAAGGGGGAAAAATAAATATTTTCTAAAAATTGAAGATTTTAAAGGAGAGTGATTTATAACCATTTGTAATAAGAGGATATGATTCATCAAGTACCTTTCAATAAGAAGTAACTGCTGAATTAGTGACTTTTCACAATCTGCACAATTAACAATTAAGACAGATCAGAAAAATACCATATTTCAAAGTTTGAAATTGGACTTTTGTTAACATAAAAAACAAGCAAACACTATTATGGTAGAGATACTTTTTCCTTTTTGCTATATGGGTCAAATCCACGTTTTTTAGTTTAACTTACTATTTTCAGGTATAAGATACTTGGGAAAATCACCTGGAATAACGCAAGCACTCATCCACTCCAAGGCTTAGGTTTATATTTTCTGCTGTCTGTTATGCTCTAATTGACCCCTTTATACTCATACACTTAGAAAAACATTCTGAACATTTTACGCAAATGGACACCTCATCACTACGTCACCTTCCCCATCTTTTTTTTTTTTCCTTTTCAATTGTCTTTATGGCCTTTACTTCCATGTTTCTATGCTTTTGTCTCTTTTCTTCAACGTGACAGTATAGGTGTTATAAAACCTAGGGTCAAATACCCTGAAAGTTTAGTTATTCCACAGTATAAGGATACAACATAGTTTTATTAACATAGTTATTCATTGTATACCTATATCTTTGAAATATTGAAAAGAAAAAAAAAGTATTAATTGGAAGAAAACACGAGACAGTAAATTAGGATGTTATACCAAGAGGAAATATCTTTTACAAAAGGCATAATAAAGACTTGCGATTTTTTGTTTTTAGGTTTTTGTTTTGTTTTTGTTTTGTTTTTTGACATAAAAAGTAGAGAGAATCCATTGTCAGCAGATTGGCACTGCAAAAATGTCAAAGTACTTCAGGGAGAAGGAAATGATACTCAAGAGATATTGTAAAATATCTACAAAAGTGAATAGTGAGCACTGGGAATGGTAAATGCATGCTTAAATAGGATTAAATAAATATGATTAAATACTTTTCATTTGTTAACACTACAAAAGTGGATTAAAAATAACAGTGGAAAGTAGCAACCAGGTATTTTAGGATTTATAAGACATTTAGACACAAAATGTATGGGAAAAATGGCACAAAGGCTGGGAAACCTACAATGTAAGAATACTGCAATGAGCTTCTCACGCTGCATTCCGATGGGGATAATGCATGAAATCCAGGGACCAGTTGCAAATTAATAATGGGAATCCCTGAATCCTAGAGCATAGGGTACCTGAGCGGCTCGGTTGGTTAGGTCGATGGCTCTTGATTTAGGCTCAGGTCAAGAGCTCAGGGTCATGGGATTGAGCCCCCGGAGTCAGGTGCGTGTTCAGCAGGGAGTTGCTGGAGATTCGCAGCCTGTCCCCCTGGCTCATGCCCTCTCTCTGTCTCTCTCTCTCAGTCTCTCTCAAATGATAGATAGGTGATAGGACTAAGTCAATAAAATAGACAAACTAGAATCATTAAAAATTCCAACAAAAACCAAGAGTGGCAAGAAGAGAATTTTTTTTTTTTTTAAAGATTTTATTTATTTGGCAGAGGTCACAAGGAGGCAGAGAGGCAGGCAGAGAGAGAGAGGAAGGGAAGCAGGCTCCCCACTGAGCAGAGATCCCGATGCAGGCTCAATCCCAGGACCCTGAGATCATGACCTGAGCGGGAAGGCAGAGGCTTAACCCAATGAGCCATCCAGGTGCCCCGAGAATTTTTTTAAAAAAGATTTTATTTATGTATTTGACAGAGAGAGAGTGAGAGAGCACAAGCAGGGGCAGCTGCAGAGAGAGCAGGAAAAGCAGGCTCCCCACTGAGCAGGGAGCCCTACACAGGGCTCAATCCCAGGACCTTGGGATCATAACCTGAGCTAAAGACAGATGCTTGACTGACTGAGGCACCCAGGTGCCCCAGGAAAAGAATTTTTTTAAAGATAAGGAAGAAATAAAACTAATAATATTGTTATTTTTTCTAAACGTAGTTATAAAAAAAATAGGAAACTAATTCAAATTCCTCTCGGCATTTCTATTAACCAAATTTTAGTACATTTTTGAGGTGATAGTTCAATTTATATATTCTATGTATTTAAATGTTTAACTTAAAAGAAAAAAAACTGATATATTTGAAAATAATTCAAGGTGGTTATTTTGCATCAATATTTTCTTATTTTTCACTTCATGAATATCGTGCTAGGTTGTTGAACAATTTGGTATTATACAACATGTATATGTGTTTTTCTCTTGCTTAAGAGTCATAAAATACGAGTTAAAAGGCCCATCAGTGTAAATTAAAATACAGTAAATTATTTCATATATAGAACTTAAACCTAAATAATTTTTGTGAAAAAGTTACACAAATATAAAAATCATTTGTATATATGGCTTGTTTAGAGAAACAAACAAGAAATGATTGATTAACCAGCACCTTTTGTTATAAAATGTGACACTTCCTTTTCCTCGGAAGCAGCACTGCTGCGTATGTCTGACTCGGTTTTGGCAGCTTGAAGTAGGAGGACTATTTGAAACATCAAAATATCCAAGTAGCCAAGTATATCCGAGAAATATCGGCCACTGACTTTAAAATAAACAAAAGTGGCATTTTACCATGATTCTGTTCTTACTGGTTTATTTCTATAGCCAAAAAATAGTTCTTCTCCCAAAAGAAAAGAGGAGAGAGGAAAAAAAAAAAAAAAAAAGGTTTTCAAATATGGAATTGAGATTTTTTGTGTGTGTGAAGAAATTTTTTAACCATGAATATCACTATCTACTTGAAAAATTATCAAGTGCATTTTAGAAATTGTAGTCTGAGTAAAAGTTTCAAGATATGAATTATTTTAAACAACGAGTTTACATTTTAATTAAATTCCTATTTGTGTGACTTTCATACTATTGTAGCCTTAGGAAATAATTTTATGGAATAAATATGTAATGATGTGTGAAGATGTCCATTTTATGTTAAAATATGAAAAAACGGAAAGGAAATTATGCGTTTAAGGTTTTTTTTTTTCCTTTCTGTTACAGAGTTAAACCTCCTTGTCTCAATCATATATAGATACATTCAGTCATAGTCCTGTGATAATATTTTATGGTATATTAACCATTTGTGTGTATATGTCTTACAATGTGTTTTGTTTTCTTAATCCATTTACAGTAGTTTTATACTTAGGGAAATGTTCTATTTCTTCATAACCATCTTTATATGTATGCTATTTTGTAATACCTTTACCCTAACCCCTATCAGTTCCATCAGTATTACCACTTCTGATCTTTACCTTTGTGTTATTGAGATAATTTCTACTACTTGATTTGTCAGCTTTTAATTCCCAGCTACTACATAAGAGAAAATTAGGGAAATTGGTCCACTTGTACATTTTCTTATCCGTTCTTTTCCATTTTTATTTTTTTCTTATTTTTACCAGTTACATTCTATATTGAACTACCTACTGCTCCATTGTTTTACTCTTAATGTTATAGTTAAATATTCTCAGTGTTCACCTCCAGACATTTTCCACACTTTCCTAATCAACAATTTTTGGCTGAAACTTCTTCTCTAGAATATTTAGGAGTCGTCTTCTATAGAGACTCCTCAAGTCTAGAACTCAAGTTCTAATGTTCCAAACTCAAAAGATTTGTCTTTGTTCTTTTACTCAAAGGAAAGGTTGTGTAGATAATATATAATAGATAATAGATAGATAATAGATAATATATTCTTGTAGATAATATATTCTTGTAGATAATATATTCCATGGCCTCTCCTTAAGTATCTTCTTGAAGTAGGAACTACTTTCCAACAGGAAATTCTGCCTTCCAGAAGTATGATGCCAACCTGATTTAGTATTTTTAAGTTACCCAAACTATTATTTGTCTTTACTGGAATTATTTAGACTTAAAAATCATTTCATAATTTTTATCATTTCCTTTGCCAATTATTCTGTTTTCTGCCATCAACTGTTACTGTTTGTTTGTTTCTACGAGTGTTTGTGTGTCGTGTGCACTCTTCATGCTGCTCTTTCAAGGCTAAACTTGCTTCATCAGCCTTTTATTAGTTTCTCTAAATATATCAGGTAATTTTTAAAATTTATATAGGTCCTGTAGAAAATTCTCTGTCTTTTATTGCTGCTTTGACAAAGGACTTAAAAATAAGACCCTTTGTATTTTCTTGAGATCTTTCCAGTACCAGCTTCTCTTCACTTTTACAACTTGTATCTTACTAGTGATCTCTGAGATCTGCAGCCTTTGATATCAAAGATTATTTCAAAGCAACTTCCTCGGCTTCTACCAGCTGTTCTGCTTTGGTCAGTCATTCTTGCTCACAGCAGTTTCCTCTCAACAAATATGTTGAAAATTTATGAGATGGGCCCACCGTGGTCACCTCAAAATTTCCAATGTTCCCTGTTGCACTTTGAGGGCTTCCTACGTGGCTTGTCTTAGAAAGCTCTCACATGGTATCAACTTCATGGTCCTAAAAGGAGATGCATGGCACTCTCAGATTAGGAAATTCCATTGTATATTCTCTACAATAAGGATGCGCACAAGGTATGAGGATGGTTTGAACCACAAGGAATCATGCAGGAATCCACAATAAGTAGCAGGAGAGGAGCTTTTATTCCCCCGATAGCAGGACAACTCTAAATATCTCAGGCACGAAGGGGCATGAGGAAGCGGCTCACAGAACCTGGAAAGAGAGGTTGGTAAAGCAAGTCGTATTAAATGAAGTAGTAACATCCATGCAAGGGACACAGACAGACCAAATACCTCCCCGGGATACGTAGAGTGAAGTAAATAGATTTTGATCAATATAATTCCTCTCCGTGATTTCTTGCAAGGACTCTGCATTGCGTGTATAAAATCGGAAGCCAATGAGCACAGCTTCCCAAGGCAGAGGGAAGGTGTAGGAGTAGGAGAGGGAAGAGGAAGTAGAACCCCAAATGAAGGGGCGCTTGGGTGGCTCAGTTGGTGAAGCATCTTCCTTTGGCTCAGGTCATGATCACCAGGTCCTGGGAACCAGCACCACTTTCTGCTCCCAGCTCAGTGGGCAGTCTGTTTGTCCCCTTCCCTCTGCCCCTCCCCCCATCATTTGTGCTTGCTCTCTCTCTCAAGTAACTAAAATCTTTTTTTTTTTTTTTTTTTTTTTTTAAGAACCACAAATGAAAGATCTGTTAAAGTCCATCATTTTGCCCTTTCAGCTTTTCACTCTCATCCTTCCTTCAGGTAAAAGTTTGTGTCTCCATTTCAGGGCATACACAAAGTATAATCATCTGTTAGTAAATGTGTCATCATGGGTAGTATCAATTTGTATCCACTGTCATTCTTCTTATAAGGTTGTAGGAATAGGAAAGAAAAATGCATAATATAAAATATATAACTGCGATAGTCCTAGGCTTCCTAGCTAGCCATGAAGTATGTTAGTAAAAATAGACACCTTGATGTGTCTAAATAGTGATAGGCACTAATCATTCCATATCTTCCCTATCCTCTTCTACACCACAGATAAATTGAGTTCTTGACCTGGAGAAATAACTCAACATGTTGTTCCTGCACAATATAAGTTATTGTTGACTTTTTTTTTTTTTTTTAGTAGAAATCACAGTTTTCCACTGACCAAAATTATAAGGAAAGATTGTTGTAAGAAGAATCATAGTGAATTCATTCTGACTTCCAATGAGTCCTTCTGTTCCCTGCTAGGTATCAACAACATAATTTTCCCTAGTAATCCGGATCAACTAATATCATAGTTTCCATTTTGATTTGTTATCTAATCTGAAATGAGAAATGTCAAATGATGGGAAAAAATTTCATTTTCCAATTCATTGGATTCATTGCCAGATTCTCTGATGGTAGCTGTCTTCCTTTGACACTGTGGACTCAAGTTATGGGAATCAAACATTCTTCATATAGATTATTTAGGTACAGTTATAAGAAAAGAAAACATTCCTATCTCTACTCTTGGTTTTAGGGTTTATATTTCTGGCCATGGGAGAGACTGCATTATATGCTGGTTGCAGATTTGAGACAAATGCCTCATCATAAAGCCAATATCCCAATGCAACATGTTCATTTTGGCCCCCTGTTACTTTAACTGAGCCCTCTGAAAGTCATTACATGGCTCTTCCAGGTCGGATGTTTCTGGGGTTGATGGAATGTGTGATAAGACCAGAAAATTCCTTGCCGTGGAGTATACAACCACATTTACCTCACCATAAATTCCCTGGTAGGCAGTGTTTTATGTAATACCTTGGTAATTATCGCAATATTCTATAAATCTGTGAGTGATAGTACTGGCAGGAGTGCTATAGACAGAGCAGGCAAATCGACTCCCCAAATACATGTCTCTCACTGTGAGGATAACTGCTGCCATGATGGAAGTGGTCTAATGTAATCAATCTGCCAGCATGACACCGGATTACACCCTGTGGGGAGTGGTGAGCGCCATAATGAGAGTTTATTTGCACTTTCTACAGAGATTACCTGGATTCATTTTGGAAATTGAGAAACTTATGATTGATCTTAAGATCAATATTAAGATGTGATCTTAATCCCTGCATCCACTTTTCAAATGTTCTTCTCTTTTCGTTTCGTATCTTAATCAATGATATTTCAAAGTACTTACTCACTTGGGCTAGAATCTTAGAAACACTCTTGGTTCGTTTCTTTATTTTACTATCCATGTTCTATCAATACCTAAGTTATCAAATTTATATTCAAAACACCACAAAATATGCTCCCTCTTCTTCATTCTCTATAATACTGTCCCTCCCAGAAACTTTCCTAATATTCTTCATACCAGAGCAAAAGTCTTCTCTTGATCCATCGTATTTCCAGTCCCTTTCCTGTACACACTGCCCACAAACATATTTCTAAAACAAAATACAAATGGGACATTCAGTTTATTTTTTAATTAATTGAGTTTTCTTTATGGGTTATCATGGCATCCAAGACTCACTAAAATCTGCTTTCACTGTATCTTTCCTTCACTCCTCCATATTTATCTTTCCTCTCTTTCTAGGTTTAATATTTTAGTGACAGGGCACTGCAATATTCAGTGTTTTAGACTATAAAGATAATATGTAATGTGTTTCATGGTCTTCAATTTGGCAAAATAATATTCTATCAGTCAGTTTTCTACTTGAATATATATTTTCTCTCATTTTGTCACTTACTATTTATTCTTTAAATGTTTTGACATCTATATCCTCACAAATAAAAAAGCAAAGATTAAAAGTAGAAGTATTAAGTTTCACATAAAATGTATGGGCAGTTTTTTTTTTAACAAACCATTTGACGCAACAACAGTTTTTATAGTCTCTGTACCAGGTATAAATTGGTCTTTTAGGAAGCACATAACAATGCCAATTAACAAAGTATATATGTCCACTATTTATTTTCACACATAGCATACACAACATGACATTTAGTGTCCAGTCACCTTGTATAAAGGGTTTTGTTTTGTCTAGTCTTGCTTTGCTTTCCATTGATTAGATGGGTATGGAAGCAGAACTTCTTTGTCACTTCACTGGAAACTGTCTGGATAGCAACAGAGTGTATCATAAATCAATTCTACCAGGAGAGCAGCTCACAACCAAAGTCAATATCATGGTATAAAACATCTATAACAGGAATCGAAATGAAATAAGCCTCAACACTTTGCTTCTTCAGAGAACTTCAAATTTTTTAAAAATACATATAATAATATCATAAAGCCATGTGTTTATTATTTTTTAATATATAGTTAACAGAGCATATAAATGCTAAACATTTTATGGAAGAGAGAAATACTGAATTACATCATTGATTGTAGTATTAAGTTTGTTGTAGTATAAGATGTATAAGCATGCCCAAACAAAACTTCTACTAGATCAATCTAAATTATTCAGAATTCCATGCTCCACTAATAGACCCTACTTATTTATTTATTTTTTAATAAGCTACTCTGGATTCTGTTTAGTAGATATCGAACAAATTTGTGTTTTACTTGTCTATGTGTATATATATAATTTTACATATATATTAATTTTCCCACAGATCCCTCATTTCATTTGTGTCCCTGAATTTCTTGATTTCTCTACAAAATCAGAAATTAAAAAAAAAACTGTAATTTTAGTTCTTTGCAATTCTTGACATTTTAAAAATGTCAGACAAGTATTGCAAAGCAAAATATTAGTCATACAAGAGAAACAAAACTGAAAAAAAATCTAATAATGCCTTTTTTAATCTGGAAAGAAGTTCCCATTTGTAAAGCAATACAACTGTTATTTATTCAGTGATTACAGTATTTTAGAGATGCTGAAGAAAAGTAAAGAAAGATCATAATCTTAAAGAGAAAATTTTGGTCATTATAATTGCTATAATGAGTAAGTAATGCATAATTTTGGAGTGTAGTAGAATACATTCAAGGATTTACATAAAAATAAGGACACCTGGGTGCACTCAGTTGTTAAATGTCTGCCTTTAGCTCAGGTCATAATCTTGGAATCCTGGGATTGAGCCAGGCCTCAGGTTCCCTGCTCAGTGGGGAGTCTCTTTCTCCCTCTTTCTGCCCTTCCCCCCATTCATGTGCAAGCTCTGTCTCTCTCTCCCAAATAAATAAATAAATAATCTTTAACAAAAAAGAAAACTTAAGTAAAAGTAGAATTGAGAAGTTAGCAGAGACACTAAGAATACTTTCTATTTTCTTTTGCATATGCTTTTCTTATAAAATAATTTGCTTATTCTTTGGCTTCCTGTCTTTCATTAGATGTTCAGCAACCCAATCTAGTCTTTAATTATCCTTAGTGTTAAGACAGGACTTGTTTATAAATATTTAAGAGGGTTCCTACTCCAGTAGGATAGCAGTGATTGCCACATTCCTAGTGATACGTCTGTAACACCTGTTTCTTCTGTTTCTAATACTACTGTCACTATTTGTTATTACGGCCTTTTTTTTTTAAGATTTTATTTATTTATTTGACAGAAATCACAAGTAGGCAGAGAGGCAGGCAGAGCGAGAGAGGAGGAAGCAGGCTCCCTGCTGAGCAGAGATCCCGATGTGGGGCTCGATCCCAGGACCCTGAGATCACGACCTGAGCCGAAGGCAGAGGCTCTAACCCACTGAGCCACCCAGGCGCCCCATGCCATTTTTGATATTATTATCATCGTTGTCATCATTTTAAACAAGTAGACTTGAATGTTTATGAACAAAGTGTTAAATTTTAAACTCAACATAAAATAAAATATATAATAATATGTAAAATATTATTTCATATTAAAGTGAAAGAACACCATAACATAAGACTCATAAAATAGACTTCAGATGCCATTTCTTATGGCCATTGCCTTTTATATTCTACTAATATAAAAATAAATTTGTACATTTATTTCTAGTGTTGAGCTCATTTGGCAATATATCTTACATATGTACATACCAAAATAAAAAAAAAATACATGTACTTTACCTAACAATTCTCTCTCTCATACATGTGCTTAAGTAAATAAATTAATTAATAATTTGTATCAATTGCTTATTAGAAGTTTATTTAAAATTGTATCAAAGTGGTAATTGCCAATGTTCAAGGAGAAACTGCTGAATAAAACACAGCCAAATTACTTAACGAAATATGTTATTATTAATATATGTAGGCCTATGTTTGTTAATATGGAAATATGTCTAAAATTTATAATAATCAGTTTATGAAAAGCGTATTGATTCAGCCAACATTTACTAAGTGAAAATATATCAGTAAACAGTAAAAATATAATATATAACAATTTAATTAAGAAGTCAGTGAGAAGAGCACCAGGGTGTCTTAGTCTTTTAAGCATCCCACTCTTCTTTTTGGCTCAGGTTGTGATCTCATGGGTCATGAAGATTCTTGAAGATTCTTGAAGACCCAAGATGTGTCTTGAAGATTCTCCCCGTCTCGCCCTCCTCCCACTTACACTCTCAAGTAACTAGTCCCTTTCCTCTCTCTCTCAAATAAATAAATAAAGCTTTAAAAACAAAAGTAGTGAGAATTAAGAGGCAGAAATAAGATACATCAAGTGTATTGATTATTGCGGAGAATACAGAATGCAACCTTGCCTGAGGGGTTAGGGGACATCAAGGAAAATGAAAAATTAAGAAAAATGAAAAGAAAAAAAGAAGAAAAATTAAAAAAATAAGAAAAATGAAAATTAAGATGCAATACACATAAGGAGAAGGATTAGGTCAGTGAGCTGGCATGTTGCAAGAACATATCAAGCACATCCTCCACCTCTCTCGACCCTGGATCAGTGTGAGGAGCTTATCTGGACCGTTGTCCAGTTTAGTGAAGGACAAGTCAGGTTTAAGAGGGTAAAAGAATACACAGAGCCTGGTACGGATTTTGGATTTGATCAAAAGTAAAAGGTCATAACGACAAAAACGTTTTAAAAGTAATTCAGTAGTAAAGTCAATAGCTTATCTAAATTTATATTATAGCTTTGAAGAGATATACATAAAAAGGTTAAAAAAAAAGAAGTTAACAGAGCAACTAAGGGTAGATATAATGAAAGATGACTTTGGTTTTACTCTTTATACTTTTTAAAAATTATATGATATTTTTCAAATAACACTTAAGACTTTTCTAATCAAAATAATCAGTGTTGTTAAAGCAGGTAACACAAACTGCACCGTACCCTATACCTGAAATTTTTGATTGTTGACTTCTGGCTATAGTGCATGTATTTATGACTTCCCCTTAGACCTAGTTAGACTAACTCAGGTTTCTCTACTCTGGCTGTAGAGTTGAGTATGGGTTGTAGAGGGACCGGTGTTTATACTCAAGATAAAAAAAAAATACAGACTTGATCTTGGCATTATTGACTTTAAGTTTAAAAGTATATGGGCCTTGGGCGCCTGGGTGGCTCAGTGGGTTAAAGCCTCTGCCTTCGACTCAGGTCATGATCTCAGGGTCCTGGGATCGAGCCCCACATCGGGCTCTCTGCTCAGTGGAGAGCCTGCTTCCTCCTCTCTCTCTGCCTGCCTCTCTGCCTACTTGTGATCTTTCTCTGTCAAATAAATAATAAAAAAAAATCTTAAAAATTAAAAAAAAGAAGTATATGGGCCTTTATTTATTTTATTTATTATTTTTATCCTCAGGATATAACATACTGCTTTGCAGTTTGAAGAACAAGAATATGTTTTGAGTAAGACTGACTAAACCATTCCTTTTTTTTTTTTTTTTTTTTTGCTTTCAGTTCTACCCTTCGAAGTTTTTCTCAGGATCTGCCCTACTTTTCCAGCCTTCAACTAGCATAATAACTTTGTGTCGTTTCTTGAGACTGTTTTTATTAATGCCTTACAAGAACTGTTTCCATAATTCTGCCCATGATTCCTGAAGCGTAGGTCTTCCTGATATTTCAAGCCAACCTTGGAATTCTCCTTCTTGCTAACTTGATTCATAATTTTCCATCAGTTCACTTCACACCTGGGCCATGCTCCACTTACTTCTCAAATGACAAATTGCGCGCTAGAAGCAGTTGCCTGAGATTGACAAAAAGAAATTTTCCAACCATGAAACTATATTTAGTCCAAAGACTAAGATTTTTTTTTTTTTTTTAAGTAAAAAGAGAGGACTTCTTGATTATATAACCCCAACATGAAAAAAGAATTTTGAAACTCTGGAAATGTTTTTCAAATATATGTGGAAACATTCATTATAAATATTATGGAGAAGATAGCTATTTCTTTTTTTCTTTTTTTTTTTAAAGATTTCATTTTTATTTATTTGAGAGAGAGAGAGACAGTGAGAGCAGGAACACAAGCAGCGGGAGTGGGAGAGAGAGAAGCAGGCTTCCCACTGATCAGGGAGTCTGATGCGGGGCTTGATCCCAGGACCCTGGGATCATGACCTGAGCTGAATGTAGATGCTCAACCACTGAGCCACCCAGGTGCCCCACCTTTTTATAATCTCTAGTAATACCTGTTTCTGTAAGAAAATGCAGTTGGGTATTAAGTGCATTAGTCAGACTGGTCAGAAAATCTAGTTGTAGGAATTATTTAAATATCCTTAGAATATGAAGTGGGGCACCTATAGTGGGTGAGAGACACAATTTTAACCTTAATGGATAGGAAGATGAGACTATTTACACATTTTCTGTTATTTTATTTTATTTTATTTTACTTGATGTTAAGTGAGAGAGGAGGGGTGAGATATTGAAATTGGGGAGAAGGTAACCATTGGTATGAGAGTCTACAGAGGCTGAGGAAATGAAGCAAGGGCTTATAGCTTTTGAACAAGATTATAAAAATTTGTACAGGATTTAAAAGAGTTAAGATTTTTAAGAAGAGGTGTTGATTTTAGAGTGTAGGACATAAACGGTAGCAGAGTGGTGACATTCCTTCACCACATAGAGAATCTCATTTAGTTCTGAAACAGAGTCTAGTATATGTGTGGTTAGGAGCACAGCAGCTAGCGGTGGACTGCTTCAGTATAAAATTTGGTTCTGACATTTAAGAAGTGCTTGCATGTCCAAAGTGTGTGACTTGTAAAATTTATTTTTCTCTGACTCAATCCTCATCTACAAAATGGAGATGACGGTATCTATATCAAAAAGGAGTTTTAATACTAAACACATTTTTAGACATTGTCTAACACATTGTATTGAAGTTATTATTATAACAACTTTATGCAATATATAATAGAATTATCCTCACTTTATAAATGAGGATAGTCCATAGTGAATTAGACTTTAAAATAAAGCCCAAACTACTTAGTTGGACTGGAACTTTCAAACGTCTGCGTATGTTTTCAGCCTGTCTCTTCCCATTCTCCTCTTAGTTGCTCTTTTCTCATCACTTAACTTTTTATGTTCTTCGGAGGTCGAACTTCTCCCTCTCTGGTTCCTCAGACAGGAATGCTTTCTACTCAGCCCTTCTGATATGTTCCTTCTTCTCATCCACCACCAGGGTTCAGCTCATCTGAAACTTCTGTTCCGTTGGTCTCCATTATCTCCTCAGTAGGAAGCGATTTCTCTTCAACACCATTCCAGAATCCCTCGGTCCCATTACTGCTGGAGTTTCACTAGAAGAAAAAACAAAACAGAAGATGTGTCATAGTCCATAAGCAACAATTTCATTAAGACAGAACATTATCAGGGGCGCCTGGCTGGCTCAGTGGGTCGAGCCTCTGCCTTGTGCTCAGGTCCTGATTGATCTGAGGGTCCTGGGATCCAGCCCCGCATCGTGCTCTCTGCTCAGTGGGAACGGAAGCCTGCTTCCCCCTCTGTCTCTGCCTGCCTCTTGGCCTACTTGTGATTTCTTTCTCTGTCAAATAAATAAATAAAATATTGAAAAAAGAGAGAATATTATCAGATCACAATCTGTGAAATGGTGGAGAAAAATTGGTATCAACATTTAAAATGTTTCAAAGCTGCCATGTGTCTCTCTACTATTCATCAATTGGTTTTTCTCTAGTATTTAACTGACACTTAATGAGATTTTACATGTATATCTCTTATATACCGTATTTTTTTAAAAAAGGTATAAAATAGCTTAGGTTTATAAAAGATGGATTTTTAATACTCTTAAGTGCAAAGCAGATAGAAATTTCTGTTGTAAATGACTCAAGTATAAAAGAGCAAGAATTATAACCAATGCTTGTGCTTGTGATATAGCATAAGAAACATTTCATGTAAGTCCACACGAATCCACCTGGCATCTTGAAAAAAAAGTAAATTGCATTGTCCCAAGTGAGACTGAAATTATTTTTACACATCTCTACTCACTTAAGTAAAATCATAATCCTCTTGACAAATGTCCTTATCTTTTCCAGCACTTTACTATGTCAGAATTAATCAGAATATCAGATATGGAAATAAGCAACTCTCTTGATCTAATTCAAAGGAATCATTTGGACCAATTTAGGGAAGGAAGACATATCCATGTTTTTGTAAAGGTAAAAACAGTAAGATAACCTTAATAAAGGGAATTTAACATAAAGACAAAATACTATAACAATTATATTGTGGAACCACATCACACATACATTCAACTTAACTGTATTTAATATTCTTGATTGTATATGCAGGGACTTTGGAAAAAGTCAGATTGGGATTTTTTTCAAAGATAGAAATAGCAATTAAATAGCCTGGACAATTCTTATTATCAACCCACTTACTGAATTTATACCCAAAAGTGAGCCTGAAATAATTAGATTTGCTCCTTCCCTTAGGTTCAGAAGCCCCTGGCCCAGAATTAGATCTCTCCTAATGCTGAAAGTGATTCTAGATATTTAAGGAAAATTTTAAATTTAATATAAAGCCCCCCAGTGTAAGACAACTACTTCAGCTGTTGCAAAACAAAAGAGCTATCTCTTTCAATCCTAGAGAAAAGCTTCAGTTGAATTATAGCCAAGCATATGAGAAAAAGTGTGTAGGTCTTCAACATCACAACTTGCTAAGGAAATTTGAAGGTTAATTTGAGTTTAAATGATTTCTAGGTTGGTTTTTAGACTAGGATTGCCAAAGATGGTTTTGCTTTTATTTGATTGTCGAGAAATTTTGGCTTTAGATCCTGACTTTTCCAATATAATCAACTACACAGTATTTAGAAAGAAGAGCGATTCTGTTCACTTTTGGCAACCATCATCATTATATTTCATTTTAATGAATATTTGCTAAACAAGTTTATGGGGTAGGTGTTGTAATTCTGCTCAGAACTCTGAGATGTTGAAAGAAAATTAAAGCACATTTCATTTCACTTTATTACCTTCATTCTTTGTTTTACTTGAACCTATATTTCTGGTGAAATTTTTACAGTCTTGTGTTCTATTACCTTCCTTTTTTTTATATTCCACTTTCCTTAATATTTGAATTTGCTCATGGCCCAAACCTCTTTTCCCTTATTCATTCATATCTTTATATTTCACATTTACATATGTTCCCATACTCTTAAGAAAAATTAAACACCATATTGCTAATGTATTTAGTTCAGTGTATCAATTCATAGCTCTGCTAACACAATTTCCTGTAGTATGTGCATTTTTAGAATAGAGTTCACCTTAGCTACTTGTCATTATCATTATTTCTGTATGAAATTGATTAGTGATATATTTTATAGCCCTTATGATATTTTAGCAATGCTACATAAATATATTCTATAGGTAGCAGGATGATTATAAAGAGGTGGTGTTTCCTCAGACTCCCCAGAGAATCAGTTTGATCTGTAAGTCACACAGATTTGAACTGACTAGAGATGTACGAGATTGCTAAAATTAGTTTACCAGGCCTACTTTATTGTTTATTACAGTAGTTTCATTTAGCATGTTCAGGAATATCAATGATATCAATAGAGTAATACAAATCCTTTAGAAACTTGAAGCCCACTATCCTGTGTCATATATATATATATATATATATATACACACACACACACACACACACACACATACAGATATATGTGTATATATATATATGTATTTAATATTATTCAAATATTTGGTGGCTCTATGGCTTAAATCATTTCTACTTTAGATAAATTCATATAGCAAATATAGTTTTTATATAATAAACAAGAAAGACAACCTTGCATTTTCAGCAAAGTATTAAATTGTGCCATCCTAATTTGAGGACTTATTTGAACACTTACTCTAATGGCTAAAAAATGTTAATAAAAGCAAACACTTATTTCCAGCCATCGGTATCCCTTATTATCTGTAAATAAAATAGATATCATCTCATGTTACAAAATTATGCTCTTGGGATACCTGAGCGGCTCTTTCGGTTAAGCACCCAAGACTCCATGAAGCCTGCTTAAGATTCTCTCCCCCTCTCCTCCCTCACCTCTCTCTCTGTCTCTCAGAAACAATAGCCCAGCATTCTTCTACTTTGACTCCTAAGTGTGGAACCCAAGCCCCGAGGCAGGCCCCACTGGGCTCCGTCTGATAACATCACAGTTATTGCTTCAGTTATTTCTCTTATGAGTCCCTAGATCTATTAAAATGCACTTCATCAAATGCAATAATCTATCTTTTCTAGTTCTTTCCGGCAAAAACATATTCTTAAAATCTGCATAAGATAGCACACTTCAGAGTATCACCATTACATATAACTAGTAAAGGAATAAAGCAAATGAATCCGGGAAAAACAGACTGGGAGAGGATTTTAGATGTCATTATCTTAAGACTTCATTAGGTTATTCTTTGTTATTCAACTCTTGAAAAAATTGATGCTAAGAAATTTAATGCTTTATTAGCAGGGCTTTCCATTCTAATGGATTTAATTCCTTGGGGCAGTCAGTTTTGTTACTTGGGAATATAATGCAGAATTGAAAGCTTCTGTAGCAGGCTGTCCGTATGCCTTGGACCAAGAATGAAGGTAATGGTATAACCTGGAGATGCTTTAAGGCTATTTTTGTCGATTCCACTTGAAGATTGGCCCATTCCTTCTGGCATGCATTTCAACATTCTACCATTGTCCTACAATTTTCTGGTGTTCATTTGTCACACTGACAGAAACCAGTTTAAAATTTAAATCCATATCCCTCCTGAATCCCGTAAAAGAGTTTGTAGGCCAGAGCTTGTGCAGTGACGGATGAGGCCCCTGTCAGGTGCCAGAAGATCCAACCAAATTGCTCAACAAGTTTCTTAACAAGATAAACAATAAGGCAGATTGCAGAGAAACAAATGACGGATCATAAGGTTGCTTCCACGGCATTCTTCATATTAGTCCCCTAAAGTCATTTCCACAAATAAGCCATTTCAAAAGTAGGAAGTATTCCTACAAGTATATTGATATTTAATTCTCTCCTAGCTCGTTCAGCTTATTATTGGTGGAGAAGGAGCACACAATTGAAATATATGGTAAAAGATGCCTAAAAATACACTTTAATTTAATCAAACAATTTCTGTATCTCAAGGATATAGGTTGATAAGATTTGATTTTGTACTAACTCTGCTATGAGTTTATACATCATTATAATCCAGTTCTCTTTGCAGATTTCCAACATCAAGACTATGCCTCTTAAATTTTTTTTTTCCTTTAAAGTGGCATATCTCAAAATCTGAGCCATGGAAGTTTATTGTTGCATATTTTCATTTCAGTAAAAACCACATTAGACTGAGTGATATCTTAAGAGAATTCCCCCCCCCAAAATGCATATTTAAGCCCACCAAAGAAATTACAAAAGTATATCATCAAGTCAGAACTATATTAATGATTTTATCTAGACACCTGAAATTACTATGTGTATCTGCTTCCTCTTATGACAGAATATATGCATGCCCAGACTAAACCACTTGTCACATGCATTTTTAAGAGGGGGAAGGGCAGAGGGAGAGGGACAGAGAGAATCCCAATGTCATGTTGCTGAGATCATGATCTGAGCTGAAATCAAGTGTCGGACATTTAACAGACTGAGCCACCCACGCGTCCCTAGGCACATGCAATTTTACCTGGTCTAAGGGTCTGTAGTTTGAAAAATATGTCAGTTTGTCGGTCTTACCCACTTAGTAATTGTAATACCTTCTTTGAAGGTTTAATTTACCACCTATCACTTAAGTGTTCACCTTTGTTATTTGTTCATTCAACAAAATATAACAACTAGACAAGAAATTAAAGGCTTGTGTTCCTGGAGACTACTATTAGCTTCAGATATAACACACCAATATGCACCATACCTTACCTTAAAGTACCAGGAGCGTTCTAATGGTGGGCTTATGTATTAAGTATAACTGCTTTTTGTAAAATAAATCAGATAATTAGATTAGTTCAAGGTTTTATACATTTTTGTCCTTGAATTACAAGCAAATATTAGTTGTATCATTTTAGATAATTTGAAAACTTGTTAAAAGTTTTAATGCCTATCATTTACATGAAATCACAAGGCGGTAAGAACTATAAAGGTCTGTGTTGACATCCTATTGTGACCTACGTGTTACAGAGAAGGAAAACAGCAGATGATGACTGAAAACATATTGGAGAATAATACTTACAAGGAACAATTGGTCATTAAATAATATTAGAAGTACATTTTCTATTCATTCATAAAATACATTAATATTACACAGGGAAAGTGAAATCATTAGAAATATAATTATATTGATTCACTTTAACTTCAATATACCACTAATCCACAGAGATGGGAAACACCCATAATGTAATATCCCTAATGGAATGAGATTGAACTGTGTGCAATTTAGTTTTTAAGACAAAAAGAGATATCCCCTGAAACACATACACAAAACATATTACAGAGATTTCAGAGGACAAAAACCTGTAAAGTTTTGATACTCCCTGTGACAGTTAATGTTCCTGAAAATAATGACACAGCTAGAAATGTGTGAAGACTTCATAAGAAAAGCATGTCATACTTGTCTATGAGATTAAGTTTCCACCAGAAAAATAGCTTCGTTAAGTGCATAAGACCAGGGATAAACTAGCTATTCTAACGGAAAGGACATAAATATAATTGCATTTGTCATGCCCATGAGCACTACAGCCCAGTGTTCTGGTGGTGACACTCCAGAGCATCGTTCCTTTCTCCTTGGCTCTTCGAACATTTCAAACGTAACATTTCTGAAAGCTCTCTGTTCCCACCATATCTAACATCCTCCTTTCCCTTTAATTATAAGTAAATTTATTTTCATTTTCCCCACCACTTGAGTGTTGGTGATTTTGACTTTTCATTATAACCATACTTCCAAATTCAGGTATCAGCTCTTTCCTTCGAATGTCTCCTGCTTTAACTTCCTCCTTTTCATTACTCTTTTACTACTCTAGTTCATGAATATATCATCTTATACCCGGATTACTGCAATATTTTCTAATGTATTTACTCAGTCTCCTGTTTCTCCACATTTATATTTCAAACCAATCGCTACTGAAATAATCATCATAAATTAACACTATGGACACACTCCTGCTCAAAAATGTCAATGGTCTCCCTTAATGAGAAAAGATGGCTTCAACACTTAGACCAACATCCAAGGACCACCATATCGGAACTTGGGCAGGCTGTGTAATGCAAAAGTATTGTCCCTCAGTAATGAAAACCACTGGGTTGTAATTATTTAAGATCATTGAAAAAAATATGTTAGGTAGCTAGAATGATTGGAGGAAAGAGAACGCTATTAATTTAATGGCAATAAGTTGGAATAAGGAAGTATATCCTAGAGCTTAGATCCCACAATTACAAAATATCTATGAAAACACCCTATGTTGGTGTTTGGAAACAACACTCCATGAATATATTTTTATGTTTCTACATGGTCAGAGCTTTGAGAGCATCTTTGCTCTGGTTCTTGGGTTTAAGGAGGATTGAATGGGAAACATGACTTTGAAGTTAGACATTGTATATTACTACAAGGTAATATAAAGTGGCCTCTTCACTGGATCCATTTACTTAGATTCTAAGAACAATAAATTTGGAGTCATTTCTTTATCTTTCAGACTCACAAAAGAGCTAGACACCTTCTCTCCATTTCCCTTAACCTTTCCCAGAGAGGATTTGTCTGTATCCCAGAACAAAGGTCTCCTTCACTCTATCTCCAGAGGGAGAGTGGTCGGATGTACGAGCTGTCCTACACATGCTCTGGGTTTCATAATCACATCTCCCCCAGTGCAACCACAGCATGCAGTGACATTTCGCTCTCATTGCTTTATACAGCAGAGGACTTGGGCACAGGGAATCGGTGCTGGTCAGATTTCTCTGTGAGTAAATAAAAAATCTATTTTCTGATCCAGAAATATGGTGTTCCTGTTAATAGAGGGTAGACACATATGGATATAGATGATATGGCTACAGATTGTTATAGAGAGATAGACCCACACATACTCTCTGTATAGGCACATATATAAACACATGTATGTGCATGTACATATAAATGTGTGTATACATTTATACATGTATGTATACATATATACATCTATACCGGGGTCTTCTGCTATCTGAGAGAAGAGCTTTCCTATGGAAACTTCTGTAAGCTGAAACAATTTGGGTGAAGAAACAGTTATCATTAATTTATATTAAAAATTTTTGAACATTTCCAGACCCCCCAAAAAAACCTCTCTTAAGTTTTTCTGGAAAATTAAGGCACATCTTGCTAAGAATGCCCAAAATAAATTGAGATAAAGTATATGTTCACAGACACGGTTCAGTGGTTTGAGATGCTGGGTGTAAGCGCTTCGGGGGGCACTCTGGGTGCTGGGGGGTGAGTTTGCTGCAAAATGCATGCTAAATGCTATTTTTACTTTTCACCTTTTCCTGCAAAAGCGAAAGTCCTTTTCACATTTCTTTTAGTTAACAAAAACATGTCAGATGTAGGTTTTTCAAAAAAGCAAAGTGGCCTAGTATGACCTTTTGAAAAGTGGGGTATGCCTGCTTGAGTGTGTGTGCGTGTGTGTGTGTGTGTGTGTGTGCATTTGTGTGCATATGTGTGTATAAAACTACAGCAGGCTGTCCCACTAACAGTATAATACCTAAGGTCCTGCATAGTTTCAAAGCTAACTGTTAGTATCAATTACCTAGTCAGAGTAGTAGTCACTATAAATAGGATTGGGCTAGTCTTCTCAAATAGGATTTTTGAAGCAATGATCTATTTCATAAATAAAACAATGCAACTTAAGTAAGCATCATGCAGTGTCAATATTAATGATTTTCAGCTATTGAGGATAAACTGGGTAAAGAAAAAAAAAATGCACATCCCAAAATACAGAGAGAATACTGTATCGTCTACTGGAAGAAGCAGTTAGGGAGATAAATATGAATTTTTGATCCATAACAATAGGAAAATTCCCATTACCTGGCACTAATTCATACCCTCTGGCTGCTGGAGTTGCTAATTTTGAAAAACATGAAATTTGAAATTATGTTGAAATGGCGTGGGGTTAAGGTTGAAGGTACTTTAAAATAAAATGAATTTTTCACAGTTATGTTTGTATATGCATACCTCCCATAGATGTTTTCTGGTCTTTGTCCCACTCCTAAAGGTGGTGGTTTATACCCCATCTATGGTGATTAAATGCATTGAGTGAAATAGGTATTTCAATAGGTATTAGAAGTAGTGGAAGAGGAGGATAGAGAAGGAATGCAAGCAAAAGACAGGTGTTCTTGGCCAAAAGAAATTGTGGTGAGACCTGGGCGTTATATGCAACTAATGAATCATTGAACACAACATCAAAAACTAATGATGTACTATATATTGGCTAACTAAACATAAAAACAAAAATAAATGTCACATTTCCACAGCTGGAAAAAAAAAAGAGAGAAAGTGTGTAATCCAGGTTCTTAAGCTAGTTCTAAAACATAATGCTGTGTATTTTTTCTTGTTCTTTTTTTAAAAAAATATTTTATTTGAATTGAATTAACATACAGTTGTCTTTTTTAATTAATTAATTTATTTTAATGAACATATAATGTATTTTTATCCTAAGGGGTACAGGTCTGTGAATCACCAGGTTTATACCTTTCACAGCACTCATCATAGCCCATACCCTCCCCAATGTCCATATCCCCACCACCCTCTCCCATCCCCCCTCCCCCCAGCAACCATCAGTCTGCTTTTTGAGATTGAGTCTTTTATGGTTTGTCTCCCTCCCAATCCCATCTTCTTTCATTTTTTCTTTTCCTACCTCCCACCAACCCCCCCACATTGCATCTCCACTTCCTCATATCAAAGAGATCATATGATAGTTGTCTTTGTCCGATTGACTTATTTCACTAAGCATTATACCCTCTAGTTCCATCCACATCGTCACAAATGGCAAGATTTCATTTCTTTTGATGGCTGCATAGTATTCCATTGTGTATCTATACCACATCCTCTTTGTCCATTCATCTGTTGATGGACATCTAGGTTCTTTCCATAGTTTGGCTATTGTGGACATTGCTGCTATAAACATTCGGGTGCACGTGCCCCTTTGGAGCACCACGTTGGTATCTTTAGGATATATACGCAGTAGTGCAATTGCTGGGTCGTAGGGTAGCTCTATTTTCAGTTTTTTGAGGAAACTCCACACTGTTTTCCAGAGTGGTTGCACCAGCTTGCATTCCCACCAGCAGTGTAGGAGGGTTCCCCTCTCTCCGCATCCTCACCAGCATCTGTCATTTCTTGACTTGTTAATTTTAGCCATTCTGACTGGGGTGAGGTGGTATCTCATTGTGGTTTTGATTTGTATTTCCCTGATGCCGAGTGATGTGGAGCATTTTTTCATGTGTCTGTTGGCCATCTGGATGTCTTCTTTGCAGAAATGTCTGTTCATGTCCTCTGCCCATTTCTTGACTGGATTATTTGTTCTCTGGGTGTTGAGTTTGCTAAGCTCTTTATAGATTTTGGATACTAGCCCTTTATCTGATATGTCGTGTGCAAATATCCTCTCCCATTCTGTCAGTTGTCTTTTGGTTTTATTAACTGTTTCCTTTGCTGTGTGAAAGCTTTTGATTTTGATGAAATCTCAATAGTTCATTTTTGCCCTTGCTTCTGTTGCCTTTGGCAATGTTTCTAGGAAGAAGTTGCTGCGGTTGAGGTCAAAGAGGTTGCTGCCTGCATTCTCCTCAAGGATTTTGATGGATTCCTTTCTCACATTGAGGTCCTTCATCCATTTTGAGTCTATTTTCATGTGTGGTGTAAGGAAATAGTCCAATTTCATTTTCTGCATGTGGCTGTCCAATTTTCCCAGCACCATTTGTTGAAGAGGCTGTCTTTTTTCCATTGGACATTCCTTCCTCCTTTGTCAAAAATTAGTTGACCATAGAGTTGAGGGTCTATTTCTGGGCTCTCTATTCTGTTACACTGATCTATATGTCTGTTTTTATGCCAGTACCATACTGTCTTGATGATGACAGCTTTATAATAGAGCTTGAAGTCTGGAATTGTGATGCCACAATTTGGCTTTCTTTTTCCATATTCCTTTCACTATTCAAGGTGTTTTCTGGTTCCATATAAATTTTAAGATGATTTGTTCCATTTCTTTAAAAAAAATGGATGGGATTTTGATAGGGATTGCATTAAATGCATAGATTGCTTGAGGTAGAATAGACATTTTCACAATATTTGTTCTTCCAATCCATGAGCATGGAACATTTTTCCATTTCTTTTTGTCTTCCTCAATTTCTTTCATGAGTACTTTATGGTTTTCTGAGTACAGATTCTTTGCCTCTTTGGTTAGATTTATTCCTAGGTATCTTATGGTTTTGGGTGCAATTGTAAATGGGACTGACTCCTCAATTTCTCTTTCTTCTGTCTTGTTGTTAGTGTAAAGAAATGCAACTGATTTCTGTGCATTGACTTTATATCCTGACACTTTACTGAATTCCTGTATAAGTTCTAGCAGTTTTGGAGTGGAGCCTTTTGGGTTTTCCACATATAGTATCATATCATCTGCAAAGAGTGCTAGTTTGACTTCTTCTTTGTTGATTTGGATGCCTTTAATTTCTTTTCGTTGTCTGATTGCTGAGGCTAGGACTTCTAGTACTATGTTGAACAGCAATGGTGATAATGGACATCCCTGCCGTGTTCCGGACCTTAGCGGAAAAGCTTTCAGTTTTTCTCCATTGAGAATGATATTTGCGGTGGGTTTTTCATAGATGGCTTTGATAATATTGAGGTATGTGCCCTCTATCCCTACACTTTGAAGAGTTTTAATCAGGAAGGGATGCTGCACTTTGTCAAATGCTTTTTCAGCATCTATTGAGAGTATCATATGGTTCTTGTTCTTTCTTTTATTGATGTATTGAATCACATTGATTGATTTGTGGATGTTGAACCAAACTTGCAGCCCTGGAATAAATCCCACTTGGTCTTAGTGAATAATCCTTTCAATGTACTGTTGTATCCTATTGGCTAGTATTTCGGTGAGCATTTTTGCATCTGTGTTCATCAAGGATATTGGTCTCTAATTCTCTTTTTTGGTGGGATCCTTGTCTGGTTTTGGGATCAAGGTGATGCTGGCCTCATAAAATGAGTTTGGAAGTTTTCCCTCCATTTCTATTTTTTGGAACAGTTTCAGGAGAATAGGAATTAATTCTTCTTTAAATGTTTGGTAGAATTCCCCCGGGAAGCCATCTGGTCCTGGACTTTTGTTTGTTTGGAGATTTTTGATGACTGTTTCAATCTCCTTACTGGTTATGGGTCTGTTCAGGTTTTCTATTTCTTTCTGGTTCACTTGTGGTAGTTTATACGTCTCTAGGAATGCATCCATTTCTTCCAGATTGTTGAATTTGTTGGCATAGAGTTGCTCATAGTATGTTCCTATAATTGTTTGTATTTCTTTGGTGTTGGTTGTGATCTCTCCTCTTTCATTCATGATTTTATTTATTTGGGTCCTTTCTCTTTTCTTTTTGATAAGTCTGGCCAGGGGTTTGTCAGTCTTGTTAATTCTTTCAAAGAACCAGCTCCTAGTTTCGTTGATTTGTTCTATTGTTTTTTTCGTTTCTATCTCATTAATTTCTGCTCTGAACTTTATGATTTCTCTTCTCCTGCTGGGTTTAGGCTTTCTTTGTTGTTCTTTCTCCAGCTCCTTTAGGTGTAGAGTTAGGTTGTGTATTTGAGACCTTTCTTGTTTCTTGAGAAAGGCTTGTACTGCTATATATTTTCCTCTCAGGACTGCCTTTGTTGTGTCCCACAGATTTTGAACCATTGTATTTTCATTATCATTTGTTTCCATGAATTTTTTCAATTCTTCTTTAATTTCCTGGTTGACCCATTCATTTTTTAGAAGGATGCTGTTTAGTCTCCATGTATTTGCATTCTTTCCAAATTTCCTCTTGTGATTGAGTTCTAGCTTCAGAGCATTGTGGTCTGTAAATATGCAGGGAATGATCCCAATCTTTTGATACCAGTTGAGACCTAATTTATGACCCAGGATGTGGTCTCTTTTGGAGAATGTTCCATGTGCACTAGAGAAGAATGTATATTCTGTTGCTTTGGGATGGAATGTTCTGAATATATCTGTGATGTCCCTCTGGTCCAGTGTGTCATTTAAGGCCTTTATTTCCTTGTTGATCTTTTGCTTAGATGATCTGTCCATTTCAGTGAGGGGAGTGTTAAGGTCCCCAGCTATCATTGTATTACTGTCGATGTGTTTCTTTGATTTTGTTATTAATTGGTTTAGAGAGTTGGCTGCTCCCATGTTAGGGGCATAAATATTTAAGATTGTTAGATCTTCTTGTTGGACAGACACTTTGAGTATGATATAGTGTCCTTCGTCATCTCTTATTATAGTCTTTGGCTTAAAATCTAATTGATCTGATATAAGGATTGCCACCCCAGCTTTCTTCTGATGTCCATTAGCATGGTATATTGTTTTCCACCCCCTCACTTTAAATCTGGAGGTGTCTTCGGGTCTAAAATGAGTTTCTTGTAGGCAGCATATGGATGGGTTTTGTTTTTTTTATCCATTCTGATATCCTGTGTCTTTTGATTGGGGCATTGAGCCCATTAACATTCAGGGTAACTATTGAGAGGTATGAATTTATTGCCATTGTGTTGCCTGTAAGGTGACTGTTATTGTATATTGTCTCCGTTTCTTTCTGATCTATTACTTTTAGGGTCTCTCCTTGCTTAGAGGACTCCTTTCAATATTTCCTGTAGAGCTGGTTTGGTGTTTGCAAATTCCTTCAGGTTTTGTTTGTCCTGGAAGCTCTTTATCTCTCCTTCTATTTTCAATGATAGCCTAGCCGGATATAGTATTCTTGGCTGCATGTTTTTCTCATTTAGTGCTCTGAATATATCATGCCAGTTCTTTCTGGCCTGCCAGGTCTCTGTGGATAGGTCCGCTGCCAATCTAATGTTTTTACCCTTGTATGTTACAGACTTCTTTTCCCGGGCTGCTTTCAGGATTTTCTCTTTGTCGCTAAGACTTGTAAATTTTACTATCAGGTGACGAGGTGTGGACCTATTTTTATTGATTTTGAGGGGCGTTCTTAGCATCTCCTGGATTTTGATGCTTGTTCCCTTTGCCATATTAGGGAAATTCTCTCCAATATACCTTCTGCTCCCCTCTCTCTTTCTTCTTCTTCTGGAATCCCAATTATTCTAATGTTGTGTCGTCTTATTGTGTCACTTATCTCTCGAATTCTCTCCTCATGGTCCAGTATTTGTTTGTCTCTCTTTTGCTCAGCTTCTTTATTCTCTGTCATTTGGTCTTCTATGTCACTGATTCTTTCTTCTGCCTCATTTATCCTGGCAGTGAGAGCTTCCATTTTTGATTGCACCTCATTAATAGCTTTTTTGATTCCCACTTGGTTAGATTTTAGTTCTTTTATTTCTCCAGAAAGGGCTTTTATCTCTCCGGAGTGGGTTTCTCTAATATCTTCTAGCCTTTTTTGAGCCCGGCTAGAACCTTGAGAATCATCATTCTGAACTCTAGATCTATCATATTACCAATGTCCATATTGATTAGGTCCCCAGCCTTCGGTACTGCCTCTTGTTCTTTTTTTTGTGGTGAGTTTTTCCACCTTGTCATTTTGTCCAGATAAGATTTGCTTTCTCCTCCTCTAGAATTCTGCTGTTCTTGGTGAGTGAAGTTGGTCTTGGCTGGGTTTCTTGTTGATCTTCTGGGGGAGGGGCCTGTTGTGATTCTCAAGTGTCTTTGCCGCAGGCGGAATTGCACCGCCCTTGCCAGGGGCCGGGCTAAGTAATCCGCTCGGGTTTGCTTTCGGGAGCTTTTGTTCCCTGAGCGCTTTCCGTAGAGTCCGGAGGACGGGAATGAAGATGGCGGCCGCCCAGTCTCCGGCCCGGAGGAGCTGAGAGCTTGGGGTCCCGCTCCTCAGTGCACCCCCAGAGAAAAGCGCCCGTCTCCCTGGCCTCTGGTCGTGCCTGGAGGAAAGCAGTCAATCCCTCGCACTTGGAGAAAAGCACCTGGTCGCTTCTGTCTCTGTGGCCTCCGGCCGCGCTCCGAGCCCACCCAGCCTGCGACCAGCACAAGGTAACACCGGGCTTAGAGCTCACTCCTCGGCTTTGTCGCTGTAGCCGGCTTCCCCGCTCTAATACCTGCAAGCTCTGCGGCACTCAGACACCCCCAGTCCTTCTGTGACCCCGCGGAACCTGGGGTTACACTGACCCCATGTGGGCTTCCCCCCGGTTTAGCCTCTGGAGCGATGTCCCTCCGTGGAGCAGACTTTTAAAGTCCCGATTTTGTGCTCCGTCGCTCCGCCGCTTGCCGGGAGCCGGCCCCTCCCCCCGCGGTCTGTCTTCCCATTGCTTTGGATTCACTTCTCCGCAGGTCCTACCTTTCAGAAAGTGATCGATTTTCTGTTTCTAGAATTGTTGCTCTTCTTCTCTTCAATTTCCCGTTGGATTTGTAGGTGTTCACAATGTTTAGATAAGCTGTCTAGCTGATCTCCTGCTACCCGATGTCATCTCAGCCTGCTACTTCTCCCCCATCTTGACTCCTCCCCTGAATTAACATACAGTTTATTATCAGTTTCAGTGGTAGAGTTTAGGGGTTCATCAGTTGCATACAACACCCAGTACTCACTACATCACGTGCCCTCCATAATGCTCATCACCCAACTACCTTATTCCTCACTCACCTCCCCTCCAGCAACCTTCAGTTTGTTTCCTATAGTTAAAAGTCTCTTATGGTTTGTCTTCTTCTCTGATTTGGTCTTATTTATTTTTTCCCTCCCTTCCCCTATGATCCTCTGTTTTGTTTCTTAAATCCTACATACGAGTGAAATCATATGATAATTGTCTTTCCCTAATTGAATTATTTTGCTTAACATAGTACCCTCTAGTTCCATCCCTGTCATTGTAAATAGCAAGATTTCATTCTTTTTTTTTTTACTCTAATAAAATTTAGTGGTTTTCTTTGATTTCCTTTCTTCCAGCTTTGGAAGGCAGTCTGGGTTCTTCTGCCACATTTCCGGGCTTCTGCTGCTGCTGCTCTAGCTTGTTAGGCCCTTTTGTGTTTTTTTGAGCTTTTGTACCTCCTGGAAGACCCAAATGCACAGGGTCTTCTTGGATGCCCAGCGTAGGTGACCTTTGTGGTGGTACAGAGGGGGAAGGTGTACTCTATCCTCAGCTCCCTGCATGTCTTCTCAAAGAAACTGTAGTTGGTCTTACGGAGGTTTTTGAGCATCTTTTTCCTTTGTTTGATGCTTGTCAACAGATAATGCTTGTGGAATTTGTCCTTTCAATGTTTCTGCATCTGTTCTTCATAATTGTTGATCTTGGCAGTCAAGACAATAATGCAAGCCTCCAGGAAGCTAGTGCTCTCAGAGTTTGCCACAATCTTGTTCATCAACTGCTCCTGCTTGATTTTAGCTTCTCCTTCTTGTAGGCCATTTCCAAAAACAAGAGTCTTCTCACAACATCGTCAAACCTGGTTTCTGGGTGCCATATCCACGAACAGCTGGGAGGATGACACCTCAAGGAAAGGGAAGGCTCCACTGGTGGGAGGAAGGCCAGGTGCTCACTCCATCAGGCAGCCCAAGGACTCAGATTTCATTCTTTTTGATGGCTGAGTAATATTCCTCTCTCTCTCTCTCTCTCTCTCTCTCTGTGTGTGTGTGTGTGTGTGTAACCAGATCCTCTTAATCCACTTATCTGTCAGTGGACATCTGGGCTCTTTCCATGGTTTAGCTATCAGGGACATTGCTGCTATAAACAGTGGGGTTCAAGTGCCCCTCAGATCACTGTATCCTTTCAGTAATTACCCAGTAGTGCAATTGCTGGGTCGTAGGGTAGCTCTATTTTCAACTCTTTGAGGAACCCCTCTACTGTCTTCCAGAGCAGCTGCACCCATTTGCATTCCTACCAACAGTGTAAGAAGGCTCCCCTTTGTCTACATAATGCTGTTATATTTTAAGCAGTAGTTCTGCTGAACTATGCACCCACGCTTCCTATTGTGCTTCTGCTCATGATGTTAGTAAACACAAAATCAGGGACTTTATTAGAACCAAAGAAAGAAAGCACTTTAGGAGTGGATTGTAACAAAGGGAGTAATGGAAGAGGTAGGAGAGATAGATGTGCTTTTGCCCTGACATTTCAAACATAAAGGCACTGCATAAAGATTTAGTTCCCATTATGTTCTCTTCTGGAACGGAATCTTGCTGGATCTCTTTGACTAACCTTGGAGAGGATGAAAGTCACTGATAGAAAATTGAACCGTGTCATCTACCTTTTACAGATTGGCTGGGTAGCTTGAGCTACTGAGAGCCTGAGCTACTTTGGAGAAAATGTGTGACATCATACATAGCTTTCATATACCTAACAGGCAGAAAATGAAATAATCTATTATCATGAACTGAATGACCTCTGCATGTCACTTCTAGCAACTATCTATTCTTGTTCACCACATAGACTATGGCTGCAAGCCCTGCTGTGTATATTCTTTATTCCACACTGCCCTATGCATCTTGAAGAGAACTGCATGATCAGCAATTTCAAAATCCCTAAATGTGTATAATTAATATCAGTGGAGGTTAATTGTAGTTACCCATAAAACTTCATTACAATCTAGCAGAGAATAAAACCAATCTGAACATTTTAATTATAATATAAATTATAATTATCTAGTCAGAGTAGTAGTCACTGTAAATAGGGTTGGACTAGTCTTCTGAAATAGGGTTTTTGAAACAATGGTCTATTTCATAAACAAAACAGTGCTGCTTAAGTAAGGATCCTGCAGCTTCAATATTAATGATTTAGGTTGAAACTCTTAACTACTGTTCTGAATATCATGTAAAATAAGTAAAAAGGAAAATATACACTTTGTCTTGTCTTATGGTATACAACTCTAAATTGATCTTAATCTTTGTTTCTTGCCATATTAACATGAGCAGTCCATACCTGCCCTTTTATATATTTATTTGTTTTTGATACCACAGGAACTCTCATAAACATACAATAATTAGAATATTATCTGTAAAACATTCCATTCTACATGCTCCTCAAAGGAGCTCCTCAAAGGACACACTCTGTATATATTTCAGATTTCTGTTAAATGTTGAATTGAAAAAGGATGAACACTAATGTTTAACAATAAGCAACTGAAAAAAAAAAGAGAGAAAATATTTCAATTGAGGACTGTTTCAGAAAGATTCCTTAGAGAAAGCAACAGACATTGGATTATTGATACTTACTGGTAATAATAGTATGGTTTAAAGTATAATAGGAAGAGTCAGAATCAAGGTCTCAGAAAATAATTGAATATACTTTTAGACCTATATTATATAACATTTTCACATCCAAGTATAGCTTTGCCATTAGCCCAGTGAAACTGCTTTAAGATTTCTGAGCTCCAGAAGTTTAAGAAACACATTTGGGTTGTACAGTAATTCCTAACAGCAGCATCAGGAAACAAAGAATTTTTAGGCAAAATTAATATGTAACATATTAGTTCCAAGTATGCCACACAATAATTTGATATTTGCATACATTATGTAATGAAATGCTATCATAATTTGTCATTACCATTTGTCACCATATAATCAACTCCCTTTACCCTTTTCACTCAGCCCCCCAAACCCTTCCCTTTTCCTAACAACAAATCTCTTCTCTATATCTATCAGTTTTATTTGGTTAGTTTGTCTTGTTTTTGGATTCAACATATAAGTGAAACAATAGGTATTTATCTCTGTCTTATTTCAGTTAACATGATACTCTTAAAGTCTATCTATGCTGTCACAAATGGCAAGATTTCCAACTTTTTATGGCTGAGTAGTATTCCATTGTGTGTGGGGGGTATAGTTATAGATATAGACATAGACATAGATATAGGTGATATTCTTTATCCATTCATCCAGCCATGGACACTTAGGTTGTTTCCATATCTAGACCATTGTAAATAATGCTACAATAAGCATAAGGTTGCATATATCTTTTTTAATTAGTGTTTTGTGTGTGTGTGTGTGTGTGCACACATGTGTATGGTAAACAACCAGTAGTGGAATTACTGGATTATATGGAAATTCTGTTTTTAATTTTTTGAGGAATCTCCATACTGTTTTCCACAGTGGCTGCATCAATTAGCATTCCCACCAATAGCACATGAGGGTTCCTTTCTCTCCACATCCTCACAAACACTTGTTATTTCTTTAACTTTGGATTTTAGCCATTCTGATTGGTGTAAAGTGATAACTCATTGTAGTTTTTGATTTTTATTTCCCTGATGTTTAGTGGTGAGGAGCATCTTTTCATGTGCCTTTTGGTCATCTGTATTTTGGGTCCTGTATATTTGGGTCCTCTGCCCTTTTTTAACCAGATTATTAGTTTTTTGGTATTGAATTGCATAATTTCTTTATACGTTTTAGATATTAACCTCTTTTTGAATATATCATTTGCAAATGTCTTCTCCCGTTTTCATTTTGTTGATGATTTTCTTCACTGTGCAAAAGCTTTTTATTTTGGTGTAGTCCCAATAATTTTGCTTTTGTTTCTCTTGCCTGAGGAGAGACATCTAAAAAAAAAATTTATGGCTGATGTCAAAGAATTACTGCCTGTGTTTTCTACTAGGAGTTTTATGGTTTCCGGTTTCACATTTAAATCTTTAATTCATTTTGAGTTTATTTTTATGCATGGTACAGGAAAGTGGTCTGGTTTCATTCTTTTGCATGTAGCTGTCCAGTTTTCCCAGCACTATTTGTTGAAGAGACCATATTTTCCCTATTGTATAGGTTCTTTTTTAATGTATGAGCTTAAGCATTTCATTTAAGTAGTTATACATATTTTATTGCTATGTTTGATTTTGAATTCTTATGGAACTCAATTTTAATTTGTAATATTCATTCTTTATGTAATTTTATCCACCACACTTAACATCTCAGTATGCTTCAATTTTGGTATCTTTAAAATGGAAATTGTGTATCAAGGCAGACCCATGGTGTAATTTCTCTCTTAGTCCAGGTTTCCTTAATGGGAGAGCATTATGAAAGAATGTCTGCATTTGTCAATAATATCTACCCAATAGCAGAAATGATCAATAATCTAGAGTTTATAAACTCATGTTTTTGGACGAGAAAACTGTATTTAGGATCTTGCATGCCTGCAGGAAACATTGTAAGTCAATGCAAATCAGAATGTTTGCTTCTGCAGTAGCAATTACTTTAAGGGACCTTTTAGATGGAGGGAAATGCTTCTGTACAATAGAGTTTCTGGTAGAGAACATACCTGAGGCACAAAACTACTGTGTGGGTTTTTGCCACTACCAGAGACCAAGTATTGGGAATTCATCTTTCTCTTAATTGTTGCCAGTTCTTTTCTAGGGAAAAACAAAAACAAAAACAAAAACAAAACCTAGCAGAGATTATAATTTTCTTGAGTAGACACTTGTTGTAGAGAACAGGAATTAAAATTAGTATTCACGAAGTACTTACAGAACTTTGATGCCCTGATTAGAAAAAGCCTTCAAAATCATTCTTGAAAATTATTTAACCTATAACATGTAATTTTGATCTTTACTCTGATATTTTCTCCAAATCTTTGTTTTAATTCTGAATATTCAACAAATAAAGAGTGGAGACCATCTGTTAAGTGTGTCTCTCAGATGAAGAAATGTCCCAATAATCCCTGTGAGTTCTTTGCCCAAAGAGAAGGAGTTAGCCTTCTCGTTCTATTCTTGTGTTTTACTCTACCCATCAGTGTTTCTTTATTCGACAAATATTAATTACCATATGGAAAGCACTAATAGATGCTTACAATAAACCTCACCATTAGAGGAGGTGGAACAACTAATGAGGTGGACAAATTAGAAAGTAATATGTCACATTTTAATAAAATGTTGAACCATATACTGGCTGTTCATTCCAGTGATGCTGTGCTCTATGTGAACACTGGTTTTATATACATGTGTCCCTTACTTATGGAATAGTCTATCAATTAATGACATTAGATACTGACTTACCAAAAAATTAATCATTTCATGATTTCTGCAAACATTCACAAATTTTCTCCAAAGTATTAATCCCCTTGCCCTGGGGAATATTATTGAGGAAATGTTTTCATAAAGAGTATCTATCTTCCATATAGGACAGCCTATTTTGAATATAGTTTAAACAAGGATTTTGGCCATATTCTTTTGCTATTAACTTATTCTGCAAATTTTTATCAACTGCTTGATAAAATTTGATGTTGGTGTCAGTGAGAGACATGGTAAAACACTTTCAGAAAAGGGAGTTAATATTAATTAATGGGCTTCAGGGGACATAAATTTAAATTTTGGGGCTATTCAAATATCATTATAAGACTAATTAGTGTGTGTTAAAGCAATGTAATTATGCTCAAAGAGGTGGTTTTGTTTACTCCTATCTTAAGGTACAAAGATTACTAATTATTTGAAGTGTGTTATCCACCAATTATCCACCACTCTGTCATAATTCAGTGCTTGGAATAATTCTGTGTCAGCAATGGAGGTGCACTGGTCAGATCTCCCTCATTTGACTTTCAGCTGTGAGGAGTAGAGTTAGTTGAGAGCCTCTAAGTACAGGCTCCAACTTCAGGATCTGCTTCACTATTCCCACTAAAACCATGCTCTTGGCTATATAATTTAATGAAGCTATGGCAAAGTATAAAATGATTTCTGCTGCATCTTTATATCATTATAGCAATCTACATTCCCAAATGGAATTCTAAAAACAAACAAATAAAAGTCTTCATTTGGCAGCAGTAATTTATGAGCCACTTTAACCAGACCAATATGACAGCACCCAACTTTGTATAACTGGTTAGAATAGTTACCAGTTCTTACTAAAGCATAGTATTTAAGTACAAGTGGCATTGAATTTATTTTCTTTTCGAAGATTTTATTTATTTGACAGAGAGAGAAAGAGAAAGAGAGGCAGGCAGAGGGAGGGGGAGAAGCAGGCTTCCTGCTGAGCAGGGAGCCCCATGCAGGGTTCAATCCCAGGACCCTGGGGTCATGACTGAGTCAATGGCAGAGGCTTAACTGACTGAGCCACCCAGGCTCCAGACAGTCTTTCATTTAAGAGTGTAGTCGGCCACCAAACTTGCAGGCATTCTTCAACTGGCTTTTGATAGGCATGAAAAAAAGTGGTCTATAGAGTTTGACTTCAGAGAACTTCAGTTTTATAAGTACATCCATAAAGCTTATATTATTTTTTGGCCACAACCACCATTTAGTCATGGGCTTTATGGCTAACGCTTAAAGGTTATCAGTAACACACATCAGTATCTCCACATTAAAGAGAGATCCCTACTAAACAAGATAACTGTGGTCACGCTCTTACCCATGATTTCACTTTCTGAGACTCCTTTCACCCACAGCCAAGTGCAGTCTAGAAGTAGATCATCCTCCTTCTGAACTAGACAATCCAACAATAGCCTCAACACCTCCGATATTCATTTCATTTCATCTGATCACGTAAGCGTTTTATTGTCTCATGTCATCACAAGAAGGGTGAATACAGTGCAATATGATATTCTGAGAAAGAGAGGGCATATTCATATAAGTTTTATTACATTGTTTTATTTATACTATTTTGTTATTATTATTATTGATTAATCTCTTGCTGTGCCTGATTTATAAATGAAACTTTATCATATGTTTGTATACATAGGAAAAACATAGTATATATAGAGTTTAGTGCTGTCTGTGTTTTCAGGATCCAATGGGAGTCTTGCAATGTATCCTCACAGATAAAGGGGGAATACTGTAATTATGTTATTATTAAAATATACGTTATGAAAACAATAATGACAAAGAGCATTTTATGGATCACCTCACTCATTTGAACTTTACATTTTTTATCTTACTTAATTATTGTAATGTACCTAAAGATTGTTTAGTGTACACGTTTTACATAGGAAGAGGAATTTCGGAGTATTTAAATATTTCAAGTAAATTCAATCATCTTTTCATTGGTAAAATCAAGGTTCAAATCCAGTTAGATCTAACATGCTGATTTTTTCCCCTTCCTTATGCTGGACTTATTTTCAACAGTTATTCAAATACAATCTGTAAAATTTTACACTTGATAACTCAGTGTCATTCTGAGAGTAGCCTTAGCTGTTCATTGAAAGTTTACTTTCTACCTAACACTAAGTATGTGTGTTTCATGATGAGATTATTCTGTTTTATCAGATTTTTTGTTTTATTTTGTTTTATTTTGTTTATTATTCTGTTTTATCAGTCCTGTAGCCTGGCTTGGGATCAAGGGCTGCCCTGGCCACCTTCTTCCCATTGCATCATCATCCATCACACAGTCAACCACCTTGGGACATTTATGAATCTTTTAATCACCTAAGAATAAAATTTTTACAGTTAAGTCAAAAAGCAAAATAAAACAAACCATAAAATAAAATTGCCACCCACCTTGTGTTATTGGTTGTAAAAAAAATTAACATGCTCAGTGCTTGAGTTTACTCAGTATACATTTTATTTAGCACTGGTTTGTTCCCCCTTTTCCATAAAAACTTAATGTTTTCCAATAGAGGTAAAAAGTAATTCGTCACAGAAAACAGTCACTATACACGTTGGAAATGGTTGATAGGAGAGAAGATATGAGAGGGAGGGCCCACAAAGCAAAACATTTGTGTCAGAAAGTATCTTACTGCAGTTCTGAAAAACAAATTAGAAACTGGTTAAGCAAATAGAAGCAAAATATTTTATTTATTTTTGATATTAATAGGCTATTATCTCAGAGACTGACTTTGTGAAAAGAGTATGTATCTTTTATGTTTAATTTTGGGTATTAATGTAGTCACATTCCCAATAGATACATGGAGCATATCATATCTAGGAATATATAATTTTTGTTTTCCCAAGCCTTTGTATTATATATTTTCTTACAGGCAAATGCATATTGAAAACACCCTTTAAAATTATTAATTATGTCGACAGAGAAGAAATGTTTTCCCTAAAGGGTATTTAGTAATGAAATTAAAATGAATTTAAAATTTAAATTATTTTTTCCTCACTACATTTAGCAGAAATATTACAAAGAGTCAGAAGACAAACTTAGATTATTTTCTTCCTTGCCAGGAGGTTGAAACATCAATCCAGAATGAAATCGTCAAAATAAAAGTTTATAATTATGATGAATTCACAGGGATGTTTCATGAAATTTAGGGAACAAATGAAAAATATGGTTATGACATGATTTAAGATGACATGTTAGTTTAAAATTTTTATAGAAGCAATATATATTGGAGTTGCTCTGTTCAACTTTTTACTTTTCTTATCCTAAAATATTTTTATAATTACACATTTAAAAGCAATACATAGTCGAATAAATAAATATAAACAATACATGTTAATAACAAAGAGCTATTTGAACCTAAAATTTGGTTATATAAGATTTTAATTTCTTGAACAAGTATAAATTATCTTTTTAAAGCGTAACACCAAACTGAAATAAGTGTTCACTGAAATTTATTTATTTTGTTCAAATGAACATTTATGAGTGCCCAATATCTGTTAGGATATATAGTAGATAATATCTAAACTATATATTTTATCCTTTATTCCTCCACATTAGTAATTAAAGGATTTATTTTTTTAATGAAGAAAAAAAACTTTTCAAAATTACATGATGAGGAAAGTAATTGAGGTAGGGATAATTACTACCAAAGCCTTGGGATACAGAAACAAATGCCATGCCAGATAATTTATCTAAAGCAACAAATGTAAACTGTTTTTTTATTATATTATTTTTCCATTTATGCAGAAAATAACAAGTATAAATAAGTACTAGGAAATTTTTTTCTATATTTTAACATTTATTGTCTTAACATAATAATGAATAATAATGAATATACACATACATGACAGTAGTAACCAGCTAGTCAATTCACAGTAAATGAAGCTCTGCTGGTTTGTTTAACTCTATTCTGAAGTCAATTTATTAACTCTTTGAAGAAGTTGTGGATGCTTTCTGTCATGCATAATATTCATTTAAATATAAAGAATCCAAGTCTTAGGAAAAGATACAACTGTTGAAGACGCTATCAGAGCTCTGGCTTGTTATGCCAGCACTCACAAATCTTTTAGATACCACAGCTTCTTACTATGAGTACTTAAAACTCTTTGCTTAACGTTTTCTCAGGCCAAAACATGCTTTAGCTTCACACCTGGCAGGTCCTAAGTGCTAGAATTTACCAGCCCAGTAACAGTGCCTGACCAAAAATGAAGGCAATTTCATGCCTTTCAGAAGACATGTCTGATGTAGGAGTTCCACTTTGTCCCAGAGGTTCCCACTGGGATTGAACACCAATATCCCAGAGCTCTTAATACTTCCTTCCAGGCACTGTCTCCCTTACCCCTTCTATGGTAGTTCCCATCATCAGCTCTCAAAGAAACTACTTGCATTGAAATTCAGTCTCAGGACAGATTAACCTCAGAAAAGAACATATTTATGAAGTTGATGAATTTCATAATAAATTATGTTTTCAAAGACTGAAGCTTTAAGTGAGTTTTAAACTTTAAAATCATCAGCCAAATGTGTAGATTGCTTTAGGTAGAACAGACATTTTCACAATATTTGTTCTTCCAAACCATGAGCATGGAACATTTTTCCATTTCTTTGTGTCTTCCTCAATTTCTTTCATGAATACTTTATAGTTTTCTGAGTATAGATTCCTTGCCTCTTTGGTTAGGTTTATTCCTAGGTATCTTATGGTTTTGGGTGCAATTGTAAATGGGATTGACTCCTTAATTTGTCTTTCTTCTGTCTTGTTGTTGGTGTAAAGAAATGTAACTGATTTCTGTGCACTGACTTTATATCCTGACACTTTACTGAATTCCTTTACAAGTTCTAGCAGTTTTGGAGTGGAGCCTTTTGGGTTTTCCACATATAGTATCATATTATCTGCAAAGAGTGCTAGTTTGACTTCTTTGTCGATTTGGATGCCTTTAATTTCTTTTTGTTGTCTGATTGCTGAGGCTAGGACTTCTAGTACTATGTTGAATAGCAGTGGTGATAACAGACATCCTTGCCGTGTTCCTGACCTTAGCGGAAAAGCTTTCAGTTTTTCTCCATTGAGAATGATATTTGCGGTGGGTTTTTCATAGATGGCTTTGATAATATTGAGGTATGTGCCCTCTATCCCTACACTTTGAAGAGTTTTAATCAGGAAGGGATGCTGCACTTTGTCAAATGCTTTTTCAGCATCTATTGAGAGTATCATATGGTTCTTGTTCTTTCTTTTATTGATGTATTGAATCACATTGATTGATTTGTGGATGTTGAACCAACCTTGCAGCCCTGGAATAAATCCCACTTGGTCTTAGTGAATAATCCTTTTAATGTACTGTTGGATCCTATTGGCTAGTATTTTGGTGAGCATTTTCGCATCTGTGTTCATCAAGGATATTGGTCTCTAATTCTCTTTTATGGTGGGATCCTTGTCTGGTTTTGGGATCAAGGTGATGCTGGCCTCATAAAATGAGTTTGGAAGTTTTCCCTCCGTTTCTATATTTTGACACAGTTTCAGGAGAATAGGAATTAATTCTTCTTTAAATGTTTGGTAGAATTCCCCTGGGAAGCCGTCTGGCCCTGGGCTTTTGTTTGTTTGGAGATTTTTGATGACTGTTTCAATCTCCTTACTGGTTATGGGTCTGTTCAGGTTTTCTATTTCTTTCTGGTTCAGTTGTGGTAGTTTATATGTTTCTAGAAATGTATCCATTTCTTCCAGATTGTCTAATTTGTTGGTGTAGAGTTGCTCATAGTATGTTCTTATAATTGTTTGTATTTCTTTGGTGTTGGTTGTGATCTCTCCTCTTTCATTCATGATTTTATTTATTTGGGTCCTTTCTCTCTCTCTCTCTCTGTCTATCTTTTTTTTTTTTTTTTTGATAAGTCTGGCCAAGGGTTTATCAATCTTATTAATTCTTTCAAAGAAACAGCTACTAGTTTCATTGATTTGTTCTATTGATTTTTTAGTTTCTATTTCATTGATTTCTGCTCTGATCTTTATGATTTCTCTTCTCCTGCTGGGTTTAGGCTTTCTTTGTTGTTCTTTCTCCAGCTCCTTTAGGTGTAGGGTTAGGTTGTGTACTTGAGACCTTTCTTATTTCTTGAGAAAGGCTTGTACTGCTATATATTTTCCTCTCAGGACTGCCTTTGTTGTGTCCCACAGATTTTGAACCATTGTGTTTTCATTATCATTTGTTTCCATGAATTTTTTCAATTCTTCTTTAATTTCCTGGTAGACCCATTCATTTTTTAGAAGTATGCTTTTTAGTCTCCATGCATTTGGGTTCTTTCCAAATTTCCTCTTGTGTTTGAGTTCTAGCTTCAGAGTTTTGTGGTCTGAAAATATGCAGGGAATGATCCCAATCTTTGCAATCCCTTCCAAAATCCCATCCATTTTTTTGAAGAAATAGAACAAATAATCTTAAAATTTATATGGAACCAGAAAAGGCCTCAAATAGCCAAAGGAATATTGAAAAAGAAAGCCAAAGTCGGTGGCATCACAATTCCAGACTTCAAGCTCTATTACAAAGCTGTCGTCATCAAGACAGTATGGTACTGGCACAAAAACAGACATATAGATCAATGGAACAGAATAGAGAGCCCAGAAATAGACCCTCACTCTATGGTCAACTAATTTTTGACAAAGGAGGAAGGAATGTCCAATGGAAAAAAGACAGCCTCTTCAACAAATGGTGCTGGGAAAATTGGACAGCTACATGCAGAAAAATGAAATTGGACTATTTCCTTACACCACACATGAAAATAACCCAAAATGGATGAAGGACCTCAATGTGAGAAAGGAATCCATCAAAATCCTTGAGGAGAATGCAGGCAGCAACCTCTTTGACCTCAGCCGTAGCAACTTCTTCCTAGGAACATCACCGAAGGCAACAGAAGCTAGGGCAAAAATGAACTATTGAGATTTCATCAAAATCAAAAGCTTTTGCACAGCAAAGGAAACAGTTAACAAAACCAAAAGACAACTGACAGAATGGGAGAAGATATTTGCAAACGACATATCAGATAAAGGGCTAGTATCCAAAATCTATAAAGAGCTTATCAAACTCAACACCCAGAGAACAAATAATCCAGTCAAGAAATGGGCAGAGGACATGAACAGACATTTCTGCAAAGAAGACATCCAGATGGCCAACAGACACATGAAAAAATGCTCCACATCACTCGGCATCAGGGAAATACAAATCAAAACCACAATGAGATCCCACCTCACACCAGTCAGAATGGCTAAAATTAACAAGTCAGGAAATGACAGATGCTGGTGAGGATGCGGAGAAAGGGGAACCCTCCTACACTGCTGGTGGGAATGCAAGCTGGTGCAACCACTCTAGAAAACAGTGTGGAGGTTCCTAAAAAAACTGAAAATAGAGCTACCCTATGACCCAGCAATTGCACTACTGGATATATATCCTAAAGATACAAACGTGGTGTTCTGAAGGTGCACATGCACCCAAATGTTTATAGCAGCAATGTCCACAATCGCCAAACTATGGAAAGAACCTAGATGTCCATCAATAGATGAATGGATAAAGAGGATGTGGTATATATATACAATGGAATACTATGCAGCTATCAAAAGAAATGAAATCTTGCCATTTGCGACGACATGAATGGAATTAGAGGTTATCATGCTTAGCCAAGTGAGTCAGTCAGAGAAAGACAACTATCATATGATCTCTCTGATATGAGGAAGTGGAGATGCAACATGGGGGGTTTGGAGGGTAGGAAAAGAAGAAAAAATGAAAGAAGATGGGATTGGGAGGGAGGCAATGCATAAAAGACCCAATCTCAAAAAACAGACTGAGGGTTGCTGGGGGAGTGGGTACGAGAGAGGGTGGTGGGGATTTGGACATTGGGGAGGGTATGTGCTATGATGAGTGCTGTGAAATGTGTAAACCTGGCGAGTCACAGACCTGTAACCCTGGGGATAAAAACACATTATATGTTTATTAAAAAATTTAAAAATAAAAATTAAAAAAAAATCATCAGCTAAAACCCTGCCATATTTTTACTTAGGGATTAAAAAAAATAAACATTTTCTTCTTTTGTTTTAGATATGTAGATTTTCTATCTTTGCTTTAGATGAATACCTTGACAACCTTCATATTTAAACAAACAAACAAACAAACAAAAAACCTCAATGCTTTTTCGTGTAGAAGGAAAGAGAAGATGATCTTTGATTAAGTATTCATAGATTACTTAGCCATTCTGAATTATTTGGTAAATTTTGAGAATAATGAGGACTTTTTTTGAATGAATAAAATTTAATGACGATCTACTTTTTTTTTTTTTTTTTAGTGTTTGGTTCAGTTTGTTTCTGAGAGAGTTTGTTAAGACTTCTCCTGAAAAGTGGGTTAAATTTTGCATTCATATATTCTGAGGATATACTTTTGGTGAGCTAGGGCTTTAGTTTTACCACATCTCCACCAATCCTTCCTGCTCATCCCAATATTCCTGTTTTGTTTTATTAGAGACTTCTTTTTTCTGATTTTTTGGTCACTACTCATATATTTTGTAAGTATACAGCTTATTTTTCTGTTTCTTTATTTTCAAGCACTTTATATCATTTTTAGGAATGCATTGTACATAAAATAAAACTACTTTTTTTTTTCCCCTATTTTACTCAACCTGTGAATTTGCTGATGAGAAATCTGCTCTTGGTTTGTCATATTTTAGTTGTCTTTACATTTTCATTGATGTTAAGATATTCACTCTTTTCAGTATGTTGATGTTTCTTTGTATGATTTTGAATTTATTTCTGGAATTGTGATGCCACCAACTTTGGCTTTCTTTTTCAACATTCCTCTGGCTATTCAGGGTCTTTTCTGGTTCCATATAAATTTTAGGATTATTTGTTCTATTTCCTTGGGAAAAATTGATGGTATTTTGATAGGGATTGCGTTAAATGTGTAGATTGATTTAGGTAGCATAGACATTTTCACAATATTTGTTTTTCCAATCCATGAGCATGGAACATTTTTCCATTTCTTTGTGTCTTCCTCAATATCTATTAACACTTCTCAGAAGTCACTGGGTCCCTAGGGATTCATATCATTATTAATTTAGGGATCCATATAATGCTTAAATTCTCAAAATATATTATCAAATTTCTCTTCAAATTTTCACATCTATAATTTAAAAATTTTCTGTAATTTTTATTACAAAATTTGAATTAAGTTATAACTTTTCATTCTATTTTGTAATTTTTAAAACGTTTTTACATTTTCCCATTTTCTTGTGACTTGTGGCATTTTATTATTCATATGCTAATTAACATATCTATTGAAGTTAGATTTTAATTATCATACTTTTTCTTTAAAATTTGGTTTTCTTGGGGTGCCTGGGTGGCTCAGTCAATTAAATATCTGCTTGAGCCCAGGTCATGATCCCAGGGTTCTCGAATCAAACCCTGCATTGGGCTCCCTGCTCAGTGGGGAGCCTGCTTCTCCCACTGCCTCTCTCCCTGCTCGAGCTCACACTCTCTCTTTCAAATAATACAACCTTAAAAAAAAAAAAAAAAACAAATAAAAAAATTTTCTCCTTTTGTCGATTCTGATTTTTCTCTTTTCCTCATCATTCTTTTTCTCCTTGATGGTTTATATTATTTTTTAATACATTTAATTATTTTATCCTCTGGAATAAATTTTATTTTATCCTTTAGTTTCCTTCAAATTATTTTACTTTTTGGTAGCTGAAGCTAAGTCTATGTTGCATCTGCTGTCTCACATGGTGATTTATCTTCTCATATGATTTAATCTTTTATAAAGATCATACTCAATGATTTTTGGTTTTCAGTTGTACTTCCCTATGCCCACAATTATAAAATCATTTCTAAAAACTTCACATTTTTGTTTTACAAGCATCTCAGTTTTGCCATTAGCCACAGCTTGAGCCCATCTTAGGATTTATGGCAATTTAGGTAGTATAAATTTGAACAGTGCATGAACTTGAGTCTCAAATTTTCATTTGAAAGTTTTTTTTTGGGGGGGGGCCTACAGAGAGCATATGTATGTTATAAACTTCTTTGCCGCCCAAATGGTTTTTTTTTTCTTTAATTATGGTCAAATACACATAATAAAAATTTTTATAATTTTTACCACATAAGTGCACAGTTCAGTGGCATTAAGTACATTCACATTTTTGTGCAATCTAAACAAAATGTGCTATTTTGTGTACCACTATCAATCTCCAGAATTTTGTTCGTATTGCCAAACTGAAATTCCATACCCATTAAACAGTAACTCCCTATTCTCTCCTTTCCTCAGTTCCTGAAAATCACCATTCTACCTTTTGTCTCTGTGAACTTGACTACTCTGGACAGCTCATAAAAGTGATTATATAGAGCACTTGTTTCTTATGACTGGCTTATTTCACTTATCATAATGTCTTCAAGCTTCATCCATGCTGCAGTACTGTGAGAATTTTTTTTTTTTTTAAGATTTTATTTATTTGAGAGAGAAAAAGAGCAAGTGAGCAAGCACACAGGCAGGGGGAGTAGCAGGCAGAGGGAGAAGCAGACTCCCTGCTGGCAAGGAGCCTGATGTGAGACTCTACTCAAAGACCCTGGGATCATGACCTGAACTGAAGGCAGACACTTAACTGAGCCACACAGGAGTCCCATCCATGAGAATTTTTTTAAGGCTGAATAATAGGGGAACCTGGGTGGCTCAGTCAGTTAAGTGTCTGCCTTCAGCTCAGGTCATGATCCTAGGGTCCTGGGATCCAGCCCTTCATGGGGATCCTGGCTTGGTGGAGAGCCTGCTTCTCCCTCTCCCTCTGCTGCTCCCCTGCTTGTGCTCTCTGTGTCAAATAAATAAAATAAAATCCTTTTAAAAAAAGACTGAATAATATTCCATTTTATGTATATAGCACATTTTGTTTCAGATTCAACCATCAAAGGACATGTAGATTGCTTCTGTGTTCCAACTATTGTGCATAATGTTGTTATGAATGTTTAAGTATACAAATATCTTTTTGGTTCAATTCCTTGCTTTTGGTTATTTTCTTTTATATCCAAAGGAGAATTGTTGGATCACATGGTGTACTTTTAAAATTTTTTTTGAGGAATTGCCATACTGTTTTTCAAAACAGCTACACCACACTATTTACTTATCCACCAGCAATTATCCACCAGCAATAATACACAAAGCATCCAATTTCTGTGCATCCTTACCAAGACTTTGTCCTTTTTGTTTTGTTTTGTTTTGTTTTGTTTTGTTTTTCCGTGTGTGTGTTAATAATAGCCAAGATAACAGACAGGAAGAGATATGTCTTGGAGCTTTTGATTTACAGTTCCCTAATGATTATAAATGTTGAGCATCTTTTCATATGTTAATTGACTATCTGTATATCTTTGAAGAAATGTTCATGTTCTCAACACTTTTTTAAAAAAATCGGACTGTTTGTTTTTGTCAATGCTGAGTTGTAGAAGTAATTTATATACTCTGAATATGAATCCCTTATTAGATATACAATTTGCCAGTATTTCTCCCATTCTGTGAGTTGCCTTTTCTTTCTGTTGATAGGGTCTTTTGATGCAGAAATCTTTAATGTTAAAGTCCACTTTACATATTATTCTTTCTTTTGTTGTCTGTTCTGTGTTATATTTAAGAAATCACAGCCAAATCTGTGGTCATGGAGATTTCTCCCAATGATTTCTTCTAAAGGTTCATTAGTTTTAGCTCTTACACTTGGCTCTTTAATCTTGAGGTAATTTTGAGGTAATATTTTTTATTGTGGTTAAAAAAATAATAATATTTACTATCTTAACTATGTTTAAGTGTAGAGTACAGTAATATTAACTGTATACATACTGTTGTGCAACGGATCTCCAAAATCTTTCATCTTGTAAAACTTACACTCTTTTTTGTTGTTGTTGTTTTTTAAATGAATGTATAATGTATTATTTGTCCCAGGGGTATAGGTCTGTGAATCTTCAGCCTTACACATATCACAGCACTCACCATATCACATACCCTCCCCAGTGTCCAGGGCCCAGCCACCCTAACCTTCCCCCCTCACTGCCCAGCAACCCTCAATTTGTTTCGTGAGACTGAGTCCCTTATACTTTGTCTCCCTCTTGATCCCATCTTGTTTCATTTTTTTCCCTCTCTACCCCCATGAGCTGCCACCCTGCCTCTCAAATTTCTCATATGAGACAGATGATATGATAATTGTCTTTCTCTGACTTATTTCGCTTAGCAAAATACCCTCTGGTTAAATCCACATTGTTGCAAAATACAAGATTTCGTTTTTTAATGGCTGCCTAGTATTCCATTGTATATATACACCACATCTTTATCCATTCATCTGTTGATGGACATAAGGTTCTTTCCATAATCTGGCTATTTGGACATGACTACTATAAATATTAGAGTCCACATGCCTCTTTGGGACATTAGATTTGAATCTTTAGGGGAAATATCCAGTAGTGCAATTGCTGGGTCATAGCATAGCTCTATTTTCAATTTTTTGAGGAACAAACTGTTTTCCAGAGTGGCTGCACCAGCTTGCATTCCAAGCAACAGTGTAGGAGGGTCCTACTTTCTCTGAATCTTTGCCAACATCTGTCATTTCTTGACTTGTTAATTTTAGTCATTCTGACTGGTGTGAGGTGGTATCTCACTGTGGTTTTTGATTTGTATTTCCCTGATGCTGAGTGATGTGGAGCACTTTTTCATGCATCTGTTGGCCATTTGGATTTCTTCTTTGCAGAAATATCTGTTCATGTCTTCTGCCCATTTCTTGATTGGATTATTTGTTCTTTGGGTGTTGATTTTGATAAATTCTTTATAGATCTTGGATACTAACCCATTATCTGATATGTCACTTGCAAATACCTTCTCTCATTCTGTCAGTTGTCTTTTGGTTTTATTGACTGTTTCTTTTGCTGTGCAAAAGCTTTTGATTTTGATGAAGTCCCAATAGTTCATTTTTGCCTTTGCTTCCCTTGCCTTTGGCGTTGTTCCTAGGAAGAAGTTGCTGCGGCTGAGGTAGAAGAGGTTGCTGCCTGTGTTCTCCTCAAGAGTTTTGTTGGATTCCTGTCTCACATTGAGATCTTTCATCCATTTTCAGTCTATTTTTGTGTGTGGTATAACAAATTGGTCCAGTTTCATTCTTCTGCATGTGGCTTTCCAATTTTCCCCAATACCATTGTTGAAGAGACTTTTTTCCTTTGGACATTCTTTCCTGCTTTGTTGAAGATTAGTTGACCATAGAGTTGAGGGTCCATTTATGGGTTCTCTATTCTGTTCCATTGATCTATGTGTCTGTTTTTGTGCCAGTACTATTCTGTCTTAATGATGTCAGATTTGTAATAGAGCTTGAAGTTTAGAATTGTGATGCCACAAACTTTGGTTTTCTTTTTCATCATTCCTCTGGCTATTCAAGTCTTTTCTGGTTCCATATAAATTTTAGGATTATTTGTTCCATTTCTTTGAAAAACTCTGATGGTATTTTGATAGGGATTGCATTAAATATGTAGATTGCTTTAGGTAGCATCAACATTTTCACAATATTTGTTCTCCTAATCCATGAGCATAGAATGTTTTTACATTTTTTGTCTTCCTCAATTTCTTTCATGAGTAGTTTACAGTGTTCTGAATACAGATTCTTTCCCTCTTTGGTTAGATTTATTCCTAGGTATCTTATGGTTTGGGGTGCAATTGTAAATGGGGTTGACTCCTTAATTTCTCTTTTTTTTTTTTTAATTTATTTATTTGTTAGAGAGAGCGAGCGAGCACAGGCAGACAGAGTGGTAGGCAGAGGCAGAGGGAGAAGCAGGCTCCCCGCCGAGCAAGGACCCCGATGTGGGACTCTATCCCAGGATGTTGAGATCATGACCTGAGCCGAAGGCAGCTGCTTAACCAACTGAGCCACCCAGGTGTCCCCTTAATTTCTCTTTCTTATGTCTTGTGGTTGGCCTATAAAAATGCAACTGATTTCTGTGCATTGACTTTATATCCTGACTACTGAATTCCTGTAGGAGTTCTAGCAGTTTTGGAGTGGAGCCTTTTGGGTTTTCCACATAAAGTATGATATCATCTGCAAAGAGTGAGAGTTTGACTTCTTTGTTGGTTTGGATGCATTTTATTTCTTTTTGTTGTCTGATTGCTGAGGCTAGGACTTCTAGTTCTATGCTGAATCCAATGTTGATAGTGGACATCACTGCCATGTTCTTGATCTTAGGGGAAAAGCTCCCAGTTCTTCCCCATTGAGAATGATATTTGCTGTGGTTTTTCATAGATGGTTTTGGTGATATTGAGGTATGTACCCTTTATCCCTACACTGTGAAGAGTTTTGATCAAGAAAGGGCACTGTACTTTGTCAAATGCTTTTCCAGCATCTATTGAGAGTATCATATAGTTCTTGTTCTTTCTTTCACTAATTTATTATATCACACTGATTGATTCACAGATGTTGAACCAATCTTGCAGCCCAGGAATAAATCCCACTTGGTTTTGGGGAATCATCCTTTTAATGTACTCTTGGGTCCTATTGGCTAGTAATTTGGTGAGAATTTTTGCATCTGTGTTCATCAAGGATAATGGTCTGTAATTCTCCTTCTGATGGGGTCTATGTCTGGTTTTGGGATCAAGGTAATGCTGGCCTCATAAAATGAGTTAGGATGTTTTCCTTTCATTTCTAGTTTTCTGGAACAGTTTTAGGAGAATAGGTTTAATTCTTCTTTAAATGTTTGGCAGAATTCCCTTGGGAAGCCTTCTGACTATGGGCTCTTGTTTGTTGGAAGATTTTTGATGATTGCTTCAATCTCCTTACTGGTTATGGGTTTGTTCAGGTTTTCTATTTCTTCCTGGTTCAGTTGTATTAGTTTATATGTTTCTAGGAATGCATCCATTTCTTCCAGATTGCCAAATTTGCTGCCGTATAGTTGCTCATAATAAGCTCTTATAAGTGTTTTTATTTCTTTGGTGTTGGTTGTGATCTCTCCTCTTTCATTCATGATTTTATTAATTTGGGTTCTTTCTCTTTTCTTTTTGATAAGTCTGGCCAGGGATTTATCAATCTGATTATTTCTTTCAAAGATCCAGCTCCTACTTTTGCTGATATGTTCTACTGTTCTTTTGGTCTCTATTTCATTGATTTCTGCTCTGATCTTTATTATTTCTCTTCTCCGACTGGGTTTACACTTTCTTTGCTGTGCTTTCTCCAGTTCCTTTAGGTGTAGGGTTAGGTTGTGTACTTGAGACCTTTCTTATTTCTTGAGAAATGCTTGTATCAGTATATACTTTCCTCTCAGGACTGACTTTGCTATGTCCCAAAGATTTTGAACAGTTGTGTTTCCATTTTCATTTGTTTCCATGAGTTTTTACATTCTTCCTTAATTCCCTGGTTGTCCCATTCATTCTTTAGTAGGATGCTCTTTAGCCTCCATGTATTTGAGTTATTTCCAACATTCCTCTTGTGATTGAGTTCTAGTTTCAAAGCACTGTGGTCTGAAAATATGCAGGGAATGATTCCAGTCTTTTGGTACCAGTTGAAACCTGATTGGTGACCCAGGATGTGATCTATCTGGAAAGATGTGTCATATGCATGAGAGAAGAATGTGTATTCTGTTTTTTGGGGGATGGGGCATTCTAAATATATCTATGATCAGTGTATCATTTAAAGCCTTTATTTCCTTGTTGATCTTTTGCTTGGATGATCTGTCCATTTCAGTGAAGGGAGGGTGTTAAAGTCCTCTACTATTATTGTATGATTTTTGATTTGTTTCTTTGAATTTTGTTATTAATTGGTTTATATAATGAGGCACAGATATTTAAAATTGTTAGATCTTGTTGGACAGACCCTTTAAGTGTGATAAAGTGTCCTTCCTCAACTCTTATTATGGTCTTTGCTTAAAAGCTAATTTATCTAAAATAAGGATTGCCACCCCAGCTTTCTTTTGATGTACATTAAGATGGTAAATTATTTTCTACCCCCTCACTTTAAATCTGGAGGTGTCTTTGGGATTAGTATGAGTTTTTTGTAGACAGTATATCAATGGGTCTTGTTTTTTCATCCATTCTGATACCCTGTGTCTTTTGATTGGGGCATTTAGCCCATTTTCATTCAGGGTAATTATGAAAAGATATGAATTTAGTGTCATTGTATTGCCTGTAAGTTGACTGTGACTGCCTATTGTCTCAACTCCTTTCTGGTCTATTGCTTTTAGGCTCACTCTTTGCTTAGAGGACCCCTTTCAGTATTTCCTGTAGGGCTGGTTTGGTGTTTGCAAATTCTTTTAATTTTTATTTGCCCTGGAAACCTTTACCTCTTCTTCTATTTTCAATGACAGCCTAACTGGATATAGTATTCTTGGCTGCATATTTTTCTCATTTAGCACCCTGAATATATCATGCCTGTCCTTTCTGGCCTGCCAGGTCTCTGTGGATAGGTCTGCTGCCAATCTAATATTTCTACTGTGGTATGTTACAGTCTTCTTTTTTACTGAGCTGCTTTCAGGATTTTCTCTTTGTCACTGAGTCTTGTACATTTTACTATTAGATGACAGGATGTTGACCTATTTTTATTGATTTTAGAGGGGTTCTCTGTACCTCCCGGATTTTGAAGCCTATTTCCTTCATCAAAACAGGGAAGTTCTTTGCTATAATTTGCTCCAATATTCCTTCTGCCCTTCTCTTTCTTCTTCTGGGATCCCAATTATTCTAATATTGTTTCATTTTATGGTATCACTTATCTCTCGAATTCACCCCTCCTGGTCCAATAGTTGTTTCTCTCTCTCTCCCTCTCTCTCTCTCTCTCTTTTTCAGCTTCTTTTTTTCTCCATCATTTGGCCTTCTGTTTCACTAATTCTCTCTTCTGCCTCATTTATCTTAGCAGTAAAAGCCTCCATTTTTCATTGCACCTTACCAATAGCTTTTTTTATTTCAACTTGGTTAGATTTTAGGTTTTTTATTTCCCCAGAAAGGGATTTTATTTCACCAGAAAGGGATTCTCTAATATCTTCCATGCTTTTTTTTTTTTTTTTAAGATTTTATTTTTTTTATTTGACAGATAGAACACAAGTAAGAAGAGAGGCAGGTAGAGAAAGAGGGGGAAGCAGACTTCCTGCTGAGCAGAAAACCCAATGCAGGGCTCAATCCCAGGACCCTGAGATCATGACCTGAGCTGAAGGCAGAGGCTTAACCCACTGAGCCACCCAGGCGTCCTTCTTCCATGCTTTTATTTTTGATCCCAGCTAAGACCTTGATAATCCACATTCTGAATGCTAGTTCTGACATCTTACTAATGTCTGTATTGATTAGGTCCCTAGTTGTCAGTACTACCTCTTGTTTTTCATTTTGAGGTGAGTTTTTCTACCTTGTCATTTTATCCAGATAAGGATAGTTGAATGAGAGAAGAAAACTAAAAAGGTAAGCAACAATACCAGAAAAATATACACTAACCCAATCAGAAGAGACATAAAACTGGTGGGAGAAGAAAGAGGGAGAAAAGTAAGAAGAAAAAAAAAACAACACACACTTAATTTTAGCTTAATATTGGTCTGTTAGAAGAAACTACCTCCCAAAATTTTAAAGGAAGAAAAATTATATATATATATATATATATATATATATACACAAAAATAAGGGTAAACATGTTGAAGGGATGGAATATGATTGTAAAGATGAAAATTTAAAAAGATTATAAAAAGGAATTTATAAGATAAGAAGTTGGTTGAAAAAAGGAAAAAAAAAAAGAGAAAAGAATGTGATCATGCTGTAGACTAGAAAAAAGCCATGTGCTAGATTTAGGATATATTTTGATCTATTAGAAGAAACTTTATCCCAAAATTTTAAGGGGAAAAAAAAACCTCTATATTTATATAAAACATAAGGTTAAATACAATGAAGGGATAAAATATGATTATAACAATGAAAATTAAAAAAATGATTTTTAAAAAGGTATTGATAAGATAAAATAGTTTAAAAACATTAAAATAGAAAAGAGGAATTTTAAAAAAATTGAATAAAAAATAAAATTAAAAAAATTTAACTTTGAAAAGCTAGAGGATCATGGGAAAAAAGCCATGAATTCTATGTGTTGCTTTTCCCTAGCTCTGGAGTTCTGCAGTTCTCATTGATTAGTGAATTTGGTCTTGGTTGGATGTTCTTGATGATCTTCTGGGGGAGGGGCCTGTTGTAGTGATTCTCAAGTGTCGTTGCCCAAGACAAGATTGCACCAAACTTGCGAGGGGCCAGGCTAAGTCATCTGCTCATTTTTGATCTCAGGAGCTTTTGTTCCCTGAACAATTTCCATACAGCTTTGGAGTACAAGAATGAAAATGGCAGCCTCCCAATCTTCAGCCCCATAGGAGCCCAGAGCTCGGGGCTCCACTCCTCAGAGTGCCCTCAAAGAAAAGCAGTCAATCCCTTCTCCCTGGTCTCCAGCCACACTCTGAGCTCACCCAGCCTGTGACTGAACATTTCTATCTCTGGTGAATGGCCCTAGTGGAGTCTCCAAATCCAGCTGATTCCTGCAGCATGTTCCCATGCCACTCCTCCCAGAGGAAGAAGGTGAATCTCCCCAGGTCTGCTGCATGTTGGGTCCCTGCCCAAAAATCAGTGGTCTGACCGTGCTGTGGGTCATGGTTTAAGGTAATCCTGAGCTGAGAGCCCACTCTTCAGCTCTGTCTCTGAAGCTGGCTTCCGGCTTCAATACCTGGGAGCTCTTCCACACTCAGACACCCCTGGTCTTTCTGTGACCTCCACGGTTCCTGAGACCACACATGTCCCCATGAGGGCTCCACCCCCTGCTTAGTCTCTGGAGTGATGTCCCTCAGTGGAGCAGACTTCTAGAAGTCCTGATGTTGTGCTCTGCTGCTCTCTCACTTGCTGGTAGCTGGCCCCTCCCCTCATGGTCTATCTTCCTGTCATTTCGGATTCACTTCTCTGCAAGTCCTACCTTCCAGAAAGTGGTTGATTTTATGTTCCTAGAATTGCTGCTCTTCTCTTTTCTCTCCTGTTGAGTTTGCAGCCATTCAAAATGGTTTGATAACTCTCTAGCTGAACTCCTGGGACCTGATGATATTTATGTCTCCTACTCCTCCACCATCTTAAACTTAAACTTAAACTTAAACTCTATATCCATGACACAATTCCCCTTTTCTCCCTCCCCTGAACCCCTGAAAACCACCATTCTACTTTTTGTTTCTAAGAGTTCTATTACTTTAGATAACTTAGAAGGATGGAATCATACAGTATTTGACTTTTTGCAACTGAATTGTTTCACTTAGCATAATGTCCTCAAATTTCCTCCATGTTGTAATATAAAGCAGCATTTCCATCTTTTTGAAGGATGAGAAATATTCTACTGTATAGTGTATACTACATTTTCTTTATTCATCTATTGATGGATCTTTATGTTCCTTCCACCCCATGGTTATTGTAATAATATTGCAATGAGTATGGTGTGGAAATATCTTTTGAGATCCTGTTTTCAGTTCTTTTGGATATACAGTTTACCATCGAACGATATGAGTTTGAACTGCTTGGGCCCATTTATACACAGGTTTGTTTGTTTTTATGAATACAGTACAATATTATAAATGTATTATCTCTTTTTTAAAATTTTCTCTGCTAACACTTCCATTTCTATAGCTTATTTTATTTTAGAAATGCAGCATATAGCACATAAAATATACAAAACACATGTTAATTAATGAATGTGTTAATTAACTACCATATTAATTAATTAATATTATAGACAAGGCTTCTGGTAAAAAGTAGGCATTTAGTAGTGAAATCTTAGAGGAGTCAAAGTTTTACACAGATTTTTCACTGCCTGCGGCTCAGTTTCCCTAACCCCTACTTCATTCAAAAGTCAGCAATTGGATTGCTGAAACATATGGTAATTCTATTTTTAATTTTTTGAGAAACTTCAAAAATGTTTTCTATAGCAACAGCACTATTTTACACTACCACCAACATATACAAGGGTTAAAATTTTTCTACATCTTTGTCACCATTTTTTTTCTTTGTTTTCTTTCCTTCTTTCTTTTGATAGTGGCCATCTTTATGGGTATAGGGTGACATCTAATTGTGGTTTCAATTTCGCTTTTGATGGTTGATGTTGAGAATCTTTTTAAATACTTGACCAATTGTATACCATCTTTCAAAATGTCTATTTGCATCTTTTGACCATTTTTAATCAAATTATGTTATTATTGTTGAACTATAAGTGTTCCTTATATGTTCTAGCTATGAACCCCTTATTTAATATATGGTTTGTGAATATTCTTTCCTATTTAATAGGTTGCTTTTACCCTCTGTTGACTGTTTTCTTTGCTGTGCAGAAGTTTTTAAAGTTTTCTATAGTTTCATTTATCTATTTTTCTTTTGCTGCCTTTGTATTTGCTGTCATAGCTAAAACAAAAACAAAAATAAACAACAACAACAAAAAAAAAAAACAAAAAAAACCAGCACCTTACCAAAGCTAATGTCATGAAGTCTTTCTCCCACTTTTTCTAGGAGTTTTATAGTTTCAGGTCTTATATCTAGGTCTATAATCTATTTTCAGTTAATTTTTGTATATGGTGTAAAGTAAAGGTCAGTTTAATTCTTTTGTATGTGGATATTCAATTTCACCAACACCATTTGTTGAAGAAACTATACTTTCCCAACTGAGTAGCCTTGGAACCTTTGTTTAGGACCTTCTGACCAGATACAAATTTATTTCTGAGCTTTCTGTTCTGTTCCATTAGTTGGATATGTCTTAATCCCTGTGCATACTGTTATTATTATTATGGCTTTTAACATGTTTTAAAATCAGGAAGTGTGAGACCTGCAGCTTTGTTTTTCTTTGTCAAGATTTTTTTTGACCATTTGGGATCCTTTAACATTCCATGTGAATTTCAGGATGCTTTATTCTATGTATACAAGAACATGTCACTGGATTTTTATAGAATCTGCAGATCATTTTGAGTAGTATATATATTTTAATAGTGTTAAGTCTTCTAGTCCATGAACATGAAATGTCATTCCATTCATGTTTGCTTTAATTTCTTTCAGCAATATTTCATAGTTTTTAGTGTATAAACCTTCACTTCCTTGATTAAGTTGATTCTTAAGTATTTTATTCTTTCTCATGCTATAGGAAGTGGGAACATTTTGTTAACTTCCTTTATAGATAGTTTCTTGTTAGTGTATAGAAAGACTATTTTTGTGTATTGATTTTATGTCCTGAAATTTCATTTATTTCATTTATTAGCCCTCACTTTTTTTTTTTTTTTTTTAAAGGGAGGCTTCAAGATTTTTAATATACAAGGTGATGTTGTTTGCAAACAGAGAGAGTTTCATTTCTTCCCAGCTAGGGTGATTTTCATTTCTTTTACTTACTGAAATCCTCTGACTAGGATTTCTAGTATTATATGAATAGAAGTAGTGAGAATGGGCCCCTTGCCTTGTTCCTAATCTTAGAGGAAAAGCTTTCAGTTTTTCACCACTGATTACAATATTAGCTATAGCTGTTTAATATATAGTCTTTATTATATCAAGATATTTTCCTTCTATTCCTGTTTTATTGAACATTTTTATCATGAAAAGGTGTTGAATTTTGCCAACTGCCTTTTTAGCATTCTAGACATTTTCATGTAGTTTTTATCTTTTATTCTGTTAATGAGTCATAATTACTGGATTTACCAATAATATTAATGCATTTTCCTTATTAAGCAATGAATTATATAATTAAATTATTTTTAATAAAGCAATTAAATTAGACATGTTGGATAAGAATTTCAGATGACATATTTAACAAAAATAATGATGGCTTGTTTTTGAAGTTAAAATTTTATTTATCTAGGAATTTCACTATTTCAAAAATGTGGACAATACCTTCAGTTTCAAAAGTGTATTAACAATTTCGGAATTTTCTTCTGACTTTGCCAGTAGGTGGAAAGGAAGTGCCACATCTTAGTGATTAATTTATAAGTAACTTAAAAATGTTAGAAGAAATGTGAGACATTTTGCAGTAGTTAACATCATTTTTCCAAATTGTGACATCAAATGTTTATGTTCTCTTCCAAGTTAATAATTAACTAAACCATTTCTGAACTATGTAACATGTGTTCTTACATAAGTATCTTCAGTTGTGCATGTTTTTCTTTGCTTGGAATATAAAAACAGCAACAACAGTAACAACCCTTTGAAATATTACTTCAAGACAAAACTTTGTATTGGAACAAAACCAAATTTATATCAGGTTCTAGCAAATAACCAGCTCTGCTGTCGTCAAATAAACATTGGCAAGAAACTTCATTGAAAAAGATGCATTGCACTTATTACATCTTGTGGTGATCCAGGATGATAAACCAATAAAAATGTTAATTAGTAATCAGAGTTTCTAGAGTTTCTTTTTGTTTCATTTTGCTGTAGGCAAAAATGATACAAAAACATTTGTCTACTATTATAAAGACAGAGTAAATTCCATTTAATTTATATTAATGAGTAATTATCTTAGAGAGAATAACTTAATAACTATTATGATTCTCCATTTACCATAGTAAAAGTGATGTACAGCTATGAAATAACTCAGACACAGGAGGAAATAAAATTAAATGTCAATTTCTTCTTTCCAATACCTACTTTCCAGATATTCATTGTAATATATGGTAATAGTTTTTTTGTGTGAGTATAAAATTTTTATGTGATTATAAATAAATACATATGTAACTTCTGAATAATAAGGAAATCTAAGTAGAGTACTTCTCTGCGCTTTGCTTTCCCCCTTAATGATCACTGAGTATATATGTGTATATACTTTATATTTATTCATATGTATGAATTTATATATGTGTGTGTGTGTATACATATATATGTAGATAAAGTATTATTTCAAAAGATTAATACACCAAAACTTAAATGCCCTGTACCAAACTTAAATGCCCTGTAACAAGCAAAACCCTCTCATTTGGGTCCATTTTTTAAATTCATTTAAGTACATTTCTTGCCCATATATACAAACATTCTATCTTTTTGCTTTGGCGTAAAACAAAATTCCAACTTTGGGAAAAAAAATAGTTCACTTAAAAATATATTTTGGGGCGCCTGGGTGGCTCAGTGGGTTAAAGCCTCTGCCTTCAGCTCAGGTCATGATCCCGGGGTCCTGGGATCGAGCCCCGCATTGGGCTCTCTGTTCAGCGGGGAGCCTGCTTCCCCTCTCACTCTCTGCCTGCCTCTCTGCCTACTTGTGATCTCTGTCAAATAAATTAAAAATATATATATATATATGTATTTTTTTTGAAAAAAGAAAACATAGTCACATTACATAATAGGTATATTTTACATACACTCTAGAGCCCTTATGGTAGGCTGTCATATATCCAGAGAACACTGGGTAAGGCATTCTCACATCACCTCAGAGAATCACTTTCATTTTACATAGGTTGATATTCCAGTTGACAGACATCTTTCTAGTTTTAAGAAAGTGAAATTAAAATTGTTTTATGTATATTATTGCTTGGGGACACATGTAGAAAGTCTAAATTTTCTTTAACTTTTCTCTTTGGATTCCAGATCAGAGCAATGTGGCATATATAAACATTATAAAAATTTATCTTTCAAAGATGATGCTATTCCTCTTATTCCTACTACAGAAATTCTTCAATCCACTCCATTGGTCTGCCATGTGATTTTGGTTGTTTGTTTGTTTGTGTTTTGGTGAGGGGTGTATTTTATCTGACCTGAAATGAAACACTAAAACTTAATTTTAATATATGGAACTCGTTCAAGGGAAAGGATGATATCTACAGTTTTCACTACATCCTACATTAAAATAGACATCACTTGATTTTATAGGGTAGGCAGTGAAATTATAATGAAAAATAATGTTTCTGAATGAGCAGCACAGTTAACCCCTTCATGTTATCACCTGTTTTATTCTAAAATTATATTACTTTACTAATTTATTGCTAAAGCAGTAACCTTATCCATTGTAAAGGACACAATCTCAGACATACCGGATGCTTGATAGAAGTGAAGAAGTCTTCTATAACAGACCTAGAGTAAATTTTACTGTATTCTTATATTCACTATGTTCACACAAGGATCTTCCATTATATATGTTATAAAACAGTGGTTATCACCTGTTGTATCTTCCTGCTGAGAGTTGTGATGGCAAAATCCATGCATGGACTATTTGATTTGCTGAATAATGAAATATCTCACATAGTGAAATAGAGAAAACAAATAATTTAAGTTTGTTTTTCTGTACTATTGAAAAGAAAGATCATGGTTTATATTTTCATTGGCCACTCTTGCTGGATAGGTTTGCATTTTACAGCAGCAAAAATCTGTAGCCATACCCAGGGATCTCCCTCAGGGGCTTCAGCAATATTTAAGAAACAAAACAAAACAAATAAAGATTCAAAACAGTAATTATATAGCTCTTGTTATATATATCCTCACAGTCCTATTAGGAGGTCATTTACATTACACTCTTTTGCTTAGGAATCATCTTTCTTCATTTACATTTTATTTCATTTCTACCACTCCGTCTTAGTCCTTGTCACCATAATTACTTTGTAATCATTTTTGACACCTACAGGAGGAAGTGGAGAGAAGGGTGTAGGAGGGCTGATATAGACATAAATTTTTAAAAAGGCGCCATTCTAAGTTTACATGGCAGAGGCAGTTTTAGATTTTTTTTTTTTTTTTTTTGGTCAGAGTCTTTTAGAAATACACAGACAAGAAAAATTAAATACTGTTACAATTTTCTTTTTCATTTTAAATTATTAGTCTAAGAAAACGGTATACTGCCTTATTGGGGAAGATCATTCCTTGAGTGCTTAAATGCCTTGGTGACTCCAATATTAGTGTCAGATCATTCCCTCTTTATGAATCTCTAACTCTTACAATAAATATTTTAGCCTTTTTTTTTTTTGAACAAAATCTATCTCTGTAACATCTATCCATTCTTGTAATATCTAGGCAGAAATATGTAAAATCATAATGATGTCACTTTTATGAGATAGTCTCTCAAATATCTGAAGAAAACTATCAAAGCCTCTGGCTTCATTTTTTTCCAAATTTTTAACATTCCACTTTGGCCTTCATCCTCCAAATAAAATTCCAAATTATCTTCAATTTCTGGACTGGAATACAATATGAAGTTTTATTATCATTTTCTTTACTAAAATTTTTGCATGAAGTAGTGCAACATAATTTTGACTTCTTGGTAGAAGTTTTTGGTCATGTTAATTACAACATTATATGTTCTCTCACAAAACATACACTCCCCAGAGGAAATTCTCTTTTTCAAATTTTTGAATTTTCCTTACTATAGTTTTATTTATATAATGTCACTATTTCTGGCAGAATTTTTAAAATGTTTATTTTGTGGGGTGCCTGGGTGTCTCAGTGGGTTAAACCTTTGCCTTCAGCTTGGGTCCTGTCCTCAGGGTCCTGGGATCAAGCCCTGCATTGAGCTTCCTGCTCAGCAGGGAGCCTGCTTCCCCCTCTTTCTGCCCACTTGTGCACTCTCTCTGTCTCTCTCTCTCTCTCTGTCAAATAAATAAATAAATAAATCTTTTAAAAATGTTTATTTTGTAGCAAATTATAAGGAAAATGAAGTCTGGCCCTCTAAAGCAAAATTTGTAGGAAACATGGAGAAAAATAAAATGTCATAGGAATTATTTTTGTAGAAGTAGGTAGTGTGTTGGAAGAATGGAGTTGTGTCTTTCCAAAGAGGTAAAATTATATACCTTTTAATAAGCTATTGGGAATCACAGTCAAGGACCATTTACTCAACTAGAGCACATCATTCTTTGAACTGCTTCTTGGATACTTAAAAAGGAAAGGAAAGAAAGGAGAGGGAAGGCAAGAAAGCAAAGGAAAGGGAAGGAAAAAGGAGAGAAAGAAAGAAAGGGGGAAATAAAAGAAATAAAAGAAAGACCAGAGACATTAAAAGCATGAACAAAGAAAATTAGACTTTCAATATAAAGTTCTAGATTCAAACCTTGACACTCTCATTAAATGGCTGAAAAAACATCAGTAAATAAATGAAATTCCATGAATTTCTTTTTGTCCTGTACAGATGTCATGCCCCAAAAGCCATGTTATAAGTAATACCAATGAAATAATGTAGTGTTGGAAGAAGTCATTGAAAGGATGTGACTGCCAGTTGACCCACAAAGTAGTCTTGGGCACCTGGAGGCTCCTCCCCTCCTCCCCTGTCCTTGGAACGTATGTTCAACCTACAGATCCCAAAGTGGGAACAATTTTCAAAGACAGAGCCTTAGGGAGCTGTGTGTTTTTGAGACGATCCTCTTGGTATGACTGAACCCATTCAGGGCCCTATATAAACTTTGAAGATTTTACTGGGCCAGGGCAGAGATTTACTTGTCTTGCAGCCATCCCAGAAAAGCCTTGAGCATACGTCCTCTTGCTTATTAACACTGCCACTTACCAGTCTTGGGTGGTCTACTTCTTTCTTCTCCTTGTTCTCCCATTTGGGGAAGAATTTGGGAATCAACAGTTGCTGAGTCAGGTAGGAGACTAAAGAAATAGTCCTTGGGAAAGAAGGCAAGAGAAATACCAAGTTGTCCATCATCTCCTATGTGAGGAAAGGTGGCTGTACGCTAGAGGCTTGTGGACTGCTGTGTGAGTGTGGGAGACCATGAAAACACCAACTGGTTTGTGGTGCTTGTTGCAGGAACTACACAAAGTGTACTGTGGCAAAGGAGGGAAATGAATTGCCACAGTGGGCTGGCCACGGCTGTGGGCCGTTGGGCTGCCTGCGCGTGCCCACCAAGAGGCTCAAGTTGGAGTTAGAAGGTTGGAAGAACTGATATTATAAAAGGATTTGTGGGTGTTGACTATTCTGCTGGCTCGAGGGCTGGTGGACAGGTGGGAGTGCAGGATCATAAACTGGACACCTTAGCATACCGTTTTGCAAAGCTGGGAGGGCGCAAGCTGTGGCAGATTAAGGTCCAAGCAATGGCGACAAAGAGTGACTGGGACACTTACGGGGTAGAATCTCTGGGCCAGGAGGAGAGCAAAGAGGAGGATGCTGTGGTGATTGATAGTGAGACAGATGAAACCGTTCTCGCTGTCTGACTCCTAACACAAAGGAAAGCAAAAGCACAACAAGAGCAACCCCAACCAGAAGGGCCGTTCTCTATTTGGGAAATGTTCATGTTAAGAGACTCCACTCCCACTGAGCTTATTGATACAGTTGCAAGTTCCAGCAAAAGGCCAGGGAGAGTATCCAGGATGGTTAGTGTAGATACAGGAAACAGGAAACAATGGCATTTCTCTGTCAGGGCAGAAGGCAAAGAAAATGAGCAACATCACCACACACCTTGCCCTCTGGCAACACCTGAATGAAGCTTGGGAGCTCAGGGCACTCACTCTCTTATGGATTGGTTTGTTCTAGCCTTAGGGAGGCTTTACCTAATGAGGGAGATGTCCCTGGGCACATGGAAACCTGGAAATCTATACAGGAAGTACAACAAATTGTTAGGGAGTTGGGGAGAAGACAAGCCACTTATGACCCTGCCTCTGAACGCTCTAATCAGGCTACATTCACTTCAGGAATGAAAGCCAAGTTGCTGCACTCTGCCCTCAGCCCCTGGTATGGGATGCTAATATCCATGCTGTGCCCAGTCAAGGGACAAGACATTTACAATGTTGGACGATCCACGGCTGATGTAGAGGAAACTGACAAATCCTCAGAACAGATACATACTATGGGAAAGACTCAAAATAGGGAACTCAAGGAGCCAAAGGGCTATATCAACTTTGAAGGGTCCAGTATTGATGCTTGGTATCTGTCCCCAAATACTGCCAGATAGTTGCCAGATAAGCCACCTCCATGCTAGTAAAACCCCTTAGGGCACATTGTGGAAGAGGGGGTGCGTGTAAGACTGTGAGAGCCAGTCACTAGTGGTGGAGTGTTGGAGGAGGTCATCAAGAGAATGTGACCCCTGGTTGACCTGTGAGCTGGACCCCAACAACAGAAGGCCTCTCTCACCTCCCAATCCTTGAAATGTACCCTGTGCTCACCATTCCCACAGTGGGAGCTATTTTCAAGGATGAAGACTTGAGAGAGTAAGGTGTTGTTGAGTACATCTGAGTAGTATATATGATTGACCCCAGCGAAAGCCTCTAGACAAACTTTTAAGATTCTGATGGGGGGTGTGGACATCTACTCACTTTGCAGCCTCCCAAGACAAGACTCATATGTAAGTCCCCTTGCTTATTAAACCTGCCACCTGCCCATCTGGAGTGGCCAGGCTCTTTATTCAGTCCCTCCTTGCCCTCTGTGTACAGGGGCCAACATACAGTTATTGTAATATTAAAAATACTTATTTTTGTATCATTTTGATAACATATCAAAAGGTGAAGTAGTTATGTGTCCAGGGAATGGATTTTTATGGGATTTCCTTAAATCAGAACATGATATTAGTAGTTTATATGTCTTCATTTGTTCTTATAAATTTGAATTGTTTGCTTGTGTGCCAAATGGCCTGTAAAAAAAAAAAAATAAGAAAGATGATTGCAAAATGTACAATGTTTGTTTGTGGGTATAAAGGACCACTTGGTTTATGCTAATTTAATTAATCCTCATCTAAAGCATACAGACTGCCCTGGTACTTAATGTGCTGGAAAAATATACATAGCATTTTGACACTATCCTGTACCACTGAGAGGTAACATTGTACTCTGACATTATATTAATAAGTCACTAGACAGCTTCCAACAGGGATTCAAGATCATGCTTTCTAGCTTTATTTTTTAAACAGGAATAATGTCTGGGGCTAAAACAGTCTTTATGATTGCATTGCTATTGTTCTTTCTAGTTTAGTAGTCTGTTAAAACTCATGGGTGAACTGTATCTTAAAAAATCAGTATAATAACAATGGGAATCAGTAATGGATCATTAGAAATAAAATTGAATTTATAGACAGTAGCATTGCTACTCATTGTGGCTACTCATCTCATTGTAGGATGTAATTATCTAATGTCCTCATTTATATTTTTATAAACTTGATGGAATTCTGATATTCTCCCTTAGCTAAGAAGACAGAACAACTAATTGCTTTGCATTCACTATCTTGGCTGAAGGGTGAAAAGCTAAAACCCAATTTATCCAGTAAGTGCTACATTTGTGAAAAACAGCATCAAAGCCTTGATGTGTTTTACTGTAGTCTCTTGGGGAGGCTCATGTCTAATTTTTATGCTGATATAGCTCATAATATAGTCCTCTTACTCTTCTATTTGCTCTTGCAATTACAAGGTTTCTTATTCCATTGTGTATATTCCTCTGAACTAAGATTAGTTTAACTGAGCTTCCTTTGAAAAGTTGCCTACCCATCAAATGTGTCAAGCCTAATGCATTCAGTAGCCAAAGAAAATCAATGAACAACACACTTTTCTGCTTCCTGCAATGATCAATAGGATTCACATAATGGGTGGAAAATTTTTAATCGTGACAACTCAGAATCTTCTTAGCATAAATCTCCCCTGCATTATAACCTCTCCATTTCCACTTCCTGAATTTGCAGGCATTGAGTAATATCTATGTAGAAGATATATTATTAAAGGTAATACAATTAGAACTTCACACTTTGATGATAATGAGTTTAGATCCCAAAGGCCTATTTTCTAGATGTGAAGTCTTTTATATTTTGCATTTAAAATCTACAAATTGAAGATTTTCTGCTAGAATGTTAAAACTTATTTAAATGCAATTTAATTCAAATATGTACATTGAAGGAAACAGATATTGCTTTGATTGTTTCTAAATTAAAATTATGAAATCATATTTGAGGTTTTTAACATTTGAATTACATTTTTAGAGGGTTTTGTTGTTGTTTAAGAATATCTGTCTCGGAGATGAGATTTAGAAAAATATTATAAAGAGAAATGAAGCTCTACAATCAAATGTAAATAAAACTCATTTAAAATTTAGGTATTCTATCATAATTCATTATTTATAAGTCTGCAATAGTCAGTTTCGTTCTGCGTGACATGCACTGTATTAGCTGTATTGGGTGCTAGGGATACAGAGACAAGAGATAGGTTCTGCCTTGGAGAAATTAACAGTGCACTTACATAAAAGTGGAGAATTTCAATTTAGTGAGCCAATTGTGTGTGTATGCATGTGTCTGTGTACACACACAGCAAAATGAATCATGGTTTTAAAACTATATTTCAAGAGCATTAAGAATTATAACACTAAGCGGTACATTTACATATAAAAGTAACTTGTTTTGTGATTTAAAGGAAGGCTCAGATTTTACTCATCTTTGCACCCAGCACTTGCACTAAATATAATATATTGAGTGTGTGTGTTGTATGTTGTGGGGGATTGGGGGTGATTGCTCTACTTCTTCTCCATTTTCTGTATGAAAACATTCTATAATGTTTTTTATGTTTTAGAAATAACCATTCATATTACTCTTCATGTTCATAATATGCCTTAGATTATAAAATTCTTCTCTAGGCCAGCTTTTATTATAATTGTCAATGTCTAATATAATCCTACACTTGAGAACAATTATAAATGACATATATAACTTATTGTATAAAAATTTTTAATTTACTATTTAACTTAAATGTCCATAAGTGAATAAGGCCAACATTCATTAACGTATATTTGATATTAATAATTACGTTTAGTGCAATAAAATCTATTTCATAGGTATGTATGTATATTTATATAGATGTATATTCCATGTATATGGGATGCACATTCATTTATATATTCATAAAGTGTTACATTATATTTGCTTACACTTAAAATTTCTAATGCCTCATCATTGGTATTAAGATAACTACCCCAATTTTTAATAGCTGACAATAGCCTACTCAACAAATAGGCTACTCAAAAGTAGGCTGTTAATATGTGGGTTTCATTGAATAATTACTGCGTAAGTTCATGTTTTGTATTTTACTCTCAAGCAACTTATTTTCCTTTGGAGAATATTTTACAAATACATTTATGTGTGTAGTTGTTAAATTACTATGTAATAATTCTTTTCCCTGTCAGAATTTGTGATCTAAGAGAGCATGTCTATTTTGAAATATGTGGGTAGTAGTTTCCTGCTGTTCTCAGCATACAAAGAATGTATAAATTTTGTTACATATAAATCTCTATCAATTTTATTAGTTAAATATTGTATTGATATTCCTTCTATCTTGTTTTGTACTGTTATGCAAACATTTTTTAAAAATATGACTCAAATACCTAAGCCATGTGAATATTTTAAAATTATCTACTAAGAAGTTAGATAAATACTTCCATATAAGAAAAAAAATTAAGATATTTCATGCTAAATACTTGCATATAAGAAAAATTTTAAAATATTTCATCCCTGACAGAGTGAACCAGGAATATAGATAAAGGGGCAGATGATTAATACAGTAGGTTATTATTTAGGGGCAATTATATGTGAGAAAATAAGAACAAAATTTACTGCTTTTTTTTAATTAATTTTTTTTTAAAGATTTTATTTATCAGATAGAGATCACAAGTAGGCAGAGAGGCAGGCAGAGAGAGAGGGGAAAGCAGGCTCCCTGCTGAGCAGAGAGCCCGATGTGGGGCTCGATCCCAGGACCCTGAGATCATGGCCTGAGCCGAAGGCAGAGGCTTTAACCCACTGAGCCACCCAGGCGCCCCAAAATTACTGCTTTTAATCAGAATAAATCAGAGTTAATATACGCCTCCATATAGTCCCTCCTGCCTTATGTCACCTAAAGTTAGTTTCTGTCATTGGTACTGAAGAGTCTTTATAATGCAGCATTCATCAGAGCTGTCTATGCAGCCACCTAAGGGGTGTGGGTGTTATCAGCAATCCCCTGAAACGCATACATCTTTGTTTCTAATCCCAGATTTTTGGAATATAAAACAACTATTTTGAGGTTGAATGCCAGGAGTTTAGAAAATCTATTTTTAACAAGGATTAAAAACAATCCCCTCCCTTCCCACATAGTCCACATCTTATCATCCAGATGTTTTGATATCTTATAATTTCCATAAATTATGGAGCCATAGACTTCCTCTTTGGCCTTTTCATATAATGTATCTAATTCACTAGTTACTCAATTCCCTTCTCTTTTTATGGCCTTAGTAACCTGTGAGGATAGAAAGAATTGCCAACCAATCCTAATGTGAAATATTGAAAGGTCAAAGCTGTAAAAACCTCTACTAAATTTCTAAGAATATTTTAGGTACTAAATTTCGTAGCTGCTGAGTCTCAAAATGTTGAAAATAATAAAAGTATTTAATTCTTGTCCTAACAATTCAAATGACAAGTAATCAATGAGTGTCTTATTCTTCTAAATCTACATATTTTCATAAAGCTGTAAAAATCCTTTAGGAACACTCTTTCTTAGTCATATGTGTTCTCACTTCTGCTGTACTCCTATTATCTCACAATTGAATGTGGAATAGCTTTTAAAATTCATTTTCATCTACAAGACAATAATAAAATTTCCTAAAATGTTTAACCTTGGCCAAATCTCTCACTTTCAATAAGTCTCAGTAACTTTATGTGCAAAATTAGCAATTTTAAGAAAGTTATCTCTAATAACTTTTCCAGATCTATTTTTGTTGTCTTTTACTTCTGAAGTAAGCTGGCAATGTCCCTGAAATCAGTCTGTGAGATGATGGATATTTGTGCACCTCTCTTTGTGATGTCTGTCTCTTTGCCCAAATTATCCTAGAACTCACAAGTCTGATCTGCCCAGTGATCTGGGCAGCTGAATTAACTAGCCTCTGCCATCACTTGGGGATGATTTGTGCTCTATCTCCCATATGCCAATACCATGGACTCATCCTGTATTTCACACTTGTCTTTGAAAGTAAATTTCTTGAGCTTTTGAAGATGTCATTTTTTCCAAACGGATATATTCACTTAAAAAAATTAATAAATGTAGACTTCTCATATGCTAATAATGTTTATTCATTATAATTTTGACTTCTTAAATAAAATAATCCCACCTTTATTTTCAGCCATTTTGAATGGCTATACTGCTGCTTCTTCAATATCTTGAAGGGAGTGTGATACTAAGGAAGATATTTTTTATCTATGAGAAAATCTGGAAGAATTCTGTGGTCTTACTACATAGTATACTATCACTATTCTTGATTCTTCCGAGGCTGGCTGGGTTTTATGCCTTTTATAGATTGGTTGACACCCGGTAATTATTTTTTATGCCCTTTTCATTACTGCAAGTATCCCTGTTTAAAAGTCAAATTATATGATTCTCTACCTATTACTTCATCGGTACACAATGCTGCTTAATAATCTGGGAAGCCATCAAACAGACTTAGATCACAAAATTAATATCTCAGGAAAGTACATGTCAAAGAGATTTTTATTTTTGTATTTGCCATCAAAATAGGTATAAAATGTTTGTCATACTGACAATCTTCCTTACCTTTCATATCAATACATACATGATGCTGTGTTACTTATCCTGACGGAAAAAAATTTCTACCTGTGATAGCTGGAAGGCAGAAGGAAACAACAGCAACAAAAAACCTTAACAAGGAAATAGATGAAACAAAGAGTAAGCAAACAAAAATGTTTTTCTTTGTGATTGTGTGAAATAGAATCTTGAGAAATTCTTTCCTAATTGTGTCTTGTATTCTGAAATGAAGGAGGAAGGTATGTGTACTTGTTAGCCCTAGATATTCTCTCAAATAATTCACTTATTTCTTTAGCCAAATTGTAGAGAAGAGCACTTCTAATCATGCCCAACACTTGCTGTCTTAGGTTGCTTCTGTGGCCCCAAAAGCCACTAATATTTTCTGTTGCTACAACATAAACTAGGAAAAAATATAAATTCCTATGACCTATAAACATGTGTGTGCGTGTGTGTGTTGTGTGTGTGCCTGTGTGTGTATTCTAAGGGGCAAGTTTGGGGTAAGATAAATGAAATCAAAGATAAATAAAAAATCATCATTCTCTCTATGTCACTTTTTCTTAAAATTATTTTTATATAGAATAAGTTACACGGGCTTACCGAATCTTCTCACATGTATTTCAACACACATTAATAATTTTAATAGTAATAGAGGATGCGTATTTCAGATGGGTCAATTAACTGACTGTGAATTCAATGATGAGCTCTATTTCCTTCCTTGCCAAATTGTTTCCTGTGGTCATCTTGAGTCTCCTAATGGCTAATCTTCTCCAACAGCTAGTTCCCCAGTCACATAAACATCTCTACGCAGATTTAGAGCTTTATCAAACACAATTTAAAAAATAATCCGCTGCGCGCATTACTTGAAGCAATCTTTGATTCTTCTTTGCCATGCATATGTAACAGGATGTCTTCCCCCCCCCCACCTTTTTTTTTTTAAGATTTTATTTATTTCTTTGTCAGAGAGACAGAGAGAGCCTGCGCTCACAAGCTGGGGGAGTAGCAGGCTGAGGGAGAAGCAGGCTTCCCACTCAACAGATCGCCTGGGATCATGAGAAGAGCTGAAGGCAGTCCCTTAATGGACTGAGCCACCCAGGCGCTCCTCACAGGATGTCTCTGAAGTAGGTATTGTTACACCACATACAACACGACGTTTCTAAAGTAGATATTGTTAAACTATAGCACACTTTTTTTCTCAGGAAGTTGTCAGTTAACATGACTTTAATATCTAGGACTCTAGATGTGCAAAACACAAAACAACAGTTTCCAAGCTACTGTACATAGATATTTGATCTTTTCAGATACTGATCAATGAAAAAAAAAAAGACTGAAATATTTGAAATGCTAAACTCCTGGGGGAAATAACCACATAAAACGTCTCTCTTAAAAAATGCTTCACATACTGCTCCTGGTTTAGAGCTGAAATGTGAACTCGTAGGCGAGCTTTCTCTAATAGAACCGCATGCACTTAGTACCACAAATAGCCCAGGGCACAAGGTGCTATTAGCATTTTCATACTGACACGTGGACCCCTTAACACTGCCTCTGTTGACATTCAACTTAAGAATATGTGTCCCAGATTACAAAGAGGCATTTGTATGAGCGCTGGAAAGAGAAGGAAAGTAGAGAATAACTAATGAGAGGAACGTTCCAATTACATCCCAATCTCTTCTTATTTCACCCATTATTAAATGTCTGTCTACTTCACTTGCTGAGATGTGCCTGAATCTAAACACACTGATATTTTTCAATCCCAGTTATTATGCTCCACGGAAATCTCAGACTCTGCTTTTCTTTTCTCCAGTTTTTCAAAACAGGACAGCTCAGGTTCAAGTTGTTCAGCCCCTTGGTATCAGAGTCTGCGACTCGGTGCAGTGCTCATTAGAAGGCGAGTGAGACGTCTGGCCCCAGCATTCTCACTCCGATCCTTGATGTTCCTTGCTTTGACTTAATCACGCTATTGCAGAAGTCCTTGATTAACTAGTTAATTTTTCCTCCTGGGAACAGCGATGTTGTATCATTATCAACCACTTATTTGGTGTGAAGTAATTGTTCAGAAAATTCTGAGAGAGACTTGTATCATGTGTGATTTGAGAAGGGAAATCAGAGATATTTTAGAGTAGGAGATTGCCTGATGAAGCTAAATCAGCCTTTAATCTAAGGAGGGGACACCGAAGATGTCCCCTCCTTAGCTTATGCAAGTTCTGGGTGCCTGGGAAAAGACGATACATGAAAAAGAAGGTAGAAGGTAGTAATGAAAACTTTCGCAAACCTTGGCATAGTCTCAGAGGCTATGAAATATCTTAACATTGTGTCTAGAAGATTATTCATAGCTACTGACATTTGAAGAAACACTTCCACCATCTCTAACCTCAGAATAAAAAAGTAGGCATTAGTGGTGAGAGAGAATATTATGATTCTAAAGTGATTTCATATTCATTGTTTTGTAGAAAAATCAGGCATCATGCTTCCTTCAAAAATTTCAAATGCCCTTTCCCAATAGGTTTAGATGTATGTTCTGGGAATTATCATATTGAAATTAAGGAGATGCTGTTACAGTTTCAAAGTAGATGAAAGCCTTTTAAGTAGAAGACAGCCTCTTAAGATAAGTATGAGCCTTCAGGCTCATATGCTTTAAATGATGCCAAGTTCCTCATCAGTATACTGCCAGACTAATGAAAAGGAAGAAGGTTGAGAAGCAGAGCAGTGCCAATGGGTCAGTCACTGCGGGAGGGGGGAAGGTCTTTATATAGGTCATCATAAATTTTGAAATGGAGTGAAATATGATGAAAACATTTACCATCACTTATTTTATGACATAATAAATAGCTCCCCTTTATTGGAGGGGAATACATTCTAAGACCCCCAAAGGATGCCTGAAACCATAGATAGTACTGAACTCCATATATACTGTTTTCTCCTATACATAAATATCTTTGATAAAGTTTAATTTATAAATTAGGCACAGAGAGGGGCATCTGGGTGGCTCAGTCAGTTTAGCATCTGCCTTCAGCTGAGGTCATGATCCCAGGGTGCTGGGACTGAGTCCCGCATCAGGCTCCTTGCTCAGCAGGGAGCCTGCTTCCCCCTCTGTCTGCTACTCCCCCTGCTTATATGTCCTCTCTCTCTCTCTGACAAATAAATAAATGAAGTTGTTTTAAAAATAGGCACAAAGATTAACAATAGCTAATAATAAAACAGAACAATTATATCAATATACTCTAATAAAAGTTCTGTGGTCTCTTCTTCTCCTTCTTTTTCTCTCAAAATATCTTATCATACTGTACTCAGTACAATAGGTACTTCTTCTCGTGATGATGTGAAGTGGAAAGGTGCCTATAAGAGAGATGAAGTGAGGTGAGTGATACAGGCATTGTGACATACATCAGAAAAGATCATCTCCTCCCAGACTATGGTTGACTCAGAGTAGCTGAAGCTGTGGAAAGCAAAATCTTGGACAATGGATATTCTTTCTATATTTGAAATAAATTCCAATACAGATCAAAACATATAAGAATAAGGTACTTATAGTTAAGGAATATTACAAACCACTGGGGAATGCTAGAATGATTACTAGCTGATAATATGAAGAAGTTTTGCTAAATCTGAGATGGTATGAACTAAGTTTGTGCACTGATGTAGCAATGCCCAGTGAAAACAATACATGAGTTACTGAATTAAATAAAAGATGTTTCTTAGAGCTCATAAATACAGTATAATACTGTTGTAGGGGCACCTGGGTGGCTCAGTGGGTTAAAGCCTCTGCCTTCAGCTCAGGTCAAGATCCCAGAATCCTGGGATCGAGCCCCGCATTGGGCTCCTGCTCAGCAGGGAGCCTGCTTCCCCCTCTCTCTCTGCCTGCCTCTCTGCCTACTTGTGATCTCTGCCTGTCAAATAAATAAATAAAATCTTTAAAAAAATACAGTATAATACTGTTGTAAGTTATTGAATTAGATATAAAATTATATTTAATTTTTTCTTTCAGTTCATAATCATATAAGAAAACTTAGTGCAACAAAGATATAGTCATTAAAAGACCAAAAGGGCCACCCTGATTCCATTTCCTCCTACAATACTCCAAATAAACAGGACTGTAGAGATCAGAATGCTATTAGATTTTCCATGTAGATAATATCGCTTACAGTCAGAATTTGGATCAATTGACAGATATTTGCATAAAAGAGTTTTTATATGAATTTTAAAAAGTACAATTTGAATGTTATTATTTTTAGAACAAACACTTGGCATATCCTTTACATATTCCTCTTCTAACAGTATCCTAGAAAGAGTTAGCAAAAAGGTTAGGCTTAGAGTTAGGTCTCATCACTACACGCATTTATGAAGTGTTTCTCTAAAAACTTACATGTTTCTAAGGATTTATTTAGGTATTTGACTATTTCTTCATTCATAATTTCGACATTTATTCACAGAATGTTTTCTAAGCTTCTATCTTCAGAGAATCTAGTCTGTGTTCTTGCCTGAGTAGTCACTAATACCTATAGATTTATCAATCTGTTGTAAACATTTTTGATTTAACAATCTTCATCATTCTTATCCATAACTAAATGCCTTCATTATTAAAATAATAGTATTCCTTAAAACCTTACCCTTATCTCCTTATCTTTCTGGTCTGTAAACTAGCATTACCATTTGCGAGGCATTTTTGCTTTGGCTATTTGTTGTGAAATTATTTTAAAAATTTTATTTATTCACTAGAGAGAGCAAGAGAGAGCATAAGCAGGGGGAGCACACGGGAGAGAGTGAGAAGCAAGCTCAAACAGACTCCCCACTGAGCAAGGAGCCTGATGTGGGGCTCCCTCCCAGGACCCTGGGATCATGACCTGAACTGAAGGCAGATGCCTCACCAACTGAGCCATCCAGGGACCCCATGTTGTGAAATCTTTTATAAAATATATTCAGTTCATTCAAATATTACTTAAACATTTCATAAAATAATTTTGTTGCTCATTTAAGCTTACTTACATTTAATGCAATTTCAGTATTTTGTTTTCATATGCACTGAATATTTGGCAGTAAGTTGCCGGGACAGTTCAATCAATATCAATACATTATTTGGAAATTTTTCATGCCTCAAGATATTAAACTGAAAAATAGAAATCAGATTTTAGACGGGCTTCTTTGATATTGCCTAATCAGTGACTTAACTTGTATGCTTTACTACTCTACTTGTTTTCTGAATCTAATGACTTTGCATATCAAATACAATTATTTTCATAATAATGGGAAATGTATATCAATAAAATGAAATCTGTTAAAATATATAATGCTTAAGAGGTTTGTGATAGTCTGCGTTGTCAACCTGGCTAAACTACAGACCCATTTCCTCAATCAAGCACTAATCTAGATGCTGATGTAATGTTTTTTATAGATGTGATTAACATGTATGATCACTTGACTTTAAGTAAAGGATAAAGGCCTTGGGGAAATGTCTCAGAATAAAATGGCCATGATGTATCCTTCCTTCCATGCATTTAATTCTGGATACTCTGTAACTTTTTCTCCTCTTCCCCATGCTAACTATGACTTACAGTTACTACTCCCTCCTTCTGTCTAGATCTTAGAAGTGGATTGAATTTTTGGTCTGTGCTCAGAGTGATCATTGAAAAATTAGATGTTTGGGGGGAGGGCACGTTTAGAAGAAACCCTTCAAGTTCCATATAACAATAATCACTAACTCTTATGTTGCACCTAATATTTGCAAAACTCTTTTAAGAATATTCCATGCATGAACTCATTTACTTCTCATCAGAATTCTATATATAGGAAGTAATTCTATACACATGTAACAGAAGACAAGCCAAGACACAAAGTTTTGCAACAACATACCCATGGTCATATAGCCAGAAAATGAAAGTGCTGTTTGAACCAAAGTGGTCTATGATCTAAACTACGCTATTTCCTTGTTTCTGTAGAATCTATACAACTGAAAAACAAAACAAAAAAAAAATTGACTGTAATCTCCAGTGAGTGAGACTATTGCTACATATTCTGTCATACCAACAGAGGAGCAGCTTTCGACCCCGTTTCTCTGCAGCATTGTTGAGGCACAGAGCTATTCTGTGGTGACTATTGTGGTAACGAACAAACAGAGAGAAAGAAACAGAAAGTCCTGGAGGATATTGATAGTGTGCTAAGCTTGCAGCCGGAGCTTATCTGTACTGACAAGCAGGTGTACTATGCGTATTACAAGGGCTGGTTCCTTTGTTTAAAGGATCACACCCCCTTTTATTTACGGTAGTTATAAATTTTACTTTCGTGTTTACTATACACATAAAATAAAGAAATCAAGCAGCATTCATATGGATGGGAAGAAATGGGCCAAATATTGTGATCAGAATTAAAACCACTAGCAAGTAGAAAGTAGTACAGACAGGAGGCTCTTGTAGGGAACAAATATAAAACAATGGATTACAAATAGTATCCATGATCTACCTCAGTCTTGGAACACTGACAAGGCTTATCTAAAGAGTCATGGGGTGTGAATAGATTGCTCAGTTGTTGGCTCTGTCAGGATCCACTAGGAAGAGAGTAAAAGTGAGCTTCTGAAGTAAATACTGAGAGTCAGTAGAAGGAAGAATTTTAGGCATTGATAAGCTTTGATACATGATGAAACACTAAGAAGTTAACAAAACCCAGCTCACAGGTTGGAAACTGGAAAACTGGAGAATGTCTCAGTCTGGGGGGTGCATTTCATTTTGTCATTCTCTATTACAGGGTATGACAGCAAAATAATTCCACCTAATTCACAATTTTAGCTATGTGATCTCATTGCATGAAAGCCAACATAGGTATAAATCTATCGTACCCACAAAGAGATAAATACCAATGACAGTTGAAGAAAACATTCTCGTAATATTTGTAAAAACACAAGGACCAACAAACAAAAATGGAGCCCGTCTCATGAATTTTCGAAACTCAAACAAAAGAGTAAAATTTAATTCGTATGTATTTGTTCATAAAATCACGTGAAAATAATGAAATTTTTTGAAAGACTTGATCAGACTTATCGCATTGTATATAAACTGTGTTTGTTTTGTTTTGTTTTGCTTTTTTGTTCTTTTTTAACTGTAGGAAGAGTAAGAAAAGACTACCACAGCCTAGGAAAACATTTATGTTCCTTAGTCAACGTGTCTACTCTTCCGCACACATGCTCTTTGCCCTCAGGTAACTCCATTCCTTCCTCATTACTGTGGCAGCCAAGTGCCTTGGAGGGAAGCTGCAAGCGCATCACCTGGTTGGAACTATCATCCCCTGCTTTCTGCCTCGGGCTTCTTTGTGAACACTGGAGTCCTACAGGAATCAGCTCAGGCGTTCAAATTAGGGAACAAACCGGAAAGGCAAGGGTTAACAAAAGAGGAGACCACCCTTCAGCAGTGAGAACAAATAGTCTGTGTGTATATTGCCACCCTTCTTTGTTTCAAGAGCACAAGTCTGAGATGCATTCTGCAGAGTTCCCCAAGAACAGCCAATAGAATTGAGGTGCAAACACCTCCATGAGTAAGCACCTAATAGCATAAGCTTAGATTGGCTCATCAGCCTCCTCTGTATCGAATTTCCACGTCTCTCACTATTGTTTCTCAAGATCATTTCCTAAAATAAACCACTGCCTGCAGTCTTTTATCTCAGGTGTTGCTTCTGGTGAGAAGTTAGGCTAAGAATTTTATTCTCTATCTAGAATAGTCCCTCCAAATTTTGTAAGGATAACACTATTTTTAATGAAAGAATAAAATTTCATATTTACTAAATATTACTATTTAGAACTAATTAAAGGTATATCAAACTCTGACTTACGAAGAGGTGGAAAACTTCATTTGTCATATGTAACAAAATTTCTCCTTGTTTATTTAGTCCTATTAGATATCTTTCTACTTTTTTTGGTCAAAATAAATATGAGACAGTCATTATTTTCTTTCTAGCTTAAATGACAAATTTTGATTGTCTTTGAAATAATAGTACTTAACAATTATAAATAGAATTAGTGCCCTTAAAAAAGAGCCCCAGAGAACTCTTTCAACCTCTTTCTGCCGCACATGGATTTGACCAAAGACAACAGTCTGTGCCCTTGAGGAACACCCTTACCAGAGCTTGACCATGTTGTCATTCTGATCTAGGACCCAGTCTCCAGAAATGTAAGGAATATATATCTGTTGTTTCTAAACCACCAAGTCTGTATTACTTTGTTATAGCAGCCTGAACTAAGACATGGAGGAAATTACCCCTATTTCTGAATCTATTTTTTTAATCCAGATTTTTTTTTTCAAAGTCGAGGAGAATGACCACCTGAGAAAAAATTTTGAATGTTTTGAATAAAGACTAAGAGTGAATAACTGCATTGTATTTCAGATGTGTTTTAAAGCCACATATTTTCCTTATACCATTTAATACTTTTCCATATTTTATTAATTTATTCAACTAGTTAATGATGAAGTTCTAGAACATAGGTGAGGTTCGGTGGGGTGAGATCTGGAGCCGATGACCAAGAAAGAATTCTTGAGACATCTTTGGTGCAAAATGGTGGTTTATTAAAGCACGGGGACAGGACCCGTGGGCAGAAGAGCTGCTGCCCCGTTATCCTGAGGAGTGGCTGATTATATACACAGGAGTTGGATAGGTGAGAACAAAGGGGGTGATATTAGTCTCTAAGGAATTTTGGAAGCAAGGTCTCCAAGACCTTGAGGGGCCAGCTATTGTTGGGAGAAAGGTTATTATTACTAGTAGTAAAAGTCTTCTTGTGAGACCCTTTAGATGTATATCAGTGGGCCATATGCTTGGGAATGATTCTCGACACTATCTTGGAGATCTAGAGATAAAGTTTCACATTTCTCCTATCAAGTGTCGTTGTTAGTGAGATTTGGGTTTAGAAGAAATTTAACTTTATTTAGGGCTTGAGGAACTGAGTTATTTGCCTCTGGAAATTGTGCTATTGTTAAGATAGCTTCTTTGTTGTAAATCTCTAGGACATTGGTAAATCAAGGGAGACTCCTGTCTTGCGGGATTGTGATCTCTGCAAGTTAACTATTGGTTTTTCTTTTAGGGCAGTCAGGGGTGCCTGAGGAATATCACACATACTACCGAGGGGAGTGGGTGGAGAGAGGGTGCAAGGTGCCAGCTTTTGCTTTGTCCTCAGCCAGCCTCCTGCTCCCTCATCAGTTAATAAATATCAAGATCATACTTTGAGCAAACCACTATAATAGGTAGGGGCACCTGGCTGGCTCAGTTGGTAGAGTATGTAACTTTTGATCTCAAGGTTGTGATTTTGAGCCCCATGATGGGCATGAGGCATAATTTAATAAAATTAAATTTTAATTTAAAATAAATTAAAAACAAAAAATAAATTAAAAACAAGAGGTATTGTAAAATTCCTGTTGTTTCATCTAATTATTTCTCAGGAATGAACATCACTTTTTGCATGAGTGTGCAAAGTTTATGTTAAATAATATTTTTTCTCGCCATGCTATTGCTCTTGATATTAATGATCAAGATATTTGGTGTTCATCTATTTGTGTCTAGAATACTTCCTAATATTTCCATTTAAAATTATGGAGAATGACAAATGGTTTGGGATAATTGGGTTCATCTCTAATATGAGGAATGACTTTGTTTCCCACTAAGACCTTACTTCATGACAAGCATGGAGATAAAGATAAAGAAAAACTCTTTATCTTATTTATAAGTCTTATCTTATTTATAAGTCTATCTTATTTATAAGTCAGAAAGACAAATATCATATAATTTCACTCATGTGGAATTTAAGAAACCTAACAAATGATCAAAGGAGAAAAAAAGAGAGAGAGACAAGCCAAGAAACAGCCTCTTAACTATAGAGAACAACTGATGGTTACCAGAGGGAAGGTGGACAGGGGATGGGTTAAATAGTTGATGGGGATTAAGGAGGGCACTTGTGGTGAACATCGGGTGTTGTATGGAAGTGTCCAATCACTATATTGTACACCTGAAACTAATATTACACTGTATGTCAACTAACAGGGATTTAAATAAAAACTTAAAAAGCAGTTGAAAAAATAAGATGTCTCATGGAAGAAGACATATCATGAAGAGGCTTTAATGTGTATTATTTAATCGTGCTTAATAAGCAAACTCTGAACACAATGATTAAATCTTCATATTAAAACATTTCAAAAATTTGACTTAATATTTATGGAGTTCAATAATACATGTTAATCATAAAATAGCATCAAATGGATAATATTACTTCTCACTAAAGTTAATATCAATAATATTACATTATTTAATAATATCATACCACAATAACTGAAATTGAAGTATTATTTTTCTAGCTGTAGTTTAGTAAACATCTCTTTGTATCTGCCACAATAAAATAAATACAACATAATTTATTCTTTTTCAATTCTCTCCTAAAAATTCTTTTATGAGAAACTGATGGAAATGAAGCTTATATAAAAAATGATTTAGAAATTAGTCTAAATTACTTGATAATTTTTTTTAACTTAGAGAAGAGTAATTAATGGTTTTTAAAAAGTGGGGTAACTGAGACATCGTATAATATTCACAATGAAACCAGTTACAAATTTAGTCTATGGCTAATTAATGCATACTATAAGACATCAAGCTATATATTACACTTTTGTTAAGTCCCTAAAAGGCAAAAATCCTTTAAAAATAATACCATAGAGGCATTTTTAACCACTTACTTTATTCTATATGGGTATGAACTAAGTTTTTGTAAATAGAAAACAGCCTTTAAAAAGACTGCCATATTTTGCTTTACTTTTAACTTCTCATAAAGAAAAATACAATCTATAAAAATTGGAAATGACTTCAGCTAGATCCACATGCCATGAAAAGTTTTATGTGTAAAAAAAAAAAAGTTTTATGTGTAGATTTCTCTGGGTAATATGGACATTTTAACAATATTAATTCTTTGAATCCATGAATACAGAATATCCCTCCATTTATTTCTGTTTTCTTTAATTTTATCCATTAATATTGTTCAGTTTTCAGTGTATAAATCTTTCACAACTTTAGTAAAATATATTCTTAAGTATTTCATTCATTTTCATCCTGTTCTAAATGATATTTTTTAAAAATTTATCATTGTTAGTATATAGAAATGTGGTTGATTTTAATATTTATTTTTATTCGGAAGCTTTATAGAACTTGTGTATTAACTCTAACAGGTGTGTGTACATGTGTGTATGAGTGTACATGGCATCTTTGGTGTTGTTCTATATCATATCATGTGATCCTCAAACAGTGACAACTTTACTTCAGTCTTTCTAATTTGGATGACTTTTATTTCTTCTCCCTGTGTGCTCCGGTTAGGACATCTAGTACTACATTGAATAAAATTGTCCAGAGTGACTATCCTTGTCTTCTTCCTGATTTTGAAGTAAAAGAGTTCAGCTTTTAACACTAAGTATGATGTTAATTGTGGAGTTTTCATATATGGTCTTTTTTATGATGAGGTACATTCTTTTCTCTCCATGCTGTTTTCCAGAGTGGCTGCACCAGTTTGCATTCCCACAAACAGTGTAGGATGGTTCCCCTTTCTCCACATCCTCACCAACACCTGTTGTTTCTTGTGTTATTAGTTTTAGCCATTCTGACAGATGTGAGGTAGTATCTCATTGTGGTTTTGATTTTTATTACCCTGATAATGAATGATGTTGAGTATCTTTTCATGTGTCTGTTAGTCATCTATATGTCTTCTTTGGAAAAATGTCTAGTCATGTCTTCTGCCCATTTCTTAAGTAGATTATTTGTTTTTTGGGGTGTTGAGTTTTATAAGTTCTTTATAGATTTTGGGTACTCACCCTTTATCAGATATGTCATTTGCAAATATCTTCTCCTATTCTGTAAGTTACCTCTCAGTTTTGCTGATTGTTTGATTCACTGTGCAGAAGACTTTTATCTTGATGAAGTCCCAATAGTTCATTTTGCTTTTGTTTCCCTTGCCTTCAGAGATGTGTCTAGTAAGAAGTTGCTACAGACGATGTCAAAGAGGTTGTTGCCTTTGCTCACCACTAGGATTTTGATGGTTTCCTGTCTCGCATTTAGGTCTTTCATCCATTTTGAATTTTTCTTCTTGTGTACTGTTTAAGAAAGTGGTCCAGTTTCATTCTTCTGCAAGTTGCTACCCAGTTTTCCCAACACCATTTGTTGAAGAGACTGTCTTTTCTATGTTGGACATTCTTTCCTCCTTTGTTGAAGATTAGTTGACCACAGAGTTGTGGGTCCATTTCTGGGTTTTCTATTCTGTTCAATTGATCTGTGTGTGTACTTTTGTGCCAGTACCACACTATCTTGATGATTACAGCTTTGTAATAGAGCTGCTTGAAGTCCAGAATTGTAATGCCTCCAGCTTTACTTTTCTTTTTCAAGATTGCTTTGGCTACAATTGCATACAAATTTTAGGACTATTGGTTCTAGCTCTGTGAAAGATGATGGTGGTATTTTGATAGGGATTACATTAAATATGTAGAGTGCTTTGGGCTGTATAAACATCTTAACTATATTTGTTATTCCAATCCATGAGCATGGAATGTTTTCCATTACTTTGTGTCATCTAAATTTCTTTCATAAGTATTGTATAGTTTTGAGAGTATAGATCTTTTGCCCCTTTGGTTAGGTTTATTCCTAGGTATCTTATGGTTTTTTAGTGCAACTGTAAATTGGATCAACTCTTTGATTTCTCTTTCTGCTCCTCATTGTTATCATTGTTAGTGTATAGAAATGCAGCATATTTCTGTATGTTAATTTTGTATCCTGTGACTTTGCTGAATTCATATATCAGTCCTAGCAATTTTTGGTGGAGTCTTTTGAGTTTTCTATGCAGAGTATCATGTTGTCTGCTGAGAGTGAAAGTTTGACTTCCTTGCCCATTTGGATGACTTTTATTTCTTTTTATTGTCTGATTGCTAAGGCTAGTACTTCCAGTACTATGTTAAATAACAATGCTGGGAGTGGACATCCCTGTCTTGTTCCTAACCTTAGAGGAAAAGCTGTCAGTTTCTCCTCGTTGAGGCTGATATTAGCTGTGGGTCTTTCCTATATGGCCTTACAAAGTTGAGATGTGTTCCCTCTGTCCCTACTGTATTGAGAGATTTTATCAAGAATGAATGCTTGGTCAAAGGTCAAAGTCATAGGCTTTTAGTTCACATATTGAGGAGATCACATAGTTCTTATCCTTTATTTTATTAATGTGGTATGTGATGTTGATTGATTTATGGATATTGAACCACCACTGCAATGCAGGAATATACCACTTGATTGTGATGAATAATTTTTTGAATATACTGTTTTTTTTTTTTTAAAGATTTTATTTATTTATTTGACAGACAGAGATCACAAGTAGACAGAGAGGCAGGCGGAGAGAGAGGGAAGCAGGCTCCCTGCCAAGCAGAGAGCCCGATGCGGGACTCGATCCCAGGACCCTGAGATCATGACCTGAGCCGAAGGCAGCGGCTTAACCCACTGAGCCACCCAGGCGCCCTTGAATATACTGTTGAATTAAATTTGCTATTATGATGAGAATTTTTGCATCCATGTTCATCAGGGATATTGGCCTCTAACTCTCCTTTTAAGTTGGATCTTTGTCTGGTTTTGTAATCAAGGTAATGCTGAGCTTATAGAATGAGTTTGGAAGTTTGCCTTGCTGGGATCCAGCCTTGGCAGGTCCAGGTGTCCCCGAAGGAGGGGTGGTGTCAGCGAGATGAATGGGAGAGCCACACAGTGAATGCTGGTCGGTCGTCAGGCATCTCCATCTTTATTCTGATTACGGAGCTTCTTATATAGGCAGTTTAATTGGGTTAGGGGGTTACAAGCACTTATCAGATAATTTCTCTTTGTTCATCACATGTTGTTTTAGTTAAGCCATAATGGTACAGACTGGTGCCAGGGATGGGGGACAGGGTCTTGCTTCTTGAGTAATCATGTCCCTCAGAAAATCATGGGAAGTAGCACAAATATGTGCTTTTTGGTAACTTATTTTGAGGTCTGCAGTAAAACAAGATATAGGTTAATGGAAAATGAGAAGCTATAGGGATGAACTAGATAATAAAGAACTGTAGGAAAACAAGGTATAGGTTAATGGAAAACGAGGAGCTTTTGGAATAAACTAGATAGTAAAGAACTATAGGAAAATAAGAGATAAGGTATGGAAAATGAGAAGCTATCTGAAGAAACTAAGTATATAGGAGAGAAGTAGGAATGAGAAGGTGTTACCTTTGCAGGAGGCAGGGTGTATTTTAATGGCTCGGCTTGTGAAAGCCTTGGACAAACATCAACTTAGGTAGGAAACCATTTATTGCAATACATTTTTAAAGTTCTCCATTGTCCTAGGTACAGAATAATTTATCTCCTTGGAGTTGCTCCGGGCCATAAGTCTGAGAGAGGTTTGTGGCAGATTAGCAAGAGGCTCTTTATTTGAAAGAGATATGGGGATCAGAGGAAAAGGCAAGAGACTAACAGACCATGCTTATCTGTGGGGCTATCCTGACCTGACCTCGGCAGTCACCTGCAGGGCAACCCTGCCCTTGGCAGGGTTAGGCCTGCATTAGTTCAAACCTTAACCTAGTGGGGCAGTGCCCTTGACTAGGCCTCATGGCTCCCAACATTTCCTTCCATTCCTGTTTTTTTGAGAAAGTTTGAGAAGAATGAAGAATAGCTATTAACTCTTCTTTAAGTGTTTGTAAGTTCCCCTGGGAAGCCATCTGGCCCTGGACTTTTATTTGCTGGGAGATTTTGGGTTACTGATTCAATTTATTTACTGGTTATGGATCTGTTCAAATTTTCTATTCCTCCTGTTTCAGGGTTGGTGGTTTATATGTTTCCAGGAATTTATCCATTTTTTTCCAGATTGCCCAATTTGTTGACATATAATTTTTTATAATATTCTCTTATAATTGTGTCCTTGTGGTGTTGCTTGTGATTTCTCTTTACTTCATGATTTTATTTATTTGAGTCCTTTCTTTTTTTCTTTCTGATAAGTCTGCCTAGGGGTTTATCAATTTTATTAATTCTTTTGAAAAACCAGTTTCTAAATTCATTGATCTGTTCTACTGAGTTATTTTGTTTGTTTCTAAATCATTTATTTCTGCTATATTCTTTATTATTTCCCTCCTGCTGCTGACTTTAGGCTTTATTTGTTGTTATTTTTCTAGTTGTGTTAGGCGTAAGGTTAGGTTGTATATTGAGACTTTTCTTTCTTCTTAGGGTAGGTATTGCTATATTCTTCCCTTTTATGAAACTTTTGTTGCATCCCAAAGGTTTTGGAAGGGTGTTGTGCTTTCATTTTCATTCACTTCGTGTATTTTTTTTTTTAATTTCTTCTTTACTTTTCTGGTTAACTCATTCATTCTTTAGTAGGATCTTTTTATCCTCCATGTATTTGTGGTCTTTCTAAAATTTTTCCTGTGGTCGACTTCAAGTTTCATAGTGTTATGTTTGGAAAATATGTATGGATGATCTCAATCTTCTTGTACTTGTCAAGGGTTGATTTGTGACCCAGTATGTGATCTATTTGGAGAATGTTCTGTGTGCACTCGAAAATAATCTGTGTTCTGCTGCTTTAGGATGAAGTGTTCTAAGTATGTCTTTTAAGTACGTCTGGTCCAGTGTGTCATTCAAAGCTATTGTGTCCTTGTTAATTTTCTGCTTAGATGGTCTGCCCATTGCTGTAAGTGGGTGTTAAAGTCTCCTACTCTTATCGTTGTATTGTTGTCAGTAAATTTCTTTATGTTTGTCATTAATTGATTTATATATTTGGGTGCTGCCTAGGTGGGGGCATAAATGTTTACAATTGTTAGATCTTCTTGTTGGATAGACCTCTTTATTATGATATAGTGCCCTTCTTCATTTCCTGTTATACTGTTAGCTTTAAAATCTAGTTTGTCTGATATAAGTATGGCTATTCTGGCTTTCTTTAAACATCCATTAGCATGATAAATGGTTTATCCCCTTGTTCTCAATGCGCCCATGCCCTTAGATCTAAAATGAGTCTCTTGTAGGCAGCATATAGATGGGTCTTTTTTTTTTTTTTTTTAATCCATCCTGATACCCTGTGTCTTTTGATTGGAGCATTTACTCCATTTACAATCAGAGTGATTACTGACTGGTATGAATTTTATGCCATTGTATTATCTGTAAAGTCAGTGTTTTCTGGAGTTTTTCTCTGTTCCTTTCTAGTCTTTGTCACTTTTGGTCTTCCTTCCCCACTTAAAGTCTCCTGAAATGTTTCTTGCTGGGCTGGTTTAGTAGTCACAAACTCCTTCAGTTTTTGTTTGTCTGGGAAACTCTTTATCTCTCTTTCTATGCTGAATGACAACCTTGCTGGATAAAGTATTCTTGGATATATTTTTCCCGTTTATCATATTGAGGGGCCCACTGCTTCTCTGGCTCTCAGGCACACTTGACCCATTAAAGAAGCACCTGACGAGCGAGGGGAGTTGAGGTTTGGTGTAAACTGCTTAAGCCTTCACTGCTCACTCAATTCCATCCGTGCTGATGGGCAAGGGGAAAAATTGACTCTGCGAACTTTCAAATACATGGATAGGGGAGTTTGCACCTGCCACTGTTCAGAAGCTCTCACAGAAGAGTAAACAATCTCCATCAGTTGTTCCAGACTTCTCTCAGATCCCTGCTTTACCCTGTCTGTGTCCAAGCCATCTGCCCACCCAATGACACAATGCTCCTGTGTTTTTTCCTCAGGTACATAGGCTGGTTTCAAAACTCTAAAATTTAGGGACCTGTGCTGATCTTCTGGGAAGGATCTCACTGCACTATGACTTGTGCCAGTCTGCCCCAGAAAAGTAGCCACATGAACACACAGGGGCTTGGAGCTTATGGTAAAGCGCAGCAGAAAGCTGCCATCCAGGTTAAGGGTTCTCAGCAGGTGCCTCTGCTCCCGTGGTAATGAATGGGGAGCTCAATGGCACCTGCTGGCTCTTTTGTTCCCAGAGAGGCAGTGTCACCTCTCCCAAATGCACTCCAAGAAGGGGAACTGTCCTTCCCAGTGCAAGCCTGGGTATGGTCAGATCATGCTGTCTGCTCCCAGGCCTCTGTCCTCCTTCTCCACAAGAGTACCACTATAGCTTCCAGGCTCAAACTTGGAGATGGCACAGACTTCTAAAACTTGAGACTTTGAGCTCTGCTGCTTGTGAAAACTTGTGATAATCAGTCCCTCTCATTTTCCCAGTCAGTGATTTTGGGGAAGTGTTTTTCTTGGGCAATGCCCTGCACACTGCTCACTCTCTCTCTCTCTCTTCCCCGACCCACCGTGGTCAGGGTTCCCTCCCCTCTGCAGCAACCATGATTCTTTTTTTGCCCAAATCACATCTGTGTACCTCCTACCCTCCACAGCATGCCCTTTTTCTACCTCTCAGTGGACAATTTGTTCTCTCAGTCCTCAGATCAATTTCCTGAGTGTTCAGAATGATTTGCTATGTATCCATCTATTTTCAAGGGAAGAGGCAAGCATCAGGTCCCCCTGCCACTACACTATTTTAACTCCTCTCTGGTATGTTCTTTCTATACCCAATTTGTTGAGAGTTTTGGCATAAAAAGGATGTTGAATTTTGTCTCATGCTTTTTCTACATCTATGGAGATAATAATATGATTTGCATCTTTCATTTTGTTAACATGGTGTATCACATTTACTAATATGTATATGGTGAACCAGGCTTGCATCCAAAAAATAAATCCTAACTGATCTCTGTGTATGACCCTTTAAATGCACTGTTAAATTCATTTTGCTAATATTTTGTTAAGGATTTTGACATGTATGTTTATTAGAGATATGGGCCTGCAATTTTTTTTTCTTCTAGTGCCATTATCTGGGTTTCACTGTCAGGGTAATTAATGCTGGCCTCAAGAAATTAGTTTGGATGTTTTCCCACTCTTAAATTATTTGGAAGATTTTGAGAAGGATAGTTATTAACTTTTCTTAAAGTGTTAAGTAGAATTCACCAGTGAAACCATCTGGTTCTGAGCTTTTCTTTTGGGGCAGGAGATTTTTTATTATCATTCAATTTCCTTACTTATAATTTGTTCAGATTTGTTGTTTTTTATTTTTATGTGAGCATTTAACACTGTGGGGGTTTGCAAATAAGATATAATTGTAAATAATAAATATGAGCATCCCCCAAATCCCAAGTAGCCTTCAGAACAACTGGAGATGGTAAAATCCAATGCAACTCCAAATATCACCTTCTACTAGTACTTCTATTTCTCTTGCTGCAACTAGATAATTACCGTTTTCTACTCCAGGTGACTACTCCAGTCTTGCTTGCTAATTGGAATTACTTTAGGAGATCATAAAAACACATCATAATGGCTAAGTCGATAAAGCCCATTATCTTTGATGGTGGAAATTAGCATCATATTAAAACAAAAAACAAAACAAAATGAAACAAAACCTCTACAGGTGATTACAATATAAATAACCATCCTAATAAGTGGATATATTTCTATCCCAAGGTTTCTGGTGACTCACCATTTTTTAGTTATTCATATATTTATGGCATCTTACTAACTATACATAGTGGTACATGGCCAGTTTCTATAAATTATTTCAGTACTATTTAATTGCTGTTAACAAAGTGACATGATTTTTTGCAAATGTATTCTCAGTTCTGAAAGTTTATGATTGATAGAAAGACTCTAAAGCACTAATTGAAAATTTCTTTCTACACCATTAACTACTACACAGACTATGGCTTGATATGCAAGAATAAGATAATGAAGCCTTGATACAATCATTTGTGGCAAAGGTCAAGGATGTATTTCTTTGAGATACTTTCTTAGGTCAGGGCTGTGGACCAAGAGCAGATTCCTATAGACAAGGACTGCGAGGGCGGAGTGGGCATGGTGATAGACCTATCCATCCCACAGAAGAGTCTTCATCTCCTTCAGCTGTCAAATTCCTTTCTCTTTGAATTATTATGAAATGTTGAGTTGGATAACATAAAGGTCTTTTATTCAGTATTTTGTCTTGGACACTTTGATAATAAAATATTTGCCATAAAGATCTTTTGAAAAAACTTTGATGGAAAACTGCCACACACTGAATGTGTTACCAATATCAGACATTCTCTTCATTCCCCATGACATATATGTGCCTACATATCTCTTTATATTTAGAAATTTTTAAGAAATTCTCCCTTTATATGTCAATTTACATCTAGATCAATATATCTATATCTATGTCTAGACTTAGATTTAGATCTATGTATAAAAAGAATTTCTTAACCATTTCCTTCAGTTGTTCCTTCAATCCATGAATACAGATACTTTTTTCATCTTCTGTCATAAACATTAAATGGCTTTAATATTAAATTCACTTTTTTAAAGATTTTATTTATTTACTTGAGACAGAGAGAGAATGAGCAAGGGGTAGGGGAAGAGGGAGAGGGAGAAGCAGACTTCCTGCTGAGCAAAGAGCCTGACATTGGGCTCAATCCCAGGACCTTGGGATCATGTTCTAAGGAGAAGGCAGGTGCCCAACCAACTGAGCCACCCACGTGCCCCAAATTCACTTTTTTTTTCTTTTACAGTCATTCAAACCCTCCTTGAAGGCAGCCAGTCCTAACCTCAGAGTGCTCTTTGCTACAGTAGTTACAACTAAAATTTTGAGATAATATCTATCACTTTTGTAACTGGATGCAGCAGCTGCAGAATTTCAACAAAGACAGATTGGTTTAGTTTGCTATCTGCTCTAAATTATGCTAAGTCTCCTTTTATAATTTTTTTCAAAATTAATCCTTTTGTCAGAATTACTGAACATGACTGGAGAAAAATGTGATGAGGCGCAGTATAGAATAGGAGTATTTTTAAATCCCCTACTAAAACTTTTTATTACTATGCATTTTCAGAAGGTATGCCAATTTATAACCATATTTCTTATTCCTTGAATGTACTACTGGCTGTCCATCACCAATTGGTCTAGAATTCTAGTTTCAGAAATCTGTCATGATAAATGATATTATTCTTATCTTTACATTTTTATAACCCTAAAATGTAAGTTGAGAAAAAGAGAATGTGTTTAGATAGAGAGAACAATGTAAGAAAAACAAGAAATCGAGATTTGTAAATTAACGAGCATACCTGACTTATCCGCCAGTACTACATTATGTGAAACTATATTTCAAAAGTTGATACAAATTTTTTAAAATTTTCATCGCAGTGTAGTTAACATACAGGGTTATATTAAGTTCAGGAGGACAATATAGTGGTTCAGCAATTCTATACATCACTCTGTGCTCATCAAGAGTACTTCACCTGTTTCATCCATACCCCCACCAACCTTCCCTCTGGTAACAATCTGTTTGTTATATATATTTTAGAGTCTGGTATTTTGGTTTCTTTTTTTTTTTTTTCTTTTTAAATTTATTTTGTTTCTTAAAGTCCACATATAAGTAAAATCATATGATATTTGTTTTTATCTGACTGGCTCATGTCACTTAACATTACAGTCTAGATACATCTATGTTGTTGCAAATAGCAATATTTCTATCTTTTTAGGGATGAATAATATCTATTGTATGTATAGTTTGCATCTTCTTTATCCATTCATGTACCGAAGGACATGTGGGTTGCTTCCATGTCTCAGCTATTGTAAATAATGCTGCAACAAACATAGGGGTCCACATATGACTTCGAATTAGTGTTTTGGTATTCTTAGGGTAGATACCCAGTAGTGCAATTACTGGATCAAAGGGTAGTTGTATTATTTTAACTTTTTAAAGAATCTCCTATAGTCTTCCAAAGTGGCTTCAACAGCTTACATCCCCACCAATAGTTCATGAAGGTTCTTTTTTCTCCACATTCTCACCAATACCTGTTGTTTCTTGAGTTTTTAATTTTAGCTATTCTGACAGGTATAAGGTGATATCTCATCGTGGTTTTGATTGGTATTGTCTTGCGGATGAATGGTGTTGAGCCAACTGCATGTCTTTTTTTTTGGAAAAATGTCTTTTTATGTCTTCTGCCCATTTGTAATCAGATTATTTGTTTTTTTGGTGTTGAGTTGTTTAAGTCCTTTACATATGTTGGATATTCTTTATCAGATATGTCATTTGCAAATATCTTCTCCCATTCTGTAGGTTTTCTTTTAGTTTTGTTGATAATTTCCTCTATTGTGCAGAAGTTTTTTATTTTGGTGTAATCCCAATAGTTTACTCTCGCTTCTGTTTTCCTTGCCTCAGGAAACATATCTAGAAAGATGCTATTAAGGCTGTCAGAACAATTACTGCCTGTGCTCTCTTCTGGGATTTTTATAGTTTCAGATCTCACACTTAGGTCCTTAATCCACTTTGAGTTTATTTGTGTGTGTGGTTTAAAAAGTGGTCCCATTTCATTCTTTTGCACATAGTTGTCCAGTTTTCTTAACACCATTTGTTGAAGAGACCGTCTTTTTCCCATTGCATATTCTTTCCTCCTTTGTCAAAGATTAATTGACCATATAATTGTGAGTTTACTTCTGTGTTCCCTTTTCTGTTCCATTGATCTGTGTGTCTATTTTTGTGCCAGCACCATGCTGTTTTGATTACTAGAACTTTGTAATATACCTTGAGGTCTGGAATTGTGATAAGTCCAGTTTTATTTTTCTTTTTCAAGATTACTTTGGTTATTCAGGTCTTTTGTGGATTCATACAAGTGTAACTGGAAAGAGGGACCCACCAAAGCCCAGGGCTGTGGCTTGGTGTAAGCAAGTTGGATAGTGAGTGTTGGCACTGTGGTGGTTCCTATAGGTGGCACTATGTTTATGTTGGGGGAGGCAGGAGGGAAATAGTACTGCCAGCACCTTTGCCCTGGAGAATTCCCTCAGGGAGTCCTGCCCCTCTGGGAATTAACTCCCTCCTGTATGGTGAGGGGATTTTCAAAATGCTGCTTCTGTGCTGTATCTCCCTAGGCTGTTTGGTTTGCTGTCTCCTTAAGGGTGGGGACTCGCTTCCTATTAACCTCTAGGCTCTCCTGGAAGCTAGACCACTGAATTTTTACAATTCCAGGCTTTAAGTCTCACTATTAGGAATTCACAACCCTCTAATGTTTGGCCTGTCTAGTTTTCAAAGCCAAATGTTATGGGGATTTGTCTTCCTTGTGGAGTCTTCCTGCCTGGTGTGAGGGTCTATTTCTTTTTCCTCTTTGCTCCCATGGATCCCTCTCTACTACAGATGGCCTCTGGTCCTTTGAGCCCCCAACTGTATGTCTGCCCTTCTTACTATCTTAGATGTGGCCTCTTCTTGGCCCTTAGTTGTGGAGTTTCTTCTGCCAGTCTTTATGTTGTTTTCTGTTTTTTTTTTGTTTTGTTTTGTTTTTTTTACACTAATATGAGTATTATCTAGTTACATTCATGAGAGGAGAGCTCAGGGTCCTTCTTTTACTGTGCCATCTTCTAGACCTTGTAGAGTTGATATGAATTTCAAAATTAAATTTTGTATACATTTGTTGAAGCAATTGTTACTGCCTCAGTATCTTAACAGCATTGTGTTACAATTACGGATAATGTTAAGTTCTTTTAATTCTCTGTAACAAGAAATTCTCTTGTATAAGTTCTATTTCCCTCAAGTTCTTTTGCAAATCAGAAAAAGAGGGAAAACCAAAATGAACAAAAGGAAAGTTAGCTATTAAAGATCATCAAAGGAAAAGAAATGCCTGGGTTAAGAATAGAATGAGAATGAGCATGGCTATTGTTCTTACTCTGAATCTGGGCTTGCTTTGGTAGCCAATTTCTCCTAACCCTAACTTTTCTTTTCTGTCAGTCTATTTAAAGATTTCCCCCAACTTTCTTTATGTAGCTGACATTTCCACAGGAGTATCAATGCTAAGGACTGCTGTACCCATACTCTCAGAGTATCATTGCCTATTCCCCAAGTATGACATATCAACATACATACCCAAACATAGCTTCTATTTCTTTTAAGGTAATGACAGTTTTGATGAATTAATCAATGATCTTAGCAGATGCTATATGCATCCCAATCAAGCAATAAATGTGATTTTGAAACGAGTATTTATTAAATAATGGCTTTCATTTATTCCCTAACTTGGAGCTTTGTTCTAGTGGTAAGTATAGTAGTCAGAAATAAGCGTGAACTGCAAGACGGTGGTTCTATGGCAGAAGCTGTGTTTGGTCACCAAGGGTTTATGAAACCTATACATCATGCCAAGGAGTGCCTGCTTTACTCAACTGTTGAGACTAATTGATACTATTTTGTCTTACTAATGTTTACCAAATCTTAACTTCCCATTAATTTTTTAAATGCCTATATAAGGGACTAATGTGGAAGAAAATTCTTCCTTGATGTATAGGCAACAGCATCTGTGAAACATAAATGGGCAATTATGTTAAATATAGCATAAATCTAAAGTAGAAAAAATATCAGTATAAGGGATTTAAGAATGAATATTTTGACTTCCCTGCCTCAAATTCCTACGTAAAACTTTAAGCTGTTCTCTAAACAGGCTCTCTACTCCAAGCTCTGTTCATGCAAATCCAACAGTTCTTTCCTCTTGCAATTATTCAACATAATTAGCAATATTTAGAAGTTTAGCCATGTGTTGCACATTTTGTGTGTAGGTCTTGGCTTTATTCCAAGTAAAAATTTCAAGGTATTGTGCTCCTTAACTCTTCAGAGAAGATGTCTTTCAAAGACAATGAGGTGCCAATTATTCTTAATTGCTCTTTAGTTTTCTGTCTCTCTTAAGCATTTATCATTTTTGACAGACAGTATTTCTGAATGGACTCTGACTAAAATAAAACTGTTCATAGTATTCCCTATCTAAGGATAGGTAATGCACAAGAAGTCAATTTACAGCAGAGTAAGTGTGGGCTTCTACTTTTTTGCGTGTGTGCATGTGATCTTTGCTGTAATAATACATTTTCTTCTCTATTCTCTAAACCAACTATCCTTATTTGAAAATAATAGAAAGTTGCTGGAAGTCTAACTAAGTGTTAGATATGTAGTCTTCAAACTTTATAGCTTTCCTAGTAGAGCTACTTTCCAAATAAGCATTAAATTATTCTATCTTAAACTGTGGTTGTGTTACAAATTGCACAGTATTTCATTTGAATTATAAAATGAATTTTGTGCAAGGAGAATATCATAGGCTGTGTCCCTTTAAAAAATTGACCTGGGTAACATTTTTTATAGTTTTTACTTAAAAATAAGGCATACATCAAAAATTTAGTGATATGTAATAATGATATATCCTTTTAGTTCAGTATTGAGATTTGGTTACTCTTGAGATCAGTGAAATGTTACTTTAAACATCCAAATAAACAAACTATCAAAAATTTACCAGACTAAGTTAGACAGGCAACAGTGAGCTTATTCAAGATTATTGCAATAGGGGAGAGAGATTGAATCCCACTCTACTGAAACAAAAGACAGGAAGGTTTTTAATAATCTGGGATGACCTTGTAGAAAATTACTGGAGGACTTAGGGAGGAAGATGGTTAATATATTTGGACTATCTGTTTGCTAATGGTTGCTTGTGGAAGTTAGACTCCTAGCCTTCAACATAGTCTGGGAGATAGGACATCATGTTTCTTGATGTTTACATTTCAAGGAGATGGCTCCCAGGTCCTTCAGAAAGACTTTCCTGGGTTGCTGCGAAAAGATTCATGTCTCAAAGGGACAGATAAAGAATTTATAATTGAACAACTTCTAAAGTAAAGGCTCTAAAAAAAGGAGAGGTCAGGAGCCAACAGTCAGGAAAAAATCTGTCTAAAATCTAAACAAACTGAGGGGAATGTTAAGGTCATCTTGGAAAAAAAAGTGTTTACTCTTTTTTGGAAATTTTTGTAAAGTGTGGCCCGTCCTATACAACAATTGCTCTAAGAATTATAGAGTTTCAACTTTCAAAATTATGTTATAGAGTACACTTACAGAAAGTAGGATTTAAATCTTTTATGTCATAACATATCGGTAATATTTATTATACTGAGAATTCAAATATTCTTGAAAATAATCAGAGATATCTCCTTCAATGTCCAATGCAGTTCATTTCTGCAGGTAAATATTTCTCACCCAATTCAGAGTAACCCATTTATAATGTAAGTTGACCTGAAACTGATCATGGTGATTAGGAGCATTGCCCCCTTGTATTTCACAACTGTTAAAACAATGAAAATAGCAACATTCAAACAATCTAATAGTTTTTGAAGGCGTTTGCCATTTCAGAGGTTTCTAGAAGATGAGTTGGTTCATTAAGTTTTAATGAAATGTTCAGTAGGCATATGAAAGTAACTCAATGTAAAATCTCTTGAGCCAAATATATTCTGTTAGTCCAATGGGATAATTATCTGTATGTATGTGGAGATTGGGACATGCTTCCTCACACACAAAAAAATCAATTTTAAGTCACCTCTCAACTTAAGGTCTTTAACCAGTAAAACAAAAATACTGAGTCTTTGTGAGTATGAATGTCATTGTCTCTAAATATATCTACTTAGATATATTATCTCTCTATTCTCATACTAATACTTCCTTAGAAATCCTTATTTCTGCTTAAATGGGTCTAAAGCCCTTTTTATATTATATTGTATCACTGACATAATAAAAACTCTTCAAATTATGACTAATACCTCTTGAACTTTTATGTTCAAGGTCTGAATGATTTACATACAGTAACTCATTTATTTTCTTACAAAGTCTGTGGGGTAGTTTCTATTAACAGACTCAATTTGTGCATGAGTTAATCAACTTGCCCAAGATCACACAGTAAGTGCTAGCCACGATTTAAACAAAGGAAGTCTAGATCCATAATCCATGTATCTATCATTATAATATATTCTCTATATATTTATAAAGTTCAGAATTATTCAAGGTCAAAGTCTTTTTCATAATAGAATAGAGTGTTATAATGTTTGACAAACTCATTCCTTACTTACTTTGGTCTTTTTGTTTTAAATGAATAGTCAAAATATTTCCTGAAAGTTAGAAAGGGAAGAGATATACAGAGATTGATATTTTATAAAGTTTCCTTGTCTTTTCCCCCCTGCATTGTATTAATCTTAACATTATAATGGAAATATTAAAGGCAGTTTTAAAAAGAAAAAAAAATCCTCCTATCAACCTTATTTTCACATAGATTCCCTCAAAAATCAGTAAAATACAAAAATTTTACATGAATGCTCATGTTAAAATTTTGAATTTTGTTATTTATTGCTTAATATTTTAACAAATATTTTATGACTTAATTGTCTCATAATTATTTTTCAAAGTCTATAAATATTCATGGAACCAGTTTTTTATATTATCTTAAGCCATTATTCATTTAGCCTATTTAGGTTTTTCCATTTCTCTACCCCAATCAAAATCCTTTAAGACTTTATTAAACTATCAAATACTGCAAAAAAATTTTTTGCCATGTATTTTGATTCAGTAAATAATATTTTTTGATAAATGACAGTAAGATATTATCTTCACATTTTGCAGTTTATTAGTTTCACACAATTAAACTTGTTTTATTGTTGCTTTAATCTCTTATCTGAAATCTTCACACAGTTCTTCCATTGTTCTTTGCCATCAGCGTATTACTTTGCTCATAATTGTACTATGGCTAGGATTTTCTTCTAGATTGGAAATCCGTAGTGGGAAGAAAAGTACATGTGAAGGGATGTATTTTGTAACAGATACTTGTGACTGTGTTTTGTGTTATTTCTTCTAATTTATGTGTGAGTGTGTCTTTCTTTCAATGGCAATAAACTGCAATGAATGAGTCTTTTATAATATTTCATGGCTTAGAAAAATGTCACACTGTTCCAAACACAGCTTTGGGACCCATGCTTTGCCCTGGAGGACACCATATCACATCTACCTTAGGATGATTTACCAGAAGAAGTGATGATATTGATTTATTCACAAGAATGCCATATCTACCATTTACTGAGGGTTCAGTATATATTTCACTAATACATATAAATTATACATACATTTACCTCATTCACATCCAAAAGCCTCAGTGATGTAGATTGTTTGTGATTTTTCAGATGTCCAAAAGCTTAGAAATGATAAATAGTTCTCCTCAGCTCATACAGCAAATAAGGTTCAAACCAGATTGCAACCAGATTTACTTGACTGTGAAGTTCATTCCTTTAAATAGAGTTATTTTTTAATAGAATTCTGACTCCCCTTATTATGTGTTCTAGTTCTGCTTGATCTGTAGAACAGTTATGAATTAAGTTGTCTTCAACCCAATTGCTTTTACTCAAATTCAAACACTTAATGCAAAACTTATTTTAAAGCCCCTTATTTTTATATGGCTAAATAGATTGATCTGGTTGTGTCTTCCCCCTTCCCACCCTGTGCTAGTATTTACATTAGCTGCATTAACTTTAAAAGCATGACTTCTCAGTTTAACTCTGTAACAATTATGCTATGGTTATAGGCCTCATTATTTTTTCACAAATCAAAGCTGTTTAATAAAAACACATTTAATTACATTCAATTACTGTATAAACAGCTAATAATAACCAAAAATAATAATTTAAATAGCTTCATATCCTTAATAAATATTTCAAACAGAAAAATAATAAATCCCATCCATGACCCAGTTTTGGATAATTGTTTAATGTGTACATCATTTATGAGGAGATTAAACAATTTAGAAACTATGTAATTCCAGTAATTTACTGCATATGAATAATGTTTGTCAGTGCTATTATTAAGGTAAGTTTTTTTTTTTTTCTTAAAGAAAAACACATGTACATGAATAGTTTTTTAAAAAGAGTACTTTTTAAAAAAAAGTACTTTTAGTACTTTTAGGGTGGCTCAGTCAGTTGTGCATCTACCTTTGGCTCAGTTCATGTCCCAGGGCCCTGGGATGGAGCCCTGCAGGCATCTGATTCCATGTTCAGCAGGGGGGTCTGCTTCTCCCTTTCTCTCTGCCCTTCCTCCCTGCTTATGTTCTCTCTCTCTCTCAACCTAATAAATATTTAAAAAAAAAATAAAAAAGAGTACTTTTAAACAAACATATTTTATTACAATTAAATCAACCCCAGAAGTTTGTTCATAAGTCCTTACAATCTCTCCAGAAAACTTAAAGCCATTTCAGAAAATATATGATAAGGATAAAGATAGAAAAAGGCAATTTATTCTGTTTTCCATGGACTTTTTCTAATATTGAAAATGATTATTTTTGCTGAAACTCAGATCTGAAATTTATAGCAGAATAAATGAGACAATTTTATTTCATTGACAGACTAAAATATCATTGAGTGGCTGATCGTATAAAATAAACTATGCTTTTTCCAAGATTTTACCTCTTTAAAGTTCCTTGAAAAACTTCTTTAATAATACACCTTAGAAAATGGCTTAAGGTAAAATAAAATATGTTTTACTGTGAATGATTGCTGAATTTCATTGTGTAAGAAATATCATTGAGTTAAAGGATGTTATGTGTACCACGAGATATAGATTTTGTTTTGGGTTTTGCTTATCTGAACAGGACACATTTGGATCAAGAGCGCATTTAAAATAAACATGTATATATATATATATATATATATATATACTTCTAGGAAAAGCTGGAAAAATGTGATGTATTCTAGAAATGATCAGAAGTTGTGAAGCTTGAGAGTGGACAGTAGTGATGGGTCTGCAGTCTATAGATAATCATTACAGGTCATGGAAAGAATGAGTACTTTATTCAGTTTAATGAGGATTCCAAAATGTATTTATTCAAGGTCATAATTTAATCAATTAATATTTGTAATAGGATTCTGGTCAGTATTGTAAGATTTACTTTAAAAGGAAGGCACAGGCAAGATTGGAAGAAAAGAAAAGTCCACGTGAGGAACAGTGGTCGTTTGGGTTGGGAGGAGGTGTCAGTGTGGATAGAGATAGAACAGAGCTGAGCTATATAGAGTTTCTGCTAGCTGAAGTTGGTGATTTACTGTATATCAGACAAACAATAGATAGGAAGAGAGAAATCAAGAATGGACACTCTATTATTGGTCTGAGGAACTGGACAACTGATGACATGAATTACTGATATGAACAAGACTTAAGGAAGAAATGGTTTCACACACACACACACACACACACACACACAGAGTTTCCAAACAATTTACATATTGCTAAGGAAATAAGCCAGTCTGAAAACTCTGCCAACTAGGCATTACAAACTTCATGGCATTCTGGAAAAGGAAAAACCATAAGTAGAGTAAAAAGGTTAGTGGTTGCGGAGTTTTAGGCTGAAGAATGGAGAAATGAATTGATGGAGGATAGGAGATTTTTAGGACAATGGCTTATTTTGTATGATATTGTAATAGTGGACACATGTCACTCCACTTTTGTTAAAACCCAAAAAAGGTACAACACAAAGAGAGAGCGTTAATGTAAACTACGGATTTTAGCTAGTAATCATGTATCAGTATTGGCTTATCAATTATAACTAATGTACCTCATCACTGCAAGATGTCAATAGTAATGGAAAACTAGGTGGAGAAGTGGTGGGAATATTGGAACTCTCTGTACTTTCTGCTCAATTTTTCTGTAAACCTAAAACTGCTCAATAAATAAAATCTGTTAGTCAAAACCATGTGATAGATCACAAAAAATGAATTTATGCTACTTCAAAGTAACACTAATAAAATACTCTAAATATTTTTTTAAAGAATTTATTTATTTATTTCAGAAAGAGGTAACAAGAGAGAGAGAGCCTAAGCAGGGGGAGAGGGAGAAGCAGACTCCCTGCTGAGCAGGGAGCACAACTTGGGACTCAATCCCAGGGCCCTGGGATCGTGACCTGAGCTGAAGCTAGACGGTTAACCTACTGAACCACCCAGGTGCCTTTTGTAAACATTTTTTCTTCTTTTCTTTTTTTTTTTTTTTTAAGATTTTATTTATTTATTTGACAGACAGAGATCACAAGTAGGCAGAGAGGCAGGCAGAGAGAGAGAAAGGAGGAAGCAGGCCCCCTGCTGAGCAGAGAACCCAATGTGGGGCTCGATCCCAGGACCCTGAGATCATGACCTGAGCCGAAGGCAGAAGCTTTAACCCATTGAGCCACCCAGACACCCAAAAACATTTCTGTAATTAAATCTAATGTATCAATATTACAGTCCTTGGAGGAAGTTATAATAGTTCCAGCTTGATATATTACTACACTTTTGAGGTACCACTAAAAAAAATGAAGAGAAATAGCATTGCAAAGCATTTCTTTTTAGCAATGATTCCTCCAGATTATTCTGAGTATACATTCTCATTTTCTTTGAACTAGAGGAAATATTTCTATAATATCATTATAATCCTGTAGGCCACAGAATGTAATAAAAACTGATATCCATGAGTAGACATTTTAATAGGTTAAATTAATTTGAATGATCTCTCAACTATTTCTTTTCTTATTCTTTGATATCCAATAGTAAGGAGTATATTATTTTGAAATATTGAGTGCCAGAGGGAGTTTTAATAAACATCATTTAATTATCTATCTCCATGATTATAAAAAGGGAAATGAAGCCAAGTTTCCTGACATATTTCCAGTTTTATGATTAAAAATGAAAACTTTACTTTGTAATATTTATTGATAGAGGAACTGTGCATATTTCACATTTTTGTAATTAGGCATGGATATTGTTTTATGACTACTTCAAGACCTCCATAGGAAATGACTGCCAGTAATTAGGGAATTTAAACTTCTTGGTTTCCTTATGAAATCATTTGAACTTTGTTTTTCATGTTCTTTGTGGTCAATGACTAGCAGCACAGTCTTAGAAAACTCATGGAAATGGTGGAGATATTCCATATTTTCACAGGTCAATACAGTAGCTCCTAGCCACGTGTAGCAACTGAGCCTGTGGATACTGGCTGGTATGACTGAGAAACGGAGTTTTTAATTTAATGTAATTAATATAAATTTAAATAAGATTGAACAGGTAAGAAATGAATGGATTAACATTTTTGCATTTCTCTGAGCCACATCCATCCTGAAAAATAAACATTACATATCTATAAGTGTAACTGGTATTATGCACTTATTGTTGATGTTATACTGTGAGGTTTGGGATGTTTTAATTGTTATTAATCAAGAACATAATGCTTTTAAACAGATAGCCTTGAATAAATGAGAGCTATTCAAGGAGATAACCAAAAGATAATAAAACAGAGTCAGTCTCTTAAAAAAAAAAAAAAAGGAAGGAAGGAAGGAAGAAAGAAAGAAAGAAAGAAAGAAGGAAAGAATAAGAAAACAAAACAGTGACAAGTATATATTTTAGTTAAGTAGAATAGAAGTTTTCCAAAAGTAAGTAAAATCTTTTTCATTATAAAAATTGTCAATGAAATTATGATTTTAGTTAGTTTACCATATCTATATCTAAACTCATTTAATTTTCAAATATTTTTATGAGCTGGATGCAATTATTCCCATTTCTGAATGGGCTTATTGAAATTCAGTGAATTTTAGTTAATCAGGCAACCGTTAAGTAGCTGCATTGGGATTTTTACCTACATTGGTTTGGATACAAAATCTATGTGGTCATATGTGATCTTCAAGAAAAATAAATTCTTTGAGTAAAGAGTATTAACTCACACCTCAAAAAACCTATTGTATTAATTTCCTGGGGCTGCCATAACAAAATACCACAGACTAGACGGGTTAAACATCATAAACTTATTTTCTCAATGCTCTGGAGGCTGAAAGTCCAAAACAAATGTGTCAGCAAGCTTGGTTGGCCCTGAAACCTTTCTCCTTGGCTTAAAAATGGCCACCCTGTTTCTGCCTTTTAACATGGTCATCCTTGGTGTCTTTTTGTGAGTCCTAATCAATTTTCTTGTAAGGACATCCATCATATCAGATTAGGAGCTCTTCTAATGACTTCATTTCAACTTATTCATCTCCTAAAGGCATTGTCTCCAAATATAGTCATAAGGAGGTACTTGGGATTAGGGCTTCAACACATGTATTCTGAGAGGACATAATTTACTCCAAAACACTTATGAAAACTAAACTGAACTATTATTGTTTGAAATATATTAAGAAACACCACCATAATTTTTGTTTAAAACAATAGATTCTGTACAATACATGAGAATTATTGAACAGAGATAAGTGGCAAAGTTAATAATAAATCATTTTGATCTAAACATTTCTATGAAAGTAAATCATAAATTTGCCTAAGTTGATAAAATGATATTTATTCTCTTAGAATAACTGGTTGTTACCTGACTGATGTTTTGTAGGATATTTTAAAGAAATGAAATATATTTAAAAAAAATCTCTCCTTATAAGGATGCTTAGGTGACTTATTTGGTGAAAAGAGAAAATGAAGAAAAATAGTATTCACATTGTTTTAATTTCAGGACCTGGGAATACTTATAGGCAATTTAGTGTCTTAAATACTTGAAGTATTTTCTGTGAAATTGTGTTTATTATGCTTACTTTCTACGTAAAATGTGTGATCTTGCTAGAAGACTGATATATTAACTCAGATAGTATCTGAATTATTATAGATTCTAAAGTGATTCCAACTGAATCAATATAAATTCACCGACCAGAAACAAGAGGATGAATAAGGATGCACAAAGCTGTAGGTACACGAGAACAGGACTAACATGATACAAAGAAATGGGGACAAGTCGTTGTAAACTAATGCCATGAACAACTGGAAATAGTTACAGTAACCACATAATGGGATCAGGCTGAGGTTGAACCTAAGGAATTTTACAAGTCAGAACAGATAAATGGAAAATAAAAAATAGTTTTGGTTTATTTTATTTAAACATCTTCGTTCTGATAACATTGTACTAAGAAAAAATCAAGCCTGTAGAGACTACTTATTGTTAAGTATTTTAGTTAAGTATAATTTATAAAAAAATGTTACAATAACATAAAGCATTCTGAACACTGCATCTTAAGGGCTTCTACATTTATGTCTTAAAGATTTGAAAAAAAAATATTTATGACATTTACTCCTTAAAACCATTGATTTATGACTAACAGCATCAAATCAAAGTCTTACCTAACAATAAAGTAAAAAGAATGAAAAGGCATAATGTTTAATAAAATAATCCATTTATTACTGTATCTTTGGATAAAAGGATTCTTTACATCCTGCTGAAAGTAAATCTTCAGTAAATAATAGGCGGTACCACCTCCTATGACTGCTATTTGTAGTTATCAGTAAAAGAATCTAAACAATCCCATCAGAACAAAGCAGAAGTGTAAGCCTGAAGGAGTGGAACCGGAGGATGTTCATTGTAACAGAAGGAGGATATTATGATTTAAGCTGCCCACCCATAAAATTGCCTTATCTTTGCACTTTCTGAATCCAGAGCAAGATTTGATAAACTATTTTTAGTTTCCATTTATATTTCACATGATCACTTGTAGAGGTCCTGCTAATTAAAGTAATACACTACCTAAAATATGATAAAAATGCTAAAAAAATAATTTATCATTATTTTGATGTTCTTGCTATTTTATTTATTGTTCTGAAGACAAGTGCTTAAAATATGCATCATTACCCAAATTTTCATTCACTCAGTTCCCTGATTTGAACAAACCTCTGATTCTTTCAAGAAACCTTTTTAGCCTCTGCTGAACTCCAGGATCTTTGCCACATGCTGCAAAATAAATAAAAACTAGAATTTATTTTTAAACATTGATCATACAGTAGTTAGTGAAAATGGCAGCTTTAAGTTAATATTACAAAGCGGTGAGTAAAACAATAATGTGAATGAAGTGTGGTAGGGAATGGTAGATAGAGAGTCATCATCGCTCTGTGTCTGCGGAAGATTTTATGTTAACTTTGGGACTTAAAGAAAGAGTGAATTGGGTAAGACTGATGAATCACAGACCTGTACCCCTGAAACAGATAATACTTCATATGTTACTTAGTTGAATTTAAATTTAAAAAAATGTAAAGAAAAAGAATTAGCATAAAGTTCACTTAAAGAAGGAAGAACAGGTGAAGCCTCAAGAAGGGGGAGACTCTGGGTGTGTCCCTAATAGACACGGAAGAGGTGGTGGGAGACAATGCTAAAATAGTCGTCTGGAGCCAGATAGGTCGGGGTTTTTCGTCCGTCTGGCCAGTCTGGATTTCATCTTGTAGCCATTCAATAGAGGGTTTTAATCAGAAACTGAGGGTCATAGTGAGGAAAGTTAAAACATTAGGAGATATGTGGGAATGGGAAGAAATTAGTAGCAGATACCAGTTGAAGATACCAGTTGAGTAACAACCCAGGTGAGAAATAAAAAAAAAAAAAAGATAGCCGCTTCACTAAATCAAGAGAAGAAAAGCTAGATTCAAGCAATAAGCAAGAGTTAAAAATTGTCATGGTCTGAATGCCACCCGGATGGCAGGAGTATAAGGGAATAAGAACTTGAAGACATAAGTTTTCAGTCTCAAAAATTGAGTAGATGGAGATGCTGCTAACAGGAGAAGATATGAGATAATGTGGGTAAGAAACTAGGTGACGCAGTCAAAAGATACTGCGGTTTTAATGTGAAAATTCTGAATTACCAGAAATAGATGAATAAATACATGTAGATATAGTCAAAGCTATACATGTCAATGAGTGATTATAAAATAAAATTTTATGCATGTTTTTAAAAACATGTGATAATACATTATTTTCTAAAGTGGAAAATAATGACTTTTGTTATCCTTTATATATCACAGCATTGTTTTTTTTTTAACAAACTCTATGTCAGAATTAACAAATAAGAATACTGTTAATTCTTAAAATTATTAAGAATAAAACCTATTTCAATATATGTGCAAAACTTGGACCAGCTAGGTGGCTCAGTTGGTTAAGCCTCTGCCTTCAACTCAGGTCATGGTCCTGGGGCCCTAGGATTGAGTCCCATGTCTGGCTCCCACTCAGCAGGGAGCCTGCTTCTCCCTCTCCCCCGTTCATGCTCTCTCTCTCCCTATTCTCTCTTTTTCAAATATGTCAAAAATCTTTAAAAATACATATATGTGTTCAAATTTTTACAAATTCACAAATTCTGAATTTGTGAGAATGTGAACTTTCAAATTAAATCTTCACTAATATTTAATTGAATATGATAGAAAAGCTAATTATTTTTCACTATGAGGACAAAAAATTGCTATGATTTTGAAATGACCATTTTCTTTTTCTACAAGACCTTATTTTTGCTATGGTAGTCATTCTAGGATTAACTCACTACCCATAGACTGGATCATTTAAATCATACTTTGCAGAATTTAGTAATAAGATTTATTTTAATAAGCGTGTATATTTTAGACATGAAAAATATTCTTTTACATTTTAGCAGATGATTTCACCATGATTTTTAATAGAAATATTTAGTTGAAAATAGGTTGTTTGTCTTGCCAAATTCATAAGAAATTACGTTTGTCCAAATGCAGGTGAAATTTCTGCCCTTAAACTTTTTTGCTGCCTCCCTGTCACACTTTAAATTGTCTAAAAGTAGAAATATGAGGAAGAATGACTACGTATTTATGAAATTCAGTCTTATCTACAGACATTCGTATGTCTTTCGGGCTTGACCCTGTGTGACACCATGGCTGCTTCCAGCACATACTTAACCTCATTCATTTTCCTTAGCGCTGATGAACCCCCGAGAGAGAGTCAGCTGCCCTTTCTCTTCAGCCCTCAGCTGGTGACCTGCACTGTCTTTCTGTAATGTGCCCAGGATACGAACTCGTGCAGCAGAATCCGGCAACATGCCAACCACCCCTCTCGACACCCTTCCCCCAACTCGAGGTCATGTGATACCAGAAACATCTTCTTCCCTGCCACATGGATACTGCAGGAATGGTAGTGAGAGATGTTGTAACGAGGGGCCGTGTCACCATTTGAACTCTTCTTCCCAGCCTGGTGGCGAGGACCACATTTGCTAAAGACCGGGGGTAACCTAGAGCTAACAAGCAGAATTTCTCTCCCTCCTATTCACCAATATCCACAAACTTTGTAAGGGAAACTACCATTTTTCTTTCTTTGTACTTTTCTGAACTCATTCTGAGAAATTAATGATCAAAGGGTCTAAATTAATAAGCGTCTGCCTTCAGCTCAGGTCATGATCCCAGAGTCCTGGGATCGAGCCCCGCGTCAGGATGGATCCCTGCTCAGTGGGAAGCCTGCTTCTCCCACTCCCACTCTCCCTGCCTGTGTGCTGTGTCTCTGTCAAATAAATCAGTAACATCTTTAAAAAAATCAAATAAAATAAATTACTTTTGAAATGTTGCACCTGTTTCAATTCTGATTCTCTTCCCTCCACCCCCAGACCTTGTCATATGAAGAACAAATCACTTACTTTTTAAAGTAGCAGTTTAATTTTGTTTTAAGATTTTATTTATTAGAGAAACAGAAAGAGAGTGAGAGCGCGCGTGTGCATGGGCTGGGGGAGAGGCAGATGGAGAGGGAGAGCCAGCCTTCCTGCTGAGCAGGGAGACCCAAGCAGGGCTCCATCCCAGAACCCTGGGATCATGACCTGAGCCAAAGGCAGCCACTTAACACACTGAGCCACCCAGGTGTCCTTAAATTAGCAGTTTAAATGGATACTTTACTCTTTATCAGTCGGCTGCCTCCAAAGGAAGGAATGTACCTCAACTTACTGGTCAGTTGAGAGAAATTCAGAAAAGACATCCGGTAAAGTAGGAAATGTCACATTCCTAAAGTCTTTGAAATGTCATTGTTGTAGACTGGAAAGACGACTTCATCAATAATCAAGAGGTCTGTGTTCATTTTATTACCAAATGGTCATCTCAAGTTGGGCATGTGAAATTCTCAGGGCTTTGTCTCCCTCATTTATAAAGTCTAAAAGAGAAGATACATATTGAATTAAATGTGAAGTCTCTTTTGTTTCTATGAGGTCATGACATAAAATGTGCTGAATGTTATTCAACTATTTTACTATTTAAAATGATTTCCCCTTTAATATTCATAAATATTCATTCTTTTCTGTATTTTATAATTAATAAATTCAATCTTTATAACACATGAAAATTTCATCAATTTTGTAAGTATTTAAAATATGGAGAATTTTATGAAAATAATAATATGGGAAAGAAAATAGCACTGTATGTGCATACTAACAAGAAAACTGATGAATATGTTCTGCTCTCTTCAAAATTATCTATTACGGCATTCATTCATAGGATCTAGGGAATTAATCCCCAAATGCTTTGCTATAATTTTGTGGCTTGAAAAAAAATTCATAGAACAATAAAGACATAATCACAGAGCTAGTTAAGTCATAAATTAGGGCAGTTGAAAAGCCAGATGAGTTTTTTGTTCAATGAAAGAACAGTTCCTTCAATAAATGAAGTTGGAGGGTGATTCATTTTAAAATTATTTACTCTTTATGCTTTAAACAAATATTTATTAGTCAGTCACCATCTGCTTGCTGGGTACTGTTAGAATCACTGAGAACAGAAGCAAATGCTGTTACTATAAGTAAAGCTCACCTATTAGTGGAAAGACACTTATTGAGAGACAAAGGAAAGCAAAAAACAAAAACAAGAACAAAAGCCTGAAAAATCTATAGTGAATGATACATTAAGGGAACAGACAGGTAACTGATTCATTTAGGTTGGGCGAAGGAAACTGCAAAAATGTGGTAACTCAACTGAATAAAATTTTCCAATAATCATAATAGCAGAGGAAATTTAGGAAGGTTGGAGGTGGGGGTATGGAAGAGGCAATGCATCACTGTAGGTGACATGTGAATGTGGGAAAAGCCTAGAGGTAGGAAGGGCTTTTTGGAAACTGCAAGTGGTTTCGAATAGCTGAGTTGAATGTGTGTATGGAAAGAAGAACAGCAGGGAAATAAAGAAATAAGATTGTAGTGGTGAATAGTAACCAAATTAACCCCGTAACCAGTTGCATAGATGCTGCAATCTATTTGGGGGCAGTCCTCTCAGCCAGTTGTCAGTTACCTTCTCTGGCCTCAGAACATTATATGAAGAGGATGTGCTTCTTTCTCACTCATAGAACCCATAATTTTATAAGGTACCCTTTAGTTTAAAAACATGGATAGAATAAAAAAACTAAGAGGTCATAAACACCAAAAGCATCATAGTGAAGGACTATGGTTATCCAGTAAATACACTCATTGGCAAACAGTGAATTAGAGAATAGACCTCATTTTCTCGTAATTAGTAACACAGACTTTTTCATTGTGAGCGTTACTTCCTCGAGCATCCCTATAGCTCTAGCCCAGTACATTCATGAGTGCCTCCATATCTTTGATTGTGATTCTTTTCTTTCGTTTTTTTTTTTTAATACAAAATGTTGTACACGTTTGTCTGGGATAATAAATATATGGTACATGTGCTACCTCCCCTTTTCCCCACATTCCAGAAGACTTGGCTATTACAACCTTAAACTGATTCCTTCTGAGAGTGAATGTGACTTGGAATCCTATTACATACATTAAAGACAGCCTCTAATTTATCATATTTAGAATTAAACTAAAAATTCCTCTCTCTTCTTCTTAGGTTTATGTTAAGTACTATTTCTGTTTTGAGTCCCCCTTTTAAGGTGAATGATTGCAGTTGTTACTGATGCTACACTCTTCTCCATTAGTGTCTGTACTAATAAGCAGAACCAGGTAGTGTGACACTTACTTATTCCTGATTTTTTTCCCATGTATGTTTATCTTCTTTTCCAAAGCAAAGAACACATTTCCCGCAAGAGCATTTGAGAACTTGAGTCTTGGTTATCCCATGCCCAGCACAATGGTGGTCATAAATCAGACAATTATTATCTTTTGACTGAGGTATGAATATTACACAAACTTTTTATGCCTTGAAAAAGCAAACAGAAAGAAAATAATACTTGTTTTATTAAGTAAAAAAAAGTAGGAGATGAAGTCAAAAGTCACTGTCTTAAAGCAGCAGAAAAATAAAAACATATGTTTATGTTAACCAAATATGTGATGTTTAAATCAACAATTCCAAGCTAAACTGCTGTTTTTTTTTTTTTTTAATATGGATAAACTCCAGCAGAAAATATACTTTATTTGTCCATTAACAGTTATGGCTTTCTCTTGGGGGAGAAGTTAGTTGGCCATATATAGGTTAAATATTGCTCTCACTGATTAAAAGAGAATAAAAATGACTTTTTAGAGGGGATCAGTCAGAGTTCACTTTGGTCTTGACCTCCGGTATGTTTTGGGAGTTCTCAATAGAGATCCCACCTTCAGATTCCTGATGTGGAGAATTTATCAAAGAATCCATTCAGTAAATAATACTCACCAAGCCTGCGTGTACTAATATACCTCTACAAGCTCCTTTCCCTCCACAGTTGCAGTATCTACCAGGCGGCTTTCTCTTCCAACAACAGGTTTTGTATGCCATGCTGACGTCCAAATTAAAGATTCCCCACCGCCAAGGGCCACCGCCCGGATGTTGAGCATTCTGAGGAAAGGGCCTTCTGTGTTCTGGTTTACTTTACTCTTATCTGTTACCATTTACCCCTTTGCACTCCGTGTTCCAGCAAGAGTATAATAACTCACAGATCTTCCTTTGAACAAGCTTTCTGGCCTATGTGCCCTTATCAGATTCTCTGTCTAGCAAATTTATAGTCCTCCTTAACATCCCAGTGTACCCACGACCTCCATGTTCAACCGGGATTTAATGCGGCCCCCTTCCTTCCTCCACGTGGTGAGGGAATAATGAACCCCCTCTGCTGTCCAGCTGTTAACCCACGCTCACTTTTATACTCCAATTCTAATATATTTTAATGCATTTATCTGGTTGCAAGTCTGTCTACCTTATTAGACCATGAACATTTGATGTCAAGAACCATGATGTACTCATCCATGTTTCCAGTGACGAGGACAGTAGTCGATATGTAGTGAATGTTCAATAAACGTTTCCAGAACTAATTCATAAACAGGGTTAGCAGAATGTACATCTGCTACCAAGTTTTCTGCGCAGCACATGTGGTTTCTGAAATTCATTTCCCCCTTTTTAGTGGGTGCATTCTGAGGAGAAAACAAAGATGCTGTATTTCTTCGGTTTCCCGTATTTTTTTTTTCTTCCCTCCTTTCCCATTCCCCACCATTCAGTTCATTCAACCTCAGAGAACTGGACACAACTCAAAATAAAGGTGTGTGTGTACATGCATATGGGAAAAATAATGATTTCATTAAAAAAATTAGTATTCTTGCTTTTTTATATGTACAGATATATTTCTGTTATATGGGAAACATTCTTACTAAAATGGATAATTCTTATTTATTTGATACCAAATTGATTTATATAAAATAATGATACTTTCAGGCTCAGTCACTGACCTAAAGCCTTTTATTTTTCATGTGTCATTCTTTCCTTTCTTTTCTTTCTCTTTCTCTAAGTAGGTTTTACGCCCAATGCGGGGCTTGAACTCATGCCGCTAAGATCAAGAGTTGCGTGCTCTGATCGACTGACGCAGGCAGACAACCCCATTTGTTGTTATTTCTTATGTTGTATTTATATGTCTTTAGCCTAGCTTGAACTGATGATTTTTTAACCTTATTAAATAATAACCTACTTTCAAAATACGCCTGCACTCCATTATGAAAATGTTTCCAATGTCCCTTTAGGGAAGGGAAACTAATGATGTTTTCAGCAACTGCTCGGGATGATTTGATGTAGAATGATACAAGGTTTGCCATCTAAAGCATGACAATGAAGCATTGTTCCATTTATTGGACATGTAAGGTGCTTAGTGGTCTTGATCATAAAACAGAAAAAGAGAATTGATTCTTTGACACGAAAAGTATTTCATTTCCTTTATATATATATATATAAAGGAAGTATATGTATATATATATATATACCCACACATATAAAGGAAGTATACACACACACACACACACACACACACACACACAATGGCAGGTGTTTATTATTTGGTAAGAATCATTTTCTAATATTATTTTTAGCTAGAGAAGTACTATTCTGACCTCTAAAATGCCGTGTTTTAGGGTAAAATGCCACTCACAATATGTTTTAATAAAAGTGATTCACCTTGGAAAAGGCAGGCATCTGTCAAATGTCCGGTCATGTACACCCTGAGCAGAGCCTTCAGGAATGTTGAAAGTACAGTTGAAGAGGCAGAGAAAGAATTAAATGAGAATGCTAGTTCCTTTGATATTATCCATACCTTAAATAAAATAAGTAGAAACAAAGCAAGCTTTGGATTAATTTTTCGGTTAAGTGTCCTGGAACTACTTAACACTTCCCATTGTATGAAGTTGTCCTGACATTGCTTAATTTCTCCGTGGCGTATTAACAACTAGAGATGTTTTGCATTTTTTATTAAACACATCATGAAGAATGAGCATACTTTTCATCTTCCATAAAAAGCCTAACACAGTTTAATGACTAATATTTTTTGAGGGCTTAGTTTGTGACAGAAATATGCTAAGCACTTTATGGATAATAGAAAATTGAAGGGGCACGGCACAAGGGTTGACTGTTCTGTTATCTCTCGGTGCTAGGAGTGGATGTGGAATCCGAGCTCCGTAGGACCGACGGGAGGATCCAAAGAGAGACCTAAAAAAATGCAGCCATTTTCTGTGAGTATAATTTTTTATTTTTAAGGTTCTTTATTATTTAGAGAATTTACATGAGCGTGCGGGCCTGGAGGCGGCCACGGTACAGCCCTCATGGTGACCCTGGTGCCAGCTGCAGGCGGCCTGTTCGGAGAACCAGGGTCTTTAAAGAGAACTAACAACTGCGGCGAGAAAAAGAGAATTCACAGGAGTATCCACGTTCATGAAATTGTGTTTTTCAGGCTCCTTTTCCCTAGACTTTTATTTTGGATCGGTGGCAACAATTACAATTCCCTTACACTTTTCATTTATTCACCCCAGGGTATGTGTCTATTTTTATTTTATTTTATTTTATTTATTTATTTGACAGAGATCACAAGTAGATGGAGAGGCAGGCAAAGAGAGAGAGGAGGAAGCAGGCTTCCCGCTGAGCAGGGAGCCCGATGTGGGACTCGATCCCAGGACCCTGGGATCATGACCTGAGCCGAAGGCAGAGGCTTAACCCACTGAGCAACCCAGGTGCCCGCTATGTACCTAATTTATAGCAGATTTGGGAGAAGGTGTAAGGTGAGAGGGACATTTGGGGCAAGAGCTTGAGACAATTTTTAGTGGCTGGACCTGTGTGTCAACTATGTTGCTTTCCTCTTGAAGTTAAAAAGAAAGGAGATTTTCAAAGATGCATTTCAGAATGACGTGGAAGTGTCAACAACCACTATATATAGTAGGATTTCCGCCAGGCCTCCAAAGGTCAGCGAGGCTAATGATGTGCTTGTGAACTATTTAGGAATTCCGTCCTCTCTATTTGGTAAACTAAGTTCGGTAGAGGAATTTTTGTGTTTATTTTAAAATGTTTAACTGAATTGAAAGTTCAGTAAATAGAAACATAAAATCACTGCCTCAGTAAAGAAAATAATAAAGACAGCTTTATTAATTCTTTTATTAATTTGAGGAACAAGAACCGACTGATAAGCACAATGGGATGCCAAATCATTATTTAAACGTAAGAGTCTTAAAGATGGAAGCATTAAAATAATCTCCAGCACCTGGGCAAAATTAATCATTAGCTTATAAAGAGATAGTCTTTTACTCTGACAGGAGAATAGAGAGGCAAAGAAAAATCATATATTAAGAAATGTTTAGAGTGACATTGTTAAAGCATTCTTCCACAATTTGTTGGGGGTATAATACAGGTGAAAAAACATAATACCTTATATATGAAATTCAGCAGAAAGATTAAGGGCTAATTTTCATGCTCCTCTTTTCCCCCAAATCAAGTACAATATAATTCTACATTTCAGTATTTAGGCAGAAAATTAATTTTTACTAGCAAAGCTTACCCGCTGTCGGGAGGAGGACATTTCAAACTTGAAATCCTTAATTACATTGCCCAAAACTTCTACCAGAACATATTAATAACGGTAACAATAGAAAGTTATTAAATATAAATAGAAGATAATAATTATGGCAGATACACGTTTTCTGTCTGAATATTACTTTTCAAAGGTTCCTCTTTGAGGCGTTACAGAATGTGTTTGCCAGCAGCATGGCAGAACTTGGTCTCAGTTTAGGATGTTTATTATGAACCGCATACTTGGCAGGACTTCCTGAATACTAGTCCTACCATTTGCTTATAGTTTTAAATTCTCTCGGGGGCTTTAAGTATCACACATGTATCAAGCATGAGATACTTCCCACCTTTGTTACTGCTCACTCTGTACCCTTCATACCTTACCCCAACGATTTCTCAAACTTTAGAAAAAGCTCTGAATGGACCTGAAAGTACGGAAGAACTTTGTCCGTTGTCATCTATAGGAATCGACAGGTAGCTGAACCGTTCTGCAGTTTTAGCAGAATGACCTTACTTCTTGTTTTTTTCTAGATTGTTAACCTCTTTTCCCTCACGCTGTTTTTCTTTACACAGCAGTTAGGAGTATACTTATTTTACCCTCTGGCTGATTTTAGGCTTTTCTGGTTTTAGGCTTTACGGAAATTTTATTATAATACTCTGTTGTGCTTTTCTTTATGTTTATTTTTATAGTTTTCATTGAGAATATCAGATCTGTGGCTTTACCATTTTCATTAAATATGGAAAATTTTCTGTCATTATTTTTCAAATACTTTTCGAAATCACATAGATTTACATTAATACATATATATTAATATTATCTCACAGACTACAGTCTGTCCATATTTTTCATAGCAATTTTCTGGTACTTTTTTTCAGTTTTAATATTTTTCTAATACTATGTCTTTCACTTCATTTATCTACTGTTATGCATTATCCGGTCCTTCAGTTTGACTTTTTGGGGACGCCTGACTGGCTCGGTTGGTTGGGCCTCTGCCTTCGGCTCAGGTCATGATCCTGCGGTCCTAGGATCGAGCCCCGCATCAGGCTCTCTGCTCACTGGGGAGCCTGCTTCTGCTTCTCCCTCTCTTCCTGGCTTGTGCTCCCTCTCACTATCTTTGTCTCTTTCTCTCTCTTTCTCTTTCTCAGATAAATCAGTAAAATCTTTTTTTAAAAAGTCTCATAACTTTTGTAAGTTTATTTTTTCTTCTTTTCCCGTATAGCATTCAATGAACATTTTTTTCCAGATATGCATTTATTTATTTATTTTTATTCTAGAGGCTATGTTGGATTGTCTCATGTTTTATATTACTATTGTTATGTTTACCTATTTCCTTTGAATCTGAATATAGCTATAATTGTTCTTTTAAAGTGCTTATCTAATAATTCAGTCATGTTTATTACTTCTGTTTCTATTGCTAGTGACTCAATTTTATCTTGGTTATGGGTCTTACATTCCCGCTTTTCCTATGTCTAGTAGTTATTATTATTTGCTGGACATTGTGAGTTTTATGTTTTGTTGTCTCCTTCCACAATTATTTCTTCCTGTCTTTATTCTAAAAACCACTTAAGTTCCTTTTAATTTTCTTGAACCTTGTTTTTAGGTTGCTTAGAACAGGTTTAGAGTAATCTTTGTAACCTTTTAACAGGTAAGAGTAATGGTTTAGACTACTTAAGAGTTCAGGCTATTACTATTATGGTTTATGCCTCCGGACTCTGTTAAATGCCTCAGCAAGGCTCTTCCCTTTAGCTAGTCTGAATCCACATGTCTCCGCGCCCCGTGTGAACTTCAGCAGACAGCTTCCTGGTTGTTCCTGGTTTGGTTTATGGAGTGTCACTCTATGCATGCGTTGCTTAATATTCATCCTCTGGCTTAAGGGTACCCTGAGAAAGATTATTTGAGCTCTTTCTCTATGTAGCTCCCACTTCTCTGGATATATATTCTACAAATTCAAGATCCCTCATTTTCTCTGAATTCCAATCTCTTTATCCTCAATTCAGCGTGGCTGTTATGTTCTTCCTGGATTTCCCCCATCTACAGTTCCAGAGACAACACTCTGTTCATATTTTTATGTTTCTGCATGGTCAGTGCTTTCTTAGAAAAGAGACATCTAAATTATACGATGATTGAATGACACACATACCTTGGAAGTTTGGGACTGCATTCAAGAGGCTTAAATAGAGTCCCCCATGGAAACCATTTGCTTATGTTCCAAGAATAATAAAACTCAATGACATCTCTATATATTCCATGGTGATGAAGGAAAACTAGAGATTTTCCCTACCCTTTCCAGAGAAAACTTGTTTACATTTATAGTAAAGGTCTTTCTTGCTATCTCTGAAAAGTTGGATGCTCAGATGTGCCAACATCTGCTCTTTAAGATCGAAGTTTCATAATTTCAGAATTTCTCTCCTGTGGTACAAATACATGCCTATGATAGCTGGCTCAAATGTCATCTCATATGGAATTAGAGTATGAGGAGCTGACACAAAATCCTCTGAACAAAAATAAGAAGTCTGTTTTCTTATCCAGATGACTTGAGCATATGTATGTATGTATCTATAGGAAACTAACTGGATAGCTCACTTGTAATTAGGGTAAACTCTCAAACCCTTTACAGTTTGTGACTTAACTTAGACCATGGCCAGAACGTGACTCTCAGAGATTAACCTTGATTATCATAAGACTCATTTCATTTAATTACATTCTCTCAGATATTATACTCATTAGCTATTATTGTATAATAATCTAAAAATATATTTCTGGTCCAGAGAAGCAGAAATAAATGCCTACTGAAGGTCACATTTTTGGTTAGGGTTAGATCACCAATTTTTGCTTGGTGATGAACACTATAATTGCTAATAAGACAATCGAGGCTAAAAACTATTACTAATTGGACAATATCAAAATACAGCTTATTTGAAAATTTTGGTAGAGGGTATTTATTTTTTTTTTTTACATTGAGTGGAGTTATCATCCGAGCTGATGTTCTTCTCCTGAGGAATGGAAAGAGATTAAAGGAAGGATGATTAATATGACATGGTCAGGGCAGAATATATCTCTTTGATTATAGATCATTAAATTGGGAAGTCAAGTTCTCAAAAATGTGATGACAACTGGTAAAATTGTTCTTCTTGAGCAGAATGACATGTCTGACTGTAAAAATAACATTAAGCAAGGCTAAGAATAGAAGCATGAAGTATTTGCATGTTGTATTGAGTTACTGCTCTAATTTTAAGAAATCATAGAGAGGAAAATGGAAACAGCCTGATTGACAGTAATGCATAATTATCACCAAAATCATTAAAGCATTTTTATGCTCTTTAAAAAATATGACACAAATTTTAGGTCCATTAGATTTCAACGACATCCTTGTGGTAGCCTAGAGGATTTGACGGAGAGTGTGTTTAAGTGTAAGCTATACTGGCTGTCTTTCGTGTCAACACAGTTGTTACTAACGTGACATTTTCATTAATGTAATTTCATGCCACCTAGTTTACTCAGGTTTCATGGAAAATCTGGAGTTGAAATTATTTGAAATAGAAATTTTGTAATTTATTTTATTTGCTTCTATTTTTATCCCAATCACTTATGAAAATATTTACCCAAGAATAAAAATAGACACCCTTGATTCAGGAAAATATTAGTAGAAATTAGCTCAGGCCACTCTCTTCCATTTTGTCACGTGTCTTAAAGCACCGTACCTCAGAAGGGAAAAACAAACATAACAGCATAAAGAAGTAAAAGCAAAATAAGACTATGTGTTGACAAAATTTATGTCAGTCACGGAAATAATGTAATTTCAATTAAATGGCAAGAAGTTTAGGTTTAAAGCATTAGTGCAACTTTAAAAAAAGTGTTTCCTCATAAACAGCCTGAACTGTGCTTATAGTACTATTTATTGGAATCATATTCCAGGGGCTTTCATGGCTTTTGTGTCAGTGGAGTTTCACCAACTCAGTGTTAAGTGGAGATTCAGAGCATGGCCCCCAACCTGAATTATTTTGTAAAAAGCATCACTCCTGAAATTATTTAAAAAGTAAATATTTAGATTAAAATTGTGAAACTCCAAAAATATTATAAATGTTGGGAGCAAAATTAGAACTTTTCTCACAATGAATATGATAAAACAAATGTGTAATATGAAAATATCTGAGTCTTTATAAACGCAAATTTAAAAGAACTAGGAAAAACTTCTTAGAAAGTGCTTATACTATATTATTTATCTATCACATTTACCTTAATAAAATTAACATAAGAGAAAAAAAAGCATGCACACGTTATTTTTTTCCTATGGGTTAGTATCTAGTAATGCTATCCCAGATAATCTGATTGAAATAGAAGATCAAATGATAATGTGTTCATATGAGAAGTACTAATATAAGTATTTGATATAGAAGTGAATTTCAAGCCCAGAAGTATTTTTTGGGCCACAGAAATCCAGACAATTTGTTCTTCTCTTAGTGTAATTAAAAAATGGCTAAACATATAACACTGTTAACTTTACGCATGTTTTGGATTTTCCATCAACGTAGTAACTTTCTGAGTTTTAAGAAGCTAATTTCACTACTTGAAGCTATTTGATTACTCATAGAAAACTTTGTAGTAAAGAAAAGCTTCCTTTGAGAAATATCAACTCTAGTAGGAGTACATTAAGTTGGCACAAAGATTGCCCACCTATTTTTTAAACATTACTCTGTGTTTTTATTATTATGGGTTTATAGACTGTATGTACTTAATTTTTTAATAAATATTTCAGTTAAGAATAAAAAAGGTCCAATCACTTTGCAAGAACAGTTGGCACTTTCTTAAATGTTAAGTCTATTCTTTAATCCAGTCATTTTATTCCAAAAAAAAAAAAAAAGAATATATGACCATATGAAAGTTTGCACATAAATGTTCATATCAATTTGTTGCCCAAAAGTTGGGAATAGCACAAGTATCCATCCACAGATAAAAGGAAAACAAAATTTACTATATTCATGCAATAGAATATTAGTCAGTAGTAAAAAAGAATGAACTTTTGTTATACAAAACAAAATGAATGACTCTCAAAATAATTATGCTTCACAAAAAAGCCAGACCAGAAGAGAAAATAGCATATTATTCCATATCATAAAATTTTAGATAATATAATCTAATCTGTAGTGACAGAAAGAAAATCAGTGATTGTTTGCTTAGGAATGAGGGAATCTGCATAAAAGGCAGGAGGGATTGCAAAGTAGTACCAGGATACTTTTGATGTGATGGATATGTTCACTATTGTAATTGTGGTGAGGGGATGGTTTCCCTCACTTACACACACACACACACGTCAAAATGCATTCAGTTATATACTTTAAATATACATGATTTACTGATTTCAGTTACACATCGATAAAGGGTTTAAAAATTACTCACAAAATAGTGAGTAATGTTTATTTAAAGAACAGTGAACAGATGTGTATACATATGAGATATATCTTTACGTATAAATGGAATTTTGAAGGAAATGTTTGCTTCAAACCATTGAAAGTACTTTTTGTTTGTTACTATTTTTTTCTCCATTACATGAAGAAAAACCAGTTTCATTATCTTGCCTTTTTCTTAATTAGATCTTGATGTTCGTGAAGCTATGTATTGAGTATTGGAATGACTGCCAAAGAGGAAAAATCTAAATACTGCCCTAATAAACAAAGGATACCTTGTTTTAATATTTTAATAGGCTATTCTTATATTGTCTTTATCAGCATGTATATAAAAAAAATTAAAAGATCCAAAAATGACTAATAGACCTAATTATAACTCAAGAAACCATTTACACTGCTTAAAAGGGGTAAATATAACAACAAAATGACAATTGTAATTGTAAATGTAATTGCTTGTAAGCATAGGCAACTACATTTTGGTCCATACTTACAAAAGAATCCTATTTGGTAAACTATATCTAGGTTCCATTAAGTGTATAGTTAGAAGAGACATAAACAATTAAAAATCACTAAGCTTTTTATGTAATAAATGTTTACATTAGAATAGATTGAAATTTATAGGAAAGTTACCAAGATAGTACAAAGAGTTCCCATAACCCCATACCCAGTGTCCCTTATCATTATTTTATATTCATATGATGCATTTGTACCAATATCAATAAATTATTATTAACCAAAGTATATACTGTATTTGGATACTTTTAAAAACATTTTTATCTAATGTATTTTTTCTGTACCAGAATCATCTCATCCAGTATTTCACACTTTATTTAGTCATCATATTTCCTTAAAGTCCTCTAGATTGTGACATTTTCTTAGACAATTCTTTTTCTTTCTTGATGACCTTGAAAGTTTTGAGGACTACCGGTCAGGAACATTGTAAACTGTCTTTCACTATTAGATTATTTGAAGTTATTCTCATGACTAGACAGTGGTTGTGGGTTTTGAGATGAAGACCAAAGAGAAAAAGTGCCATTCTCATCACATCATATGGAGAATGCATAATATTAACATACAGAAAAATTAAAATAGTATTTATTTAATGAAGTTTCATCCAAATCATTTAAGTCTTAGATTTGGATTTTCTTGCACATAATACTTATTCACCCTCTGTTCACAATTGGAAGAGCCACTGTGTGGAAATATTTTTCAAGACAAGTAGTACAGCTCTATTTTGACAATTGCCATAAAACCACTTGATTTGCCTCTATAACAAGAATTAGTTCTATAAAAATTCCCTTAGGAAGCATAAATAAACCTTTTTATTTTTATTGTTTCCTTTTCTGTTTAGTTTTTACTTTTTTTTTTTTTTTTTAGTTCTGTGAAAAATTTCTCAAAATATTCTTCTCCATGCTGACATCTCAAGAAGTAGTCTACTGAGAAAAACTTCTTAATAATCCAGTGGAATTTATTTCAGGACTGTAAGATTGTTTCAGCTCTGTAGAGTTCATCAATATTAATGCACAATTTAATAGATCTAGCTAATAAAATACCTTTATTATCTCCATGATGCAGGAAAAAAAAAAAAAACCTGTCTGACAAAAACCAATAGCTATGTCTAGTAAAAATAGTCAAGAAAAAACAAACAGGGATAAATTCTTAACGTGATTTTATATGTCACCAAGGCAATTAGATAAAATAAATCAAAGAGAGTTATCAGAACTGGTGAGGAAAAAGTAAATTATCTTAATTTGCAAGTGATATACTATAGCTGGACCAGGGGTTATGTATGGCCCTTGGACCAAATCTGGCATGCTCAGGTTTAAAGCTGAATTCCTCTCTGAAATTTGCTCCTGGCCAAAGAGAGTAGGCTCTGCTTATATCCCTTCTCCTTCCAAGCGGCAGTTTGCCTCTAATTATTGGTCAATCCCAGCTCCAAGAGCCTTTAATCCCTTATAAGTATTATACTTAAGAGTTCTCCCCCAAACTGTTTAGAAATATCTCTGTATTTTTTTTCAAGAAACTTGATCTAAGATATTTTTTTTAATTTTTTTATTTTAATAAACATATAATGTATTTTTATCCCCAGGGGTACAGGTCTGTGAATCGTCTGGTTTACACATTTCACAGCACTCATCATAGCACATACCCTCCCCAATGTCCATTTCCCCACCACCCTCTCCCATCCCCCTTCCCCCCCGCAACCCTCAGTCTGTTTCTTGAGATTGAGTCTTTTATGGTTTGTCTCCCTCCCAATCCCATCTTTTCATTTTTTCTTTTCCTACCTCCCCCCAACCCCTCCCCCACCTTGCATCTCCACTTCCTCATACCAAAGAGATCATATGATAGTTATATTTCTCCGATTGACTTATTTCGCTAAGCATGATACCCTCTAGTTCCATCCACGTCGTCGCAAATGGCAAGATTTCATGTCTTTTGATGGCTGCATAGTATTCCATTGTGTATATATACCACTTCTTCTTTATCCATTCATCTGTTGATGGACATCTAGGCGCTTTCCACAGTTTGGCTATTGTGGACATTGCTGCTATAAACATTCGGGTGCACGTGCCCCTTCGGAGCACCACGTTTGTATCTTTAGGATATATACCCAGGAGTGTAATTGCTGGGTCGTAGGGTAGCTCTATTTTCAGTTTTTTGAGGAACCTCCACACTGTTTTCCAGAGTGGTTGCACCAGCTTGCATTCCCACCAACAGTGTAGGAGGGTTCCCCTCTCTCCGCATCCTCGCCAGCATCTGTCATTTCTTGACTTGGTAATTTTAGCCATTCTGACTGGTGTGAAGTGGTATCTCATTGTGGTTTTGATTTGTATTTCCCTGATGCTGAGTGATGTGGAGCATTTTTTCATGTGTCTGTTGGCCATCTGGATGTCTTCCTTGCAGAAATGTCTGTTCATGTCCTCTGCCCATTTCTTGACTGGATTATTTGTTCTTTGGGTATTGAGTTTGATAAGCTCTTTATAGATTTTGGATACGAGCCCTTTATCTGATATGTCGTTTCCAAATATCTTCTCCCATTCTGTCAGTTGTCTTTTGGTTTTGTTAACTGTTTCCTTTGCTGTGCAAAAGCTTTTGATCTTGATGAAATCCCAATAGTTCATTTTTGCCCTTGCTTCTGTTGCCTTTGGCGATGTTCCTAGGAAGAAGTTGCTGCGGTTGAGGTCAAAGAGATTGCTGCCTGCATTCTCCTCAAGGATTTTGATAGATTCCTTTCGCACATTGAGGTCCTTCATCCACTTTGAGTCTATTTTCGTGTGTGGTGTAAGGAAATAGTCCAATTTCATTTTTCTGCATGTGGCTGTCCAATTTTCCCAGCACCATTTGTTGAAGAGGCTGTCTTTTTTCCATTGGATATTCTTTCCTGCTTTGTCGAAGATTAGTTGACCATAGAGTTGAGGGTCTATTTCTGGGCTCTCTATTCTGTTCCATTGGTCTATATGTCTGTTTTTGTGCCAGTACCATACTGTCTTGATGATGACAGCTTTGTAATAGAGCTTGAAGTCTGGAAATGTGATACCACCGACTTTGGCTTTCTTTTTCAATATTCCTTTGGCTATTCGAGGTCTTTTCTGGTTCCATATAAATTTTAGGATTATTTGTTCTATTTCTTTAAAAAAAATGGATGGGATTTTGATAGGGATTGCATTAAATGTGTAGATTGCTTTAGGTAAAATAGACATTTTCACAATATTTGTTCTTCCAATCCATGAGCATGGAATATTTTTCCATTTCTTTGTGTCTTCCTCAATTTCTTTCATGAGTACTTTATAGTTTTCTGAGTATAGATTCTTTGCCTCTTTGGTTAGATTTATTCCTAGGTATCTTATGGTTTTGGGTACGATTGTAAATGGGACTGACTCCTCAATTTCTCCTTCTTCTGTCTTGTTGTTAGTGTAAAGAAATGCGACTGATTTCTGTGCATTGACTTTATATCCTGACACTTTACTGAATTCCTGTATAAGTTCTAGCAGTTTTGGAGTGGAGCCTTTTGGGTTTTCCACATATAGTATCATATCATCTGCAAAGAGTGATAGTTTGACTTCTTCTTTGCCGATTTGGATGCCTTTAATTTCTTTTTGTTGTCTGATTGCTGAGGCTAGGACTTCTAGTACTATATTGAACAGCAGTGGTGATAACGGACATCCCTGCCGTGTTCCTGACCTTAGCGGAAAAGCTTTCAGTTTTTCTCCATTGAGAATGATATTTGCGGTGGGTTTTTCATAGATGGCTTTGATAATGTTGAGGTATGTGCCTTCTATCCCTACACTTGAAGAGTTTTAATCAGGAAGGGATGCTGCACTTTGTCAAACGCTTTTTCAGCATCTATTGAGAGTATCATATGGTTCTTACTCTTTCTTTTATTAATGTATTGTATCACATTGATGGATTTGCAGATGTTGAACCAACCTTGCAGCCCTGGAATAAATCCCACTTGGTCGTGGTGAATAATCCTTTTAATGTACTGTTGGATCCTATTGGCCAGTATTTTGGTGAGAATTTTCGCATCTGTGTTCATCAAGGATATTGGTCTGTAATTCTCTTTTTTGGTGGGATCCTTGTCTGGTTTTGGGATCAAGGTGATGCTGGCCTCATAGAATGAGTTTGGAAGTTTTCCTTCCATTTCTATTTTTTGGAACAGTTTCAGGAGAATAGGAATTAATTCTTCTTTAAATGTTTGGTAGAATTCCCCTGGGAAGCCGTCTGGTCCTGGACTTTTGTTTGTTTGGAGATTTTTGATGACTGTTTCAATCTCCTTACTGGTTATGGGTCTGTTCAGGTTATCTATTTCTTCCTGGTTCAGTTGTGGTAGTTTATACATCTCTAGAAATGTATCCATTTCTTCCAGGTTGTCAAATTCGTTGCCATAGAGTTGCTCGTAGTATGTTCTTATAATTGTTTGTATTTCTTTGGTGTTGGTTGTGATCTCTCCTCTTTCATTCATGATTTTATTTATTTGCGTCCTTTCTCTTTTCTTTTTGATAAGTCTGGCCAGGGGCTTATCAATCTTATTAATTCTTTCAAAGAACCAGCTCCTAGTTTTGTTGATTTGTTCTATTGTTTTTTTAGTTTCTATTTCATTGATTTCTGCTCTGATCTTTATGATTTCTCTTCTCCTGCTGGGTTTAGGCTTTCTTTGTTGTTCTCTCTCCAGCTCCTTTAGGTGTAGGGTTAGGTTGTGTATTTGAGACCTTTCTTGTTTCTTGAGAAAGGCTTGCACTGCTATATATTTTCCTCTCAGGACTGCCTTTGTTGTGTCCCACAGATTTTGAACTGTTGTGTTTTCATTATCATTTGTTTCCATGAATTTTTTCAATTCTTCTTTAATTTCCTAGTTGACCCATTCATTTTTTAGAAGGATGCTGTTTAGTCTCCATGTATTTGGGTTCTTTCCAAATTTCCTCTTGTGATTGAGTTCGAGCTTCAGAGCATTGTGGTCTGAAAATATGCAGGGAATGATCTCGATCTTTTGGTACCGATTGAGACCTGATTTATGACCCAGGATGTGGTCTATTCTGGAGAATGTTCCATGTGCACTAGAGAAGAATGTATATTCTGTTGCTTTGGGATGGAATGTTCTGAATATATCTGTGATGTCCATCTGGTCCAGTGTGTCATTTAAGGCCTTTATTTCCTTGTTGATCTTTTGCTTAGATGATCTGTCCATTTCAGTGAGGGGAGTGTTAAAGTCCCCTGCTATTATTGTATTACTGTCGATGTATTTCTTTGATTTTGTTATTAATTGGTTTATATAGTTGGCTGCTCCCATGTTAGGGGCATAGATATTTAAGATTGTTAGATCTTCTTGTTGGACAGACCCTTTGAGTATGATATAGTGTCCTTCCTCATCTCTTATTATAGTCTTTGGCTTAAAATCTAATTGATCTGATATAAGGATTGCCACCCCAGCTTTCTTCTGATGTCCATTAGCATGGTACATTGTTTTCCACCCCCTCACTTTAAATCTGGAGGTGTCTTTGGGTCTAAAATGAGTTTCTTGTAGGCAGCATATGGATGGGTTTTGTTTTTTTATCCATTCTGATACCCTGTGTCTTTTGATTGGGGCATTTAGCCCATTAACATTCAGGGTAACTATTGAGAGATATGAATTTAGTGCCATTGTATTGCCTGTAAGGTGATTGTTACTGTATATTGTTTCTGTTTCTTTCTGATCTACTCCTTTTAGGGTCTCTCTTTGCTTAGAGGACCCCTTTCAATATTTCCTGTAGAGCTGGTTTGGTGTTTGCAAATTCTTTCAGCTTTTGTTTGTCCTGGAAGCTCTTTATCTCTCCTTCTATTTTCAATGATAGCCTAGCCGGATATAGTATTCTTGGCTGCATGTTTTTCTCGTTTAGTGCTCTGAATATATCATGCCAGTTCTTTCTGGCCTGCCAGGTCTCTGTGGATAGGTCCGCTGCCAATCTAATGTTTTTACCCTTGTATGTTACAGACTTCTTTTCCCGGGCTGCTTTCAGGATTTTCTCTTTGTCGCTAAGACTTGTAAATTTTACTATCAGGTGACGAGGTGTGGACCTATTTTTATTGATTTTGAGGGGCGTTCTTAGCATCTCCTGGATTTTGATGTTTGTTCCCTTTGCCATATTAGGGGAATTCTCTCCAATAATTGTCTCCAATATACCTTCTGCTCCCCTCTCTCTTTCTTCTTCTTCTGGAATCCCAATTATTCTAATGTTGTGTCGTCTTATGGTGTCACTTATCTCTCGAATCCTCTCCTCGTGTTCCAGTAGTTGTTTGTCTCTCTTTTGCTCAGCTTCTTTATTCTCTGTCATTTGGTCTTCTATGTCACTAATTCTTTCTTCTGCCTCATTTATCCTGGCAGTGAGAGCTTCCATTTTTGATTGCACCTCATGAATAGCTTTTTTGATTTCAACTTGGTTAGATTTTAGTTCTTTTATTTCTCCAGAAAGGGCTTTTATCTCTCCGGAGAGGGTTTCTCTAATATCTTCTATGCCTTTTTCGAGCCCAGCTAGAACCTTGAGAATTGTCATTCTGAACTCTAGATCTGTCATGCTACCTATGTCTGTATTGATTAGGTCTCCAGCCTTCGGTACGGCCTCTTGTTCTTTTTTTTGAGGTGAGTTTTTCCGCCTTGTCATTTTGTCCAGGTAGGATTTGCTTTCTCCTGCTGTGGAATTCCGCTGTTCTTGGTGAGCGAAGTTGGTTTTGGATGGGTTTCTTGTTGATCTTCTGGGGGAGGGGCCTGTTGTAGTGATTCTCAAGTGTCTTTGCCGCAGGCGGAATTGCACCGCCCTTGCCAGGAGCCGGGCTAAGGAATCCGCTCGGGTTCGCTTTCGGGAGCTTTTGTTCCCTGAGCGCTTTCCGTAGAGTTCCGGAGGACGGGAATGAAGATGGCGGCCTCCCAATCTCTCGGCCCGGAGGAGCCGAGAGCTTGGGGTTCTGCTCCTCAGTGCGCTCTCAGAGCAAAGCGCCCAATAGCCCCGCCTCCCTGGCTTGCGGTCGCGCCTCGAGGAAAGCAGTCAATTGTTGGAGCTGGAGAAAAGCGCCGGGTCGCTTTTGTCTCCGTGGCCCCCGTCGCGCTCCGAGCCCACCCAGCCTGCGACCGGCACAAGGTAACCCCGGGCTGAGAGCTCACTCCTCGGCTTTGTCGCTATAGCCGGCTTCCCCGCTCTAATACCTGCGAGCTCTGTGGCACTCAGATACCCCCAGTCCTTCTGTGACCCCGCGGGTCCTGGGGTTATGCTGACCCCGCCTGGGTTTCCCCCCAGTTTAGCCTCTGGAGCGATGTCTCCCAGTGGAGCCGACTTTTAAAAGTCCCGATTTTGTGCTCCGTCGCTCCGCCGCTTGCCGGGTGCCGGCCCCTCCCCCCGGGGTCTATCTTCCCGTCGCTTTGGATTCACTTCTCCGCAGGTCCTACCTTTCAGAAAGTGATCGATTTTCTGTTTCTGGGATTGTTGCTCTTCTTCTCTTCGATTTTCCGTTGGATTTATAGGTGTTCACAATGGTTAGATAAGCTATCTAGCTCATCTCCTGCTACCCGATGTCGTCTCAGCCTGCTACTTCTCCGCCATCTTGACTCCTCCCCGATCTAAGATATATTTAAAGTATACATTAATATAATGTCATATATATATTTGAAGACTTCTGGAAGAAAATGCAGAAAAATAACTGTTACAATTATGGGATAAGAAAAATGTTTATTAGGAAGGGCAGAAAAAGCACTACCCCAAAGTGTAGAAAAACCACTAGCCATAAAATTAAAATGATAAATAAAATTTCTCCCAATTAAAAATATCTGCTCTGGATAAACATCACTAATAAAATGAAGAAGCAAGACACAAGTTAGGAAATAAATGTTTGCAAAATAAATGTTTGCAAAAAAGCACAATAAATGAGGAAAAGATTTGAATAGCCACAATCACAAGAAAAAAAGGATGTAAATGATCAGTGAGTTATAAATCAATAAACATGTAAATAATCACCAGGAAATTCAGATTAAAGCCATTGCATGCTTATAAGAATTACTAAAATTTAAAAGACTAAGAACACCAAATGTTGGTAAGAATGTAGGGCAGCTAGAAAGTTTATCAACTATTTATTAGAGTATAATATGGTACAGCCACTTTGAAAACTATATAGTTTGTATTCAGTTTCTTATATAGTAAAATATACATCTATCTCAGTATCTAGTAATTCTACTCCTAGATATTTACCAAAGACTAACAAAACCATATATGCACACAAAAAATATTCAAGCAAAAAAAAATTTATTTTTTTTTCATAATAGCAAAAAATAGAGATAGACCAAATACCCGTCAGCAGGTTGAATGTTTAATAATTATGCGTGTTTATACAGTAAAATACCATACTAATTAATGACAGAAATAAACAAATAATTGATACTCTCAACAACATGGCTGAATCTTCAGATATTACCTTAAGTCAAAGAAGCCAGACACAAAACAGTACCTACTGCATTCTTTGGTTTAATAAAATTTTAGAATAGGCAAACTAATCTGTGGTGATAAACAGCTGGTCCATGATTGCACTGTGCTGAGAACATCGAGGGAACTGTTTAAGGCAGTTGGTATATTCTATATATCGATTGATGTGATGGTTACATGGTACACAAGCATATATATTTGATAAAATACATTTATATACTTAAAGTTTGTGCAGGGGAGATGTTATGTGAATATTTTTATGAGTAATTTATGCACTAATAAATTCACTTTTTAAAGAATGCAATTAAAGTCACAAGAAGAAAACTCATAAGAAAAATCAATTAACAAACCACTCCTTGAAGATCAGCATAGTGATATCAACTGATAGTGGAAACTCTGGATGAAAAATCATGAAGATGTGTTTTAAAATTTGTTAAAATGCTTGGTGGAGTTTTAAAAAGTCACATTTATTTAAATAGGCATGTAAGTACTGTGTATTATCTGAGGAAACACCACTGAGAATATAGGAAAATGGGATTATTGGATATAGAACAGTAAAGATGGATATATTAAAAGAGAGTTGGGCAGAACAACAATAAATGAAGTTTAGACTTAGATTAGATATTATTCTAATAGTAGAATGCCTCCAGGCTCAGTTATTAAACTCAAAGAATTGAACATGAACAAAATTACCAGATTTTGCATCTCTCATAATGGGAAACCAAACAACCAAATTCAGAATTATATATAAGAAAACAAACAAACAATCAAACACAAATGCCTCAGCCAAAAATCAAGATAAGGGGAAAAAGAAATAAAACATTTGATTCTAACAATAATACTAGTCCACCTTGAAAGAAGCAGGGGTGGGGCAGGGGAGGGGCATTTAATTTATGAGGTGGGTTCCAAAGGAAAAAAAAATGAAATAAATAAGAAAGGAGAATACTTTAAAAAGCAATGCCTTAGTGCATGACAGAAATATAAGTCTTCAATAGGCTCTTGCATCATAAGACTCAGAAACATCCACGGAAGCATCTGTTCAGATGTTGTTACCTGGCATTCTGTTTGAGGATAAAATCTGGTAGATTGTCTAAATTTCATCATTCATGTGCTTCTGGGTCTTTGGTATGGGGCTCAACAACATAAAATATTGTTTTTGAAAAATAATTTTGTCTGGAGTAAGTACATCATAGCTTGAAGAACGACATTTAAAAATATATTTGATTAGCTATTGATAGGTACATATCTTGTTTTCAAAGATTTATTTATTTATTTGAGAGAGAGAGAGAGCACAAACAGGGGGAGGGGGAGAGGTAGAGGGAGAGAGAGAGAATCCATGAGCAGACTCCCTGCCAATCAGGGAGCCTGATGTGGAGCTTGTTCCCAGAACTCCGAGATCATGACCTGAACCAAAATCAAGTCAGTCACTTAACTGACTGAGCCATGCAGGTGCCCCTCTTTTAGAAAAATAGTTGAGCTTTTTAAGCGTGAGGATCATGAAAATTGGTTTTAATGGGCATTTCCTTGATGACTACTTATCATTCTATTCATTATATAAGTACTTAAATTTGCATATTATTGGTCATTCATATACTTTTTCCTACATGATTGTGTCTGTTCAAACTATTTTCCCATTTACAGTGTTTTTATTATTGAGCTTGTTACAAAATTTGACATCCTAAAGAAGTATATGACTCTTATTAGTGAGCCTAGGTCATATTAATGAGACCATACCCAATTTCACCTAGGCATTATTCTTAAAACAATGTAATAAGGAATTAGGAACAATTTCATTTCTTTGGATTTTATATTAACGTAAACAAGAATTTTAAAAAATTAAAAAATATATATAAACAAGAATTTAGGAATGGGTACTTTTACATATCTTCCTAAAATAATTTTATTTTCAACATCATTTCTTTCATTTGGGACTTTAATTTATAAGGGGATTTAATATTTTTTGTTCTATTTTTTCCCCAGGAGATTTTATAAAGAAAAGGACAGATTTTGGTTATCTCCATATCACTATTTTATTATTGAAATTTTTATGTTCTTTTAGTGTCATTCTAAAATCTTGGGTGAACTATATTAGATAATATGAATGGATATAAATTAAGCAAAAAAAAAAACAGAATGTGAATAATATTTCATCTTTGTGTTCAAAGTGTTTTGAAGTTTATTTAATTACCCTTTGAGAACCACTTCTTAGCCCCCAAATGCAAAAAGTATACTGCCCATGCACATTGCCATTCCCAACGGAGAAGCTCGTTGTTATTAGGAGCCAGCCTTGGGAAAGTTGGGTAGGTCTTCCCTAAGAATCACAAAACTGCTGTCCTCCTTCATGGTAAGGAAGAGCCAGACACCAGTTAATAATTAAGAGTGATGTGTCACGAAAAAGACAATATTAGGTAGAACGTTTTCAATGTTGAGATTGCTCCACTAGAGTAGCAATTCTGTCTCCACCAATTTATTCTAAAGGAAGAAGAACATCTCATCTGAAGGTGAGTTTAAAAGAGAAACACTAAGAGAGAATGACTGAACCTCTTCTGATTCCCTGTTTTGGTATATAATTGTCTGCAGAGAGCATATGTTCTTTCTACTTCTCTGGTTTAACTCTTCCAAGTCCAGCTGACCTCCCACCCTCCTTGCCTTCTTGACCTCCTATCCAACCTTGCCTTCAACACAATAAGTATGATTACTCAGTTTTGAGTGCAGTTTTCCCAAGCCATTTGGCCAGGCCAAAGCTATGCCCCCCTCATGGCTTCACCATTAACAGAGGTGGTATCTAGATCACCTTCTGCCTCCTTTGTCTACTTTGTCAGTCAGTCTCCTTTGTCAATCTATTAGTTATAATCTAGTCAAAGAATATAGCTACTAATTATCGACATCTCTGACACCCCAAATGGCACCATAGGTTATGAATGCACTTGGATAACTTACATTCTGATTCATTCCCTCAGTGCCATTTTCCAATGGGTGTTCATTGTTTCATTTTAATGTCAAGGGTCACATGAATCCCTTAAAAACAGTATGAAAACTCCAGGAAGATATTGGTGATAATAGAACCTGGTTTCTTAGTTTGAACTTTCTAACAGAATGAGATAGTCTTTGGCCTGGTTTCTGCAACTGCATATTTATTACAACAATTTCCCATTCTCTATTTCCTTTCTCCATACAGCAGAAAAGTTCTTAATGCAAATGTGGTCATCTGACTTCCTTACATAAAAACACATGTTGTTTTTCCCTTGTATCTAGGATAAACACCAAAATCCAACGTGGGTTGCAAGATGCTAAATAAGCTGGTTCCTGAGAAACTCTGTAGACTCATCCATTGCTATCTTCCCTCTTCTTTGGTGCTCTAGCCTTATTGGATTTCTCTCAAATTTTCAATTGCTTCCCACGCAACCCTTACCACAGAATTTCTGCACTGTGGGGTTTTTTTTGTCCAGAATAACATTTCATACCTCCCTACTTCACATACTCTACTCCATTGTTACCTTTTGACCCTAGATTTCAATAAAATATTACTCCTTCAGTATTATGGCAAAGCCACAACACACTGTAATCTTGTTTTGTGTGTGTGTACACACACATGAACATTTTATTTTGTGGAGTGATAATGTATATATTTGATATGAGATACACACACACATATATATGTGTATGTGTGTATATATATTTATATGTATATTTTTCCATATATGTTTATCATTATTGCCATTTTTTCCTGATACATTTGATTAAATTTGGCCTTCCTCAGGCAACTGTAAGTTCCATGAGAGCAGAGACCAAGTTAAGCAAGTTAGATTTCCTCACTGTTTTATTGACAGTACCTAGCAGAATGCATAAAACTTCTGGACTCTTGTTCGGTCTTGGGTAAGCGAATTAATTGGTTCATCTATTTTATATTCTTTATTATCTAAAGATAATTTTGTGTGTATGTGTCCGCATACACAGGAGGGTTTTGATGATTTAGACAACGTGCACATGCTTAAAAAATTAATGAGAGAATAAAATAGATGCCAGATGTTTCTTCCATTTGGCAACTGTCTGGACCCTGAAAAAAGATCTTTTAACAAAGGTCTTTGTCTTTCCTTATTCCATAGTTTTACTTTTAACTTTCTTTCAAAAAATTCTTCCAAAAAGAGCATGATAAATCTGAAGACATCTAGTCCCTAGGGGAAGAAAACAATCTTAAATTGGATTAAAAGTTAATGAAATATTTTACTACTTCATTTTACTATAGCATTTGCAAGTTGTATCTGAGCATCCTAATAATTTTAAAATCACTCTCTTCATCTCAATCAGTGAAGGGCTATGAAAAAGTTCTCATTTTTATGATCCAGAAAGTCTCATGCAAGAGAAAAGAAATTAGGTTATAAAAGGAAGGTACTGTATAACTTGCCTAATGGCCTGTAATCTGCTAAAAGTACAGCTGCGGTGGGGTGTTTAACAGGTGCTATGATTATGGAGCATAACAAACATGTTAGGCTTTGTAGTGCATTTAATACCTTATAAACAATTGGGCTAATTTGGGCAAGGCTAATGGATTAGTTCAAATGACATTCTTGTAAAAGGTCTGTGATTATGTTGTGCAAATTTGACAGAAATTCTAAGCTTAGCAACGTGTTCAGCTTTAAAATATGTAGAATACTATTTTTAATATTCCAGCACTGAATTCTAATTTTATTCCTTCCCTAAAGAACATTGTACTTCTGAATGGGTATAATCATTCTCATGGTACTCTAACAGTCTCCACCATCACAAAACTATGGCTTAAAATGTTCAGTAGTTCTACCACAATAGCTCATGCACTCTCTGAAAATGGGCATAAATCCCTACTCTGAAACAATCAGAGCAAATAATTTGGGATTTTTCCTGCCAAGCAATTAACTACACATGTGTTACTTAAGCACCTTTGAGTAAAGGGACAAAATTTTATGCATAGATTTAAAGCCAATTATTTAATAATTGAGGAAAGGTTTTTTTGCTTTGTTTTGTTTTCTGAAATAAATAACTGAATACCAGAATATATGGACCAAAGAAAGGAATTTGGAGGAAAAAAGTAGATAACAAAATCATGATACACATTGGAAAATTCACTGAAATTTTAAAAAATAAGGAATGGATGCAAAGGTCATTTAAGAAAAACAAGAAAAATAGTTAAGTCACTTAGCATGGGCAGTCATACAGTAGACATCCAAATGATAGAGTCAAAGGGAGGTATTAGCTTGATGAGTCTGCAACTTAGAAGACTTGTTTAAAAGGACAAATTGAGGGCTGCCTAGGTAGCTCAGCTGGTTAAGTGTCAGACTCTTAGTTTCAGCTCAGGTCATGATCTCAGGGTCATGAGATCAAGCCCCACATCAGGCTCCACACTCAGTGGGGAGTCTGCCTGAGACTCACCCTCACACTCTACTCTTCCCCTTTCCCCTCCAAAATAAATAAATAAATCTTTTAAAAATTAAATAAAATACAGGGACGCCTGGGTGGCTCAGTTGGTTAAGTGGCTGCCTTCGGCTCAGGTCATGATCTCAGCATCCTGGGATCGAGTCCCACATCGGGCTCCTTGCTCCGCAGGGAGCCTGCTTCTCCCTCTGCCACTCTGTCTGCCTGTGCTCACTCTCTCTCTCTCTCTCTCTCTCTCTCTCTGGCAAATAAATAAATAAAATCTTTAAAAAAAATAATAAAAAAATAAATAAAATACAAATTTAGGAATCATTAACAAATACATTTTGTGCCATTTAGATAGTAAACTCAATTGAAAACAAGCATAACAGGAGGTGAAAAAAGGTGTCACCTGCTGAACAGCAATTACATACACATCCATATGAGGACAAAAGATTTTGGTGTCAAGGAAGCCAACAGAGTAAGTGTTCTCAGACATGGAAACAGAGTATGTCAGGATTCTGTTGAGTGAGTAACAATGTCCATTAGACATGAGCTTGCTGTTTGAGTTGTAATGGTAGAGGCATAATTAGAGTTAAATTGTAAATTGAGACATATTTCTGGCAATATGTGAGCCAGACGGATTGAAAGATCAACTTGCATTTGCTGCTAACCACCCAAAAACTCTTTATAAAATTTATCAAACATCAACCAAAGTCCACTGCTGAACTTTGAGGAATATAAGGAAAAAAAAAAACTAACAGGAACAGGGATTAAAAGAAAACAAATTATGATTGGCAAAATACCACTAATTCTTGAATCAAATTTTATCTCATTGAAATACATAGAGCGATGGTCTGAGGATCCAGCCTAAAAAGTTAGAAAAATAGTTACAGATCAAATCAAAAGGAGATAAGAGAACTAATAAAGAGAAGCACAAATTAAAAAAAAAAAAACTTAAAACAAAGGTATCTTAGAGAGTATCAACAATAATAAATCTCTAAAAAATGAAGAAAAAGTATAAATAATTATGGAAATGCAAAATATGTAAAATTGAAAATGGCTACAGATACATAAAATATTTACCATTTGAAATAAAAATTTATCCCAGTAAAATTGAAAATGTAAATATTTCTCTAGAAAATTGCAGCCCACCAAACTTATCTGAAAAGAAATACAACACATAAGTAGAACTAAACTTGTAAAAATTTGCAGCAACAGAAAATAAGCAAGTCCCTTTAGTTTTACTGGTCAGTTCTCAATTTTTCAGAATAGTTATATATATATAACACATATATATGATGTGTGTGTGTACATATATATGTCTTTAAAATGCATTATAATTGATATACAGTTTAAATGGAAGACTTAACATTAGAAAATAAGAAAGGTAATCACATTAACAGATTACATAATGAAAATATATGATTATCTCAGTAGATGCAGCAATTAATTTGAAACATTTTATAGCCAGCGGAAGAAAAAAATAAAAGTAAATAATTCTGTAGCATAAATGCTGTCTACCAAGCAGAGTAGTGCAGCAGAAGCGTGCTGGGCCCATAAATGCTGTCTACCAGAAACTTCAAACAACATAATATTTAATGGTGAAAGAAAAGTAATTCTCTTTAATATAACAGGATAAATAGTTGTTACTGGATATGATCTCTCCATACACCAGCCCCAAACACACAAATAAATATACATAAAAGACCTAAGGAGTGGAATGGAAGAAATGAAGACATATATTTAAATAAATAAGAAAATTTAGTATATTTCTGAAAATAATATCACCATGGGAAAATTAAATGCTTTCTTGTACCCCAGAAGTAGATTTAGAGACAATATTGTAAAGAAGTAAATATTATTTACAATAGCAACAGAAATATAAAGAAACTAATAATTCTAAGACAACTTGAACAAGACCTCAACTGATAAAATTAGAAAGCCATAATGAGTGACACTAAGGAAAACTCAAATATGAGGAGAGAAAAGGCATTTTATAAACAAAAATTCAGTATCATAAAAAATACAGCTCTCTCATATTAATATTTGAATTTAATAAAAAAGATCAAGGGAGATTTTATAGACATTGACAAGTCTGATTCCGGGATTTATAAAGAAGAGCAAAGAGCAAGAATAAGGAATATTTTGAAGAAAAACAAGATTGGGTAACCCATTTTAACAGATAGCAAGTTGATTAAAAATGATGGTGACATACATTTCCAACCATGATGGAGTAACTAGGACCATACTTACTTCCCGGAGAGCAACAGATAGAAAATTGGAAAGGTAAGAGGCAATGATTTTAAAATATTGAACAAATGTAGCACTCAGACTCCACCAACTTTTCTTTTGCACCGCCATCTCTTTACTAGTCCCAGACCACACAACATCAGGGAATCTGCTTTTGATGAGATTGTGATGCCTTGTGCTAGGAAGTGAGTGTCTTCAAGGGCTTCATTTTATTACACAAAGACTTCTTGGGCCGTATAACATGATGGTAACAGAGCCATGGTTAGTATGGAAACCTCAAGTTTTAGCATTGGTAAGGGACTATGATTTTCTCATTGTGGCTCACATTTAGGCCTTCATTCACCAGAATGGGCATTCTTTTTATGTTATCTTAATCAAAACTGGAGTAAATTGGGTGCTTAATACTTTGGATTTTTAAAACCCACAATTTCACTTAGTCATTATAAGAACATCTACAGCTCATGCCATTCTTATATTTATCTTGCATTTAATGACAACTGTTCTTTGTACTTGACATATTGTTACCTGGTTTTTGTCACTTCAGGATACCAATAGCGCCAATAAAACCAGGAATCCCATCTCAATGGTGACATCTTCTACCTTCATACTCAAACTATAAAGAGAAAACACTTTTCAGAAATCCTGAATCTGTCTTCAAAAGTGTTTTCCAAAATGTCTTGGGAAGAAACTGTTCTATATTTTCCTCTGGTATGCATTTAGATGGTAGCTGAGCAGATCATGGAGAATCTTCTTTATATTATTTATTCTATTTCCATAGATATTTTGATTTATCCCTCTTTATCATACCAAGGAATATCTGGCATTTTAACTTCCTTTACATAGAATACAGGTTATAGGCAACTAATTAAACAACAGTTATGGCCATTTATATCTGCTTGAGCTAGTATTGATTGTAAAAAAATTCTGTTTTGTTCATATCAATATATTTAGCAAATATATAATCATTTCTCTTCTGTATCTAACACTGTAAATATATATTCTCATACATAATTTTCAGATTCTTACTTTTATAAATGAACACAGTCTTTGAATTATTTTATTGTATGATGTTTATCTTTCAAGTTCCTGATACCTTGAAGCATATGGCAACCTGCCTGTAGGTCTTGATCTGGAAGTTGTGAAGGGTAAAAGGGGGGGGAGCAATGGCAGAAATGACATTATTTTTCATGGGAACACATCAGGTATAGTTTTGTAAAAAGACTGAAACAACCTCAATGTTTGAGGAGGTGGAGAAATGCACTGTTTCTACTGGCAAGTTTCAGTGGGATTTGAATCATTACTCGGAGTCATCCAAATTCTGTCAAGTTTCCCACATTATTTCAACCAAAATTTTATTTTTGGCTTGGCAAGAATGTAAATTTTAAATCTAACTTATCATTAAATCAGACCTGCAGCCGCAAGATATAAGATACATTTAAAGCAGTCATAGTTGGCTTCTTGATTCTCTGACAAGGACTTGAACTTATAATTAAAAATCTTAAGATTTTAAATTCATTACCTTTTCTAGTTAGAGGGAATTAGCCCCCTCCATAGTCTTGAATTTCTTATGACCCTTAAATTGCCCTATAATAGTATCCATTCCATCTACAGAAGATTTGCCTTCTTTCTACCCATCTTTCCAGATGAGCGCAGAAACAATTTTAAGCAAGTATTTTGACACTGTGTTGTCTCATCTATTTTTTTAAATTATCATATAATGTATTATTTGTTTCAGAGGTACAGGTCTGTGATTCATCAGTCGTACACAATTTATAGCACTCCCCATAGCACATACTGTCCCCAATGTCCATCGCCCAGCCCTCTTCCCCCAGAAACCCTCAGTTTTTTTCCCGAGATTATGAGTCTCCTATGGTTTGTCTCTCTCCCTGGTCCCATCTTGTTTCATTTTTCCCTCCCTTCACTCACAACCCTCTGCCCTGCCTCTCAAATTCCTCATATCAGTAAGATCATATGATAATTGTCTTTCCCTGATTGACTTATTTCCCTTAGCCTAATACCCTCCAGTTCCATCCATGTCATTGCAAATAGCAAGAGTTTGGGGTTTTTGGATGGCTGCATACTACTCCATTGCATATATATACCATCTCTTCTTTATCCATTCATCTGTTGAGGGACATCTAGGTTCTTTCCATAGTTTAGCTATTGTGGACATTGCTGCTATAAACATTCGGTTGCACGTGCCCTTTTGGATCACTACATATGTATCTTTAGGGTAAATACCCAGTAGTGCCATTGCTGGGTCATAAGGTAGCTCTATTTTCAACTTCTTGAGGAACCTCCATACTGTTTTCCAGAGGGCTGCACCAGCTTGCATTCCCACCAACAGCATAGGAAAGTTCCCCTTTCTCTGCATCCTTGCCAACACTTGTTGTTCCCTAACTGGTTAATTTTAGCCATCTGACTGGTGTGAGGTGGTATCTCACTGTGGTTTTGATTTTTATTTCCCTGACACCAAGTGATGTGCAACACTTTTTCATATGTCTGTTGGCCATTTGGATGTCTTCTTTGCAGAAATGCCTGTTCATGTCTTCTGCCCATTTCTTGATTGGAATAGTTGTTCCTTGGGTGTTGAGTTTGATAAATCCTTTATAGATTTTGGATACTAGGCCTTTATCTGATATGTCATTTGCAAATATCTTCTCTCATTCTGTCAGTTTTCTTTTGGTTTTGTTGACTGTTTTCTTTGCTGTGCAAAAGCTTTTGATCTTGATGAAGTCCCAATAATTCATTTTTGCCCTTGCTTCCCTTGCTTTTGGTGATATTTCTAGGAAGAATTTGCTGTGGCTGAGGCTGAAGTGGTTGCTGCCTGTATTCTCCTCAAGGGTTTAGATGGATTCCTGTCTCAAACTGAGATCTTTCATCCATTTTCAGTCTATTTTTGTGTGTGGTGTAAGGAAATGGTCCAGTTTCATTCTTCTGCATGTGACTGTCCAATTTTCCCAACACCATTTGTTGAAGAGACTGTCTTTATTCCACTGGACATTTTTTCCTACTTTGTCAAAGGTTAGTTGACCACAGAGTTGAGGGTCCATTTCTGGGCTCTCTATACTGTTCCATTGATCTATGTGTCTGTTTTTGTGCCAGTACCATACTGTCTTGATGATTACAGCCCTGTAATAGAGCTTGAAATCTGGAATTGTGATGCCACCAACTTTGGTTTTCTTTTTCGACATTCTTCTGGCTATTTGGGGTCTTTTCTGGTTCTGTATAAATTGTAGGATTATTTGTTCCATTTCTTTGAAAAAAGTGGATGGGATTTTGATAGGGATTGCATTAAATGTGTAGGTTGCTCTAGGTGGCATCGACATTTTCACAATATTTGTTCTTCTAATCCATGAACATGGAATGTTTTTCCATTTCTTTGTGTCTTCCTCAATTTCATTCATGAGTACTTTATAGTATTCTGTGTACAGATTCTTTGCCTCTTTGGTTAGGTTTATTCCTAGGTATCTTATGGTTTTGGGTGCAATTGTAAATGGAATCGACTCCTTAAATTCTCTTTCTTCTGTCTTCTTGTTGGTGTATAGAAATGCAACTGATTTCTGTGCATTGATTTTATATCCTGCCACTTTACTGAATTCTTGTATGAGTCCTTTGGGTTTTCCACATAAATTATCATATCATCAGCAAAGAGTGAGAGTTTGACTTCTTCTTTGCTGATTTGGATGCTTTTTATTTCTTTCTTTTTTTTTTTTTTTTTTTTTTTGTCTGATTGCTGAGGGTAGGACTTTTAGTACTACACAGTGGTGATAGTGGACATCCCTGCCATGTTCCTGACCTTAGGGGAAAAGCTCCCAGTTTTTCCCCATTGAGAATATTTGCTGTGGTTTTTCATAGATGGTTTTGGTGATATTGAGGTATGTACCCTCTACCCCTACACTGTGAAGAGTTTTGATCAAGAAAGGGCACTGTACTTTGTCAAATGCTTTTCCAGCATCTATTGAGAGTATTGTATAGTTCTTGTTCTTTCTTTCACTAATTTATTATATCACACTGATTGATTTGCAATGTTGAACCAATCTTGCATCCCAAGAAGGATTCCCACTTGGTTGTGGTGAATAATTCTGTTAATCGACTGTTGAATCCTATTGGCTGTATTTTGGTGAGAGTTTTTGCATCCATGTTTATCAGGAATATTGGTATGTAAGTCTCCTTTTTGATGGGGTCTCTGTCTGGTTTTGGGATCAATATAATGCTCTATTTCTAGTAAGAACTTCACTGCCTTTAAGCCCATTTAAGTTAGAAAAACACCAATTCCTCATTCACCTTTCCCCTTGGACTCTAATGTCTTAATTGCTGTCTGAGTTCTCAACTACACAAAGTAAAATACACTATTGCTAGCTTAAGAAGACAAGTACTCATTAAATTATATAACAGAGAATAAGACATGGATTGTACAGAGTAAGAAATAGCCAGGAGAAACACTAGTGGCATTGTTATAATACTTGTGCTGCAGCCACCTGACAATAGTTGCCTATGACAATAAAGACCTGCATTCCAGTATATCCATCATAAATAGTTTATTTATTTTTTTAGGTTTTATCTATCTATCCATTTCTTTATTTCTTTATTTATTCATTCTTTGAGAGAGAGAGTAAATGTGTACACACATGGGAGGAGGAGGGACAGTGGGAGAGGGAGAGAGAGAATCTCAAGTAGGCTCCATGCCCAGCATGGTACCAACTCAGGGCTCGATCACAGGACCCTGAGATCATGACCCAGAGATTATGAACACAGGATGGAAACCAAGCGTCCCAGGCATAACCAACTGAGCCACCCAGATTCCCCATAAGTATTTTAGAAGAGGAAGAGCCAAAAGACACAAATTCCCTACACTGGTGGATATGATAACATTTCTCTCTTCTGCCCAAGTCTCACTCAAATACATCTATATTAATGAATCTTATGTTCAAAGGAGTTGGGGAATGTTATTATTTTTTTTTCTTCTAATTCTGTAGCCTCTAGAGTACACAAAATCAAAGTGGAAAGAGGATAAAATGAAGACCAAGGGAATTTAAACATTAAATATGTCCAGCTTTCTTACTTCAGATATGGCTGTGACTTACAAGCCTTCCCATATGACCTGAATACAAATAATCGGTCTTGGAAGTGGGAGGGTGGGGAAGGCATGATGAGGATGAATATGATTAATGACCTAATGTTTCAGTTTACCAGATAAAAGACTTTTCCCCTCAGTTTGCCTCCAGACAGTAGTTGGTATTCATTTTCTAACACAGTTGGAACTAAATTATACCAAATACAAAAATGTACAAATCTAAAATAGTATGAAATATGTATGCTCAATTGAAGCCTAAGAAAACTCTTGAAAAAATACACTAATTCTGCAATGAATGATATTTTTCATACATAATTAATTATAAAGTATATTTTATTTCAAAACAAATGCTTAACACAGCCTTCTATGTCCTAAAATGAGAAAAAAAAAAGTCCCATTCACTCAGCTGTCAGTATAAGAGTTGATAATGACTTATATCAAAATCATATACATTATTTAGGGCAGTGGTTTCAAATCATACACATTATTTAGGGCAGTGGTTTCCTGGAAGGCAATTAATAATAAGCTAATTTAAGAAATAACTATAAATGATTTAAAAAAAAACTTTACATTGTCTGTGGTACTGTGCCACGTTGCTTGTAATCCTTTATATGTTGTACTATAACACCAAATGGAATGATGACTGGCTCAATTCCAGATGTCCTAGGACAATAGAACCTTGAGGTTATGACTCTCTCCCCACCCTGCTGATCCCTGCATTCTGTGAGTTTCAGAGTGCTTGAGAAAAGATGAGCAGAGGAGTGCTTAAAAATTAGTTTTTTAACCTTCAATTTAAAAAAAAAAAATCGTTCTTGAATTTTTTTTTTTTTTTTTGAGGGTATAAAGGTGGGAAAAGTTGAAAAGTCACATTGGCAGAGAAGATCTTTGGAGAGAATTGTTAGTATGGTATGAGTCTCACTCCTTTTAAAGCAGCTGTAATAGAAAACGATGCTTCACTTCTTTTTCCACCCAGCAACAGGGTTTCAGAAAACCATTCAGAGAAACTGTTTTCCTTGGCAGTTTGGGAGTGGAGAAGTACTGGCTCCATAAACATGCCCAGAAAAGCCTGAAAGCCAGAGAAGATGCTGGCTGACTATCAAATAAGGTGAGTGACTGTGTAGGAGACAACTTTATCTGGACAAATGATGTCAAAATATATTCCCTTTAGAAATAGGCAAAAAAGAGAACTGGACTGGCGCTGTCTTAAAAGCTTTTTGCTGTCGTTGTTGTTGTTGTTTAGTTTTTGTTTTTTCCCAAGCCTGTGAGCCAGTAAAGCTCCAAAAGAGACCATCTATCTGCATGAGGTCCACCATCACAAACTAGGAGTTGAGAACGCAGTGCTAAGTAGCCAGGTGGAGGAGAAAAATGTTAATGAGATGACCATTAGGTCATCTCTCTAGACGGGAACAATCAATATAGATGGGCAGTCTCTGAAGAGCCCACAATATCAGCCCAAAGGACATGCATCTCTAAATGTCTTCATGGGCCATAAGAAACCAACACAAGTTCATGTCACTATTAATTAAATACGTTATTCCCCAAGTCTTAATGTTTCTTCCCAGTTGCTCCTCACTCCAAGCCTGGAGAAATCAGAAAGTGAGACTAAAGTACCAAAAGAGAGTTTGGAAATAGAAGAGCACCATAGGGGAACAGAAGAAAAATGATCATACTTTCTCTCCCTATTGCAGGCTTCTGTAAACGAAGCAGCCTAAGTGGGGAGAGAAGAGAGGTTTTATTTTTAATGAAGTTCAGAGATGTGACTCTACACTAGACCATTTGTTTTGGAACGATGCGTTTTGCAGATTCAGTTGTCAGTAGCAGTCTTGGATTTTGCTCAGAAGTACAGGGAAAATTAGATGCACAGAATGATTTAATACGGACAATATGAAATTTTTAAAAAAGTTATATTATTATTACATTCTTATGCATTCTGTAAGTTCAAAATAAGGCCAAAGTTGAGAATTCTTTGAAACTCTTTTTTTTTTTTTAAGATTTTATTTATTTATTTGAGAGAGAGAGAGAGAATGAGAGAGGGCATGAGAGGGGAGAAGGTCAGAGGGAGAAGCAGACTCCCAGTCAAGCTGGGAGCCCAATGCAGGACTTGATCCCAGGACTCCGGGATCATGACCTCAGACGAAGGCAGTTGTTTAACCAACCGAGTCACCCAGGTGCCCCTCTTTGAAACTATTTATGCTTTCTTTTCTCTCACTCAGAAACATGTAGTCACATATACAATTTAAAATCATTTTTATAATAGGAGTGCCTGGGTGGCTTAGTCCTTTAAGTGTCTGGCTCTTGGTTTCCGGTCAGGTCACAATATCAGGATTGTGAGATCAAAATGGTTGTCTGGCTCCGTGGTCAGTGGGGAGTCAGCTTGAGGATTCTCTCTCCCTCTCCCTCTTTCCATCCCCCTGCTCTCACACACACACTCTCTCAAATAAATAAATCTTTAAATCATTTTTATAATAAACATGGAAAAATAAATCCAAACCTGAATATATGGTAAAAATGGAAACTGATCAGAAGATAGGAGTTCAGTATGAAACCACCGCATTTTATATTTTAATATTATCTAAAAAATTTTTTGTATTTATCCAACAAAGATATTTTTGGATTTTAATACAAGAAATCTTGTGCATGACAGAAACCTGAAAGCATGCTTGTACTCTGCCTTTACAGTGAGAGAAGAAAAAGAAAAAAAATCAATTTACATCACCAGTTACTTTAACTATAATTGTAGTGAGATGCTTTGTGTTTATATTAACTACTTAATACCTGATCTTGCTGTTCATCCAGGTACCCCGTTATAAACTGCTACCACACTCTGTCCTTTCACTTCCAGACATGTATCACAGCTGTGATGAACTGATTCATTTCCCTGCCCTGGATCTTCAATTGGTCCATTTTCAAGTCTCACTTAATGATAAAAACTTGAGGACTGATGTCAGTGGCACGGCTGAATAAGGCGTCTCTCACTCACAGGCACCCTCCCACTGCCAACAAAAATAATCTGACATCCATTCACAGACACAGTTAGGACAGTGGAACCCTGGCATAGTCCAAGACTGAAGAGAGCCATTTGGGAGGGCAGGCTTATGCCTACACAATAGACCCACCAGCTGCAGTCACATGGAGGGAGCAGACAACAGCTCTGTACCCCTGAGAACACAGCCACAGCCCCATTTGACTCTGGGTCTGTCACCAACATTATAGGCCAGAGGACCTGAGAAGAGTCATGTTCACTTGCACATCAAGTAAAAGATGTATAGCCTCAGTTTGGGGTGTGGACCCTGAAGCAGGTTGTGAACTCGCTCTAGCCCTCTTGGCCATGGTCTGGAAGCTCCGGGAGGTAAGTCTGCCAAGCTCAGTGAGACCATATATTTAAAAAGGGCCCTGTACTTGGTTCCCATTCCAAGGGCTGCAGCCTCAGACAGTCGGAGTTCACACACAATCTTGATGGCACAGGGAGAAGACAGGAGAAACTTCAGTCTGTGTGCCCAGGAAATCCTAAAGGGGCCCTATGATGTGCTTAGTTTCCTCATATACAGTATTTCAGGAGTCCTGAGGGTGTAGGGTCCCAGGGAGACACCCTCAAATGCAAATCCAGAGATTCTGAAAAGACCCCCTGCATGGCTCCAGCTCCTCCCAACCACAGTGTGTGAACAGTCCTGTTGGCATGAGGACTGAGCACAGGACACTACTTCCTGTACTACAGAGATCTTGGGTCCATACAGGATCCATGCCTGTCCAAACCTCTTTTAACAAGCCCTCCAACCCATGGACCCCACTGCAGACCCAGTGGCAGTCTCATAACTGGCCCCGAGCTATCATAATTCAGATTCCAGAGGTAATCCCATCAGCCCAGGGAACAGACAAGAGGTCTTTACCTGCTGAAACCAGTGCATAAAGACTGGGAGAGGTGTTTCCTCCTTCAAATGCAGACTCCAATGTAGAACCACATGGATCATGAAGATGTTACCATTCCAGTGGTAACCAAGGAGAGTGGGAAGGCTATACCTAGTCACAATAGACTTTCAAAGTCAGTCTCCAGAGACTAAGGTCACTATATAGTAATAACAGGATAAATTCAATAAGAGGATTTAAAAATTGTAGACATAGGTGCACCCGACACTACAGCACCTAAATATTTAAAGCAGATATTGACAGAGCTAAAAGGAGAAGTAGAAAACCATACAATAATAGTAGGGGACTTCAACACCCACTTCCAACAGTGGATAAATCATCCAGGCAGAAAGCTGATAAGGTTACGGTGGACCTGAATAACACTGTAAATCAAATGGACCTAACAGACTTATACAGAACATTCACACAAAGAGCAGCATAACGCATATTCTCAAGTATACATGAACGTTCTCCAGGATAGATCATATGTTGGGCCACAAAACAAGTCTTAACACATTTAAGAAGATGAAATCATATCTATACAAAGATGTATCTTTCCAACCACAGTGGTATGAAAATAGAAATTAACAATGGAAGGAAAACCAAAAAATGCACAAAATCATGGAAATTACTACATGCTTTTCTTAAATAAAAGTCACATGCTCTACCAACTAGGCCAGCAGGTGTCCCATAAACAACATACTTTTGAACAATGGATCAAGGAAGAAATTGAAAGGACAATCAGAAAGAATCTTGAGGAATATGGGGTGTTACATGCAAATAATGAATTTTTGAACACTACATCAAAAACTAAGGATGTACGATATGCTGGCTAATTTAACATGATAATAAATAAATAAATAAACATACCAAAAAAAAAAGAATTCAGTATTAAAAAAATAAAAATGAAAATAAAATCCAAAAAAAAAAGTATCTTGAGCCAAATAAAAACAAAACATCACATAATTAAATTATAGAATGTAACAAAAGCAGTTCTAGGAGGAAAGGTTATGACAATAAATGCCTATGAAATAAAAGATAAAAGGAAGATCTGAAATAAACAACCTAATTTTACACGTTAAGGAATTAGAAAAAAAACACACAAAAACCACACACACACACACACACACACACACACAAACAACTAAGTACAAAGTTAGCAGAGGGAAGGAAATGATGAAGATTGGAGCAGAAATAAATTAAGTAGACACTATAAAGACAATAGGAGAAAATCAGTGAAACTAAGAGTTGTTTTTTTGTAAAGATGAACAAATTTGACAAAGCTTAAGCTAAAGTAAAATCAGGAACACAATAACGGTCCCACACTCCCCACTTCTGTTTGAAATAGTGTTGGAAGTCCTAGACATAGCAATTAGGGAGAGAAAGAAACAAAGGAGGAGGGGAAATTTTCTCTGTAAATGACTTATTCTTATGTACAGAAAAGCCTAAAACTCCACCATTCATCGCAGCATTATTCACAACAACCAAGACAAGTAAATCACCTAAGTGCCCGTGGATAGGTGAGTGGGTAAAGAATAAAAAGACACGTGGCACATAGATGCAATGGAATATTCTTCAGATATTAAAAAAAAAAAAATAGAGAAATCCTGCCATTTGTAAAAGCATGGACGGACTCTGATGGTATTAGGCCAAGTGAAATAAGTCAGACGGAGAAAGACACTAATTGCATGGTATCACTTATACGTGGAATCTTAAAAAAAAAGAAAGAAAGAAAAAGGAAAAGAAAAAGACCAGACTTACAGAAATAGGATAGTCGTGTCCAGGGGCGGAAGGACATGAGGAGATGATAATCAAAGAGTACGAACTGCCTGTTCTGGATAGTGAAGAGTCTGTCTTATGGTTTCCCTCTCCCTGCCCCACATTCACCTGTTTTGTTTCTTAAATTCCACATACGAGTGAAATCATATGGTATTCGTCTTTCCCTGACTGATTTATTTCACTTCGCATAATACTCTCTAGCTCCATCCAGAGGGGAGGTGGGTGCAGGGATGGGTGAAACAGGCGACAGGGATCAAGGAGGACCCTTCTTGGGGCGGGCACTGGGTGTTGTATGGAAGTGTTGAGTCACTATATTGTACACCTGAAACTGCGATTACACTGTATGTTAACTACCTGGAATTTACATAAAAACTTTTTAAAAAGTGGCTTTCTTATCAAACACACACACACACACACAATCCTGCCACCTGTAAGATAAAGAAGCTTTGGTAAATAATATTCAGCATGATAACTAGTTAGCAGTACTATACTGTATACTGGAAGGTTGCTTAGAGAGTAGAGATTATATACGACCCTCACACACAACAAAATTGTGATTCTATGAGGAATGAGTGGGTTAGCTAACCTTACTGTGGGAATCATTTCACAGTATACACATCTATCAAATGATCACTTTGTACACCTTAAATTCACAGCTTATTATTCGTCAGTTCTCTCTCAATAAAACTGGAGATAAAAAAGAATAAAAATTTTGCATACTGTTCTATCAGTTGAAGACGTCATTGCATGCATTATCGCATAGGACCCTTACTATAAATCCGATGGAGTTTCATTAACTGTATGTAAAGAAAACTGGTAATCAAAGCATTAGCAGGTTCGTTCAGTATTGCATATTGTAAACACTAAAATATACATCTATAATTTTCTTCTAAATGTTACTCAAATTCATCCCTTTTTATACAATCTCACTGCTACCATTCTAGACATTAATTCGTTCCTGGTTTACGGAAATTACTTTTGGGATAAGATAATGGATGCCTCTATTTTTATTTTTTAATTTATTTTTTGGCTTAAACAACAGAAATTCATTTTCTCACAGTTTTGGAGGTAGATCAAAGGGTTGGCAAAGTTGGTTTCTTCTGAGGCCTTTCTCCTTGGCTTGCAGATATTTATGCCTCTATTTTAATTTTTATTTACACACACACACACCACATTTTTATCCATTCATCAATCAATGGACACTAGGGCTGCTTCCATATCTTGGCTATTATAAAAAAATGCTGCTACCAACATAACAGTGCATGTATCTTTCCAAATTAGTGTTCTTATATTCTTTGGGTAAATACCCTGTAGTGAATTTGCTGGATCCTAGGGTAGTTGTATTTTTAACTCTCTGAGGAGCCTCCATGCTGTTTTCCGCAGTCGCTGCACCGGTTTGCATTCCCACTAACACTGCACGAGGGTTCGTTTTTCTCCACATCCTCGCCAGCACCTGTTGTTTCTTGTGTTTTGATTTTAGCCCTTCTGACCGGTGTGAGGTAATATCACATTGTAGTTTTGAATTTTCATTTCCCTGGCAGTAAGTGATGTTGTTCGTTTATGCCACTATTTTTAAATCTACTGTGTAGTGGACTTCTTTTTAAAAGTTCAGGTTATTTTTTAAGGTGTTACTTTTGATACATATGAGAAAGAGAGGATGTTTACAATATGTTAATATATTTTGGTCCTTTGTTAAGCAAAATAACCTTGTACTGTTCAGTAACTGCCTAACATGCAAATGAACCTGTTTCTTTAATTATTGCATTTTATTGGATATTTCCTTTTTGTGTTCTACAGCATACAACAGACACATAGTTAACCTTACCCAAATTATTCCATAAGGTACGTATAAGAAAGTTTTTTAAGTGGAGAAACTGTCCTTTGTGTTGATCTGGTAGAAGGATTAGTGTCCCAAGTACAAACACAAGGCAAGCAGTGTTTTTCTCAAAGTCAAAATGCCTATTTTTAGTCTATTCTTGTTTCTATTATGATACGGATTCTTTCTGACCTGCTTATATTATTTCATATTTAACTAAGTTACTCTCTACAATTCCTGAAGGTGAACAGAAATATTGGAAAAAAAATTGTTATACTAGATAAATACCTAAAGAGAATAAAAAGACCACGGCCAGGTAACCTCTTGCTAAGATTTTAAGAGAGATGTAAATATTTTTTTAAGATGTAAATTTTTAAAAAGTGCACTCTTGTGTCTCCACAGCTGTCTTCTTTATTATGGACTGAATATTTGTGTAACGCCCAAATACATACGTTTACGTCCCACCCCTCAATGTGGCTGTATTTGGAAATCTAATATTCAGCGCGGTGACTATAGTTTAAACAGTACTGTATTTCCTGCTAGAAAGTTGCTCGGAGAGCAGATCTTAAACACTCCCATCACATACAACAAAATCGTGATTATATGAGAAGATGGACGTGTTAACTAATCTTAACGTTCATATGTCAAAAGTCCTGATCCCTCGGTGTGGCTGTATTTGGAGATGCGGCCTTTCAAGCAGTAATTAATATTAAGTTAGTTCATAAGCGTAGGGCACTGATCCAATAGGATTAGCATCCTCGTAAGAATAGACACGAGAGAGCTCACTTGCTTTCCTCTCTCTCTCCCCTACCATGCACCAAAAGGTCTTGTGACCTTACACAGGTAAGGTAGCCACTGGCAACTCACAGGAAAGCCCTGTTAAGGAAAAAATTATTCATGATGCTTTGTTCGTGATGGCAAGGCAGGCTTTGTTCAAGGAGGGGTGGCTATCACCATAGGTGCAGTGGAGTGTTGCTGTGGGGGAGAGAGATTAAACTCAGCTCCACATACACCATCAAGTGGCAGTGGGGGGAGTAAGTGGATGGAACATTACTAAGAGGAAACCTCAAGGATAAGGGGAATTTGGGCAAAACTGACCTGACAGGATTCTTCCTGAAGGCAGGCCAGGGTGGTCAGACATTGCCCAAGATATGGTCAAGAATAAGGAACTTGGTTGGATATTGAAGGTGACCACATACGGAGTGTGTGTGTGAGGGGATGGGGGGGGGGGGTCTGGTTAAACTGGAGTAGCGGGATCTTTCTAAAACTGGACAAGGTGGAGATGAGCATCGCAGCCTAAGTCAGGCCTAGTTGGAGAATTCAAGGAAGGCTGAATGGAATTTGGTCCATGAAATAATCTTTGATCTCATCAGACACCAACCTACTGAGCACCATGATCTTAGACTCACAGTCTCTGGAATTGTGAGAAGATGGATTTGCTTTTTCTAAGCCTCCCAGTGTATGGTGTTTTGTTATGGCAGCCCTAGAAGACAACCCTTGTTTTATTAGGTTTTTCAACCAATCTGACCATCAAATTTTAACCCTTATTAACAAAATGTCTGGTTTTGTTCCTTTTATTAATTACTATAATGTATATAAGATTCAGATGTGTACGATTTTTCAAGAGGTAATCCGTTCAGTTCAGAATACTGCACTCAATAAGACCGAAGCACAGTTTCAAATGAAACCGAAAGCCCTGCTCTCACGTAAGCACTCCCGGGGAAGCAGGTCTCCGCTTCAGACAAGAGAAGGTGGAAGCACATGGAATGTGGGTGAGTCCCGGTCCCAGCCTTGTTCTTGCAAATCACGCATCCTGCCAATGGGGGTCAAGCTCTAAGATGCAGCTTGACTTTCTCGTTTTGCATGGAAACGTGGATGCAGTAGTCAAATAATAATCCCCAAGTATTTGTAATCGTATTCCTTATGTGTCTTGTCCATCCCATTACCTATAGAGAATAAGGCCATGAATTTACGTTCGTTTGTGACTCCAGGGGTTGGGTAGAGAAGAATCAGTGGCTGGTTCCATTCGTTTGTATTTCTGCACTATACGTCTAAAAGTAAAACCCAGTGTTAAAATAATGATCAATAACACTTCCTCTGGTTGACCCACATGAATGGCTTGGAGGAGATAGAAATGGGGTTAATTTGTTCCTAACATGCCAGTAGCTCATTGACTTGCGCTCACTATCATTTCCAACAGTGCACGTATGAAAAGAAGTCGTGTGGAAATCTAACTGATTTTTATTCTGAATAAAAGAAAGAGAGCACAGTGAGTTTGAGTAATCCTCAAGGTGCTAATATTTGTGCACAAGAAGAAATACATGGCCTAGAATAAAAGCAGGGAGCAAGTAAAACATTTAATAGACTCTGGGTTTTTTTAAGATTTTATGCATTTATCTGAGAGAGAGAGAGAGCATGTGCAAGAGAGAGCACAAGCTGGGGCAGCGTGTGGGCCGCAGGAGAGGGAGAAGCAGACTCCCCCCTGAGCAGGGAGCCGACTGTGGGGCTGATGCCAGCAAAGAGGGATCACAATCTGAGCTGAAGGCAGACGCTTAACTGACTGAGCCACCCAGGCACCCCTAGATTTAGACGTTTCTGAGTGTTTTCTTAAAGAATGCTTTTTTGTCCCTCTCGGTCCTAAAAATTAAGTCATCTATCCCAAGAAGCATATCTCTAGCCAAATAGTTCAGAGCTAAGTAGAACACTAGCTGGGTAATAGGCAGTAGTCTTTCAGCTCTAATAGTCAATGCTCCAACATTGTAAAGCTGGGACTAGGATTCTTCAGTCCACCAGCAGGAGGGGACAGGGGGCTCCCAAAGGCGGAAGGTGAAGAGAAAGACCCGGCACTCCTGATGGCCCGTTGTTCCTCTCAGTGTAGCCACGGTGATGGTCATGCGGCCTGGCAGCCGTACTTGTTTCTAGTCTTCATTTCTTTCGTCATTCTCAGAGCCACCCTGAAAGCAGAACCCTGGGAGATTTTAGCAGAGGTGTGAGAGACTTAGCCTCTTGGAACCTATCGCAAGACCTTGATCCATTGTTCCCCTTAGTCCAAGGGTTGGCAAACGTATTCCTAAAAGACCAGATGATGAATATTTTAAGTTCTGAGGGCCAAGAGGTGAAATTTCATGATAGTATATGAGGACTTACATTTAAAAAATGTTAAATATAAAGAATCAGCCTTCATGTGTCTTCATATTTAGGTGGTAGGAGAGATTTGCCCACAGGCCATGTTTTGCTGACCCCGGTTCTAGTCCCAGGGGTTTAGCTGCTCTCTGCATATTATCGTTATGCTGCCGTAGTCTACCTTTCTTTCTCTCTCCTTCCCTTTCTTTCTAAATTTGCCAACACCTACTGGACCAATTCTTTATATTAAATTCTCTTTGTTAAAATACCTAACACAGTCTCTTTTTCTGAGCAAACCCTGGCTGAAATACAATATTGATAAACATGCCTTTAATATTGCATTCATCTGCTCAGAAACACCCAGGAGCCAGAGAAAAGGAAAGCATAAGAGGAAAGAAATAAAAACTTGCACTGTTAGGAAGTAAGGTGAATAGAAAAATCACTTATTTTAAATTTAAAGAATAGAGAAGATATATAGCACTTAGTAAATAGAAATCTGTCTTTTCTTTATAGAGGAAAAAATTGAAAATGTGGTAAATCAATAAACTGGAAAGCAAGGAAAATGTTTTCTTTGACAGCATTATTTTCTCTATGTTGGGAGAAGAGGAAATCAGAGATGAGATTTTGATACCTGAGTCTTAGACTTTTGAGAACAGTTTTATGAGAGAAAGGGAGCAAAAAGGCATACGTAATTAAAAGAGGCATCATATAATTTGAAACCAGATTGAGATTAATAGAAGGCTAGACATAATTTTCATTTCAAGTTAAGAATTAATAAATATATATAATTTCTGTGTTCTTAAATAATTGGTCTAAATTTTAGAATATAAAGTTTGTAGATGTAACTATTTTAACTTATTCAACTTCTGTTGGTAGAAATATAACAACTCGTAACTTTAAATATCTGCTTTGAATTTGAGCAATAAAGTTAAAATCTATAAGACAGTTTCAAAATGTGACATTGGCGTATTTCCTACATCTTTTGCCAGTGTATTAACAAAGTGAAGTTTACGTAATTAGGGTAGAATCCTGCATTATGCATTTCAGTGTTCAAGTTAAAGTGAAATCCCAAAAATTTGCTTTCATAAGACTAAGTTTTTTGTCAGCTTAAGAACCGAGTGAAGTGACAGTGTAATATAGATTTAATATTCTACCTAATACGATGGAACTGTCATTACCTCCATTTAATTACATTGGCCAATCATGTAAGGAAGATAAATATCCATTATCTTTCAAGATGTTTGGACAACAGTGAGCATAGTGAAAAGAAGGCTTTTCTGAGATGACCCATCGAGTTGGCCGTTTTATCTTTTATCAGCAGATAATGCTACTGAACACCATAAAGAGTGTTTCCGGGACACAATACATACACTTTCTCTCAGCCTGGGAAAATGTGAGCCAATTTAGCTTCAGACACTTCAAAGTACAATTAGACTCAATGATGTGGAGACATCTATGGCTATAATCCATAACACGCACACAAAAATAGATAAGTCATACTAGCAAGTGTCAATCCAGACTGGAGTCACTAAGTTACAAACAAGTCTATTATATTCTCCATTAGGGTGAATACAAAATAACAAATCTCTTACCTGTACACTTCTTTAGAAATCACTCTAGCATATTGAGTTATTTTTTCATGCCCCTGGTGAAAATACAGTAACGCCATGTGTTAGTTTGCTAGGTCTGCTGTAACAGGACCACAAACTGGGTGGCTTAAACAACTGAAATTTATTGTCTCAGAGTTCTGGAGGCCAGAAGCCTAAAATCAAGGTGTTGGCAGGTTTGGTTCCTTCTGAGGACTGAGGGAGGATCTGCTGCAGGTCCTCTTAGCTCGCAGATAACTAATTTCATATTCACATGGCTTCCCCCCCATATGTTTTGCTGCGTCCAAATGTTTCCCTTTAATAAAGATACTGGTTATACTGGAGTAACTAATTATTAAAAGATTTATTGACTGATTACACATTAACTAGTTATATCTGTATCGACCCTATTTCCAAATAAGCTCACCCTGTAAGGTACTGGGAGTTAACGATTCAACATATACATTTTTGGTGGAGGGATGTGCTGGGGAGGAATCCATTCACCCTACAACATACGATCCAGTGTAGAATCTTAAATAAAATGGGTCATAAGATCCAGATCACACACTATCAGGATAAGCTCAGATCTCCTATAGTGGGGGCTGTTATTTATAATTCTTCACATTTTTCTTATGATGGTTGTAATGCTCTTAATAACATTAGTTTATAAAGTAGAAGTGGAAGGGAGAAAAAGAAAAGATCAGTGATGAATGAGAATGAAATGAATTGAAAACCCTGCACCACAATGTGGTGATAACCAGCAAGGAAACATGCTTTGCTAAATTCCTTCTACCTGAGGTTACAAAGAATATGTTTTATGGTGGCATTAGTATGTCCACATTATTTTTAGTGTCCTGAGTGATGCACCTTTGCCAACCATTATCAGAACACACTAGAACCAATTTAATAAAGGCTAGCTAAATAAAAGGTGTATTTTCAATTATATCCCAAATGGTCCTAGAGATTGTACCCAGATGCACTCAAAGAGAGGTTCAAAGCTAATCTTTTAAAAATAGATTCTCTTAGCTAAACCACTATTTTAAAAGCCTCTAGCTACTTAGTGTTTCATAATGAGAAAAATTATGGACCCAAGATACCTTTCTCTTTAACAAATCAATAATGTTTTAAAAAATCAACACCATGACTTATGGAGGTGACTGATTCAATACAAGTCAGTCCTTAAAAACCACATTAAGTATTTATATTTTACAATTGCATATAAATCGTTGTGATTTGTCAGTGTATTCTTATTAAAACGTCATTTGTGAAAATTGTATGCTGCCATCTTTTCTGTTTCTACAACCCTCTGGGGAAAAACTTTTATGATTCCTGGAAGAAATCATATGTCTCTAAATCTTTTTAAAAAATAAATTGTTTAGAAAGCACACCTTAGAAACTGAAGTGTATGTTGATGTACTCCAGTTTCAAAGTTATAAAATACAAAACTAATGCTAATTAAGTACATAAAATTAAGAATTGTTCTTAGGGAAAAAAAAGAATTGTTCTGTTTCTAAAAATGAGGATAAAATACTTGCAGAATGAATCTTTGAAGGGGGAAAGGAATTTACACATAGGATATGGGTCTTTAAAATCAGTACATTTTAATCATTCCTTCTAGCTATGGGTCCATGAACATAATGAATGGAGTCATTTCTAAGGATAGCAAAGAAAATGCAGCCTTTAAAAAAGTGTCTTGTGGGGAAATGGTTCAGAAGTTACAAAGACATAAAATGAGGACTTGCTATTGCAAATATCACCAATATGTTAACGATATGCATTTGCAAATAAGTTCTTAACGTGGTATAAGTCACTAAAATCCAAACAAAAGATATTATCATTCTTCAGGACATTACAATCATTATGGAAGGATCAATTTGTCTGGAAAATTTGGGTCAATATGATAATATATGCATTTAGTATAATACTAATTATAATGAATGTAAACTGTTAAGTAAATAAAAACCTATGGATGCTCTTTGTGAGAAAAAGAAAGAAGGAATTTACTACTACTGGAGATCCTATTACACCAAATTCTTATAGTGAAATTTTGTAATATAAGTGAAAAATATGCATGTGGGCATTCGGCCTGCTTTATTAGAAGAAACGATTATTCCCATCCCCCGTGATGAGAGAGAGCCCCTCTCCCCCTTTTCTGTATTCTTCTCCCACTTCTTATTTTGTTTCTCCTCCTCCTTCTTTTAAATAGAATAATTGTAAGAGAAACAAAGGACTAAAATAAGCCCTGTAACTGCTCCAAAATAATTGACTCAAGCAAGACTCATCCTTGGAAGCCAGAGTAGAGTTTGAAAAGGTGAAGAAGGCTGGTTCATTGCAGGCTTCCAGAACATCATCATGAGTTTATTCACTCCTTGTGGGGGGGTGGTAATTTACAGTGGAGAATCTAGAGGTTACAACCCTAACTGGGTGACTGAAGACCGCATCATAGAAAGAATGTAAACAAGGTAGAGGACATCATGAGGCAACAATTAAATAAAGTCATACTGTGGGATATTTTATTAATATATCAAGAAATAATTGTGTAAAAATGTGTCAGAGCTAACTGAAATGTGGTGTTTGTATTTATATTAAGCACATCTCTTTATTCTAATATTTTGACATCTTGGGGATTTGGTGACAGTGGAGAGACTCCCCTTCTCAGGGCTAGTTAATTCTTTTTTTTTTTTTTAAGATTTTATTTATTTATTTGTCAGAGAGAGAGAGGGAGAGAGAGAGAGCGAGCACAGGCAGAGCAGAGGGAGAAGCAGGCTCCCCACCAAGCAAGGAACCCGATGTGGGACTCGATCCCAGGACGCTGGGATCATGACCTGAGCTGAAGGCAGCTGCTTAACCAACTGAGCCACCCAGGCGTCCCAGGGCTAGTTAATTCTTAAGATAGCAAACAATTTACCCAGGATCATGCCTCTCCAACCAACAGGAAGCACATACTGCAGCCACCTTCTTCATCAGGCTCTCCCTCTGGCCACTACTGTCCTGCCCTCATCACCCCAAAGCCAGGTACCAGACACCTAGAGAATCCCCAAGACCTCAGAGTCCATTGAAATTATTCAAACTAGCCAAACCTAAGTCTACTTAGCCTGCTTGTGCTTCCTCTCTCATTCCTTCATTGAAAACCAAAACAAGGACATTTGTCCATTTTTGTCTAACTCCCTTTGTTCCTTGACGAACGCTGACGCACCCCCATGTAACCTGACTAGTGTGGTATGTCTGTTTCTCTTGGGAGCTATGGGTAAGAAACAATTTTCTCAATGACAACTATCTCTTGGTTTCGCCATACCTAAATAACACTAAACCTACATTTTAAAACAGCATTAGATACTGGAACTGCAACAATAAAAAAGGATATTAGTGAAAACTGAATGAAGTCTTTGTTTGTTAATAGCATGACATTAATGTTAATTTCTTAATTTTGACAAATGTACCATCCTGTAGGCTTGTTAAAAACAAGCAATTTGGGCTTGAGGGTATTTGGGAACTCTCTCAACTTTTCTATAAATCTAAAATTATCCCCAAATAAAGTGTTCCTGAAGAAAGGACTTTATACGTAAAAAGGCAAGAGTGGATGGGAAAGAACCAGTTAAGAACTGTAACAAAAACAAAAACAAAACAAAACAAAACAACAACAACAAAACAGGCAGGTGTGGATCAGGTTGATTTCTTTGAGGTTTGATCTATTCCTTGCCCATTGTCCGTTTCTTACCCCTTTCCATAGAAGTTTACTGAATCACTCAGTTGATGAAGGACAACCATGGATTCATGTTTATAGCTTGAGGGGTCTAATTAAGTCACAAAGATTTGGTTTCTTTATTTCCGTCCCCTTGGGCAATTTTAAGTTATGTCCCCTCATGGATTTGCCCTGGAAACTAAAAAAAAAAAAAAAATTTCCCTGGTAGCCTATCTCAAGGCTTCCCTTGGCTGACAACCTAAAGCCATACCCCCCACCCTGAGTTTAGCAATCCAAAAGATGGCAAATTTCCATCTGCCCAATTTCTACATCTATCTTGAATGGATACCAAACTCGGTGGAGGAACTGAAGCTTCATACTAGCTCCTGTAAATCCAAATCAAAGCAGAAAAAAAAAAAAAAAAAGGAAAAACATATTGTCTTAAGAATTCAATTTTGATTTTTCATACACATTTATACTTCAAATTCCAGAATTAGAGTCCATTATTTTAATAAAGTTTGAAGAGCTTCTTAAAATGTAAGTTCTGCTAGGGTACTACTTCTTGTGCTCTCGTTGTCTAAGAAAGCATTTTATCCTTTACCCCCACCAACATTTCAGAAGTGGTTTTCATAAAAGGAAAGAAAGGAGATCACATTTGTATCTAGCTCAATAATTTTTTTTTTTTTACCAGCTACATACTGACTGAGAAAGAATAGAGATATTGCCACAGACTTAGTGGTAAAATTTAGTCAAGGTGGAAGGGACTATTTATAGTAACATTACACCTTTCATCCTTTTGACCAAAGAGTCTCAGTCTCAAGTGACAAGATACAGTGTATCTGTATGCCTACCTTGTAATGAATTATAAAAAACTACTTATTTTAGGTAGCCTGGACTTTGAGGAATAAGAATTATATCTATGTTCTTATCCCACCTCTACATATATCTTTTAATATATATTCATTGCATATATTCATGAAGAATGTGTTTATCAGGGCTAATTTCCTTGATATAAATGCAGTAATGCTATTCAAAAAAAGTTAAGAAGCATTATGAGTTCTTAAAAACTACATATGAAGGAAGCAGAAAGTAAATAATTCATCATATTCCTTTAGGTCTTGAATTCAAAATCGAAGCTCTCTCTGTTTGCAGAGAAGGAGACTAGGTGCCTTTCAGAGGTAGAGAAAGTGCTTGCTTATCTTTACTCGACAGAAATACTTAACACAGCACATCCCTGCATACTAATACGATGTAGTGTGCAACTCAACATGCTGTTTGATTTTATGATTCCTCATTATAGTCCAGTATCGAGACACATATATTGGGAGGGCAAAAAATTGCACAGGTAATATTTCTTACTTAAGTTAATCTCCTAATTATCTTACTTCTCATAAATGAAATTACATTCAAATGTGTTCTCTTCAAAAAATCTGGATAAGATGTAATCATTCAAGTTTATTTCACAGAGAACCCAAGCACTACTTCAATTTGAAAATAGTTATGCTGTATGGGAAGTGAACATATTGAAGGATTTTCAAAATAAAACCTATTAGAGAAAGAAAATTGAATTGGACTTTAGTCATCTAGAAATGTAATCCAAGTATGTTTCCTACAACATTGTTTATCTGTGTATTGATTAATACCTAAAAATTATAGTTTTATTTGCTTGCTTTCAAAATTAAACTGAAATGTTATCAGATGTTATTGGAGAATTTCCCCCATATCCTTTATTTTACAGCTTTGCCATATGTTGAGCACCAATTATTGTAATCAGAAGTATTTAAAATGGTAATTTAACTGTGATCTCCCCAGAGGCCTGCCTGACCTCCCCAATTTCATCAAATTCTTCATCATTCACATAGTGTCATATACTTTTCTTTCAGTACATTTATCACATCAATATCTCCCTGCTATCCCATAGTATAAACTCTATTGAGGTAAGAACTACTTTTTACAACTATTTTATCCCTAATACTTCACAGTATGCATAGTATGAGAGATATTTTTAAAAATCTTGTTGAATAAATGAATATATGACTTTTACACTTGAAATATGTTCTTCTAAATGGGGTTTACCAGTTTAATAAAAGTCTAAAACATTCAAAACATGCCTAGCAAAGAATAAAACTTCCAAGCAAATAAACATTTAGTGTCTTTATCACTACATGCTGGCTTGATTTGATCCTACTTAGAAAACAAAACAAAGTAAAACTCAATAATAATGGTAGTAAATATTTATGCAGTGCTTAGTATTTATTAAGTACTTGAAATTTGATATGCATTTTACAAATTTTATATTGTCTATTCCTCAAAATAACTTCATGAGATTAGAATTGTAATAGTAAGTTAATTGATGAATGCATTGAGACTCAGGTTCATGTTCCCATTGCTATACAGCATGTTGGTTTTGAATTTAACTTCACAAAGATTTGACTCCAAAACAAACTTTCCTTAATCAGGTATGGTTTATTGGCACTTTAAACAAAGATTCAATTTAGTCTTCCAACATTCTTTTTTAACTTTTCTGTTTGGTAACTTGGAAAAATAAAAATAGAACTTATAATATCTTTAATGTTAAAGCTTCATTCTGCATAATAAAAATTTCTATATGTGTAATATTTAATTTATTATACAGAGATCAAAATTTATTATATGTACTTAATAAATATTTTGGTATGTGCAGACCAAACTTGGTTTATAATTAGGAGCACATAAACTAGAAAAAAATACTTTTCAAAGAAATGAAGACTGCCAAAGTTTATGATAATTTGATTGTATTTGATTATCAATGATCAAATAACTACATTACAACATTTTATGAAATTATCTATTTCCCGTAAATATTTGCATTGGTTTTCCTCTCCGTAACTAAAGGAAACTTTCCTTTTTCATCTATGAATCATCTTCTTGGCACAATGATCTAAAAGCTAACCAGCTCCTAACTCCCCCATGCCTGTCAGTTTTCCAACTTGTTGGTTTTTTCTTAAAATTTCTTCCCACATAATCAGAAATAAAGTAAATGTATTGTGAATCCTTCTAGAATCATGTATTGCTTATATTCCTAATTATAGACATTGCAATAATTGTACTTTCTCTAATAACCTCTTTTGCTTGAAGCAAAAACAAAACAATGACTTTCACTTTACACAGCCACAAATTAGATACCAAGAATAACCTTTCACACACTGCAGGCGCTGCCTTCTAATTTGTAAATGGGGGTCACGAATCATCTAATCAGACAGGCTTCATTGGAAATGACACACACTGCATGGCATTCACAATGCAGATTCTGGGTGAACAGGTTTGTAGGTCAATTGATTTTTCTCTCTTGCGATTGTTCATGTCAGTCAGTGGATTTTTCGATTTAAAAAAGAAAACAGAGATTATTCTAGCTTTATGATGTTGGTAATCACACATACATATATAAAATACCCAATTAAAGCCTAGTTGTAAGTGCTACTTCATGGAATTTGAGGGGCAAAGGGTAGGGAAAATATAGTAAAGTGAAGGAATATTTACATCCTCCTGAACATTCCCAGAACTTAACCAACTTGCTTGTTTTGTTTTTGTTTTTTTAATTAAGCATTTTTTATTCTTTGCGCTGGCATTCTTTTCCCTTTGGTAGTTTTAGTTTGTGGATGGGTTGTCACCTCACCTGATTTAATACAACCGTTGTTGAGTTTTCATGTGGTCTTCACCTCTTAGTTGACACCATCCTAAATAAACCTGTATTATTTCTCCATTTGTGTTTTTTTTTTTTCTTTCAGAATCTTAGGCCATTTTTCAACTTATAGTGGTTACTGCGCTGATGGATCTATTTTGTCATGATTTATTATAGGGAGACTTGTCAGTATATGTGTGGTGTGTATGTGTTTTATGTTGTAACAGAACACATTTAAGGATGTTGAAATTGGTCTCTTTCCATTTTAATTTAGTCAGAGTCCACAAGACAGGAAAAAAAAAAAGTATAATAAAGACAAAATACTAAAACAAAATTACATTGTATGCAAGTATTGGGGTTCACAAAATTACAGAGATAGAGAACAAGTGAGAGAGTAGAAGAGAATAAATAAATAAATAAATCCTCCATACCCATTCCTGTAAGAGGATAAGGGAGTGAGAAGATGTTGAAAGGACAATTAGGGCATAAAGCTAATGACAGTGCTACCACTTCATTGTGCAGTATACCTCTGCTATCTCTTCCTCTAAACCTGAAGGGCCCCCATTTGTCATGAAACGAGTGGGGAGCAGACAGAGCAAGGAACCACAAAACAGACCCTGGTCGTTCCCCGCCACCCCATCATCTCATATCTTGTAAACTTTTGAGCCTAAGGAAGGAAATAAAATTTAATACATTTTGGTATTTCATAATAATTAGAAGGTTTACAATATTTTTAATTTCTCCCTTAAGTCAGATTGGAAGAAAATAATTATTTAAAAGTATAAAATATATAGTTGTATATTTTGTAATTACCTATGCACTTAGTCCATCAATTAATTTCTTCACATAGACACAATTTACCATCTAAAGTCTTTCCATTGCGTTCTCAAGAACTCTCATTAGTATTTCTCATAACGTAAATTGGCTAGAGATGTATTTTCTTGTTGCTGTTGTTGTTTTTAATCTAGGAATGCCTGAAAGTCTCCACTTTTGAAGGATATTTTTATGGGGTGTAGAATTCTTGCTTGACCTGTTTTTTTTCAATTCTTCTGTTTTCTTTCATGTCTCCTGCAAATTCAGCTGTTAATCTTACTGAACAGTCTTTGTACATGATGATTAATTCTTTTCTTACACTTTTGAAGGCTTATTCTTTGCAAATTGACCTAAGAAGAGTGAGCTCAAAGCGAGGTCAAATGATAACAACAATCTCTTTATGAAGTTTTTCATGGAAGCTGCCCAGAGCAAGAATGCTCTGTGGATGGGACCTTTTGAGGAACTCCCAAAACTATCTGCTCTCTCTAGAAGATGGAGGGCTGCCATGTTTTACAAGAACCATGTTTGCAAGTCTACTGGTTTTACAAGGTGCCATGGAACTGAGGAGAGAGGGATAGGGGTTTTGTCAAGTTAAAATGCGACAGACGCTATAGTTTTCTCTCACAGGTTTGGCAGTTTTGTTGAATAAACCCTTCCTCAATTACTGCAAATCTTAGGTTATTTTCCAAAATTCTGCAAAAGTTGACTTTGAAAAAATTTGCCAAAGTATTGTTGCTTCTGAGGAGCAAAAAATCCACAGAGATCTTCATTCTATGATTCCTGAAGTCCTATCTCATGATATTTCTTTCTAATCATGAGCCTTATATTTTCTTTGAGATGTCTCTTTTCTATTTTGGGTAGATTGTGAAATCCTTAAATAAGAAGGAAAACTGTTCACATAGAATCAATGTACAACATCAATATTCCAAAACACTTTTATTTTAGATTGTTAGTTTGCTTCATTAAAATGAAAAGCTGAGATGAACGTCACAGACATTATCTTCCTTGCTTGTAAATATGCACAGCTGTGTTATATGGTTATAGATTATTCATTTTATGATTATTTCCTTACTTCTATCTGCCCAAAGCTGACAAAAGTATAATTACATTCTAAGTCTTATATGCTTCTTTTCCTTCTTGGTTGTTATGTCATCTTAGATGTTGGAGAATGTGACACTCTTTAGTTCCATACTGAGCCTACATTATTGACGAACATGAAATCTATGAGATAGATTTTATAGTATTATCTCGATAACATTTGAAAACACGAAAAAATAAGTATTCATTTCTTCTGGGAGAGAAAAGAGAAACTATTATAGAAACAATAGCATACTCGTTGTTAATGAATGAGAACATTTCAGTAAGGAGAAATTGGAGGGAAAAGACATAATCATATTTGTACTATAGGAAATAAGGATCAGAAGACCGCTGTTAGATATTCTCTAGGCCAGATATTTGTAGTTTAATTTGAAAATATTATTTAAAGCAAAATAAAAACTAGATGAACTAATTTTGAATTTTAAACAGTACCCAGTGTACTAAAACTATAAACTGGCCAAACTGGTTTCAGGAAAGAATCATGCATTTACAACTTATCAGTGACTGAGAGCTACCACCTCTTTTTTTCTTTAATGTCCTAACAGACACTATAATAGAAGTAAATGCTCTTATTTTAAAATAAAAAAAACAAAACTTTGTACCAATCCTGACAGATGTGTATTTTACAAGATTTTGTAGTGGTACATATCAAGCTAATGTCTAGAAAATATCTTGTACTGACCTGTTAGATGAGCAGTTCCTAAAAATATGCTGGTATCAAGAAAGCACCCAAATTGCCGAAGTCTCTATAGAACCATTTGAATATATTTTATATTTTGTGTCGGCTGATTAGTACTTACAGATACTCAATGTGAATTAATGTGTTCTTAGAACTGTCAAATTATTAATGAGGACAGAAACCATAATAAAGAATATTGCTTCAATAGGAAATTTACCTTGTCTTAGAAAGTAACTTTATATGTAGAAACTAGGTGGACTAAACTATTTTTGAACTTTACTGCCTCTCTTCTCTCCCCTCATATATTTATACACATGTATATACAGACATATGTACATACAAAGGGAGACAGAGAACACTTTATGGTCTGTTTATGATTTGCATAGTATAAATACATATACAAACATGGGGGAGACAGTGAGAGACAAAAATGAATAGTTTTCCCATAAAACTGATTAAGATAATTTAAAAGTATTATTAAATAGTAAATATGAATAGACAGAAAAAACTTCTTTTATTCTGAAAGTGATGTTACATTAGTTGAATGATAACTTAAGGGAAACTGTGAATTATTAGAATCAACAGACTAGAAAGTATTTGATATATTCTTTTATGTCATCAATCCTTTCAAATCTATTTCATTTTCCTTTTGAGTTCTCCTAAATTGAAATAGAAAATGTAATATTTGCCTTTTCTTTGAAGGAGATATATTTTTAGCATTTTTTTATTGGCACTGAAATTTATATCTGAAGTGAAATCTAATGTATTGGGTTTTTAAATGAATAATACTGGAGATGAAGATGAGCTTGGTGATCTAGAAGGTGATGGAAGAAGATGCTAGTGTCAGCCATTTACTGAAAACTAGTTGTTGAAATCTCCCTCTAGAAAGTGAGAACGTCAGGAGTGCCTGGGTGGCTCAGTCAGTGAAGCCTCCAGCTCTTGGTTTCAGCTCAAGTCATGATCTCAGGGTCGAGGGATCAAGTCCCAAATGGAGACCCATGTCAGGCTCCAGGGTCAGCAAGGAGTCTGTTTGAGATTCTCCCTCTCTCTCTCTCCTTCTGTCCCTCCCCCTGCTTGGTCTCACTCTATCTCAAATAAATAAACCAATCTTAAAAAAATGAGGAGAACCAGGATACCTGGTTGGCTCAGTGAGTTAAAGCCTCTGCCTTCAGCTCGGGTCATGATCTCAGGGTCCTGGGATCGAGCCCCGCATCAGGCTCTCTGCTCAGCAGGGAGCCTGCTTCCTCCTCTCTCTCTCTGCCTGTCTTCCTGCCTACTTGCCATCTCTCTCTCTGTCAAATAAATAAATAAATAAATCTTTAAAAAAAAAATTGAGAACATCAGAAATTTATTTTTGTTGTTGTTCTTGTTAGTATTATTTAAGTTGTGATAAATAATATATAGTATAACTGAAAATAACTACTTATATAATATTACTGAAAAATTACAATGATTTTGAAAATATTTATCTAAAGAAATATATATAACAGAACTTTCAAACCAAAACAAACCAAAAAGTTTTTAAAGTAACTCTTTTTGATGGTCATCAGAACAAAGTAAATTATCTACCCCTCAAAATTCATTTTATAATCAATACATAGTACATTAATGAAGAAAAACATAAACCATCTAAAGATATAGAATAGTTATTAGGCCAGCTGGACATCTTTGCTAGCTGACTGAGTGTGCAAATCTATCAAGAGGAAGAACCTATCACTTCAAAAGGATCTTTACCAGTCACTGAAGTCCTTGCCCGAGAACATAAGCATTTACGCACTGAAGGCAGTTGTATCTCCAACATGACATAGGTTTGTCAGGATTCACTAGATAATGTGCTTTCACCATACATTCAAATTGTGATTAGGGTGGACATTCTATCTGGTACCCGTGGCAACATATTTCCAGTGCCAGTGGATTCTCTTCAACTCACTTTGGGGGCAGGCTTGAAAATCAGAACTTACCAAGTCTTATTTTAATGATTTGCATTAGAATTGTTTTAGTACATAAATAAGGACTTTATAGACCAAAGAAGACAGGGATCTTTCTTTCTTTCTTTTTTTTTTTAAGATTTGTATTTATTTATTATTTATTTGACAGACAGAGATCATAAGTAGGCAGAGAGGCAGGCAGAGAGGGGGCAGAAGCGGGCTCCCTACTGAGCAGAGACCACCCCCCCCCAATGTGGGGCTCGATCCCAAGACCCTGAGATCATGACCTGAGCTGAAGGCAGAGGTTTAACCCACTGAGCCACCCAGGCATCTGATGACAGGGACCTTGTTACCAGCTGTGGGAGAAACATTTCTAGGGAATAATTCTGATTGGTTTTACTTATGAGTGAGACTATCCTTAAACCTGTAACTGTCATCAGGAATGCTAGGTACCATGATTGTTCAACTTTAATCACACTCTTACTGTTCTGGTTCTGGGAGAGAGTATAAAGAGTATGTCATAGGTTGCCCCCGCCAAGTCCATACCTATTAATGATCACACTCTTATGTATTCTCTTCCCCTTGAGTATGGGCATGACCTATGACTTGCTTCCAAAGAGAATAGTGTGGCAAAAATGACAGGATCTATGTGGTTAAAAACTTAAGACTATAGTGCCTAGTCTTTTAGAGTCTCTCTTCCTTTGCTGGCCTTGAAGAATGAACCTTGTTGAGAAACTCCATGCCACACAGAACCATGGGCAGCCTCCAGAAATTAAGGACACCCTCTGGTTCACAACAGAAAAAAACTGAAACTCAATCCAAAGAACTCAATGCTGCAGGAACTGAATGATCTCAGAAGTAGATTCTTCACCTGTAGAGACTGAAAGAATGGTGCCGTCCTGGTCAACAGCTTGAGTGCAAACTGGTTGGTCACTCAGCACAGGAGCTAGCTAAGCCATGTTGGAATATTGAACTACTGACATAATAAATGAGAAAATAAATGTGTGGTGTTTAAATGAGTTAAGCTTGTGACAGTATTGTCATGTGATAAATAGCTAATACAAATACTACACTTTCCTAGAAACAATGATTAACAATATATGCCATGATAGCTATTAGTTGGTTGTCATTAAAACAAAATTTTCTAATCATAGATTGTAATTTTGGGTTTATGTTCATGAACCTGCTCTCCTCTCCACCTATTTGGTATATATTTAAATTTTATGTGTAAAATAAATACTCTATGTATGAATTACAACTCTCAAAGGACTAAACAGCAATACAGATATTTTAGAAAATATGCCCTTTGCCTTCTTAATGAAGTATTTATGTTCTGGATACTGTGTCACTACATGAGACTGTCAAGTTGTGAACATATTAATGACTATAACCTGCTGTGTTTCAATTACTGCAGTTTTTACCGGTTTTCCACTATCGGTGCAAAATGGAATAAAGAAAACGATGATCAGGGCAATTACTGTTTCATTATGAAATTTTAGAAGTTGTTAATAATGATGTTCAGCATGCTCTGTTTCTAGACTTTAAAAATTTTCTTTCCACAGACCAAAAGAAAAAAAAAAAATTTTCCCAGCTGTTAGATGGAGAGGAGAAGTGAGTTGGGGGAAATCGGAGGGGAGACAAGCTATGAGAGACTGTGGACTCTGAGAAACAAACTGAGGGTTTTGGAGGGGAGGAGGGTGGGGGATGGGTGAGCCAGGTGGTGGGTATTAAGGAGGGCATGGAGCACTGGGTGTGGTGCATAAACGATGAATTTTGGAACACTGAAAATAAAATAAAGTAAAATAAAACTTAAGAAAAAGAATATAAGGCAAAAATAAATAAAAATATAGAAGCAAATGTTGAATTAAATAAGCTAGGTATCTTCTTCTGGTAAATGAATGTGCACTCACATAGAAATTATAAATGTTGCTTAATTGCTTAAAATAAAGATTCCTTGCTGGTATCTGATAGCTAACACTTTAATCTTGACTGTATTTCTGACATTTGTCATTCACAATCTCTTAAAAATAGATAAACTATTTAACTCTTTATAAACTATTAATAAATTCATAGTTACAGTTATACTTTGTAGTAAATACTAAACTTTAAAACTCTAGGACTTTGTTTTTGAAAAATTAAATGCATTTTTTTTATTGGTTTGTAGGACAAGTAATGTTCAAATATAGGGTTCTCGTTCCACGTGACACTCAAGTTATGTGAGACAGGAAAGGACTCTATTTCCATGTCCTTAATCAGATATTCTTGGACCCCAACAAATAGAGGAGTGTGTGTGTGTGAGTGTGTGTGTGTGTGTGTGTGTGCGCGCATGGGTGTGTATTATCATTGTCCAATGAGGATAGAAAAACACAGTATATATACTAAGGCAGGAATTGGGATTCTCTTTCTGTACAGGGCAAGACAGGAAATATTTCCAGCTTTATGCTCCATAAGATCTCTGCTGCCACTACTCCACTCTGTCACTGTAGCATGAAAGCAGCCATAAATAAAATTTGAACCGTGACTGAACTCCAAGAACATGTTACTTACAAAAACAGAAGGGCCAGATTTGGCCCCCCAGGGCCACAGTCTGCTGGCGTTTGTCGCAAGGAAATTCAAAAGCACGGATTTTTATAACTAAAAGAAATATATATCTCACCATTTTGATAAACTAAAACATGATAAAAGTTTGAAGGTTGGAGCTGAAGTAGAGCCCACAATTAAACTATATGTTAACGTGGTGAGGAATGTTTTGGGGGGTCAGCTAGATTGAAAAAAATCTAGGAGAGATAGAAAAAGGTGAGTGAGCCATGGGCTCTATGGAAAAACTGTCAGAAAGGAAACGGACCAGTATGAGGTGGGCTAGAGAGGAAATTTAGAGACTAAAATATCCAAAGGGCATTTGTAACATCATATGCTATGATGGGCTTAATACAAACTTTCCCCTCCCGCTCCCATACAAGTCTGTGGTAAAGTCTGCATTGTTCACTTAAGTTCTGTGAAAAGATTCATTTTGAGGACTCTAAGAGTGTTGAATTATAGATATCCCGGTAAACGTGGAGAAGAAAATAGAAAAAGAGCTAAAAAACAAAACATGTTTTTATTTGGATTCCTATGATCCTTTGCTATGACAGGACGGGGCCGGTGGTTTCCATTCCTGGGCAAAGGCTAATGTTCCGCAGTGAGATCTAATCTGCTTCTTAAAAACATACACACAAAAATCACATAGGATTTATTCTTGTTCCATTATTCCTTCCAAGAATGACCAATAAAATACAGCCAAATAAAACCAAGTCATCTTTCCTTAATCTCTACAGGGACCCTATGGGGTCCCATAATACTTTACTTTTCTGGTTTATCCTTTCTTATTGGCCTCCTCTATAAATTGAGATGTGGGTTAGTAAAATCCAAGGACACTTGACTCTCCTTGGTTTACTCCAAAATCATGCTACCAAAATATTTATCACATAATCCAGACTGGGTGTTAGCAAGAGAGACTACAGGAAGTTACAGTCTCTGAAATGAATATTTAATGGGTGAGGTTAGATGTGCCCAAATAAAAATACATTTTCTTTACTCCATACCATAAGCAAAGATGCCCTAGAAGAGTCAAAAACCTTCATAATACTGGAATAAGTAAATTTAATAATAATAATAATAATAATAGTAATAGTAATAACAATAATAAATGCACTTTCAATATTTGACATTCTCTTTTTTATAAATCAGCCACATGGAAGAAATTTTATTTATTTGAACCTGTGTCTCTGGCTGTAATTCAAAATGAGGAAAAATGCAAGTTCAAATTCTGATACTCATAAGACAGGAGGCCAAACACTGAACTGTGGAAATTTAAGGTATAGCCATTATGGAAGATATCTTATAACCAGTTGTCTTTCCTACACTCCATTACTCATCTCTTTCAAACACGGAGGTAGATAGTATTTCAGCTTCTAATTTCCAATTGATCGTTTTTATATGCATTGAGTAAAACTTCAAAATCCCTTTTCCTGCTCAAAACTCTAACTTCAAGAACCTTCTACAATCCTAATCTACCAAGACCATAATCCTCAGAGTCTGTTAATCTGTTCTTCCTTTTAGCCTATGGGAAACTTTGTCTTTCATTTCTATGCATCTTTGGAGCCCTTCTCTAATTTTTTTCCTGACATTCCATAGATTTTCAAAGATTTATTTTCTTATTTGTTTGTTTGTTTGTTTAGAGAGAGCACGAGCGGGGGCGAGGGGGAGAGGTTGAGAGAGAATCTCCAACATGGGCCTCAATTCCAAGACCCTGAGGTTCATGACCTGAGCCAAAATCAAGAGTCAGACACCGAACCGACTGAGCCGCCCAGGTGCCCCTTCCACAGATGTGCAATAATTATCTACAGAAGGAACATTTACTGTGGTATAGGGAATAATAACATGGACGTAATTCTCAACCCTTCTTATATCCACGTCTTTTGTGATGTGACTTATCAGAAAGAGACAGTAGGCGTCTCCATTCTTTGACGTTAGTCTGATCTTGTGTTTTGCCTTGACGGATGGAAAAAAAGAGCAAACATGCTGCAACTACAAGCTTGATCACGTGTCTTTGCAGTTTAGCTTCTTGTCACGGGGAATGTGCCACCATCGTGAGAACACCCCCAGACAACCCTGCTGGAACAATATGAGAGATCGGTGGAAAAGACAGTTAGTTGTCTGAGGTGACACTTTTCTACCAGACAGCTCAAGCCAAACCACTAGGATCAGCAGATAAGGTGATCAGCAGAGTCGGTCCCAGATCAGCAGAATTACACAAACAACTCAGAAACTCAAGAAAATAATATATTGGGGGTGATATATTACATGGAAATAGCAATAAAACATTGATAATCCTATGTTTTTGGGATATGCCACAGATTTTATAAAGGCTCATTTTTTTGAGCTAAAAAGGAAGGAGCCAACATCTTTATTCTCTGTTCTTCTTTGTCGTGTGTCATATTTAATTCATAATATTTGCCCATTTATCTAAAATCGATGATTTGGGGATATGGATAAGTGATAAACACAGGGCACTTATTAGTGTTAAATTCGTTTTACTTTGTTTAAATACTCAGTGTTCATATGTAAAGACATCCAGATAAACTATGGTTTATTCTGCTCTCACAAGTGTAAGAATTAATATTTGATTTAAGAAAAAAATTGTAGGGGCACCTAGGTGGCTCAGTGAGTTAAGCCTCTGCCTTCGGTTCAGGTCCTGATCTCAGGGTCCTGGGATCGAGCCCCGCATCGGGCTCTCTGCTCAGCAAAGCAGAGAGAGCCTGCTTCCCTTCCTCTCTCTCTGCCTGCCTCTCTGCCTACTACTGATCTCTCTCTGTCAAATAAATAAATAAATAAATCTTTAAAAAAAAGAAAGACAGAAATGTAATAAAAAAGCATCTTAAGAGTACAGAAATCACTCCCTTTCAAAATCTTCCGACTTTTTCTCTTTGCCAAGGAATAATATCCATCTCCTGACGTTCCCTTTTCCTCTTCATCCCTGATACTTCTTAGCGCAGCATTAACAATTCAAATCAACCAGCTCCCAGTCAATGCCTCCCTTTTTAGTTTGTGTGTACATGTCAAGATAAATAGTGTATCCATTTGCAGTATCTTACGCTGTAATATGTACTAAACATTCTCAAAAAACAGACCTATTCTACTCTCCTGATAAACAAGGAAATGCATGTTTTACATCTGGAGAAAAATAACTAAATCACCCTTCCAATTCTTGATTTGCCTAATATGTCAATAGACATTTCTATTGATACTAGTCATGTCACTCCTCTAGGCTGAAATGAGAAGAAAATGAAAAATACTTTCAAAGTGTTTTTAAATTTGAAGAAGCGATACAGATGTTGAAACAACCACTATAACAAAAACAAATTCTACCTCAAATCTCTGTAATACTATCACTTCTAAGTTAATTAATGATTGTGGTTGTAATAGTTTGAAATAGGTAAGCCAGGAGGTTAGGGAGTTTTCATTGATATTGTGAAGACATTTATAAAAATGCATGAGGAAAGATCCAGCCTGGTAAATCCAATTAATCTGACTTAACTTGAGTTTCAATTTTCTTATCCATCACTTAAGATCAGAAGAGTCATCCAAAAATTAGATGAAGTCTAAAAGACTGGAAGGCACTTGACAAATGTCAAGTAAATACAACAAAATAACCACCACTGACATAGACAATATTAGAAATACGCTCAGAAACAGAACCACAAGTCATAGTTTTAGGAACTTACATTGAATTCTATCCCTGGTTTATCTTGCAACCTAAAGAACAATAATTTCCCATCCTCTTCATGCTTCATTTTATCCCTTTGCAAAGATAATACACCACCCACCACACAGAAACCTTAGGATTACTGTCATTCTGTAAAAGAATGACAGTGTGTAGCATAAATGATTATGACCACCTGAAATAATGTCATTTAAAAACTTTAGTAAAAGAAAGGGATAAATGTACTTCAAAACTTTTGATTCTTGGCAAGGTCTAAAAATGTTTCCAAAATGGACCAGGATACATTTAAGGAATGGAATTTGTACTGTTTTTTGTTTAGTATTTACTGCTGTCCACATGGTTTTAAGAAATATGCATGAAATGTCATTATATAAAAGTTTCACTACTATATTCAAACAAAAATATTTCAATGAGATATTTACATATGTATAAACATGGAATTTTATTTACTGTGTTCATATATGTAAAGGAAAATAAGGTGACATTTGTCTCTCTTGGTAATTCAATTATATGTCTAAAAGAAACAGAATAAAAAGGAAAATAAATTTCTTAGATCTAAGACAAAAGAATCATTTGATGTGGGCCAATGATGGGAAAACTCATTTTTCTGTTTTCTACAAATCTTTCTCTTTTTTTCTTAATTTGTAGACCTTTTATATATACTTCAGAAAGCATTTAAAGGCATTCAAATAACGTGACAAAGTGTAGCTAGTTGAATGAAATAATAGCAAATGCTTTCCCCAATCAAACCCGTGTTATTCCTGTCCTTTTCCATGAAAACTTCAATATTGAATCTTTCAGTTTGGTAGGCCTGGTTTTTAATTTTTTTGGAGTACTCATTAGTCTCTAGGATGTAATGAGTGCTGTATATTTTTCAGCTTATTCTTTTACATGCTTCAGTTTCAAATGAGAAGTTGGCATGCCCAACATTAATATTAATTCATTCTTGTAGTGAGCATTTAGTGACTCTGACGTATATATATCTATATCTATATCTATCTATCTATCATCTCTCTCTATATATATATAATGTTCTAATTCTTATACTTTTTACTATTTACTCAGTTTAAACAGACTCCTTGGATTATCATTTTATTTCTAGTCACCACCAGATGCAAAAACACTGCTCCTTATGATAATCATAAAATAGAACTGCTATGGAAATGTGAAATTATATTGTTTCCTTCCCATTCTGATCTTCCATCAACACTTTACAATTTTGAGGCAACATTAACACAGTATAGTAAGAAACAGCTGCTTAATTTACCTTAATTGTTAGGCAATATCTCATTTTATCTAGATAGCGAATTCAGCAAATCACTGAGAGCATGTGTTTATTGTATTTCTAGTGCTCGCAGGAAACCACACTCAGCTTTACTCTCAGACAACAAAGGCTCCAAAGAATCATGCCTTGTGAGTGAAAGCCACAACTACACACTTTCCCCAGCGGAGGCTTTAGCCATTCATTGTATCGCTTTGTGACCGATGCCCCAGATACAAGCAACTGGAAACAAGAAACAATTCAGGTGACCCTGCAGCACTATTGCTTCCAATGTATGATCAAGATTTGAACAGTAACAGAGAATGCTAACCTGATCACATATATTGTTTCTATGAATGTTTGTTTCTGTGGCTCTGGGACTCTGTCCTTAGTGAAATGGTGAATTCATTGAGCTTTAAAATCCTCTGAAGGGACTAACAGATATTATTGAACAATGTAACAAAGGAAAAGTCCTCAACACTTTTCAAAAGCATCACTTTTCGTCCTTTCTTCCAGGTAACACAGATTTTGTGATATGAGAGGTGATGACAGGGGTAATCATTTTATTATGATTAATATATGATTAAGTTTGAATTACTAATACTTTATTTATCTGTGTTCATAAGTGACATTGTTCTAAATTTTCTTTCTCCCCACTGTTTTTGTCAGATTTGGTACCAGCATTATAAAGTGAGTTGTATAATAATGGTCCCTTTTTCTTTACTCTGGAAGAATTGTATAAGATTGGAATTATCTGTTCCATGAATAATTTTTAAAACAACTGTATACATGTAGGTACTGGTATTCTAAATTTTAAATATCTTTTAAACTAGGTTAATGATTTTGGGACTGATAATTTTCAATTTGTGTTAAGTCAATTTTCATAAGTAATTGGTAAATAATTTTGGAAAGACCTTGTTCATATCACTGGCAGCTTCTATAATCATGTTTTCCTCTAGCATTATTAGTTTTTGCTTACTTGGTTTTCTAACATGATCAAATGTGCTATAAATTTTTACATTATAGGGATGCCTGGGTGGCTCAGTTGGTTAAGTATCCAGCTCTTGATTTTTGGCTCAGGTCGTGATCTCAGGGTTGTGAGATTGAGTCCTGTGTCAAGCTCTGCACTCAATGGGGAGTCTGCTTGAGATTCTCTTTCTCTTTCCCTCTGCCCCTCTTCCTGCTTGTAAGCTTTTTCTCTCTCTCTTTGTCTCAAATACATAAATAAATCTTTGTTTAAAAAATTATATTATATAAAATTTTAAATTAGCCAATTGATTTTGTTGACCTTGTCTATTGTATATATATTATTTCATTAATGCATGTTTTAATTTTAGTATTTCATTTCCTTTAGTATTATCACTTTTAGTTTATTGTTTGTTTTTAAAATTCTAAAATTTTGTTTAACTTATTTTCAGTTTTTAACCTTTAGCAATATATACATTGAAAGCTATATAATTCTTCTGAAATACCATTTTATCTGCATTAAACAATTAGCATAAAACATTTTGACATATGATATTTTTATTGTCATTTAATTTTAGGTCTTTTGTTTTTAATGTATTACTAATTAAAAATGAATTTTACCAAATTATGGAGAATTGCATTTTAAGTTATTTTTTAATTTAATAATTGCATTGTGATGGGTGCGTATAGTTTGTATAGTAGCTATTATTTGGTATTTATTGTGAATGTTTCAGTCTCAAATGCTATAAGATTTAAAATGTTCATATGTCTCATCTATGGTTTTCTTTTTAAAGATTTTATTTATTTATTTGTCAGAGAGAGAGAGAGCACACGAGTGAACACAAGCATGGAGAGCACAGACAGAGGGAGAGGGAGAAGCAGGCTCCCCCCGAGCAGTGATCCCAATGTGGGACTCAAGCCCAGGACCCTGGGATCATGACCTGAACCGAAGGCAGATGCTTAGCCAACTGAGGCACCCAGGTGTCCCTGTCATCTATAGTTTTAAACTGCACTGTTTTGATAAATGCCAACCAGATGAAACCCTAAGTCATTAAGCATCTATATTATATCTTAATTTCATGATATATTAATGAAATATTTAATATATATTATATAATTTTGTAATTAAATTAATTATAATAGGAAATTTCTTCTCCCTTCTCTTCTTTTTCTTCTTTTTTCTTTATTATGTATTTATAATTTCTTACGTTGTACTGGAGACACAAATTCCATTCATTTAGCATAATTTATTATTTTAATATTTTATTAATTAACTAATGTATTCATTTAAAATGATTTAATTTATTTATGAGAGAAAGAGAGAGAGATGGCAGGGGGAGGAGCAGAGGGAGAGGAACAAGTAGACTCTGTGGTGAGCACAGAGCCTGACCAGTGGGCTTGATCTCAGGACTGTGAGATCACGACCTGAGTTGATTTAAGAGTCAGATGCTTAACTGAAGCACCCAGCCACCCTCATAATTTATTATTTTAAATAAGCTAAGAAAATAATATTATGAACAGGAACGCTAACTTAGGAAATTACATAATTATCTTATTTTTCTCCAATATATTTTATAATATATTTTCCAGCATTTATTAAATAATGAAGTGCCCTTTGTTCCTTTGTTACACACACACACACACACACACACACGCACATTCTGTCTGTCTGTCTGTCTGTCTAGATCATAAATCTTAAGATCAGTTTAATTAGTTCAGACATTTATGTTCAAATGTTGGGCCCAAACTTATTTAGAATCCATTTAAGTGAGAATTTCTTATGCCTATTGTAATTACCTTTATCAAATAAAAACAAATCTGACTTAACTAAGAAGAGACTGTATTTGAAAAGATTACTGATGGAGCTTCTGCAATACTACTGTGAACTTCGAACTAGGAGACCTGCAAGTCTTCAGTGGTTAGACAGAAAAAGTTTTCTTTCCTAGAGAGGAGAAAAGAAAGTTAGAGAGAATCCGGTATGGGAGAGTGGATGGTGTAATCAGATGACCAGAAATTGACTTTGCTTATTTTGCCGCCAATTCTTGAGAAGGACTTTAAGGAGGGGTCATTTTATATTCTGATGGTGGCTCAGGCTTGAAAAGGTAAGTGAGTCCTAAAATTCTGGAACCTGGGGGAAAGAAAGAAGTTTAAAGTTTGCTCAAGTCAAATGATTTTGTCCAGAGTGGCTAGTGGCTATGAACAGTTCAGCTAATCATTTATGAGACAAAGAATGAAGATTTAGTCTGTGTCTGATCTTGTAGTAGGTAAACTAGGGGACAGCAGTGAATGTTAACTAAGTCATTCAAGAAGAATGGTTCTTTGTAATAAGCCATTTCCTGGAAGACAAAAGGGATAGGGAGATGGCTCAGGTTAAGTTTAACATTGTCACTTCAGACTATATTTCCAAGAATTTGTTTGAACAAAAAACACCCAAGTAATTATATTAAAGTTATTTAAATCAATATTTTCCATAGTTAAATTCATTTAAACTTAAAATAATAAGCATTATATAAATATTATAAAATGAGTAAGGCATTTGAGATGTAATATGCAGAACGGTGATATAGTTAATAATACTGTATTGCATATTTGAAAATAGCCAGGAGAGTGGATCATGAAAGTTCTCAAAACAAGAAAAATAATTTTGTTGTAATATGTAGAGTGATGGAGTTAAGTGGACTAATGATCTGTTTGCAATATGTACAAATATTGAATCATTATGTGTATACCTAAAACTAATATGACATTATGTCAATTATACTTCAATTAAAAAAAAACACATTTCAGTATTCTTATCCTTAGTATCATAATGCTTTGACAAATGCAGCTGGTATTTTTTGGAAGTAAGGTTGAAATAAGACCACGGATAGTATAAGTGTATACTGAGGTACAGACCTATTTTAGATATGAGGAAAACATGAGGTTCTTACTGAACAACTGTTTTTGCTTGTTTTCAGGTAGGTGACTTTTGAAAGATTTTTGAGGTCTGAAATCCAAACTTCAATAGAAAATTGGCTTCAGTTTCAAAACATCAATGTACATCTTGTGTTACCTGTTGTCGCTACCAGTAGTCAGATGAATATCGATTTTTTCAGAGCAGGGTCATTCTGTAAACTGTATAGAAATTATAAGTGAATAATCATTGCAATTAAATGCTAAACTATAGCTGATTAATACTCACAGATTTCTTTCTGGAAATAAAGAGTAAAAGAGAAAGGAAACATTGGCCAAATGCCAACTGATAGAAATGAACATCAGTTTTGTTTTGTTTTTAATATACTGAACTATCCAATCTAGTTTGAACAGTTTTCATAAGAAATCCTAAATAAGATGGTATTTCAGCAAATTCAGGCATCCAAAAAGACATGTTGCCAAGTAAATGGATCACCTTTAAACTATTTGAACATATTTTGAACTCCCAATCACTTAGGTTTAAAATAAATTGTCAAATTATAAAAAGGAAATATACTTCTGGCTTCAAAACTTTTCTAAAGACACTAAATTTCAAAATAGATGACCAAATGCTAGCAACGTTTTTCATTACTTATATTTCATATGCTGAAAATGTAATAGTGGAAGGCAATTTAGGAGATAATGATCATGAATTGGAAGGGAATGAAAGAACCAGGAAAATGGACTTTAAAAATGTATGCATCAGCATGCTCAGACAACTGGTTGGAAAGAACACATTGACAGAAAGTCTATAGCAAAATTGGATGCTGGCAGTTTTCTAAGATGTGATAATAAGGGCAAAGAAATAAACTATACCCATGAAAATAAAATATGAAAGAGTAACCTGGTAGATGATTTGAATAAGGTGTGAACTTTTCTAAGAGGATTAGATTGGGAAAATCACAAAGATAAGTATGTCTGTGTAGTACAAGAATTTGTGGACAGTGCTGGAAGAACCAAAGTCAAAATAAATTGCTGCTAGCACAGGATCTGAAAAGTAAAAAGGAATGAGAAGTTAAATTAGGCATGGAAAGATAGATAATTGAACATAGCATCAGAAAAGGAAACCTGCAGTTACAAAATAAATAGCTAAAACTTTTATTAATAGTTTTAACCTTCATCCTTGTTAAAATCTTATGATCCATAGGATTAGACGCATGAAAATTACTTCCTACAAAGGAAGTTTTTAACAATTTATTTATCATCATTTAAACTCTCCAAAAAATTGAAAGTTTACATTGTATGTTGTTGTGCAATTAAGTGCTAACTTTAAGAACATTAAATGCTTGATGAGGAGATAAGGTGGACGCTGGGATAGGCAGAGAATTAAAATCTAATTAAAGATTACTTCCTAGAATGAACTGTTGCATATGATAATGAAAATTTTAGTTTTAATTAAAATAAAACAATAAATACCATTTGTCATTTCATCTCTATATTGTGTGAAGTTACAGGGAGAGCTAGCAAGTTAAGCTTGTCAATGGGCAATTCCTTAGCCATCTAGCCAACTTTAGAAATCCGAAAGACTACTGGCATACAGACAAATGGGGCCTGGTAATCAATTAGCAAGGCCATGGTACCCTGGCTACCTAAGAGTTGACCTTAAAAGAAAAGTAAAGGATTGAGTATCTCTTTCACAGTAAAGGAAAAAACAAAAACAGGCCATAAATAACACCAAGGGCAATTTTTTAGTATTAAATTGCTTAGATTAAAAAAAAAAAAAAAAGAACAAAACAGGTCAATAATCATCAGATTTCTTTAAAATTTAAATTCAATTAGCCAACATATGGTGCATCATTAGTTTCTGATGTAATGTTCAATGTTTCATTAGTTGCTTCTAACACCCAGTGCTCATTATATCACATGTCCTCCTTAATGTCCATCACCTAGAAAGCATAAGATTTAGGGGTGCCTAGGTAGCTCAGTCAGTTGAGTGTCCCAACTCTTAGGTCAGCTCAGGTCATGATCTCAGGTCCTGGGATCCAGCCCCACGTTGGGCTCTGAGCTTAGCATGAAGTCTGCTTGAGATTCCCTCTGCATTTCCTCCTGTTCTCTCTCTCTCCCCCTTAAAGAAACGAATGAATCCAGGGGCGCCTGGGTGGCTCAGTGGGTTAAAGCCTCTGCCTTCGGCTCTGGTCATGATCCCAGGGTCCTGGGATCAAGCCCCACATTGGGCTCTCTGCTCAGCGGGGAGCCTGCTTCCTCCTCTCTCTCTCTCTCTCTCTCTCTCTCTGCCTGCCTCTCTGACTAGTTGTGATCTCTGTCTGTCAAATAAATAAATAAAATCTTAAAAAAAAAAAAAAAGAAATGAATGAATCCTTAAAAAAAGAAAAAGCGTAAGATTTAGACTTTTTAATGTAAAAACTGAAAGCCAGATATGCCGTCTTGATTTGCTGCCAGTGAAACCCAAGCTTCAGTCCCCTCTTGTCTGCACTGATGCGACACACCCTCAAGAACAGACTGGTGTCCCTGAGTCTCGTGTGGAGTTTCTCAAATCCGTTCTTGAAAAATAGCAAATCTGAATTATGTCCTTCTCCCTTTTTTTTTCTCTACATTTGTTTTTATATAACGTACATCAAAATAATGAATGGATATTTACTTAAAGCTAGCATTCCTGTTTCCTATTCCAGACCCAAGGAATCAGAATCTCTGGGGATAGGAGTTCAGAAATCTGCATTTTTTAAAATTTTTAATTTATTTATTTGACAGACAGAGATCACACGTAGGCAGAGAGGCAGGCACAGAGAGGGGGAGGCAGGCTCCCCGCCAAGCAGAGAGCCTGATGCGGGGCTCGATTCCCAGACCCTGGAATCATGACCTGAGCTGAAGGCAGAGGCTTAACCCACGGAGCCACCCAGGCGCCCCAGAAATCTGCATTTTTAAAAAAGCTTCTCAAGTGATGCTTAGGCACACAAACATTTAAGAATCATGACCTTTGAGACAAATTTAAACACTTAGGTGCCATTTACTAGATTCTGTTTTTTCTTTTCTTATATTCCACGACAGGTATAACTCCATTGCCTTCAACTTTACTGGTGTCTTTAAACTTTCAAATCCATAAACCCTGCACTGTTTTTCCTCCCCCTGGAAAACATCCTGATCCCTTCCCCCACTCTTCTTAACCTTATCCCTTTATTTGACGAAAGACTATTCATCTATAAATAACCACATAGAAAGAAAAACACTTTCTTCTGGAATGTCATCCCTAGTGAGTAGATTTCAGGTTTTTCTACATGTGGAATTACCTGAGAACTTTAAAATATGGATGCCTGTATTTCTTGATGCCAGGAAAGATTTTGAATCAATTTGTTTGGAGCACAACCTGGGCATTAAGGTTCCTGAAAACTCTCTGAGTTATTCTATGTGTAGCCAGGAGTGAGAACAACAGGTCTTTTCTGAGTTTAAGTTTTCTGCCCATTGCTTCCACCTCTAGTGGTACCTAATACTTTCCCTTATCAAAACTCTTACTTCACCTCCTTGAAATTACCATATCCGGTATTATCACCTATTAACGGCTGGGGATAGCAGCCTTGCGACTGTCCCAGAATCTGCTGTCGTATCCACGCGTGATCCTGTGTATGGAGACATACCCTAGAAGTAACTCAAGAAATGTCTATTGAATAATTTATTGAAAAGATTTGACTCATCCCAAAACATTTTAAATATTTTTTTGTTCGTCTGCTGCACATTGCTTCTAGCATATAAAATTTCAGACGTGCTTGTGTTTCTTTCATTTTTGTATCTTCAGAAACTAGAACTATAAATCTTCAAAGAATATTTAAAGAATAAAAAAATAAACTGTCACGTAGTGAATTGGAACAATGTTGAGAAAAATTACAATAATGGAATCTCTTCAAGTAATCCAAACTGTACAGAAGCACTTCTTCACGATGTGGAAATGTTGGGGTTCAAAGCCAATGGCCAAGAAAGAATTCTTGAGATGTCTTCAGGGTGAAAAGGTGGTTTTATGAAAGCATGGAGACAGGACCCGTGGGTATAAAGAGCTGTGCTGGGGTTGTGAGGAGGGGCTGATTATATACTTTCAAACTGGAAGGAGGTTAGGGATAGTGTAAGTCTCCAAGGAATTTGGAAGCAAGGTGTCCAGGACCTTGAGGGGCCATTTATTAGTCTCTAAGAAAACCTTAGTCGTGAGACCCTTCTGATGTGTATCAGGAGCCGCATGCTTACAGGATGATTGCTAACATGCATCTTGAGAGTAGAGATAAAGGAAGTTTCCAAAGGAAGTTTATATGAAGGACAATTACAGGTCCTGGAGGTTAAACAGCTTAACAATAACCCACAACCTTCGGACCAACTGGTCCTGGAGGTTAAGATAGTGTTAAGCTAAGACTGCCTTTGCCCTTGGCAAAGTACTAATACGGAGGCCGATTTCCTAGAGGGGGGTCGCTCTGCCTATCTCAAGGACTTGTCAATGGGCTATATGTTGTAAGAAGCTTTAACTTTTTTTTTCTTTTGCCTTTATTCCCCACATCATTTGGACATTCATTTATAGGCTGATTAGCTTTTAGTGAACAAATATATTAATTATTTGTTCATTTAAATGTGTCTAGTAAAATCTGTTTCTAAGGCTGAGAATTAGAATCATTTAGGGAGAGGCTCGTGGGTGGCTCGGTGGGTTAAATGAAGCCTCTGCCTTCAGCTCAGGTCGTGCTCTCTGGGATCCTGCTGTGCAACCCCAGTCTGGCTCTCTGATCTGCAGGGAGTCTGCTTCTCCTTCTTGCTCTGCTCCCTTGCTTGTGTGCTGGCACGCTCTCTCTCATTCACATAAGTAAATAAATACAGAAATAAAATCTTAAAAAAATCATTTAGGGAAGTATTTTGAAACGTTGATCCTTGGGCCATTGGATTTAAACTTCAAGATGTATGGCCATGAAATGAAATTTTGGGAAACAAAATGAAACAACAGGGGCACCTGGGTGGCCCAGTGGGTTAAGTGCCTTCGGCTCAGGTCATGATCTGAGGATCCTGGGATTGAGCCCTGCCCTGGGCTCCCATCTCTGTGGGAAGACTGCTTTCCCTCTCCTAGTCCCCCTGCTTGTGTTCCCTCTCTCACTGTGTCTCTCTGTCGAATAAATAAATAAAATCTTTTAAAAAAATTAAACAACAATTTTTTTCTCAATATTTCTCTTGGTTGTCAATACCAATAGAAACAGCTTTTTTGGGGGAAAAAAAATGGTCCAAGACTCTCATATAAGAAAATTTTATGAGTATAGTTGAAGTGGTTATTTTACTTGAAAGGGGTGTTACTTTATTTCATCTAAGCTGTTCCATATGTTTGATTTTTAAACTGCCTTTTATTCTAATTATTATATGTTCCACTTCCTACAAGTGAATTTTAGACTCTTAGAGATTTATAATATCAAGTCTCTAATAATATAAAGGTTTTGTTTTGATATCAAGCTTTCACATCTATAAAAAATGTTAGGACTGGGTTTTGAGGGAGTGGTTAGGAGTTTGCTAAAGAAAAAAAAAATTCCAACTAAAGGGCAGAGGTTTTAAGGTATGAAAGAGCATTGTATTTTCAGGGAACGCTGAGATGTTTGAGAACACACAGCCAATGAGAAATGGTAGCAAATGAGATTCCACTGGATTCTGTGATATCTGAACAGTCATTGTCAGATAATATAATCAAGATTTTATTTTGAGGAATATTGTATCTATAGCTATAACTATACCTGCAGGTGTTATAGGTATGGATAAAGATAGAGATCTCCAATTTAACACTAGATTGGACAAAATAAAAATTTCATACATCTTTGTTCGGAAGACTAATTAATTTTATTAGGGCATAAGTAAATTCAGCAGTGAATCAGAACCTAATGACTTTTTGATTCAGAGTGAATTCAGCAATAAAAGCTAATTAGAGGGGAAATGAATGCCTAAAATATCCCTTGTGTGCATAAAAGAAAAGTGTAAAGATTATTAATTGAAATTAAAATTTAACAGTATACTAATGTAACATGACATAAAATTCCATCTGTTATACAGCGTTACAAAAACAAAAATACATAGGGAATAGTTCATCTTTCTAAGGTTTTGACCGGTTAATTTTGGTTAATAAGAATGTATTTGTATAAAAAATGGTGTTGATAGTAAGAATTCCAGTATACATTTTATTTTAATTTAATCCCAGTATAGTTAACAGACAGTGTTCTATTAGTTTCAGGTGTACGACAGAGTCATTAAACAATTTCATGCACCACGCTGTCCTCATCACAGCAATAGCTCTCCTTAACCCTCGTCGCCTGTTTCACCCATCCCCATATCCACCTCCCCTCAGTTTGTTTCTATACGTAAGAATATGAAAAATTTCCAATATACATTGTTGTGGAATTTTATCTTACTCTTCCCTAAGCCCAGTGTCTCCTAGGAAAAGAAATTCAGTTAGCAAAATGTAAGGATCAAAAGGAATTTTATATTAGAAATTTCATGCTCCCCATAATGTAAACATATACGAGTGAATATTATGTACATTTTTATGCATATATATGAATTTTAAATCAATTATAGACATTAATATTGAAGATACAAATGAAATGTTTAAATACAGTAAAAAAGAAAATATGACTTTTTTTCTGTTTATAAGGCATACATAGACTATTTGAATTAATAGACTTTCCACATTTTTCAGTTCTGCACAATAACACATGAAATAAATCTTACATTTACTGCATTTAAAATGTGACTCCAAACTGTAGCATTTTGGTTTTTCTGGCTATAGAGCAACAATTATGTCTCAATATGAACCATTATGGAAAAAGAATCAATCAATAAGAAATTGCCACAAGATTTGGTGCTACCATGAAACACTCACATTACATTTATTTAAGGAGGAAAAATAATCTTTGAAGCCCCATAGTTTTGGACATAAGCAAAGTATATGTTCTAAAATATTAGACTATATACACTGGCACTTATTAAAAAACATGGCATCAGTCCAGAAACAACAGATTTAAAGGTAGATAATAGCTATATGAATAAATGTTATTTTTAAGATCATGTATAGCAGCTAAAAAAGAAACAAAAAGAACTAAAACCCAAATAATAGAAGCCAACCTTAATTTCCAGACACAGGAAAGTAATCACCTATATTATTATGCAACCATTTAAAATACCAAACATTTAAATATACTAAAATACTAAATACTAAAACCTGGAAGTAGAAAAAAATAATCAGTGTCATCTTGAATTTTTGAAATGCAGGAGACAGATAGAAACTATGTTATGATTGGAATCGGCATGAGACATTTAACTAACATGTTGGGAAAACAAGATACATGGGATGCAAGAAAATAATGTGTATTTAGGATTCTACCTGTCTCTCATTATTCTGATCTTGTGTTCTTCCTAGTCTGTATTTCCGAGCAATATTTAAAATGACTCCAAAAGTCCACGCTCACAAAATTCACATTTCTTGCCTTCCCTGCTGGTGAGAGTGTAGTTACTTTTTACATACAGAGTCCTACTCTTCTATTTTTGGCTTACCGGTGGCTGCTCCAACTTTCTTGGATGTAAGTCAAACACAAGTCCTGACTGTCCTCCAAAAATAAAGAACACGTCGGCCCTCAGGGTGGTCCAGTTGCAGCCTGTCTTGCCTCCAGGGGCTCTAACGCGAGGGTCACACAGCTCCATACTCTGCCTTGGATGTGGGAAGCACAGCTCCATCCCCGAGAGCCTTCCCGTGGAGTCCTCCCACCTCTACACAGTCATCCGTCTTGTATATATTTTTATTTCCTTGACCTAGCTCAGGGGTGCCAGAGTCCGGTAACTACCTCTAAAACCTTATTTTATGAATTCTGCACCTCACTTTAGTATTCAACAAGAATGATTTTCAGAGGGGCTGCAAGGTACTCATGAGGAAACAGTGAGAGATTGATATCGCCAAGGATTGTGTGATTTCCAGAAGCAATAAACCTTTGAACTACCTCTTGCAGATCACTGGGCATTTCCGAAATCTCACCGAGTTTTAAGGGAAGTTGGGTCTCCTACAATTTTTCGCCTGGGGCTTCAGCCATAAGGATACTCTAATAATTTGAATGTATGCCTGAGAATTAATGGATTAATGACAAGAATTGTCATGGATTCTCACAAGAGCGTTGTGGGCAACTGTATATGAATACGAAAATCGTTTGTTTTAGAAGATAACTTAAACTAGACTAACAGAAAGACAGAACATTAGATGAGCTATCAGATGCCATGGATTTATGTCCTAATTGCAATGTGCCGTAGTTGAGGAACAAGAACAAATCAGATGATTGCTCTAAATCAAGTGTATCTACAGAACATATCTAACAATTACTGTTTTGCCGATCTTAGAGGTTTGTTTCACAGACTGTAAAAGAAAATGTATGGAAGTAGTTTGTAAATTGTGTTACTATATAACGGATGCTCCTGGATATATACTTGATAGTGGTTTACAAATAGTATGAAAAGTATGTAATTTAACAGATTTCCAACTTTAACTAATCTGTCAACTAATTATGCTAGGAATTTAAAATGCTGTGTGGCATTCATCTGATGCTCTTTCCTTAATGGTATGATGAGTGTGAGTGTCCTGTTTTCCCATTCTAAATTTTTTCCTAACTCTAACAGTGGATTAATGGTCACCATAATCTACTAGTTCTTTATTTCTAATTTTGTAAAAGTATTCACCAATGTTTTGAGGATTTTGAATGGTGTTAATGGATTCACTATATTGCAAATTCTATGAGAAGTGCATTAGCCTAACACATAGAATTACCAGTCATGGGTAAGAACCACCTTGACCATGTTGGTCACCAGTTTTCCCCAACACCTAGCATAATGTGCATATGGTAAGTGTTTCATAAATGTGCATTAGGTGGCTTAAAATGATACTAAAATGAACATGAAAAAGGTTTCTCTTTATCTTTAATTCTTTTTTAAATTAATTTAATTTAATTTTTTTCTCAGTGTTCCAAAATTCATTGTTTATGCACCTCACCCAGTGCTCCATGCAATACGTGCCCTCCTTAATACCCACCACCAGGCTCACCAAAACCCCTCCCCTCCCAAACGCTCAGTTTGTTTCTCAGAGTCCACAGTCTCTCATGGTTTGTCTCCCCCTCCAGTTTCCCCCAACTCACTTCTCCCCTCCATCTCCAATGTTCTCCATGTTATTCCTTATGCTCCACAAGTCAGTGAAACCGTAAGATATTTCTAAGAGATTTTTTGTACAGTATAGAAAATTTAAACTAAAACTTTCTTAACTCATGGAAGTGTTAAAGTACATAAAATATTTCACTAGAACAAAATTAATTTTACTGAAATATTTTCTTGGAGTGTATTATGTTACATGTATAATGAATTGCAGTAAATCTCAGACTTTGCCTTATGACTTGCACTACCTCTCACTAAAGAGACGGCGTCCTTTTTTTTTCCTTCCCTTGAGTTTGTGCGGCCACGTAACTTGCCGAGGCTGATGGAATGTGTCGGATGTGATCAGGGTCCAGTTCTGAGCCTGGCTTTCGGAGGTTTTGTATCTGTTCGCTTGCTTATCCATGTTCTTCTACATCTACATAAGAACGTGACCAAGTTGGCTGGTTGAAAGAGGCCTTGTCACCCTAGACAATCTGGCCAACAATCTGACAACAGGCAGCCAACAGACACCCAAATATTAAATGTGTGAAGTAGCCCATCTGAGATCAGAGCAACTGCCCCACTAAGTCAAGTCTACATGACTGACCTACTGTCCTTTGTGTTACATAAGTACTTGTTTTAAGCAATTGATTTTAGAGTAATTTATTATATAGTGTATTGTGTAATGGAGAACTGATACACAAACTTTACTGCTTACTTTTATTTCTCTTTAACAATCTCAAATTAATTGGTATCTAAACAGTCAAATATGCATATGTATGAAATTTATTTAAATGAATGATAAAAAATTATCAAATAACTCAATGTTCTAGGGGAATTGGAAATGTACCCTGCAATAAAAATCATCTGTTCCAAAAGTGGGATAATGAGCTACAGGGTAGCAGACAGTGTGAAATGAATATTCACATTAAAAAAAAGAAATATATGCTGCTGAGTTATTGCTCATTTTCTTTTTCAAGTTGCAGGCATTAATTCAACCTTTACTTTTCACTGCTGTGTTTGTTTCATTGTGCACAGCTAAGCTCAAGCAAGTATCCTTTCAGCAAATGACTTTCAAGCATTCAACTAAAATGCTCACTACATTTGGACCTGTAAGGCTTGCAACCATGGTCTTTGTGAATATCAGTGAAAAAAAATTTGCCGCTTACTAGATTGTACTTTCATCTTTATTTCTATAGAGTATTGTTTTTGTGGTTTTAATCTACTTATTGGGACAATCGTATAGGACCCCCTTGATGATAGAAAACAGGCCAGTAGTTGTTTGTTTGTTTGTTTACTCTTTCAGTACTTTGAATTCTTCCTGTACTTTGCTGATAGAATCAAACAATGAAAGATTAAGTCTGATGATGTTACTGTCAAATTCAAAAAGCTCATTCTTTGTACCTCTATCAACCTTTCTAGACTTAATTATTTTACTTTTACCTAATATGTTTACCCTCTGGATTTTCTGTCACGCAGACATCTCCATAGACTTCATGCTAAGAGGATTTGCTGTCTGTGAAAGGGGGAGAATTGTAGTTACATCACAAAGACTTGACTGAGGAGGAAAAGAAAATAGTCACACTGTCATCATACTAATTTATGTTTATTTTCAGATCAAAGGAGGAAGGGAAAAGCTAGGACGTGGGAACTAAATCTGCAAGTGCAGTGATCATTACAATGAATGGCTTGGAGGCTACAAGTTGACATTCAAACTATGCCACAGTCTCCTGGTGGCCAGCCCCCTGACCTCTCTGAACCTCAGTTTCTTCATCCTTATGAACTGTTTGATTTTAGAGATCAAGTATTATGTAGGGAAAAGAGCAAAGATGTGTATTTTGAGAACAGAAATATGAATCACGGCTGCATTTCATCAGCTCGGTGACCTTTATATTTCCCTTTTTCACCTTGAGTCTCAGATTTGTCATTGAAAAGTTATTAAAACAATCATACAATTAAAAAGGTATACTGAAGCAATGTGACCAGTAAGGCCCTAAATAAATATTAATTACTATCATAATTTCTGTGTTTGGAATGAGCCAAAAGTTAGCAAAGAGAAATAGTAGCAATTTAATGACTCTACTGGTATATTTCAAACTCCATGAGAAAGAAAAAGCAAGGTAAGTAGTAGATTGGCTAAAATAACAAATTATCACAACGAATATAGTGGAACTAGTAATTTTACTTAATACTTTTAAAAAGAAACTTCTAACTTTGAAGTAATTAAAGACACACAGGAAGTTGCAAAAGGTAGTTAAACAAGTACTTCCAATATTGTTTTCTTTTACAATTACATCTCATTTATTTCATCTCCTTCTCTACAGTGTAATTTTATAACATTTAATGGAATTCTACTTCCATATTTTAGATACTGCAATGCTGGTAACTATTACTCTGTCTCCATCACCCAGTCTGTGCTCTCTCATAAGAACATCTTGCCTTTTATAACAGACCTCCTCAATTACAAGCACAAGGCTTTGGAGAAAAAGCCCAATTCAAAGAGATTCTTCTTTAGCAATAGATGCCTTCAAAGCTGGTCATCATAAGTGAATAGATTAATACATGTGAAACTAGACTAGATTAAGTCTGCTCTTGGAAATCGACTTGTCACTAAATGTAAATAAATGGTAAAAAACAAACACGTGTGTACACACACGCATACGTAGACACCACAGATAACACAGAGACACCGGCAAAATGCACATTTCACTTAGCATTTGAAATGTTTGAACCTCTTGTGGTAGAGAGTGAGACGGTCATCTGCAAGCTTATTTGGGAGTGAGCAAGGTCGTTTACAGGGTTGCTTGCTGTGGTTGTTCAGTAGGATTTTTGGGGGGGAGGATGACATCACGTAAAACCCAAAATAGCCTGAATCTAACAGGGTTATTTTATATCTAAGTTGTCCATAAGTGACAGAACGCCCTGTTATTAGGGCAAAGTCACGTTTCTGAAAGTCTTTCTCTCTGTTCTAGCGGTGTGAGGTAAAGAACATACGGGGATACACACACACACACACACACACGCACACGCACAATCCTTTTAGCTGAAATTGAAACTGGGCTTTTAGGCAACTTCACAGTCTTCGTGGCATTCACCGAGACAAGGTTTCTAAAAATGGAACGGCGGTGGGGGTGGAGATGGATTGTGTTAGTCATAGCGTAGCAGAGAAGACTTTAGTGGTAAAGTCGCTTACTAAAGCAAAGTAGGAGGATAAGGGGACTCAGTCCAAAGAGGCCCTGTTGTACCAAATTCAGACTGGGACTTAAAAGAATCACTCCCCTGTGATGCAGTGAGAAGGGAGCTTCACCAGAGCCGGGGAGAGAAGTGTACGTCCCCAGTTCAAAGGTAACAGGCTGTGGCTACACTTGGAGGTGTTCCATATGCCTTTCTCCTTTTAATGCATATGGCAGACTCCTGGCATTAAAATTCACTGCAGATATAGCTAAGCAGTTGATATACGCGTCCCTTTCTATTACACTTCAGTGTGTCCCAGCACATACAGCTCCAGTCCAAATGAAAAAAAAAAAAAAAAAAAAAAAAAGTTGCCTTTTTAAAAAATATTTCTTTATCATCGTATGACTTATTAAGCCTTCTATCAGGTGGTAGATGCCTTCTCTTTTAGACCAGCCTAAATATACTGCTACTTTGGAACTTCTTGCTAGTGTAATTTAGTTCTGTTATTCAGAAACTCGATACATGCACCAGAATGAATTTTCTTCTATAATGGAGGTTTGCCTTCATATTGATGTGGTTTATGATTCATTTCTTATCAGTCATGACAGGGTTGCCAGATACTGATGAGACTTACCGGTATGTTTGTACTCATTAGGTCATTCAAAAGATGATGTTAGTATACTTTTTAGCCAACAGGCATGAGAAGAATCAAGGATAAACAAGTTAGAAATTTTACATGTAAAGTTATAGTGAGAATCTGTAAGCATGATAAACTTAATCACATTTAAGAAAAAGATGAAAAAGAAAAAAGAAAGGTATGAGACAATAAGCAAGAATATTTACAAAAGTAGAAAGAAAAAATCCAAGAACTGAAGAAAAATATGTGTCTATACATACATGTGTATATGCATATATAAATATATTCATAATGTTTATGATTTAATCAATACATCTGAGCTTAGTTCTTGGTAGCGAAATTCATAAATTAACTTGTTAAATATTTCTTTTTAAATAATATTTAAACTTCGTTTTTTCCCACATCGATTAATTAAAGTATTTACTAGTGGTTACAGGTCCTAGGAACACTCCAACAACATAGGTTGAAAGCACATTTCAAATTTAGCAAGGGAAAATACCAGCACAGAAAACACAATTAACATGTTCAATCTTGAATGACAATGAGCAACCTAAGGTGAGCTGTTCAGATTTCTCTATAATGAGGAATGGCAAAATAAAAATATGATTGGAAATCATTACATTCACCAACAATTTAAAGCAATATCCATCAGGATGATTCTCCAGAAGATAAATTAATAGTAAATGGAAAGGAAAGCCTTTGAGACAGAAAGAAAAATGTAGTACAAGATAGCACTTAAAAACTGAGTGTTTGGAGAGGAAATGGACAAGTTCCAATACCAACTCCACTCCAAACTCTCTTTATGTTAAGACCTTAAATAAAATTCCACAATCATTCCTAACTTTGTTTCCCTATTTGAGAGATCCTTCTCATAGAACCATGTGCAAATTAATAAGATAATTAGATAAATTTTGCTTAGCACAAGCTCTGACAGATTATAAATATATAATAGATGATAACTTTATTATTGATTCCATTATCTAGTCCTTTGTTCATTCATTTTTTTCCAACAGAAATTGTTGAGTACTATCTACAATATGCCAATCAGTGTTCTAGATGCTGAAGATACAGAACAATAGTTGAAGCTGCTTTGAAGACAAAACCTTGAAATTGCTAAATAGAAATACATCTGATCTAATCTTGAATGTGACAAAAAAATTTATTTACTTTGATAAAGCTATTCTTTACTTTGATGAAGATTTACTTTTAAAATCTTTTAAAATGATGGCATGCCATTTAATTTGTTTCTTCCTTAGAATTTTATTGCACCAGTAGCTAATTAATAAGAATATTAATTACTTTCAACACTATGGGCTTTATTGTCACTAATTTCAAATGATGATGTATTAGCAAAGTTATTAAAGCATTTGTAAATATTATTGTCACATTAGAAATAATCTCCTTTTATTTATCTCCTGATTTATAGCAAGTGACTTGTCACCACTATCTTTATTCATTAATATATGCACATGTAATTGCGATTCATTAGTTTCTTTTTTTTTTTTTTTTTTTTTTTAATTTTTTTTATTTTAATAAACATATAATGTATTTTTATCCCCAGGGGTACAGGTCTGTGAATCGTCTGGTTTACACATTTCACAGCACTCATCATAGCACATACCCTCCCCAATGTCCATTTCCCCACCACCCTCTCCCATCCCCCTTCCCCCCCGCAACCCTCAGTCTGTTTCTTGAGATTGAGTCTTTTATGGTTTGTCTCCCTCCCAATCCCATCTTTTCATTTTTTCTTTTCCTACCTCCCCCCAAACCCCCCCACCTTGCATCTCCACTTCCTCATATCAAAGAGATCATATGATAGTTATATTTCTCCGATTGACTTATTTCGCTAAGCATGATACCCTCTAGTTCCATCCACGTCGTCGCAAATGGCAAGATTTCATGTCTTTTGATGGCTGCATAGTATTCCATTGTGTATATATACCACATCTTCTTTATCCATTCATCTGTTGATGGACATCTAGGCGCTTTCCACAGTTTGGCTATTGTGGACATTGCTGCTATAAACATTCGGGTGCACGTGCCCCTTCGGAGCACCACGTTTGTATCTTTAGGATATATACCCAGGAGTGCAATTGCTGGGTCGTAGGGTAGCTCTATTTTCAGTTTTTTGAGGAACCTCCACACTGTTTTCCAGAGTGGTTGCACCAGCTTGCATTCCCACCAACAGTGTAGGAGGGTTCCCCTCTCTCCGCATCCTCGCCAGCATCTGTCATTTCTTGACTTGTTAATTTTAGCCATTCTGACTGGTGTGAGGTGGTATCTCATTGTGGTTTTGATTTGTATTTCCCTGATGCCGAGTGATGTGGAGCATTTTTTCATGTGTCTGTTGGCCATCTGGATGTCTTCCTTGCAGAAATGTCTGTTCATGTCCTCTGCCCATTTCTTGACTGGATTATTTGTTCTTTGGGTATTGAGTTTGATAAGCTCTTTATAGATTTTGGATACGAGCCCTTTATCTGATATGTCGTTTGCAAATATCTTCTCCCATTCTGTCAGTTGTCTTTTGGTTTTGTTAACTGTTTCCTTTGCTGTGCAAAAGCTTTTGATCTTGATGAAATCCCAATAGTTCATTTTTGCCCTTGCTTCTGTTGCCTTTGGCGATGTTCCTAGGAAGAAGTTGCTGCGGTGGAGGTCAAAGAGGTTGCTGCCTGCATTGTCCTCAAGGATTTTGATAGATTCCTTTCGCACATTGAGGTCCTTCATCCACTTTGAGTCTATTTTCGTGTGTGGTGTAAGGAAATAGTCCAATTTCATTTTTCTGCATGTGGCTGTCCAATTTTCCCAGCACCATTTGTTGAAGAGGCTGTCTTTTTTCCATTGGATATTCTTTCCTGCTTTGTCGAAGATTAGTTGACCATAGAGTTGAGGGTCTATTTCTGGGCTCTCTATTCTGTTCCATTGGTCTATATGTCTGTTTTTGTGCCAGTACCATACTGTCTTGATGATGACAGCTTTGTAATAGAGCTTGAAGTCTGGAATTGTGATACCACCGACTTTGGCTTTCTTTTTCAATATTCCTTTGGCTATTCGAGGTCTTTTCTGGTTCCATATAAATTTTAGGATTATTTGTTCTATTTCTTTAAAAAAAATGGATGGGATTTTGATAGGGATTGCATTAAATGTGTAGATTGCTTTAGGTAAAATAGACATTTTCACAATATTTGTTCTTCCAATCCATGAGCATGGAATATTTTTCCATTTCTTTGTGTCTTCCTCAATTTCTTTCATGAGTACTTTATAGTTTTCTGAGTATAGATTCTTTACCTCTTTGGTTAGATTTATTCCTAGGTATCTTATGGTTTTGGGTACGATTGTAAATGGGACTGACTCCTCAATTTCTCTTTCTTCTGTCTTGTTGTTAGTGTAAAGAAATGCGACTGATTTCTGTGCATTGACTTTATATCCTGACACTTTACTGAATTCCTGTATAAGTTCTAGCAGTTTTGGAGTGGAGCCTTTTGGGTTTTCCACATATAGTATCATATCATCTGCAAAGAGTGATAGTTTGACTTCTTCTTTGCCGATTTGGATGCCTTTAATTTCTTTTTGTTGTCTGATTGCTGAGGCTAGGACTTCTAGTACTATATTGAACAGCAGTGGTGATAACGGACATCCCTGCCGTGTTCCTGACCTTAGCGGAAAAGCTTTCAGTTTTTCTCCATTGAGAATGATATTTGCGGTGGGTTTTTCATAGATGGCTTTGATAATGTTGAGGTATGTGCCTTCTATCCCTACACTTTGAAGAGTTTTAATCAGGAAGGGATGCTGCACTTTGTCAAACGCTTTTTCAGCATCTATTGAGAGTATCATATGGTTCTTACTCTTTCTTTTATTAATGTATTGTATCACATTGATGGATTTGCGGATGTTGAACCAACCTTGCAGCCCTGGAATAAATCCCACTTGGTCGTGGTGAATAATCCTTTTAATGTACTGTTGGATCCTATTGGCCAGTATTTTGGTGAGAATTTTCGCATCTGTGTTCATCAAGGATATTGGTCTGTAATTCTCTTTTTTGGTGGGATCCTTGTCTGGTTTTGGAATCAAGGTGATGCTGGCCTCATAGAATGAGTTTGGCAGTTTTCCTTCCATTTCTATTTTTTGGAACAGTTTCAGGAGAATAGGAATTAATTCTTCTTTAAATGTTTGGTAGAATTCCCCTGGGAAGCCGTCTGGTCCTGGACTTTTGTTTGTTTGGAGATTTTTGATGACTGTTTCAATCTCCTTACTGGTTATGGGTCTGTTCAGGTTATCTATTTCTTCCTGGTTCAGTTGTGGTAGTTTATACATCTCTAGAAATGTATCCATTTCTTCCAGGTTGTCAAATTTGTTGCCATAGAGTTGCTCGTAGTATGTTCTTATAATTGTTTGTATTTCTTTGGTGTTGGTTGTGATCTCTCCTCTTTCATTCATGATTTTATTTATTTGCGTCCTTTCTCTTTTCTTTTTGATAAGTCTGGCCAGGGGCTTATCAATCTTATTAATTCTTTCAAAGAACCAGCTCCTAGTTTTGTTGATTTGTTCTATTGTTTTTTTAGTTTCTATTTCATTGATTTCTGCTCTGATCTTTATGATTTCTCTTCTCCTGCTGGGTTTAGGCTTTCTTTGTTGTTCTCTCTCCAGCTCCTTTAGGTGTAGGGTTAGGTTGTGTATTTGAGACCTTTCTTGTTTCTTGAGAAAGGCTTGCACTGCTATATATTTTCCTCTCAGGACTGCCTTTGTTGTGTCCCACAGATTTTGAACTGTTGTGTTTTCTTTTTTTTTTTTTTTTTTTTTTTTTTTAAGATTTTATTTATTCATTTGACAGACAGAGACCACAAGTAGGCAGAGAGGCAGAGAGAGAGGGGGAAGCAGGCTCCCTGCTGAGCAGAGAGCCCGATGCGGGGCTCGATCCCAGGACCCTGAGATCATGACCTGAGCCGAAGGCAGAGGCTTAACCCACTGAGCCACCCAGGCGCCCCTGAACTGTTGTGTTTTCATTATCATTTGTTTCCATGAATTTTTTCAATTCTTCTTTAATTTCCTGGTTGACCCATTCATTTTTTAGAAGGATGCTGTTTAGTCTCCATGTATTTGCGTTCTTTCCAAATTTCCTCTTGTGATTGAGTTCGAGCTTCAGAGCATTGTGGTCTGAAAATATGCAGGGAATGATCTCGATCTTTTGGTACCGATTGAGACCTGATTTATGACCCAGGATGTGGTCTATTCTGGAGAATGTTCCATGTGCACTAGAGAAGAATGTATATTCTGTTGCTTTGGGATGGAATGTTCTGAATATATCTGTGATGTCCATCTGGTCCAGTGTGTCATTTAAGGCCTTTATTTCCTTGTTGATCTTTTGCTTAGATGATCTGTCCATTTCAGTGAGGGGAGTGTTAAAGTCCCCTGCTATTATTGTATTACTGTCGATGTATTTCTTTGATTTTGTTATTAATTGGTTTATATAGTTGGCTGCTCCCATGTTAGGGGCATAGATATTTAAGATTGTTAGATCTTCTTGTTGGACAGACCCTTTGAGTATGATATAGTGTCCTTCCTCATCTCTTATTATAGTCTTTGGCTTAAAATCTAATTGATCTGATATAAGGATTGCCACCCCAGCTTTCTTCTGATGTCCATTAGCATGGTACATTGTTTTCCACCCCCTCACTTTAAATCTGGAGGTGTCTTCGGGTCTAAAATGAGTTTCTTGTAGGCAGCATATGGATGGGTTTTGTTTTTTTATCCATTCTGATACCCTGTGTCTTTTGATTGGGGCATTGAGCCCATTAACATTCAGGGTAACTATTGAGAGATATGAATTTAGTGCCATTGTATTGCCTGTAAGATGATTGTTACTGTATATTGTTTCTGTTTCTTTCTGATCTACTACTTTTAGGGTCTCTCTTTGCTTAGAGGACCCCTTTCAATATTTCCCGTAGAGCTGGTTTGGTGTTTGCAAATTCTTTCAGCTTTTGTTTGTCCTGGAAGCTCTTTATCTCTCCTTCTATTTTCAATGATAGCCTAGCCGGATATAGTATTCTTGGCTGCATGTTTTTCTCGTTTAGTGCTCTGAATATATCATGCCAGTTCTTTCTGGCCTGCCAGGTCTCTGTGGATAGGTCCGCTGCCAATCTAATGTTTTTACCCTTGTATGTTACAGACTTCTTTTCCCGGGCTGCTTTCAGGATTTTCTCTTTGTCGCTAAGACTTGTAAATTTTACTATCAGGTGACGAGGTGTGGACCTATTTTTATTGATTTTGAGGGGCGTTCTTAGCATCTCCTGGATTTTGATGTTTGTTCCCTTTGCCATATTAGGGAAATTCTCTCCAATAATTGTCTCCAATATACCTTCTGCTCCCCTCTCTCTTTCTTCTTCTTCTGGAATCCCAATTATTCTAATGTTGTGTCGTCTTATGGTGTCACTTATCTCTCGAATCCTCTCCTCGTGTTCCAGTAGTTGTTTGTCTCTCTTTTGCTCAGCTTCTTTATTCTCTGTCATTTGGTCTTCTATGTCACTAATTCTTTCTTCTGCCTCATTTATCCTGGCAGTAAGAGCTTCCATTTTTGATTGCACCTCATGAATAGCCTTTTTGATTTCAACTTGGTTAGATTTTAGTTCTTTTATTTCTCCAGAAAGGGCTTTTATCTCTCCGGAGAGGGTTTCTCTAATATCTTCTATGCCTTTTTCGAGCCCGGCTAGAACCTTGAGAATTGTCATTCTGAACTCTAGATCTGTCATGCTACCTATGTCTGTATTGATTAGGTCTCCAGCCTTCGGTACGGCCTCTTGTTCTTTTTTTTGAGGTGAGTTTTTCCGCCTTGTCATTTTGTCCAGGTAGGATTTGCTTTCTCCTGCTGTGGAATTCCGCTGTTCTTGGTGACTGAAGTTGGTTTTGGATGGTTTCTTGTTGATCTTCTGGGGGAGGGGCCTGTTGTAGTGATTCTCAAGTGTCTTTGCCGCAGGCGGAATTGCACCGCCCTTGCCAGGGGCCGGGCTAAGTAATCCGCTCGGGTTCGCTTTCGGGAGCTTTTGTTCCCTGAGCGCTTTCCGTAGAGTCCGGAGGACGGGAATGAAGATGGCGGCCTCCCAATCTCTCGGCCCGGAGGAGCCGAGAGCTTGGGGTTCCGCTCCTCAGTGCGCTCTCAGAGCAAAGCGCCCAATAGCCCCACCTCCCTGGCTTGCGGTCGCGCCTCGAGGAAAGCAGTCAATTGTTGGAGCTGGAGAAAAGCGCCGGGTCGCTTTTGTCTCCGTGGCCTCCGGCCGCGCTCCGAGCCCACCCAGCCTGCGACCGGCACAAGGTAACCCCGGGCTTAGAGCTCACTCCTCGGCTTTGTCGCTATAGCCGGCTTCCCCGCTCTAATACCTGCGAGCTCTGCGGCACTCAGACACCCCCAGTCCTTCTGTGACCCCGCGGGTCCTGGGGTTATGCTGACCCCGCCTGGGTTTCCCCCCAGTTTAGCCTCTGGAGCGATGTCTCCCAGTGGAGCCGACTTTTAAAAGTCCCGGTTTTGTGCTCCGTCGCTCCGCCGCTTGCCGGGTGCCGGCCCCTCCCCCCGGGGTCTATCTTCCCGTCGCTTTGGATTCACTTCTCCGCAGGTCCTACCTTTCAGAAAGTGATCGATTTTCTGTTTCTGGGATTGTTGCTCTTCTTCTCTTCGATTTCCCGTTGGATTTATAGGTGTTCACAATGGTTAGATAAGCTATCTAGCTGATCTCCTGCTACCCGATGTCGTCTCAGCCTGCTACTTCTCCGCCATCTTGACTCCTCCTTCATTAGTTTCTTATAAGTACTTATTTAGTGTAAGTGTTCACAGTTAGGTTCTATAGAGAATATAGAAACTATATAAAAATAATCCTTTTTATTACATTTTTAGTGACCTAACAATATAATTACATTATGTACTTGAACTTCAAAACCCTTTGCAGCTGAGTTTCTTTTTACTTGTTTTCTTGGTTTTTAGTATTTTTTTCCTTCTTGTATTTCCTCTATGGACCCAAAGAATAATTTGGGAGGATCGTGGTTTATGGAGAAAATTAATTAGAATGTCAGCCAATCATAAATTATGGCTCTTCCCTATCCTTTTTCCCACTCCTTTTTTTGGTCTGTTTTTTGTTTTTGTTTTTGTTTTTGTTTTTCCACAAGAGCAGAGTTTCAGAATATTATATTTGCGCTTCATAGTCCCAGCCATGCCATCCTTTCCAATTCCTTTAAGGGAACTGCCAATGATGCTCTACTCAGGCTGTCCAAAACTCACCAGATTTCCCTAAAAGAATTAACTCTTCCATCATGATTTCCTATGTGTAGCACAGTCCCCCCAGTTACCCAGCCGACAACCATCTTTAACCATTTCCCTCCCTCCTTTCTTACTCAGTTCAACCAGACTCCGAATTACCTTTGCACCTGAAAAGTTCCATTGACAGCCCCCAAGTTTGGCCTTTGTTCTTGCCTAAATGACGAACTGGTTGCATGGTCTATTTCTCCTATTTCAAATGATCACACGTATAGTGACCTAAAACACAGTTTTAATGAGATCACCTCCCAAAACAAACAAAAAATCATTGCCTCCTCATTGATGAACGAACTGAAAAGAGCATTCTCATTATTTACCGTCCCCTTCCATTAGATGCAGCCTGGGTGTCTAGACATTCCTTTCACTTGTTCAAATAATCTTCACTGTCCACAGATTTGACTCTGTATCTTTACCTTCCCCACATGTGTCATGGACCTTTCAGTGTATAATCTTCACCTATGAAAACCCCATGAAGGCCCATCTCACTTAAGGTTTTTTTCTCTCTTCCTCTTTGCACTTTTTCGTGTAATTGCTCCTGACTGCAATCCATGTAAACACTGTTGTATCACAGACTGTACCAGAAAGCGAAGTAATAGTCATACACTTAGCACCCTCCTCCTCTTTTATTTGTAAAGGTATTATATAACTTGGTACAAAATTCAGTCAATTTCATGGCTTTTATTTATTTTTTTATTTTTTTAAGATTTTATTGTGGTTTTTAAAAATTACAGAATATTTTGAAACAGAAGTCTAGATTATTATTTTAAAATTGTTTTCAGTTTATTGTCAGCCTAAATTAATGTACATCGGTTTGCCCATATTTCGAACAAAAGTTTCATTTAAAATACTTGAAGAAACTTAAATACATATGACGATAGCGTTGGCTTCCTTTTCCTGCACTGTGTTTTCTCTGAGATCCCTCCAGCACTTACATTTTGGTTCCAACACAATTTTATAGTTACCACTTTCCATTGCACTCTAGCCTTATCCGCTGTGAAATGTCACTCAGAGGTCTAATTGCAGTAACTATTATAATGCTGATGCAATGGCTAGGTTTATTTTGCTGTCAGTACAGATCCTAAAGAAAATAATAGAAAAATAAAAGAAAATAATTGCCAGTTTGATTAGGTACCTAAGTGACAGACAAATTTCCATAGCTGTAAATATAACAAAATGGGGCGCCTGGGTGGCTCAGTGGGTTAAAGCCTCTGCCTTCGGCTCAGGTCATGGTCCCGGGGTCCTGGGATCGAGCCCCACATCGGGCTCTCTGCTCGGCGGGAAGCCTGCTTCCCTTCCTCTCTCTCTGCCTGCCTCTCTGCCTACTTGTGATTTCTGTCTGTCAGATAAATAAATAAAATCTTAAAAAAAAAAAAAGACTCATTAAAATGCATTCTATAAAGTGCAAGGATGACTTTGATCATGATCACTTTGAGGCTTTTATATCATTTCTTTTTATTCTGTTTGATAAGAACTTGGTGAAGTCTGTTACAGAAATCTGTAAGTCCATTGTATATCTGCATATTTAAGTGATATGATAAATTAAATCATGATCATTAAAATATTGGCTCAGTATTTTTTTTACCATTGACTAAAAAAGAAAATTATCAAAAGGTAATTTATAAAGTGAATAATTACATAAAGTGGCATTATAAAGCAAAAACGGAAAACAGTTTCAGTATTTTGAGTGGTTTTTGAGACATTTATTCAGATATTTATTGAAATTTGTAAACAACAACAACAACAACAAAAACAAAAACACACAAAAACTTGACAGTGCTTAACTATGACTTCTGATGAAGACTTCTGAATCTCTATCCCTAGAAATGATGGGAACTTTTAGATTACACTTTTTCCAAGGATGGGAACCAAGCAATAGTTATTTTTGTAATCTCAGGTCCTAACGCATTCCTTGCTACCTAGGCGTCTTCCGTTTTCTAGCTGTGCATTTGTTTGTTTATTTACTGGCAAAGACTGAAACTCTGATAATTTTCAGCTAACCTTTTTCAACCATTTGCCTGACATTATTTAAAATTCTGCTGGAATTTCGCAGTCATTATGTTTAAAGGAAATCTCCTATTGTACCCATACTCTGTACCAAAATGGGTTTCCTTTACTCTCAGTGTTCCCACTAGATTTTTTTTTAATTATGAAATGCTTCAAACATACCATAAATTAGGGACAATGAACTTCAAAATACCCATCACCTAAAGCCAACGTGGGCTGTTGTGGCATCTGTCTCTCTGTCTTTTCTCCTTCTTCCTCTCTCCTTCTCTCCCCTTCCCTCCGGCTGGATTCTTCTACAGCAAACACCAGTTATTACGTCATGTCATTTTGCTGGTACATGCTTTGGTACACATCTTTAAAATCATAGGCGTTTGTTCTAATGGCCTGATTAGATTTGGGTTCCACTAAGCAAGAATAATTTATGCTATATACTTCATATTATAAACTTCACCTGGGATATGTCTGTGTCACTTTGGTTAGATTAGTTGATCAGTGAATTTAGGTGGTGACATCTATTGTTGTCCATTGTAAAATTTCCCATTTAGGTCTCAACGGGCAGCTTCCTACATGGATAGGCATAATCAAACTCTATTATTAAGGGTTTTAAATGTTGATTTTCTAATTTATTATGCCTTCATTTTTATTAGTTGGAATGTAGTTATAAAAGAGATTTTTACTCATCAGCTGAGTGATGTTTATTTTCTATGACAGGTTACACTGTAATGACAAGATTAATGCTTCAGTTTTTCCATTTAATTGAACATATTAGTTTATGTAATTTTTATTATAGTTACTTATAATGGTGCTCATTCCACTTGCTTGTTTACTTATTTATTTTTGTCCTTATGTGTGTATTACTATGAGCTCATTTTTTTTTAATTTCAATGCATTGCGATAAATTCATTATTATTACTTTGATGCTCTATTTTTTTAAATCTTTGGTTAATGATAACCCCTTCAAATTGACTCATTGTTAAAATTTTACCCCGTTAGGCCTTGCTTACTTTGTTTTCTGGTACAGCAAAATGTCTCTCGGTCTCTGGTATCTTTCCTGCCCCATCCTGGATCATTTTACTTTCTGTCTTGGTTTAGTTTAGAGGGAAGTCATAGAGAAAACAATCTCTATGTGAAGTGTACACATCGGTATTATGTTCCATTGCATTTCCACTTACTCAGTTGATGAAAGTAGAAAATATGTATTTTTGAAAAGACAACAACTAACAAATTCATAGGTATAATTCCCAACTAAATTTAATAGCACAGTATGTTTCTTAATTTTTATTTGATATTTATCCTTTTTCCATTTTTTTCTGAAAGTGCATGTTAATCCCTATTAGCATTAGTGTAATTATTTATTTACACTTTTTATTTTATAAAAATATTTGAGGTATTAATATTGGTATTACTTTCAATGATTAGACTAATAAATTAGATTTAACTTTTCTTTGCAGCTATATGTGTATTTAGAACATGTATTATGAGGATGTACAGTTAAAACAATACCTAAGTTCATTTGGAAAAAAATATTCTTTCAGTGTGGTTATGTCAATAATTGGTATGCAGCAAAGTTCTTTCATTTTAGTTTATTCTCAATGTTTTGAAATTGAGATTTTTAATATAATTTTATATTCTGTATATTAAAATTTATGATAAAAAAAGCAAAATGCATGTGAAAATATATGAGGAGATCTTAGTCTTCCATCCCTGTCCCTTCTGCCCTGTTCCCTCTCTTCTGTTAAATACCCATTTTTAAATATTTATTTATTTAATTTTAGAGAGCTCATGAGCAGGAGGAGGGACAATAGGAGGGAGAGAAAAAGAATCTCAAGCAGACTCCATGCTAAGTGCAGATCCCAGCGCAGTCTGATCTCATGACCCTGAGATCGTGACCTGAGCAGAAACCAAGAGTTGGGGCTTAACTGACTGAGCCATCCAGGTGTCCCATAAATAAAAATTTCCAAGTTAGTTTTTATTTCCTATTCTTGGTGTTTTTATTTTTATTTATTTATTTTGTAAGTAAACACAATTTATATTTATATATATATATATGTGTGTGTGTGTGTGTGTGTGTGTGTGTGTGTGTGTATATGTATATATATATACGTATATATATATTCTCCATAAGGTCACCTTTGTTTTAAAAATGGTGAAATATTACACATACTGTTCTGTAATTTGCTTTTTCACACATACAAACATGTAGTTGAGATGGTTCCATATTATCATATAAACATCTCCCTCTTTCCCTATTACAGAGAGATAATGTTCCATTGTCTTGGCATACCAGCTCTCTGATGATGCAAACTACTTCTAAACAAAAGATTGAAATAAAATCATCGGCTGTAACAAGAGGTCATAAGGCATGGTTAAATACCTAGTAAACAACTTAGCAATTAGTAACACAAACATTAAAAATTCCCAAGGGCTAAAGATTTCTGAGATTCTAACAAAAAATACTAAGAATTATGATTATGATCATCATATTATTATGATTAAATGTTAATATCTTTTGTTTCACTTAGCATAAATTTAGTGAATGATTTACTATGTACCAGATAATCCATTAATCTTTGGGATTCAAAAATGAAATAAATATTTGACCTTGGTTAAGCTAACATTTATCTTTGTAGATGTAGATGTATTGTAGATGTAAACATATTTACAAATTTTCTTGTTTTTTAAGATCTTATTTATTTATTTGACAGAGAGAGAGATCACAAGTAGGCAGAGCAGCAGGCAGAGAAAGAGGGAGAAGCAGGCTCCCCGCTGACCAGGGAGCCCAATGTGGGGCTCGATCCTGGGACCTGAGCTGAAGGCAGAGGCTGAACCCACTGAGCCACTGCCCCTACACAGTTTCTTGATCTAGGAAGTTCACAGATTGCTGTAGAATTCAGGAATATGGACAGAAGACTAAAATATGTATAGTTGGTTGATGGATATTATGATTAGAACATTTACAAAAGGCTATGTGAGCAAAGGAGGGTGTTACTGATTTTCACCCAGGGAGCTGAGATACAATGAATAAGCACTCTATGCAAAAGGTTTCTAGGGTAAGACTTCTGAAACTTTTTGTAGACTTTTGCATAGGTAAGCTCTATTTAAATGCATTTATAACCCAAGCATCAGTCACCCTTCCTGCCCTTGCAACCTCCCTGTTTAAGAGTGCTCATAATCCATTGAGTTATTTGTCTCAGATCCACTCCCCAATGGCAGTTTATTATGATGTCTACACTTTTTCATGCTTCCTCCATCTCTGACACTGGCTACTTCTCACTCTTTGGCTGGTCATTCCCTCTCCTCATGCACCACTGCTACTCTGTCTCCCCTTATGAAAGGTGATGAGTGAGCTTTAAACAATTTTAGTAGAAGCAGGGACATGGTTTTTAACTATGACATGGTTTAAAAAAATTAATTGAATTGGAGGAAAGAATTGAAGAAATATATGTAACTGTTTTGAACTGTTAAGGGAAATGGGAATGGAAAGCATTCAGCGCTAACTACACACCGATATTTCTAAAAATGTATTGACTTGAAGCTTCACAAGGGTAAGGAGGAAGTGTGTCTTCATCATGGAAGTCCCAGTGGCCAGTGTAGCAAATGTGTGACACCATGTAAGTGATTCAAAGTGTTTGTTAAGTGAATGTGTAAATTATTTACAACACTTCTGATACAATTATAATGTATCTTGATCAATAAAACATTAGTTGGGCACAAAATATCCTGGTATTCTATACTTTAAAAATACATATTTTTGTGTATTCACATGTACTTTCCACTCAAAATATTGAATTGCTTTCTTTTTTGTTGTCATTAAACAAAAATTAGTATTTCTTTATGAAGAGGATGTTTCTGTGTAGCAATTTCAACACAATAATTATGTTATATAATACACAGGAACTGGAAATGCTCACATTCAAAGGTATGAGTAAATATTTACTTTGGTTTTTATTATTCTTTTTTCTTCCCTCTAATTTAAACTTTACCAATAAAAAGAAAAGGTCATCATGACCAAAATAATATTTTCTATTAGTAGTTTTCCACATTTAGGGCTCAACCTTAATCTCATTTTACTACTCTAAAAATCTTATTGAGCTTGCTTTTGGCAAGGCAGAATGTGCCTTTGACATTAGAGAGTGTACACTAATGGAAAAAAATAACTTTTTTAGAAAAACAAAACAAAGCATGGAATTATACTAGAAATTAGGAGCCAAAGGATTCAAACAAAATATTCCTGGCTTCTATACGAGACCATGTTTATGAACGTTTTTAATAACTTTAAAGGTAAAGAAATAAATAAAAATAACCAAACTTCATTTCTATTTAGTAGGCTCAGTATTACGAACTGAAAGCCACTACCTACTTCTAGTAAATTCTACTTACCAGTATGTCTCATAAACTACCTTAGTTGTCAAGTATAAATTACCTTGCATCAAATTTACTTGGAAGCAAAGATAATAATAAATTCTCAAAATACTGTGTTTACTGTGGCTCCTGTTATTAGTAAATATCTGTAATGCATAAAATTTGGGAGAACTGATATTCGAGTACTTTCAAGTTTCTGTTTCTTCACAGGTCTCACTTTCCTATGTGAACAATGACTGGTGGTGATTTTTACTTTTTTCCTCCCTGTTCTTTATTACTTGGATTATCTAGATGTGTGCATATTATCTTTAACATTGCATTAACATGTAGTCCACACCAGACACAGAGGAAAGGAGGCAAGAGCCCCAGTGATAGTTGGACAAGCGCTGGGACCGTAGAAGGAATTCTCAGTCTCTTCTCCACCCCCCAACAGAATCAAAGTCTTTCATTTTCCTTTTTGTCAAGATTTGTGTCTTAAAGGACAATTCAGAATGTGATGTCGTAGGTTGCCCATGTTCCCAAATATCAGTCGTGTTTAGTAGTTTGGACCCAAATGAGTTCATGGAAAGGCAAGAGGGAGGCAGGATACTATATCTTCTTCCAAAAAGTTCCAGTCGGGTAGTTGAGCCACTTCAGCAGTCACAGTTCTGTGGTGTTTTGTTGTTTAGTAAAGACCTATACCTCAACGTTTCCTTCCTGTTACTTTCATCTTTTTGTATCCTTATATTTAGATGTAATTCTTATTAACAGATATGGCTCAGTTTTCTTTTTCTTTTCTTTTTAATTCAGCCTGGTAATTTTTGTCTTTTAGCTGAAGAGCCCATTTACAATATTGTGATTAGAGAATTATTTCAGTTTGTTTCCAGAATCTTACTTCATGTTTCCTCTTGGACCTGTCGAATCTATAATTTGCCTGACTCTTTGCATTTTTAATTCCACACACACACACACACACATACATTCTTTCTCATTTTTAAAAATTACATTTGATTCCTGTCCCAGATTGGGTCCTCAAGAACTGAATACCAAGATGGAGTTGAGGTATTTTATTTTATTTTATTTTTAAAGATTTTTTATCTATTTCACAGAGAGAGAGAGAGAGAGAGATCACAAGTAGGCAGAGAGGCAGGCAGAGAGAGAGGGGGGAGCAGGCTCCCCACAGAGCAGACAGCCCGATGTGGGGCTCGATCCCAGGACCCTGGGATCATGACCTGGGCCGAAGGCAGAGGCTTTAACCCACTGAGCCACCCAAGTGCCCCTAGAGTTGAGGTATTTTAGATGTTCATTAGATCTCGTCACCTTGAAAGAAACAGGTTGGAAGCAGAACTGTGCAGGGTAAGAAATGGAGTTGTAATGTAGGCCTGTTGGTGATTCAGCCAAACCTCACAGGAAACTTTTTTTTTCTTGTTTTTATTTATTTATTTACTTTTTTAAAGTAATGTCTACATCCCACACGGGGCTCACACTTAGGACGCCGAGATCAAGAGTCACAGACTCTTTGACGGAGCCAGCCAGCCATCCCAGAGGGACCTTTGGAACAAGCATCGGCTGACAGAGTACCCCAGACAGACAGGGAATGTGAGCCTTTCTATGGGCACTTCCCCAGTCGGCAGCCTCAGGTTAACCAGGCAAGGATGTAATTTCAGATGAGGTTGCTCTCTGCAGGTCAACAGACCTCAGCTGGAGGCTGTCTGCTGATCTCGTGTCCCACAGGTGGGCAGGGAGTCTTCCTTCAGAGAATCTCGGCAAGTCGTCTCTGTGTCCACTAAAGAAAACCAGCCTCGAAGTTGGTTAGGAAACACTTTATTTGTTGTCTTACTGAGGACTGTAGCCCAGAACAATCTCCAGATCGCTCTGAAGAACTGCTCCAAAGTTTGTTAGCTCCAAGGAATTATATATACAAAAGGGGGAAAAGGGCATTTGTTCTTACAAGTAGTTCTCCAAATATGTGTGTGTCACAAAGTATAATTTGTTACAGCTGTAAAAATCAAGGTTTTCTGATTTCCACATAGACACAAAAAAGACCTTTAGCTCATCTTAGTACATTATGCTCTATCATTTCTGATTTTTTTTTAACATCTTAATTTTACCTTATTTTTTTCAGTGTTCCAAGGTGCATTGTTCATGCATCACACCCAGTGCTCCATGCAATCCGTGCTCTCCTTGATACCCACCAACAGGCTCACCCATCCCCCACCCCCCTCCCTTCCAAAACCGTGTTTATTTCTGAGTCCACAGTCTCTTCCCCTCCGATTTACCCCAGTTCACTTTTCCTTTCCTTCTCCTAATGTCCTCCATGTTATTCCTTATGCCCCACAAGTAAGTGAAACCATATAATAATTGACTATTTAAAAATACTGTTTGTATGCCTCCGCTAGCTGGCTTTCTGATTCTTCCTGGTTTTGATTTCTCCTTGAGGTCACGTGAGGTATCACAGAAGGCTGACGTGAGTCACTTACATTATGCACTGCAGTTTTAGTGCAAAAATGTGTGCACATCTGTGTGCAGTGTGCACAGTCCCTTTTTAAAACTGATAGTCTCTTTTCCTTTGAAAGGTATTTCCTTTATTTTAAAATTAATGTTAATTTTTAAAATTAATTAATATTTTAAAATTAATGCTCAATATTAATGTTAATGTTCAATATTAATAATTCGATAATAATTCAATAATTCATAAAAAATAATGTTCAATATTAATGTTAATTAATGTAAAATTAATGTTCAATATTTTAGTTTTTATAGTTATCATTCTGTAACTTGTGTTTTCCCTTGTAAATTGAAAGATTTATTCTTACTATTAGTTTGTATTTCTGGAAGCTTCATCTAAGATAACTTTCTGAAGGCTGGGTTTTTAGTATAATTATGCATAAAGAGTGTTTGCTTCTTTCAGAGGCCTTAAGTTAAAAACCAATTTAGGATGACTTTGTTTTGTTTTGGGGTTATTTGGGATGGGAGAGTTGGATAAACAGGTAAAGTAGATCAAGACCCTCAACCAAAGAAGTATGGTTTGGAAATTCTCAGAGACTGAATTATTTGTAGCTTTATTCAGAAACAAGACCCCTTCTAGTGATTATTTGCACAGTATCATCTTGTGAGGAAGCTTTTTATCTGTTCACATCTATATTGTGATTGCATTAGAGATGCCCTGATCTCCAACTGTCTTGGTCTTGTTTCTTGGTCATGGATTTGGTCTATCGTAAAAATTCTTCTAATCTTTTATTACTTTCATCATACATACAAAATCAGACTTTGAAGAATGTACATGTATTTCTCAACTGCATACAGCATCCTTCTCCAAGATAATATTACAGCTAATCCTTGAGCGATGTGGGGTTAGGGACGCTGATGTCCTTGTGGTAAAAAACCCATGTGTAGCTTTGACTCCCACAAAACTTAACTGCTAATTGCTTACTGTTGATTGGAAGCCTTGCCTATGACATGAACAGTTGATTAACTTATTTTGCATGCTTATGTATGGTATACTGTGTTCTTACAATAGAGTAATCTAGAGAAAATAAATTGTTAAGAAAATTATGAGAAAATATGTTTACAGTTCTGTACTTTATTTAGCACCAAAAAAAAAAAAAAAAGTGCCTGTAAGTGGACCCAAATAACTCAATCCCATGTTGCTCAAGGGCCAACTGTATAATCTTATGAAGTATTCACTGAATAACTTAAAATATTTGTATGCCAGATTGAAGAAAACACAGAACAAAGAGATACATAAAATATAAGTTCATGAAGAAAAATGTCAATATGTCTTATCTCCTTCCATCTATGCCTTATTTGCCAAGACTAGGGCAAAAACTAACATCGATAGGATGGATATCAAAACTTCCAACCCTTTAGAATCCCTGTGTTCCAATGATTCTTTACCCCTCATGGCAGAATGCATTCATTCATACCCTTTCATTGCAAAGTGCGTTCGTTCACTTTAAAAAGTAATTATCTTGGCACGCCTGTCTGGCTCAGTTGGGGGAGCTTGCCACTCGATCTCAGGGCTGCGAGATCAAGCCTCATATTGGGTGTGGAGCCTACTTAAAATTAAAAAAAAAAAAGAAGAAGTATTTTGATTCCCAATTTTCATAGAGTATTTGCAATTTTTTACTATGATGTTTTATTCACCTTACAAGAGAGTATTATAGAGTAAGTTCAAAATCCTGCCTTAGTCAGTTTTGGGCTGTGTGGCCTGTTCAATTCCATAATTTCTTTAAGCCTCAATTGCCTTAGCTATAAAATAAGAAAAAATCAAAATAATGCCTATCACCCATTGTTATTCAGCTTCAAAACTGACAGGATATTCAGGTATCAAATATATTCTCTGGAGGAAAACATAGGCAGTTCCACTGAGAAATGGGATTTGGAAGATAAAGGGGAACCATAGCCATAAATTGAGTAAATCATGTCAAGTCTCCACTCACCCATAAAATGTATTTTTGGGCAAAGTTTTCATGATAAGACACAGATTTCAACCCTCCTGTAAGTTTTCTCCCTTGAGAAAGTTTGCCTTCTCCAGCACACGATCAGAGTTTTACACATTAGCGAAAACTGACATAATAGGTGTACTTAAGTAATGTATCTTCTTTATTTATAATTATATGATAGGGATTAGTTAAATTGTGTGATGATCCATTAAATCAAATCATTATAATATGTCATGTTACACATTTACTCATTTTTGAGATGGGAGCAACTTGTTTTATATCATGATGTTTATATTCTAATTTTTATAGTCCTCAATCCAATCTGTGTTTATTTACTAGAAAAGTAAAATGTATAAATGTTGCAAGTATGCCACAAACATTAATATATTTTAAGATACGCATTAGTTTATCATTAATCTATCATAGACAAAAGTGACAGGTGTCTAAAAATATCAGATAATAAACTAATGTCTAGCAAATAATTTAATCTCTAACTTCTCTTGGAATAACATTAAGTTATTATGCCTAAGTTTTACATTAATAGAGTCACACCTACAGATGGTCTGAGATGGAAATTATTTATTCAGTGGTAATATTAATTTTACTGCCATTGTATTAAGAACAGAAATAAACATTGTTAGTTATGAAACCTTTGCTTTTTCTTCTTTCTTTTGAAATTCACACATACACAAACACACACGGGGAAATCTCTTATTTTAGTAGTTTCTATATATACATGTTATTAAAATAAATTATGCCTTCATTTAAACACGAGAGATCATATTCATTTCTAAGTAAGGAAACAATCATTTCATGTTTTACCATCATCTGCATTATTGTTACTATGCAAATGAATAAGCGTGTAAATTTTTAAGCCTGTAATTTTAATAAGTATATATATGCTAAATATTTTAAATTTAAAATAGAATTAGAATACAAACTGCATTCTTCTAGGAATCCCCCAAAATTCAATAAAGCCTTGTTTCTCTGGGAGATACCTATTCAGAAAAAGAGGAGTAAAATAAAAATTGTCAAAATAATTGTTTCCAGGTCAATGTAAAATGTGCAGATGTCCAAGAGAGAGATGAGCATTGTTGAAATAGCATTTTATAAGGGATTTTGCCTTTCCTAGTTGTTCTACCCTGAATAACCAATTATGTTTTGTAAGAATCATGTGGACATTGTTTAAACCTTGTACTTCTATGAAAATAACTTGGAATTTTATGGATAGGAGAGAGAAATATTCATTATCTATGAGACTTTTAAATAAAAATCTCTCTTCCTCTTAATTTCATCTTCTGTAAGTTATTTATAATGTATTTATATATTATATATAAATATATAAAATGTTATATACATAATGTATTTATATTATAATATAAACATGATGTATTTATATTATAATATATTCATATTATATAATATACATTTATATTATATAATATATATTATATATGTAATTGCATAAATTTATATTATATAATATATATTATATATTTAATTGCATAAATATATATTATATACTTATATGGTATATATTTATGTTGTATATTACTATATATAAAATATAATATTTATAATATACTCTTTTTTTATTAACATATAATGTATTATTAGCCCCAGGGGTACAGGTCTGTGAATCACCAGGTTTACATGCTTCACAGCACTCACCATAGCACATACCTTCCCCAATGTCCATAACCCAACCACCCTCTCCCTACCCCCTCCCCCTGGCAACCCTCAGTTTTTTTTTGTGAGATTAAGAGTCTCTTATGTCTCCCTCCCTATTCCATCTTGTTTCATTTATTCTTTTCCTACCCCACGAACCCCCCATCTTGCTTCTCGACTTCCTCATATCAGGGAGATCATATGATAGTTGTCTTTCTCTGATTGACTTATTTCACTAAGCATTATACACTCTAGTTCAATCCACGTCGTCGCAAATGACAAGATTTCATTTCTTTTGATGACTGCATAGTATTCCCATATATATATATGTGTATATATATATGTGTGTGTGTGTGTGTGTGTGTGTGTGTATATATATGCAGATATATATATATACACATATATATAAAAATATAATCACTTCTTCTTTATCCATTCATCTGTTGATGGACATATAGTTTCTTTCCATAGTTTGGCTATTGTGGACATTGCTGCTATAAACATTCGGGTGCACATGCTCCTTCGGATCACTACGTTTGTATCTTTAGGGTAAATGCCCAGTAGTGCCATTGCTGGGTCATAGGGTAGCTCTATTTTCAACTTCTTGAGGAACCTCCATGCTGTTTTCCAGAGTGGTTGCACCAGCTTCCATTCCCACCACCAGTGTAGGAGGGTTCCCCTTTCTCCACATCCTCGCCGGCATCTGTCATTTTCTGACTTGTTAATTTTAGCCATTCTGACTGGTGTGAGGTGGTATCTCATTGTGGTTTTGATTTGTATTTCCCTGATGTCAAGTGATGTGGAGCACTTTTTCAGGTGTCTGTTGGCCATCTGGATATCTTCTTTGCAGAAATGTATGTTCGTGTCCTCTGCCCATTTCTTGATGGATTATTTGTTCTTTGGGTCTTCAGTTTGAGAAGTTTTTTATAGATTTTCGATACTAGCCCTTTATCTGATATGTCATTTACAAATATCTTCTCCGATTCTGTCAGTTGTCTTTTGTTTTGTTAACTGTTTCCTTTGCTGTGCAAAAGCTTTTGATTTTGATGAAGTCCCAATAGTTCATTTTTGCCCTTGCTTCTGTTGCCTTTGGCAATGTTCCTAGGAAGAGGTTGCTGTGGCTGAGGTCGAAGAGGTTGCTGTCTGTGTTCTCCTCAAGGATTTTGATGGATTCCTTTCTCACATTGAGGTCCTTCATCCATTTTGAGTCTATTTTCGTGTGTGGTGTAAGGAAATGGTCCAATTTCATTTTTCTGCATGTGGCTGTCCAATTTTCCCAACACCATTTGTTGAAGTGACTATCTTTATTCCATTGGACATTCTTTCTTGCTTTGTCAAAGATTAGTTGACCATAGAGTTGAGGATCTATTTCTGGACTCTCTACTCCATTCCATTGATCTATGTGTCTGTTTTTGTGCCAGTACCATACTGTCTTGATGATGACAGCATTGTAATAGAGCTTGAAGTCTGGAATTATGATGCCACTAACTTTGGCTTTCTTTTTCAATATTCCTCTGGCTATCTGAGGTTTTTTCTGGTTCCATAAAAATTTTAGGATTATTTGTTCCATTTCTTTAAAAAAAATGAATGGTATTTTGATAAGGATTGCATTAAATGTGTAGATTGCTTTGGGTAGCACAGACATTTTGACAATATTTGGTCTTCCAATCCATGAGCATGGAATATTTTTCCATTTCTTTGTGTCTTCCTCAATTTCTTTCATGGGGACTTTGTAATTTTCTGAATACAGATTCTTTACCTCTTTGGTTAGGTTTATTCCTAGGTATCTTATGGTTTGGGGTGCAATTGTAAATGGGATTGACTCTTTAATTTCTCTTTCTTCTGTCTTCTTGTTGGTATATAGAAATGGAACTGATATCTGTGCATTGATTTTATATCCTAACACATTACTGAATTCCTTTACAAGTTCTAATAGATTTGGAGTGGAGTCCTTTGGGTTTTCCACATATAGTATCATATCATCTGCAAAGAGTGATATTTTAACTTCTTTGCCAATTTGGATGCCTTTAATTTCTATTTGTTGTCTGATTGCTGAGGCTAGGACTTCTAGTACTATGTTGAATAGCAGTGGTGATAACGGACATCCCTGACGTGTTCCTGACCTTAGCGGAAAAGCTTTCAGTTTTTCTCCATTGAGAATGACATTTGCGGTGGGTTTTTCATAGATGGCTTTGATAATATTGAGGTATGTGCCTTCTATCCCTACACTTTGAAGAGTTTTGATCAGGAAAGGATGCTGTACTTTGTCAAATGCTTTTTCAGCATCTATTGAGGGTATCATATGGTTCTTGTTCTTTCTTTCTTTCTTTTTTTCTTTTTTTTTGTTCTTTCTTTTATTAATGTATTGTATCACATTGATTGATTTGCTGATGTTGAACCAACCTTGCAGCCCTGGAATAAATCCCACTTGGTCATGTGAATAATCCTTTTAATGTACTGTTGGATCCTATTGGCTAGTATTTTGGTGAGAATTTTCGCATCTGTGTTCATCAAGGATATTGGTCTCTAATTCTCTTTTTTGATGGGATCCTTGTCTGGTTTTGGAATCAAGGTAATGCTGGCCTCATAAAATGAGTTTGGAAGTTTTCTTTCCATTTCTATTTTTTGGAACAATTTCCAGAGAACAGGTATTAATTCTTCTTTAAATGTTTGGTAGAATTCCCCTGGGAAGCCGTCTTTCCCTGGGCTCTTGTTTGTTGGGAGATTTTTGACAACTGCTCCAATATCCTTACTGGTTATGGGTCTATTCAGGTTTTCTATTTCTTCCTGGTTCAGTTGTGGTAGTTTATGTCTTTAGGAATGCATCAATTTCTTCCAAACTCTCAAATTTGCTGGTGTATAGTTGCTAATAATATGTTCTTATAATTGTTTGTATTTCTTTGGTGTTGGTTGTGATCTCTCCTCTTTCATTCATGATTTTATTTATTTGGGTCCTTTCTCTTTTCTTTTTGATAAGTCTGGCCAAGGGTTTATCAATCTTATAAATTCTTTCAAAGAACCAGCACCTAGTTTCATTGATTTGTTCTATTGTGGTTTTGTTTGTTTGTTTGTTTGTTTTTGTTTTTGTTTTGGTTTTTATCTCATTGATTTCTGCTCTGATCTTTTTTATTTCTCTTCTTCTTCTAGGTTTAGGCTTTCTTTATTGTTCTTCCTCCAGCTCCTTTAAGTGTAGGGTTAGGTTTTGTATTTGAGACCTTTCTTGTTTCTTGAGAAAGGCTTGTACCACTATATATTTTCCTCTCAGGACTACCTTTACTGTGTCCCACAGATTTTGAACCATTGTGTTTTCATTATCATTTGTTTCCATGAATTTTTTCAATTCTTCTTTAATTTCCTGGCTGACCCATTCATTCTTTAGAAGGATGCTGTTTAGTCTCCATGTATTTGGATTCTTTCCAAATTTCCTCTTGTGATTGAATTCTAGCTTCAGAGCATTGTGGTCTGAAAATGTGCAGGGAATGATCCCAAACTTTTGATACTGGTTGAGGTCTGATTTATGACCCAGGATGTGATCTATTCTGGAGAATATTCCATGTGCGCTAGAGAAGAATGTGTATTCTGTTGCTTTGGGATGGAATGTTCTGTATGTATCTGTGATGTCCATCTGGTCCAGTGTGTCATTTAAGGCCTTTATTTCCTTGTTGATCTTTTGCTTGGATGATCTGTCCATTTCAGTGAGGGGAGTGTTAAAGTCCCCTACTATTATTTTATTATTGTCAAAGTGTTTCTTTGATTTTGTTATTAATTGGTTGATGTAGTTGGCTGTTCCCACGTTAGGGGCATAGATATTTAAAACTGTTAGATCTTCTTGTTGGACAGACCCTTTGAGTATGATATAGTGTCCTTCGTCATCTCTTATTATAGTCTTTAGCTTAAAATCTAATTGAACTGATATAAGGATTGCCATCCCAGCTTTCTTTTGATGTCCATTAGCATGGTAAATTGTTTTCCACCCCTCACTTTAAAACTGGGGGAGTTTTGGGCCTAAAATGAGTTTCTTGTAGACAGATTATTGATGGGTTTTGTTTTTTTATCCATTCTGATACCCTGTGCCTTTTTTTAAAAAAAACATTTTATTTATTTATTTGACAGACAGAGATCACAAGTAGGCAGAGAGACAGGCAGAGAGAGAGGAGGAAGCAGGATCCCTGCTGAGCAGAGAGTCCAATGCGGGGCTCAATCCCTGGACCCTGAAATCATGACCTGAGCTGAAGGCAGAGGCTTTAACCCACTGAGCCACCCAGGCGCCCACCCCTGTGCCTTTTGATTGGGACATTTAGCCCATTTTCATTCAGGGTAACTTTTGAGAGATATGAATTTAGTGCCATTGTATTGCCTGTATGGTGACTGTTCCTGTATATTGTCTCTGTTCCTTTCTGATCTACTACTTTTAGGTTCTCTCTGTGCTTAAAGGACCCCTTTCATTATTTCCTCTAGGGCTGGTTTGGTGTTTACAAATTCTTTAATTTTTTGTTTGTCCTGGAAGCTTTTTATCTCTCCTTCTATTTCCAATGATAGTCTATATAGTATTTTGGATATAGTATTCTTGTCAGCGTGTTTTTTCTTGTTTAGTGCTCTGTATACATCATACCAGTTCTTTCTGGCCTGCCAGGTCTCTGTGGATAAGTCTAATATTTTTACCATTGTATGTTACAGACTTCTTGTCCCGGGCTGCTTTCAGGATTTTCTCTTTGTTGCTAAGACTTGTAAATTTTACTATTAGATGACAGGATGTGGACCTATTCTTATTGATTTTGAGGGGGATTTTCTGTGACTCCTGGATTTTGATGCTTTTTCCCTTTGCCTTTTTAGGGAGATTCTCTATAATAATTCTCTCTAATATACCTTGTGCTCCCCTCTCTCTTTCTTCTTCTTCTGGAATCCCAATTATTCTAATGTTGTTTTGTCTATGGTATCACTTATCTCTTGAATTCTCCCCTCGTGGTCCAGTAGTTGTTTGTCTCACTTTTGCTCAGCTTCTTTATTCTCTGTCATTTGGTCTTCTGTATCACTAATTGTCTCTTCTGCCTCATTTATCCTAGCATTAAGAACCTGCATTTTGGATTGGACCTCATTAATAGCTTTTTTTATTTCAACTTGGTTAGATTTTAGTTCTTTTATTTCTCCAGAAAGGGCTTTTGTTTCTCCAGACAGTGTTTCTCTAATATTTTCCATGCCTTTTTTGAGTCTAGCTAGTACATTGGGAATTATCATTCTGAACTCTAGATCTGACATGTTACCAATGTCCATATTGATTAGGTCCCTGGCCTTCGGTACTGCCTCTTGTTCTTTTTTTTTTTTTTTTTTTTTTTTGTGGTGAGTTTTTCTGCCTTGTCATTTTATCCAAATAAGAATATATGAAGGAGTGAATAAAATACTAAAAGGGTGGCAAAGACCCCAGAAAAATGTGCTTTAACCATATCAGAGGAGACCCCAAATCGTGGGGTGAAGAAAGGGGATAAAAGGAAGTTCAGAAAAAAAAGAGAAAAAAAAAAAAACAAAGAAAAATTATAAAAAAGAAAATATATACATATTAGACTGGTGCACAGAACAGGTTCACCCACTTAATTTTGGGAGTATTTTGGTATCTTAGAAGAAACTACCTCCCCAAATTTTAAAGAGTGAAAAACATAAGGGTAAACACAATGAAGGGATGGAATATGATTATAAAGATGAAAAAAAATTAATTTCAAAAAAAGGAGTTGATAAGATAACTTGGTTGGGAGAATAAAGAAAAAGAAAGTGGAGAGTATTTGCTCAGGCTGGAGACTAGAAAAAAGCCCTGTGCTAGATTTAGGGTATATTTTGATCTATTAGAAGAAGTTGTATCCCAAATTTTTTTTTAGAAGAAAAAAACCCCTATGTGTATACAAAAAATAAAGTTAGATACAAGGAAGGATAAAATGTGACTATAATAATGAAGGTTCAAAAAGATTTATTTTTTGAAAGGTATTGTTAAGATAAACTAGTTAAAAAACATTAAAAGAGGAAAGGGTAAAAGTTAAAAAAAATAGCAGAAGAAAAAAATAAAATTAAAACAAAAATAATTTACTTTGCAAGACTAAAGAATCATGGGAAGAAAGCCATAAATTCCATGCTTTGCTTTCTCCTCCTCTGGAATTCTGCTGCTGTCCTTTGTAGGTGAACTTGGTCTTGGCTGGATTTCTTGTTGATCTTCTGGGGCAGGGGCCTGTTGTAGTGACTCTCAAGTGTCTTTGCCCGAGGCGGAATGGCACCGCCCTTAGCAGGGGCCGGGCTAACTAATCCGCTCGGGTTCGCTTTCCGGAGCTTTTGTTCCCTGAGCGCTTTCCGTAGAGTTCCGGAGGACGGGAATGAAGATGGCGGCCGCCCAGTCTCCGGTCTGGAGGAGCCGAGAGCTCGGGCCCCCGCTCCTCAGTGCGCCCTCGGAGAAAAGCGCTGTCACTCCCATCTCCCTGGTCTCCAGCTGCACTAGGAGCTCCCCCAGCCTGTGACCGAGCGTCTCTTTCTCCGGCACACAGCCCTGCCTGGAGTCTCCGAACCCGGAAGACCCCTGAGCTCTTCCAGGGGAGTCTCCCAGGTCTTGTGGGGTCCGCACTCACAGAGCAGTGGCCTGTGCCATGGATCACAATAAGGTAATCCCAAGCTGAGAGCTCACTCCTCGGCTCCGTCTCTATACCCGGCTCCCCTGCTGTAATACCTGTGAGCTCTGCGACACTCAGACACCCCTGATCCTTCTGTGACCCCACGAGACCTGAGAACACGCTGTCCCCACGTGGGCTTCACCCCGATTTAGCCTCTGCAGCAATGTCCCTCCGTGGAGCAGACTTTTAAAAGTTCTGATTTTGTGCTCCACTGCTCTGCTGCTTGTCCCCCCGCCCACCCCCACAATCTGTCTTCCCGTCGCTTTGGATTCACTTCTCCACCGGTCCTACCTTTAAGAAAGTGGTCGATTTTCTGTTTCTAGAATTGCTGCTCTTCTTCTTTTTGATCTCCTGTTGGATCTGTAGGTGCTCGGAATGGTTAGATAAGCTATCGAGCTGATCTCCTGCTACCTGATGTTGTCTCAGCCTGCTACTTCTCTGCCATCTCGACTCGTCCTAATATACTCTTATTAAAGTGCTTGTATAGTTTGTGGAAGAATTTATGAGATCCATATGGCAATTATAATGATGATACTATTATGCAGCATAATATATGAATAATATAGAATTATAAGCATGAATACTCTCACCTTAAATACCGTAACACAAACTTAAAAGGATTTGTTTTGATGCTTTAGTACTTGTATTCTAGAATTGGATTTCTAGTATTTTTTCCATAAGTTGCTTTTATATATCTTCTGTAAGTCTGGCTAAGATGATAATTTTCTTTCTTCCCAGGTTTAAGTTCTTACCAGTTATTTTTCTTTTGTTATCCAGGTTTTACTGAACCTCTCTAATCTTTTCCCCTACACTTTGATATCAACAACACTACCATTTTTTCTCACTTGAGATTTTCTCTCTGTTTTCAGTAAGTTCTTAGTATTTGCTATAAACTCAAAGTTATTTCAAAATATACTCTTTAACCCTGCTCTTACTACAGGAGATTGATTATTCCCTCAATTTCCTTTTCAAAGTGTGAACTGCTAATTTCTCATTGGCCCAGGCATGGCTTCCCTTTTAGTGAGGTGTTAGGCCTCAGACTGGCTCAAATCTGATCCTGCTATATTCTATATCTAGGATTTTTGTTTTGCAGAAATAGTAAATTCCCTTTTACAATAAGGTTTTTTCATATTGAAGATAAAACCTTGTCTCCTATTATAAAGAACAAGTATGCAGACTATTTCTGTGTTACAGAAAAAAAAATGCACTCAGAGGCTTCCATTTTTTATCAGGTAATGCAGCTACAAATAACTAATGTGTTTTGAATAAATAACATGTTTTGGGCTAGAAAGTATAAACTTTATAGACTTTTTTCTTATACTTTCAGATATCCATCAAGGTAAATAAACGCATGTTCTTTCCATATTACAGGGTAGGGGGACTTCACGCTCAGTATAGTGTATGATATATTTGCATTGGTTCTTTTGTAATTTATTAATAGGAGTACCCCTAAGTCCTCCAGTCAGTACTCAATTATACATTTTTGCTTTTTAAAAATTATCCCAGTTTCCTGAAAGCCAGAAATATCAAATCAGAAGAGTTTGAGAAAGTTAATAAAGTTGTAAGAAATTGTTAGCTGACCTTCCAGTGAGTTCAAGAAAGGATATGAGGAAAAAGCATCACTTTAAATAAATTCATGAGAACAGAAAATGTATTATAATCCCTAATTCTTTATTGAAGGTGAAAGCAGATATTCAATAGTTATATATATCATCCCAAAGTAATAATAGCTAACATCCGTCTAGTACTTACTATTCTTAATTTTTGTTACCATGCTTAGTGCTCTGTTGTCATAATTTATGCAAACAACTTCTGAAGCAGATAATATTATTGTCCCTTTTTTATAAATGAGAAAATTAAAAGGTAAAGAAAATTAAAAGGTAAAGAAATCAAATACATTTTTCAGGGTCAGAGTAGACATTCACAAAATAACTATAATTATTATCACTTATATTAATTTAATGATTTCAAAGAAAATGCAAGGAGTTTTTAGATGTTCAGAATCAGAACTGATTCTGCTAAGGTGATGGAGGAGGGGGAGCTTTTCAGTCAGACTTTGAAGTATGGGGAGACTGGAGTTATAACGAGGTGAGTGAAAGGAGTGAGAAAATCTCAGTCAGAGGAAGCAGGAACATGACATCCAATTTCATATCCATTTGTGATCTCCAAAGTGAATCCTCCAAAACTTTAAATAAAACAAATTAATCCTATTAAAAAAAAAAAAAAAGAGAGAGTTCAGGGAGGAAAGATAAAAACAATTAGTTTCTTGCCTACATTATTAGAACTCCCTCTCCACTACCCTGTTTTAGAATAAGAGAATAAATTTTTTTTTTCAAAATTGCATTTAAATTTCAAGGTAGTTCACATTTGGTGTAGTATTAGTTTCAGGGTAGAATTTAGTGATTCATCAATTGCATAAAACACCCACCCATTCCATCAAATGCCCTCCTTAATACCCATCATTTAATTACCCCATCCCCCCTCTAGCAACCCTAACTTTGTTCCCTATGGGTGAGAGTCTCTTATGGTTTGGCTTCCTCTCTGTTATTTTATTTTTCTTTCCCTTCCCTATGTTCATCTGTTTTGTTTTTAAATTCTCCATATGAGTGAAACCATATAACTTTTGTCTTTCTCTGACTGACTTATTTTGCTTAGTGTAATGCACTTTAATTTTGAATATTAATGTCCTTGCAAAGGGCAAAATTTCTTTTTTTTTTTTTTGATGGCCGAGTAATACTCATCATGTGCGTGCCTGCACGTGTGCATGTGTGTGTGTACCACATCTTCTTTGTCCATTCATCAGTTGATGGACATTTGGGCTCTTTACACATTTTGGCTGTTGTGGATAATGCGGCTATAAATATTGGGATGCAAGTGCCCTTTCAAATCACTTAGAGTTATCTGTTTTATATAATGTAGCATTAAAATTATTCTCTGGCATTCAGGATTTCTCAGTGCTTTTTGTTTGTTATGGAGATCAAGAAATTAGCTGGAATCAGAACTGTTTAGACTTTTTTGAAGTCTATATGGAAAGTATATGGAAAATCTATATGGAAAGATACCAGTTGATACCAATTGAGGTACATTTTATAAAACATTTGATATATTTCCTAAAAACAACAAAAAAAGCTATCATGTGCAGGTTTGAATCATTTGACACAAGTTACTTTACTTAAAGAATTACTCTCAATTCCAATCTCCATTCTTCCTCTTGCCCCTCTACACACAGCTTTAGGACTTGAAAGATCTGAAAATAAAAACGGTGTGGTAGGGCCTTAGTCCACCTTCCATACCTTGTCCTGCCCTGATGTAAAAGATGGGAAGGAGGACTAGTGAAACTACTGGGCAATATCCTTGCCCTTCTGATTGAGAATCTCTGGTTACTCTGAAATAGGAGTGGAAAGAGGACAGATGTCTCATTTAATTTGTGCTTTCGTACTTTCTCTATCAACTGTTGCTATTGATTTGACCATCATCTGGCCATTCATGCCTGTTGACATGGTACCATCAAAATGTCATGTGTCTCATGGGCACTTCATACAGATTCTTGGAAGGGCTATCATTCTACTATGGCTCAACCTGAGAAATATAGTCCAAGTCCTATCTTCTTCATTTAGCAGTATTCTCTTCAGTAAAATCCCCAGTGGGCTCTTGATACTGAGGGCCCACTCTGGGAGATATTTTTCTAGTATGGGAAGTTGTAAGAGCACTCAAATATAGCTATCTTCCTTTGGTCTACTTAATTCTTGGAAAACTCATTCATTCTTGTTACTCTAAGCTGTAGGAGTTGAGACTGTTCATCTATAATCCCATCTCTTTTCCTATCATTTCTCCTCAATTCTCTTCTCTTTGATCATGCTAAGCACACAACAAACATTAGATTTGCTTTCTAGGAACTGTCCAACCAGAGAATAAATGTGAAATACCCTTGATTGTTACAGATATGTGGAGCCTAAAACTATCATCTCCAGGACACCCAATATTTATTACAAGGAGTTCAACAATGTGAGATTCAGGACCTGATTCAATAAAGAGAAAAGATTAGTTGATTTCCAGTATTATTACAAGGCCTGCTAACATAAACATGGGTGGAGCCCAAGAAACTAATTATGAAGTGATAAAAGTTCAAGGTGTGCAATACCAGACTCTGGCTGGTTGTATCTGATTCTGAAATTTCAAATCTATGTTCTAGTTAATGACTTGCTCATCATTTCTTTAGGAATTGAGTGTCCATTGATGAAAAGAGGCACTTCTACTTCTCTTTGGTCTCTCACCTAAAGCTCCATGTTGAAAGTGGTAAGTGGACTTCTTATTTAAATTAGACATTCGCAGACAAATAATCTGTGAATAAAGTACACATTATTTGTATGTCCAATACACGTGGGTTTTAAATGCTTACATAAGTGCAGGTGGCTTAATCCAATTAAGATTTTTTTTTTTTTAGAATGTGGAAAAATGCTTCAAGTCATAGTTTAAATGCTATCATTTCAAAGAGACTTGACTCACCAATCTCCAGCTACTTGTTTCCTTCTTTATCATCTCACTTATTTCCTACATCATACAGATCAACATCCATGTTGTATTTGCTTATTAACTTACTTACTTACTTACTGCCTTTCTCCTCTAATTAAAATAAATCTCTTTGAGGACAGACAGATACCGAATATAATGTATGCACTACAATAAACCCATATTCAGAACGGGAACTCACACATAGCTGGTGTTCATTAAGGATCTGTTGAATACATGATTATAAGCAAGAATAAATGGACCAAGGCTGCCTATTGAACTGTTAAGAGTGTTAGGAAAACCAAGAGTGTAATCCTGCCAAGTGGGAACTTAAGAAAAACTCAATAAATATTGATGTAGTCCCTTATTTCCCCTCCTAATCTTACTAAACAGTCAGTGCTGTGAATTTGTGCTGGTTGAATAATCACATGTGAATGGTTGGGTGACTATGCTCTCTGCTTCTATCTGTTGATTTCTCTTTTTTTCTCACATTATCCCATGTTTGTGTGTATGTTTTGCTCAAAAATCAATCAGGAAGATCTTCAATTTCTCCCATACTTCAATCATATTTGGTAATGGAGTTCATAATATATGTCTTTATTTACTTACTTGTTTGTTTGCAGTTTCTAGTTTTTACTGAAATGTATACATATATTTGTTATAGTCATAACCACTAAGTACATACATGTATCTTACTTTAAAAAAATTACTATTGCTTACCGGTTTTACCATATAGACACATGGATTATAACTAGAGTTACTGCCTGATAACTATTCCAGTCATTGAATGCATTTCTATAGTTCTAAGTAACTATTTCTATATTGTGGAATTTTGTTGGCTTAAATAAGTACATGATGAACGTCCATATGGCTCTTCGTATTCTTTGAATCATTCCCATAAGTTCCTATAAGTAGAATCACAGTGATCAAAGACTAGAACAATTTCACTCAACTAACTTTGTAAATATTCTAATGTTGCTAAATTTTTACTTTTTAACATTGAATATGTCTATGATCTTATAAACTCTATTTGCTAATTATTTAAAATAACATAATTATTTACATCATTCCAAACTCTAATGACCTGACCACTTAACTTAAGAGCAAAAGAGTTTTGGGCCCCTGGGTGGCTCAGTGGGTTAAACCTCTGCCTTCAGGTCAGGTCATGATCTCAGGGTCCTAGGATGGAGCCCCACATCAGGCTCTCTGCTCAGCAGGGAGGCTGTTTACCCCTCTCTCTCTCTGCCTGCCTCTCTGCCTACTTGTGATCTCTCTCTGTCAAATAAATAAATGAAATATTAAAAAAAAAAAGACCAAAGGAGTTTTAATGTATCCATTTAAGACATACCAAGTGGCATTTTACTTTTGGCAAAAGACAAAGATTTGATATGACATAGAATGCACTCATTAAAATTCCAATTATCTACTTAATGGGACTCTGGGGGAAACTAAATCAGTTATAGTTTTACAAGAAAGCAAAATGAGGAAAACCCCCAAAGAAGTAATTTTATGTATTTAAATGATTTTTCAAATCTGTTCTTATGAATGAAATAATTTTTGAATGAAATAATTTAACAGATAATTTACTTTATCCATGTTAAGAAGTTAGAACGTACTTATTTGGAAATTAAAATAAAATTTCTCTGTGATAAATTTTAAAATATCCACTAATAGGAATATCAATCAAATAATACAACTTCATAACAGACAAAAAGTGAAACAACAAAAAGTGACCTTTTACTTGTAGAGTCTTCTCTGACATATATTTGAACTTCATATTTGATCTGATTAAAAATATTTTACCATGAGAAAGTAACTAATGTTTTCTTGATGCTTGTGAGTTTTATATATAGGAGCTAAGGAGACTTAATATTGTATTTATTACCCTGAAATTGACAAAATATATTATTGCTCACAGACTTCACCCCAATCTTCCCTCACAGCTAGACCATTTCTAAGTCTTGCCTTTGCCATGGATCAAGAAACAAGAGAAATTGACAGAAAATTATGGTTTCTATTTTACAATATTCTCTCCAAACAAACATTTTTGTTAGTATTTTAGTACCTCAAAGAGGTGGTAAACTGATATTTAAACATTGTATAAAGGGAGAAAAACGTAGTGGTCATAGGTCAAAAAGCATGTTATTAACAAAAAATAGAGACAAAATAAAAAGTGGCTATGTTTATAGCTTTATTCATTTTACTAATACATCATTATAAGTGACACATTATACTAGATTGAAATTTTACTAACTTTAGTGTTTTAGTGAAGTTTCACTTTATTGGTATCTATAAATTCTTTTCAATTTTGTAAGGAAAAGTTAAATCCTAAGTGAGACAACAGTAAAAACAATCAACTATTTTCATAAATCTAACTTTCAAGTCTATTATGAAGATATCCTATATCAAATTGTGTATAACTTTTGACATGTAATAATACTGCTTTACTTTATCTCATGCTTTCCTATGTATCTCTAGGAAAAAAAGTTAATTCTCTAGATCTGTAATAAGGAGGAAAATCATCAAAATAAGGGTAATTGGATGTTTGAAATCTAGAGAATAACCTTGATACATCTTCCTATTTGGGACAAAGAACAATTGACCCCATCATAGCTTCTGTTATGTCTACTCTTGTATAAAGGAACATGTTTCATAAATAATTTCAGAACTTATATAAAAAAAACGGCTATGTTTGGAATATTCTGAGAAAATACTTTCCTCTGAAATCATGATGAGGAGAAAAAGAATGAATATTGGACTCAAATGAAGTCCACTACTTATTGTAGGATACTGATAAGTGATTAATCCAGTATATCTCAAAATATGGGCCACAGGCAGCTGTGTTTTTACAATCTACAATGAGTGTTAAAAATGCAGACTCCTGTGCCCCATGACAGGCCTGGAGGATCAGAATTCCTTGGGGCTGAGTCCCCAGATATAATGTGCATGTTTACAAGCATTCAGGGGATCCTTATGCAGTAACCTTATTTTACATTCATGAATGAAGCCTACTTAAAGATTTGTTATAAGAACAAAATAATGTTGATAAAGTGAGTAGTAGAGAAGAAGTCCATACTAGGTTAAGTATTATTTCTTTACTCTATTTTTCCTTGACAGAGATTTTGTTATATATATATATATATATATTTTCTTGTTTCTTTTTAAGTCATGTGGTAACTTTGCAACGTTTCTCTGCTCAATTATCCAGTTTCACAATGTTTTCCACATGTAACCATGTCAGTGTAAGTCTAGAGGGAAGACTTGATTGTGAGATAATTGGACTTGTTCTTCCTAATTCATGAGAGAATGGTTCAGTCACTGCATTAAGTCAACATTTGAAGGACACATAGGGAAATGACATCAATGCAGAAACTAGGGTAGTTTAGCTCTGCTGTCCTTGATCTGCCCAAACTAGGAGCTAGGCGTTCTCCCCAGGGTCAGGTCATAATTCAGAAAGATTAGTAGTCAGGTTGGTGGAGGACACTGGAAAATTTGAAGGAAGGCGTGTGATACATATTCCTTCTAACTTGTTTTTCTAGGGAACAATTTCTAGTTTGGAGAGGAATTGTAATTTCGTACTCTTGTCCATGAATTCCTCTCCAGGCACAAACTGACTCCTCAGCCACACCCCATAGCTCCCAAGGTTTCCAATATGCCTCCAAACAATTTTTTTTTTCTTATTTTGCTTTTGCATAACTGATTTCTTTCCATCAGACATAAACTCCTATCTGTGAGACTGGGAAAATCCTGTTCATTTCTCAATATATTTTGGGGATCGCCTATGTAGAAAACCTTTTGCATTATTTCCTCAATTTAGAATTCGCCATGTCTCCCTTTTTTGATAACATCCTCTTTTATGTCCATATGGTATTAATTATGTCTTTATTTTCTGTATTCTGATATTTTGACAACTGAGTCCTTGCTGACCCTGGAAGGACTACACCTTCTAGGGTAAGCCGATTCCTAGAGACAAAAAGCAACTTGCCAGCCAGTACCTTTTTCAGATACATATCAATGAATCCAGAGCCCCAACCATCTCCTTGAGGGGCCACTATTCTCCTGCCCTAATCACCTCAGTAGTATTTCTCACAGACCTTCTAATGTTGTCATAATACAATTACAATATGTGTTACAATTTTATTTAAGTATATACACACTTAAATTTTTATTTAAAATTTTAACATGTAGTCCTTATAAATTATGAACTCAACATATATCATAAGTTAAAGACAAAGGAAACTTCAAATGAAATAGAATTCAGCAACATAAGATTTACTATAATAGTTAATGTTGATTTGTGGAAACTAAATCACAGATGTTAGATTTAAAGTAGAAATGTATTTTTTACTGCTATCAATTTAGTTTATTACTAGACATAGTATGATTCTCACTGACAAAATTGTTATTAACAACTAAGCCATTGTTTTAATGGGCAATCTCTAAACACATATATTAAGGCTTTTATAGAAAAATTTTCATTGAGATTTCATTGCTGAGTTAATGAACTCCTATAAATCAATAACTATGACATACGTTTTCAAAATATGAATGTCTAACAAAATATGTAGGTATTTTGCTTGTGGAATGCTTACATTTCTACATTCTTGTATTATGCCTCAATTATATATCACATTTCCCTATTCATATATCAGTCAAATCAATTTTTATTTGGCATAATGTTATAATGTGTGATAAATATGGCATTCATATATTTAAATTCAAATATATTAATTTTCAATGCCTTGCCAATTAAAAAAATTCTACTTAGTGCCAATGAGATTTTAAACACTAATGTAAACTGAAGAATGGGAATTATATGGCAGCACTTATGAAGTATGCATGTGTGTGCTGGTTGTGTAATATTTTTTCTAATGTGAAGACAAAACAAAAATAATTTTGATAATTCTTAAACCTCTGAGGATCGTGCCATGAACCAACAGAAGTCTTTGGAACACAGCTGAAACATCAACCCATGGATTATGGGGAGTCACTGAACTATTTAAGAAATGGAAGAATGAAAACAGATATGCCCTAAATGAAGGCTGAAAACCATAGGTGAAATATGACCAACATTAGCATTTCTGATTTTGCAGCGCAACACTCCCATTTTGCAAATTTAAGTACTGATGAACCTGAAATCATTAATCACATTGACTTGGAAATGACCTCAGATCCTTTTGGGTTAATGCTTCAAGTTTGTGTTTTTGCCATTTTTTTAAATCAATTAATGTAACCATAAGAACCTTGGTTAGAATATTTCACTCATTTTGAATTATTAAATTGATTTTTGCTTATTCTGTCTGGTGCATTTGCCACTTATTAGAAAGGCAGGAGGTTATAATAGTAAAGGCTTCCAGATCTATGCACTTCGAAGACTTCAGTAATCATTTTGCACTCAATATCAATTAATCTCACTTTGCTGTTGATGTCAACTTTACTGTTACTTTAAACATATTTTAGATTATAGTGGAATCATTAATATACAGAGAAATGATGAGACTTTCCAGTAAATGTTGCACCATATGAAATGTTTTGAATTGATTTGTTCACCCATCTTAATCTAAAAACACCCCTACAAAACAAGGTATATTCTATAGCAGATTCTTGTTCTCTCTTTGAGATTTTTCAATTATATATATATATATATGTATATGTGTATATATATACACACATATATATTGTTTAAACTTAATCAGAGCTTTAATGTATCTTTATATTTTATGCAAAATAACTCCCAAAATATATAGTTTAGCAAAATTTAAACTATAAATTTTAGAAACAATTTTTAATATATGATTTAAAAAAACCTGCCTCAGTCCTTTATCATACATGAATTGCTTGTGTGCTAGAGTTTGAATATATTTAGTGATATATTTATTTTGTGACTCATGATTGAGAATTATAAAAATTAAGTATTTGAAATACTACTATTAAATCTGTCCAAATATTCTATTTTTTCTCTGTTGATTTGATATTGGTAAACTGACCCAATATTCTCAGGAAAGATTAATCTTTATTTTACTTTGAAGTATTTACCTTATTATAAGTTTTTCTCTCTCATTAAATATTTTGTTTTCCATCAGTTAAAACACAGAAATACATTTGCTCTCCCTCGTTTAATGTTTAATCCTACAGGCCTTGTTTTGCATTGATTTCAAACCTCTAGTTATGCTTAATAACAATAATTAGTTACATTTTGGTGCAATAATCAACCTTCATAACTATTTAACTCCTGTTATTTGGTCCACAGAGTTTTGTTTTGTTTTTCTTTAATAAACTTTATTTTAGAATAATTTTAGATTTGCTTAAAAGTTGCAAAGATTGGGGCACCTGGGTGGCTCAGTGGGTCAAAGCCTCTGCCTTTGGCTCAGGTCATGATCCCAGGGTTCTGGGATTGAGCCCCGCATCGGGCTCTCTGCTCAGTGAGGAGCCTGCTTCCCTTCTTCTCTCTCTGCCTGCCTCTCTGCCTACTTGTGATCTCTCTGTCAAATAAATAAATAAAATCTTCACAATAAAAATAAATAAAATCTTTAAAAATGTTATTTAAAAATAAATAAATAAAAATCTTTAAAATAAAAAAAAAAAATTAAAAAAGATAGTGTATGTGTCTTTGGGTATCTTGTACATCCCATATTTAATTCCCCCTACTATTAACATTTTACATTAGTGTGGTAAATTTGTAAGAACCAAAAATCTAACATTGGCCCACTCTTATTAAGTAAAACCTTTAGTTTTTACCCAATAGCTCTTTTTCTGTCACAGGATCCCATCTAGTATACTACATTACTTTCAGTTGGCATGTCTACCTAGTACATATCTATATCATGAATGTCTCTCAGATTCCCCTTGCTTCTGATGACCCTAACAGTTTTGAGGAGTAATAGCCAGCTGTTTGGTAGGCTATCCTTGAGTTTGAATAGTATATTTTTCTCATGATTAGGCTGGAGGAAGGGGGTTTGAAGAAGAAGTATCATTCCCATCACATCATAGCAGGGATACAGTCTATCAACATGAATTACCGTTACTGGTACTAGTCTTGATCACGTGGCTGAGGTAGTATTTGCTGGGTAGAGTTACTCTTTTCTTCTTTTTTATACTATTGTGTCTGGTAACAAATCACCATGAGCAGCCTATACAAAAGCATGAAGAATTGTGAGCCACCTCCCTGAGATGGTAATAATTACATAAATCATTTAGAATTTAGAATTTTTCTGAAGAAATGTGTCTGTCCTTCCCCCTTGCTACCTCATTGGTTCATTCAATTATTTATTTATATCAGTATGGAGTTCTAAATCATCTATGTTTGGGTTATAATCTAATATAACTGCTATCATCATCATCATCATCATCATCATCATCATCATTTTTTATCAGTTGTTTCATCTTTGGCCTTTGGAAGTTCCTTCATTTAGTTTCTGTGTCCCTTTAATGTATCTTTAGTCTCTTGTTTTTTGAGCACTTCTTTACACTCTGGTACTGCAAGGCTCATATACCTTCTGTCCTAACCCTAAGAATAGCCATTTTGCCAATTGGCCCAGATTCCTTTTATTTAAAAGTGGCATTAGAAACCAAGAGCCCCATGCTGCATGTCCACATTCCCATAGGAGTGTCGTTACTTTTAGGCCCTCTCAGTGAACAGTTAGTAGATACATGCGTGTGTACTAACTTATGTGTACACATACATCCACAGTTATTTCTCTCTGTGTTATATGTGTATAGGTCTATGTTAAACTAAACACAAATTCATACCGATGTCTCCACTTCTAATTTAGTACACCTTGATTTATTCTAGCCTTCTTCTTTGCTTTTGTATTATCTCACACTCCAACAATAAGATCCCTGGCTCCCATATCCTCCATCCCTCTACTTATTTGTTTCTTGCCAGTATACATGGGTAGTGGTTTCAGAATTGTTAATTCATATCCCCATGGGGAGCAACATTTCCAGAGTACAGGACTTATGTATACTTCTTTATATTTAGTCTTAAACTCTACACTCATGTCAGCACTTCCCTTTTTAGTCAGTGAGGTTATATCAAACATTCATAACTTAGTTTTAAATTTGCATACCTTAAGTTTCACTATTTTTTCTGTAAGGTTCTACAGGTATTGACAAAGGTACAGTGCCATGTAACTATCACTACATTACCACATCGTACAGTTTCACCTATCTACCTATCTAAGGTATCCCCTATATTTCATGGATTCAGTCACTACTCTCCTTCCCATAAACCCTGGCAATCACTGATCTGTTTTCATTTCTATAGTTTTCCTCTTTCCCGAATGTTATGCAAATAGAATCATTCCAGTATATAGCCTTTTCAGACACTTTTCTGTTTAGTAATATTTAAGAGTCATCCAAGTTGTTATGTGAGTTGATTATTCATTCCTTTTCATTGCCAGATGGTATTCATTTGTGTGGGTGTACCACTTGCTTAATTGTTCACATATCAGAGAGCATCTTGGTTGATTCTACTATTTTGCAATATGAACAAATACAAATATGTGTGTGCTGCTTTTTGTATTGAAATAATGTTTCAAGTCAGTGCAGTAAATACCTAAGACTCTGATTGCTTTGGTGAAACTATGGCTAGAATGATAAGAGACTGAGAGGTGTTCAAGGCTCTTCCTCCTTTAATAATGTTTAGCTGTAGCATCTATCTAGTGAATAAATTATTCTTTGAAGACAGAAACACCAGGGCTCACATGTTAAAGTAATGACTCAATTTGTTAGCAAAATAACTATTAAAAAGTAACAAAATAGATAAAAGCAATATCAATTGAAATTAAACACATTTTAATAATAGCTTTAAAAATCGTATTAAACTAAGAGAGGGACTGAAGAGAATTAGGTCATTATGCTAATCCAAAGCCAACTACGATATTAAAAAAAAAAAATCCTTTACATGTACTACTACCTATCACAAGAGTTCTTATGGTACAGAATAGGTTAAAATAATCCTGATTACCTAAAAAAATATCATTCTTTGGTTAATCACCAATATTTCAGATGAAGTGTTTTGAAGGTTATATTTCTCTGAAAAGACCAGATTGCAGTATCTACACTGCTCTGTGATAGATTGGAACTATGTACTCACCAATTTACCTCTCTAAATTTGTTTCATTATCCCAGAAAGGATAAGTTAGAGTCAATCTACATCTGTTCAGGAAACATGTAATTGGAGAGGAAATCCTTACTATGGAGGTTTGTTTGTTTGTTTGGTTTTTTAGTCACCCTAAGATATCTTTTTTAAAAACTATCCTACACTGCCAGAATACATATATACCAAAAAAAAAAAAGACTAAATTCATTTTTAACTAGTAAAAAAAGTACCTATTAAATATCATCATTTTCATTTTAAAATCACACCTAGATGGGCAACCAGATGGCTCAGTCAATTAATTGTCCAACTTTGATTTCTGTTCAGATCATGTCAGGGTCCTGAGATCCAGCCCCATTTTGGGCTTCACGCAGGGCCTGGAGCTTGCTTAAGATTCCTTCTCTCCCTCTCCCTCTGCACCTCCCCCACTCACATGTGCTCTTTTTCTCTCTCCCTCTCAAAAAAATAGAAATAGAAAAATAAAATAAAACAAAAATAAATTCACACTTAAAAAGTGGTTGACTAAAATGCGGTGTTCAAATTCTTATGCATTTCGAAATTAACCAGCAGAGATCCTCTATGCTCCTAATTCTAAGTATTTGGTTTTGTAATTATTAGAGTGTATTTCTTTTAAAATGTGTGCCAGGCAGCGAATATTTTGTATTTATTTACTTATTTAATCTTTTTAACCATCCTCTAAGGCAAATATTATTCCCTTTATCAGAAGAGGAAAATGAGGCAAATAGTTTAAATATATTGATCATTTTGCAAAACTAGAAAGTTGTAGAGACAGGACGTTTCAAAAACAAATTGAGTTCTTATCTCAACCTGATGATTTTACTAAGTCTGTTCCAGAATACATAATAGTTTACCTTGATTTATAGATAATTACTTGGGGAATGAAATACACTATTGTTGTTACTTTTCTTGGCTTTTGATTTTCTGTGATTTTTCTGTGATTTCCAAACTCAATTTTCTGAAATCATACCTTATTTAGAAAAGTATTAAAAGAAGGAAAAAACACATTTTTTCTTTCTTCATTTTCCTTCCATTTTCTATTATTTGAAATTTCGTCACTTTGTTAATTACAGATATTTAAAATTTATTTACTGATTTTAACTAGTCTCCACACCAATGTGGTGCTCGAACTCATGACCCTGAGATCAAGATTTGCATGCTCTCCCACCTGAGCCAGCCAGGTGCCCTAATTACAGATATTTAAAAATATTGATATAGTGTTTGTCTTCCTTGCGCTAATAACATAGTTGAGGAGAAAAAGCTTGCAAATATTTTATAATTCAGAATCAGTATAAATATAATGAAGTATAATTAAGGTAGTTTAGTATTGGCTTATGAATATGTAAGCAGAAGTATGGAACAAGAAAAAGAGACAAGGAATACGTGCACAAATATAAAACAAAATGACTTTTGAGAGATAAATTATTAATTTCATTTAGCTGTAAAAGTTCCCCTCCCCCACCAGGAAAAATTAAAACCATGTTTCAGTTTCAACTAGACCACAAAATAAAATTTTGTACGAATTAGATATATGCAAAAGACAATCCCTCAAGAATTTCAGAAGAAGGGCCGTATTTATAACTTCAGAAAGTGAAAGGAATTTAAAGCAAGAAAGATAAAATCATTCAGGGCATTACTGAAAAATGTGATTATGATGACATCAAAAATGCCTGTACAGTGAACAAGTCAAAATAATAGTCACAAACTTATAGAGAATAATTACAGAAAAAATCCATATACAAATGATATAAAAAATAAAATAAAACAGAATAATCAATAAGGAATGTAACAAATTATGTAATAGAATATGGGTAAAAATCTGTGAACAAGCAAATCATAGAAAATGAACTGGAATATATTTAAATATTTTCAGTTTTATTAGTAGGCAGAATTGAAAAATTAGAAAAAAAATGCAACTATGAGACATCATATTGCACCCATAAATTTAAAAAAAAGTATATTGATAGTTACACAAGGGCTGGCAAATATGTAAAGAAAGATGAACAATTATATTCTAATAATGGGAAATAAATTGAATCAACTAATTTGGAAAATAATCATAATTATCTAGTAAAACTGAAGATGCACATACTCAATTACTCTGTAATTTTGCTCTCTTTCCTGCAGAAAAATTATTGCACACATGTGCATAAGTAGATGCTCATGAAACGTAAAACAGAAGGTCATATCGAGAGTTTGGATTTTTTTTTAAGGTTTTATTTATGTGCAATAGACAGACAAAGGCAGAGAGAGTACATGTGGGGGAAGGCACAGAGGGAGAGGGGCAAGCGGATTCCTCACTGAGCGCAGAAACTGACACAGCGCTTCGTCTCGTGATCCTGAGATCATGACTTGAGCTGAAGTTAGACGCTTAACTCACTGAGCCACCCAGCTGCCCCACGAGTTTGGATTTTCTTTAAGAAGGCAAAGGTGACCATATCCAGCTCCTTCTGTCTAGACACATCAGCTTCACCATAGATGTTTGCTGTTTGTTGCCACCTGGGAGCCATTTCTTTAGTCTCTTGACTCTATTTCTCTTCTTATTCTTGTGTTAGCCAAATTTACAACGTATCAGTGGGATTTCATAGTTTTTTGTTTTTTGTTTTTTGTTTTTTTCTTTTGCAAAGATGTTGTTTCTTAGCCTTCTCTTAGCACTGAAAATGATGGTTTATCTATGCTTGGAGGCCAAGGAAGAAAATTAGTATCTGCCTGGTTCAGAATAGCAGATTGTGAAGAGAAGACTGTCATTAAAAACATAGCATTGGAATTTAAAATTAACTGCTTTATTATTTACTCAAAAACAATTCTGAAGTATCCTTGCGTTCAGATGCCTAATGTATTTGAATCCCCTGTCCTGAAAAAGGCTATTGAATATTTTTAACACCACTGTTCCGCTCAACTCACTCTGTTTATGAGGAAACTGATACAATTCAAGTGACTTGAATAGATAAAAATTAAGTATATCCGGGTTTCCAAGTGAACAAGGAGGGCACTAATATATATATTATAACGGATATAACGGATACTTATATAACGGATACTTAGTAGATATGGGACTATTTAATCCACAGAAGCAGACTTTTGGAGGGAAGGGGACATTGCTTTATTTATGTGGCTGTCATGAACAGGAGGCTTTAGATTTGTTTTTAATACCCAAGGGAAATTAATTACAGATGGATAGAACTTTTCCTTTCTAATTATAAGACCTGTCAAGAGTAGATGAATAATATTTGATGGTGACCATTGGCCCACCAAGGATCAGGCATTGACTATACATTTAATTGGTAGCTATATGGTATATGTAGAAATGTAATGAAAATGCAACTTCATTAAATATATATTTACATTTTCCTCTGATAAAATGCTTTTTTCTCATAGCAAAATATGCTTTAATATTCTGTCATACCCAAGGAGAAAACTGCTGTGCCCGTCCGCACTTGAATGAAAAGGATTACATTAAGTGGATTTTGCTTGCGATGATTGAACCTGTTTAAATAATCTTCTTGCATTATTTAACCTTAATAAATACATATACTGATTTTTAAAGGTCTAATCCCCTAAATCGTTCTATTGAATTTCTTTTCTCTTCTCTTCTTTTCTTTTTCCTTTTTTTTTTCTTCTAAGATTTTATTGTTTATTTGAGAGAGATTGAGAGAGGGATCAAGCAAGGGAAGGAGCAGAGGGATAGGGACAAAGTAGACTCTGTACTGAGCTTGGAGCCTGACATGGGGCTCGATCCTGTGACCCTGAGAGCATGACCTGAGCTGAAACCAAGAGTGGGATCTTAACTGACTGAGCCAGTCAGACACCTTTTAAATTTATTTTCTTAAACCACCATTCTCAGGATACTCTTTCCTTACTCAGAAACACTTGAGTGATTCATTTGTGCAGATGAAAAAGCCCAAATTACTTACTGTGGCATTCAAGGTCTACCACTGGAAAATTACTTTTCTAAAGATATTTACCACTAATTAGCGGCATGGACACTTTGCTCCTACACAATAACCCACCCACAGTCCCTCCGAGAAATCTTGTTCTTGCTCATTTCTCTATTTTACCTCTATCATGTTCTGTATTTCTGTTTCTACCCCAATCTCCATCTCTTGTTTTTATTTCTGCACTGGATAATTCAGAAGTTGCTCATCTCAGACTTCCCCCCCCGCCCACCATTTTTTAAGAGAGAGATGGGGAGGGGCAAAGGATGGGGAAAAGAGAGATAATCTTAAATGGGCTCCAGACCCAGAGTGGAGCCCATATGGGGCTCAGTCTCAGGATCCTGAGATCATGACCTCAGCTGAAATCAAGAGTCTGATGCTTAACTGACCAAGCCACCCAGATGCCCCTTTTATGGCCTTTTTTTTTTTTTTTTTTTTAACTTCTCTACCTGGAGTTCCTTCAGGTTCTTTTCCTGGTATATATTCTGTTGTTATTCTGTCTCCTTAAGCATTTTATTTTTCTCCCCATGATTTAAATACCACCTAGACGCTGAACATATCAAATTTGTATTTCCATCCATGACATCACAAATGAGCTCAAGCTGCTACCTTGTCTTTAGTTGGATGTCTCACGGACATCTCAGCAAAGTGACAAGACATACCACTGCGCTCTTGAGTTTGTTCCTCCAAAATTGTTTCTTCATAGGTATTTCCCCTCTCTGAGAAGGGATTGCCACACACCCATTTTCTCAAATCAGACACCGCTTTGTCATATGTTTCATCACTACCCAATGTCTAGCTTTCAGAAGACTTCACTTATTTTATCTCCAAAATGTACTTGAAATCTATACACTTCTGTGCATCTCTCCTGTTAATATCCTTGCCCAAACAACTCTCACTGTTCGTCTAGAATACCAAACTAGATTTATTTCTACCAGTTTTATGAAGCTGTAATTTAAATAGCATAAAATTCACTCATTTTAAGTATATAGCTCCCTGATTTTTAGTAAATTTCCAGTTCTAAAACTATCATCACTATCGAGTTTTAAACATTTCCATCACTCCATCGGTTTCCCTTGGGCCTATTTGAAGACAATTTCCACTCCTGCCCCAGTTTATCCAAATACTGTACTGATCTGCTTCCTGTTTCTATAAAATTAGCTTATTTTGATATTAAACAAGTGGAATTATGTGTTTTATGTCTAATTTATTTCATGTTTCATAGTTTTGGAAGTTTCTCCAAGTTGCTTTTGGTTCACTTTTATTGTGAATAGTATTGCACTATATGAATATATCACATTTTTAAAAATTTAATTTAACTTTTTCTGTGTGTTCCAAATTCTTTGTTTATGCACCACACCCAGTGCTCCATCCAATATGTGCCCTCCTTAATACCCACCACCAGGCTCTCCCAAACTCCCACCCCACCCCAAAAAACCCTCAGTTTGTTTTTCAGAGTCCACAGTCTCTCATGGTTTGTCTACCCGTCTGATTTCCCCTAAATCCCTTCTCCTCTCCATCTCCCAGTGTCCTCCATGTTATTCCTTATGCTCCTCAAATAAGTGAAACCATATGATAATTGACTCTCTCTGCTTGATTTCTTTCACTCAGCATAATTTCCTCCAGTCCAGACCATGTTGATATAAAAGTTGGGTATTCATCCTTTCTGATGGAGGCATAATACTCCATTGTATATATGGACCACATCTTCTTTATCCATTCGTCCATTGAAGGGCATCTTGGTTCTTTCCACAGTTTGGCAACTGTGGCCATTGCTGCTCTGAACATTGGGGTACATGTGGCCCTTCTTCTCACTACATCTGTATCTTTGGGGTAAATACCCAGTAGTACAATAGTAGGGTCATAGGGAAGCTCTATTTTAAATTTCTTAAGGAATCTCCACATTGTTTTCCAAAGTGGCTGCACCAACTTGCCTTCCCACGAACAGTGTGAGAGGGTTCCCCTTTCTCCACATCCTCTCCAACACACGTTGTTTACTCTCTTGTTGATTTTGGCCATTCTAACTGGTGTAAGGTGGTATCTCAATGTGGTTTTGATTTGAATCCCCCTGATGGCTAATGATGAGGAACATTTTTCATGTGTCTGTTAGCCATTTGTGTGTCTTCATTGGAGAAGTGTCTGTTCATGTCTTCTGCTTATTTTTTGACATGATTATCTGTTTCGTGCGTGTTGAGTTTGAGGAGTTCTTTATAGATCTTGGTTATCAGCCCTTTGTTTGTAGTGTCATTTGCGAATATCTTCTCCCATTCCATGGGTTGCCTCTTTGTTTTGCTGACTGTTTCCTTTGCTGTGCAGAAGCTTTTGATCTTGATGAAGCCCCAAAAGTTCATTTTCACTTTCATTTCCTTTTCCTTTGGGGACATGTCTTGAAAGAAGCTGCTGTGGCCGATGTCAAAGAAGTTACTGCTTATGTTCTCCTCTAAGATTTTGATAGATTCCTGCCTCACATTGAGGTCTTTTATTCATTTTGAGTTTCTATGGTCGAGTTTCATTCTTCTATGCATAGCTGTCAAAGTTTCCCAGCACATATTGAAAAGAGACTGTCTTGTTTCCACTGTATATTTTTTCCTGCTTTGTCAAAGATTATTTGACTATAGAGTTGAGGGTTCATATCTGGGCTCTCTACTGTGTTCCACTGGTCTATGTGTCTGTTTTTTGTGCAAGTACCATTCTGTCTTGGTGATCACAGCTTGGTAGTAAAGCTTGAAACCAAGCAATGTGATGCCCCCAGTTTTGTTTTTCTTTTTCAACATTTCCTTAGCAATTCGGGGTCTCTTCTGGTTCCATACAGATTTTAGAATTGTTTGTTCCAGCTCTTTGAAAAATACTGGTCGAATTTTGATTGGGATGGCATTGAATGTATAGGTTTCTCTAGACAGTATATACATTTTAACAACATGTATTCTTCGATCCATGAGCATGGAATGCTCTTCCATCTTTTTGTGTCTTCTTCAGTTTCTTTCATGAGTGTTCTGTAGTGACTTGAGTACAGATCCTTTACCTCTTTGGTTAGGTTTATTCCCAGGTATCTTATGGTTCTTGGTGCTATAGTAAATGGAATCAATTCTCTAATTTCCCTTTCTATATTTTCATTTCTATATTTCCCTTTCTATATTTTCATTGTTAGTGTATAAGGAAACAACTGATTTCTCTACATTGATATTGTACCCTGCCCCATTACTGAACTGGTGTATGAGTTCTAGGAGTTTGGAGGTTGAGTCCTTTGGGTTTTCCATATAAAGTATCATGTCATCTGTGAAGAGAGAGTTTGACTCCTTCTTTGCCAATCTGAATATCTTTTATTTCATTTTTTTTTCTGATTGCTGTCGCTAGGACTCCTAATACTATGTTGAACAACGGTGGTGAGAGTGGACATCCTTGTCATGCTCCTGATATCAAGGGGAAGGCTGTCAGCTTTTTCCCATTGTGGGTGATTTTTGCTTGGCTTTTCATAGATAGATTTTATGAAGCTGAGGAATGTTCCCTCTATCTCTACGCTTTGAATCATTTTAATCAGGAACAGATGTTGTATTTTGTCAAATGCTTTTTCTGCATCAATTGAGAGGACCATGTGGTTCTTCTCTCTTCTCTTACTGATTTGTTCTATCACATTGATTGATTTGTGAATGTTGAACCACCCTTGCATCCCAGGGATAAATCCCCCTGGTCATAGTGGATAATCTTTTTAATGTACTATTGGATCCTATTAGCTAGGATCTCGTTGAGAATCTTGGCATCTGTATTCATCAGGGATATTGGTCTGAAATTCTTTCTGGTGGGGTCTTTGTCTGGTTTGGGGATCAGGGTAATGCTGGCTTCATAAAAAGAGTCTGGAAGTTTTCCTTCTGGCTTCAATTTTCTGAAACAGCTTCAGGAGAATAGGTATTATTTCTTCTTTGAAAGTTTGGTAGAATTCCCTAGGGGATCTGTCAGGTCCTGGGCTCTTGTTTTTTGGGAGATTTTTGATCACTGCTTCCATCTCGTTACTAGATATTGGTCTATTCAAGTTGTCAGTTTCTTCCTGATTCAGTTTTGGAAGTTTATAGGTTTCAGGAATGCATCCATTTCATCTAGGTTGCTTAACTTACTGACATAAAACTGTTGATAATAATTTGTGATGATTGTTTCTACTTTGTTGGTGTTAGCTGTGATCTCTCCCTTTTCATTCATACTTTTATTAATTTGGGTCTTCTCTCTTTTCTTTTGGATTAGTTTGGCCAATGGTTTATCGATCTTATTGATTCTTTCAAAAAACCAGCTTCTAGTTTCATTGATAAGTTCTACTGTATCTCCACTTTCTAGCTCATTGATCTCTGCTCTAATCTTGATTATTTCCCTCTTGTGTGGGGGTTGGCTTAATTTGCTGTTGATTCTCCAGTTCTTTAAGGTGTAAAGAGAGCTGGTATATTCTGGATTTTTCCATTTTTTTGAGTAAGGCTTGACTGGCTATGTATTTCCCCCTTAGGACTGCCTTTGCTGTATCCCATGGGTTTTGTACAGATGTGTTTTCACTCTCATTTTTTTCCATGAATTGTTTAAATTCTTCTTTGATTTCCTGGTTTATCCAAACATTCTTAAGCAGGATAGTTTTTAGCTTCCAAGTGTTTGAATTCCATCCAAACTTTTTTCTTGTGGTTGAGCTCCAGTTTCAAAACATTGTGGTCTGAGAATATGCAGGAAATAATCTCAATCTTTTGGTATCAGTTGAGCCCTGATTTGTGCCCAGTATGTGGTCTATTCTGGAGAAAGTTCCATGTGCACTCAGGAAGAATGAGTATTCTGTTGTTTTAGGGTGGAATATTCTGTATTTATCTATGAGGTCCATCTGGACCAATGTGTCATTCAATGCTTTTGTTTCTTTATTGATTTTCTGCTTGGATTATCTGTCTGTTACTGAGAGGGGCATGTTAAGATCCCCCACTATTAATGTATTCATATCAATATGACTCTTTATCTTGATTAACAGTTGTCTTATGTAGTTGGCTGCTCCTGTATTGGGGGCATAAATATTTACAATTGTTAGATCGTCTTGGTGGATATACCCTTTAAGAATGATATAGTGTTCTTCTGTATCTCTAACTACAGTCTTTAGTTTAAAATCTAATTTATCTGATATGGGAATCACTACCCCAGCCTTCTTTTGAGGCCAATTGGCATGAAAGATGCTTCTCCATCCCTTCACTTTAAGTCTGGATGTATCTTTAGGTTTTAAATGGGTCTCCTGCAGACAGCATATGGATAGGCCCTGTTGTTTTATCCAAGCTGCAACCCTGTGCCATTTTATGGGAGCATTTAGGCCTTTCACGTTGGGAGCGATTTTTGAAAGATACATTTTTATTGACATCATGTTGCCTGTGAAGTCCTTGTTTCTATAGATTGTCTCTGTAAATTTCTGTTCTATGTCACTCTTGATTTCTTTCTTCTTTTACAGAAGCCCCCTTAATATTTCTTGTAGTGCTGGTTTGGTGATCACATACTCTTTTATACCTTGCCGGTCTTGGAAGCTCTTTATCTCTCCATCCATTTTGAATGTCAACCTTGGATAAAGTATTCTTGGCTGTATGTTCTTCTCAGTTAGTGCCCTGAATATGTCTTGCTAGCCCTTTCTGGCTTGCCAGGTTTCTGTGGACAGGTCTGACATTATGCTGATGGACCTTCTGCTGTACCTAAGGAATCTCTTCCCACTAGCTGCCCTGAGGAGCTCCTGTCTAAAATTATGACTCATCAGTCTCATAACAAAGTGTCTTGAGGTCCTTCTAGATTTGTTGATCTTGGGGGATGATCTTTCTGCCTCTAGGACAGCAACATTGGTTCCATTCCCCAGACTGGAAAAATTTTCATTGAAAATTTGTTCAACTATATCTTCTAGTCTTCTTTCTTTCTTGTCACCTTCAGGGATCCCAATAATTCTGACTTTGGAATGTTTCATGGTGTTATTTATTTCCCTAATTCTGTTTTCATGGTTTCTAAGCTGTTTCTTCCATGCCTCTTCCTGATCCTTTTTCTCTATCTGGTTGTCCTCTAGATTACTAATTCTATCTTCTGCCATAGTTACCCTATTAGAGTATTTAGATTAGATTAGATCTCATTGGTAGCACTTTTAACTTCTTCCCAGGTGGCTTTCACTTCTGCCTTAGCGATTCCACGTTGTCACTAATGGTTTTCTCCAACCTAGCCATTGCCTGGATAATTGTTACCCTGAATTCTCTTTCTAACATACTTTTTATGTCCATATCAATTAGTTCTGATGGAGAGGGCACAATCTTTGAATTTTCCCTCTATTGGGTATTCCTCTTCCTACTCATTTTGGTGAATGGTGATTGAGGGGATGTGTAGCTGAATACATCAACTTAAATCAGGCAAGGTGCACCCTGGAATGCTTCTGAGCAACTGGAAGTCACCACTAAAAAGAAAGGAAAAAAAAAAAAAAAGAAGAAGAAGAAGAAGAAAAGAGAGAGAGAAGAAAAAGAGAGGAGAGAGAGAGAGAAAAGAGAAGATCCAGTCAGAATGGGCCCCAAAGGTAAGATTTATAAGGTATACAAACAAAAACGGACAAAGAAAAAGACTGACAAACATAAATGACCGGGGGGGGGGGCGGGTGGAAGAACCCAGCCAAAATGAACTCCAAGAACAAGATTTTTGTAATACCAGAACAAAAACAAATATACAGAAATACTGACAGAAGAAAAAGAGGGGAGGGTGGTTATAAATCCTTGATGTGGGTGAGGAAGGTAATTTTGATTCTTCCTGGGTGTATCTTGATATCTTTGTTAAAGGACTCAACTCTCCAGAGATAAAGGGAGATTAAAACTGGTTTATATAGGGGCACCTGGGTGGCTCAGTGGGTTAAAGCCTCTGCCTTCAGCTCAGGTTGTGATCCCAGGGTCCTGGGATCCAGCCCTGCATCTGACTCTCTGCTCAGCAGGGGGCCTGCTTCCTCCTCTCTCTGCCTGCCTCTCTGCCTACTTGTGATCTCTGTCTGTCAAATAAATAAATAAAATCTAAAAAAAAAAAAACAACAAAAAAACCCAAAACTGCTTTATATATAGGGGTAGTATTGATTAGGGAAAGAGGTTTACCTTGAAGCTTATATCTATATGTATATTAAAAAAAAAAAAAAAAAAAGAAAACACAGGTATAAGTATGAAAAAAGTTCAAGTTAAAAGGTTATTATGGAAGATGTTGTATTGAACCTCTTGTTGTAATGGTAAATAGGTCAAAAAATTTGAAAAGATCAAGAATAGTGAGAATGAATTAAAAATAAAGTTGTATCTATGAAATATACAGGTTTTAGGATAATACCAGGAGCTTAATATCTTGTTTTCCCCTCATATTGGGGTTTTACAGTTTTATGGGGACCCTGTGGTGGTTGTCCTCCCATTCTTTTGGCTGGCTTTCTGGGGGAGGGGACTGCTGCATTGTTTTTCAGTCAGTCTTGCTTGGGGTGAGTCCTCCTGCTCTCTATCAAGGGGCTATGCCTGAGGAACTGGGTTTTTCAGGCTTTTGTTCTCTGGAGTTTTTTGTTCTTTGGCAGCCTTTTGCAGCTTTTTGGAGGTTTAGTAGAAAGCAAACTGTACCCAGACCTCCGTCTCAGAGAGAAGCCTCAGTCTGGTCCCCTCTGGGTGGTCCAAAACACACAGACTCCCCCTCTGCAAACTCTGCTGAGCTGTGTGACCTCCCACAGGCATTGCTGTCCCCATCACCTTCTCAGGTGTTGCCAGAAGCACCTGCTTATCTCTGTACCCCCGTGCCACTAAAACCAGGGTGATATTGGTCCAGGGATGAGCGATATTGGTCCAGGGAGCCCACCTCCAGTGGCTGGCTTTGCCAAGACTGCTGTCTGGGGTCCAGACCTCAGGGTTTCACAGGTCGATGCCTGCTGCTGAGAGATCCCAAGCATAGATAGTGTGCTGAGATTTTCAAGTCCAGGCTGGGAGTGTTCTGAGTCTTGGCTGGTCCTAGTGCCCACTGACTAGCGCCCACATGGAGCTCTCTCAGCACTGGTGGGGAGCGCAGATCAGACCCCAGTGGCATAGTGTGTACAGAGTGCAAAAGGCTGTTGTTCTAGAGAGCATGGGCTGGCACACACATCACACTCCCTCTCCAGTGTGGAGAGAGTGCACCTAGCCCAGTGCTGGTGCAAGCAGTAGAAAGCCAGGGGCTCTGGGCCCACTGCCTGGAGGCTTCACTGTACTCTTTCTGACACAGGTGGTCACCAGGTGGACCCATCCTGGGTCCGTGGGCTTAGGTCCGTGCCTATGACTGCCTACTTCCACCGGTTGCCCCTTAAGAACTTTTGCTCTTTTTGAGTGCTTTTAACCAGACTCCAAGTTAATGCTGGTCCCCAATCACAGGGCACTTTTATATTGGGGTATTACTTTCCAATGGGTCACTTCTGGTGGCTCCCTCGCCGTTCTGTTTATCCTCTGATATCAGTCTGATTGTTCCCACTCCACTTTCCCTCTCTAATGGTGTCTTCTGCCCTCACAGAGATCCAGAAGTGTATAATCCTACATCTCAGACTGGTTTCATGGGTGTTCAGAGTGTTCTGGTAATTGGCTCACTATAGGGGACCAGTTGGAACAGGGTCCCCTACTTCTCTGCCATCTTGCCCCTCCTCTGAATATATCACATTTTGGTTGGACACTTGAATAGTATCCACTTCTGGCTGCTATAAAAATTTATGCATAATTTGAATAATGCTGTTAGGAATATTTATATACAATTTTTTGTGTGTGGATAGAGATTTCCACTTACCTCAGACAGATTCTTAGGAATGGTATTAATGTGTGGTTAGGTAAGATTATATTTACCTTTTTAATAAACTGACAGAATATTTACCTCAGTGGCTATACCATTTACACTGCAACCAAAAATACAGGACTGATCCAGATTGCCCATTTCTATACCAATATTTTATATTATTATTGTTGTGGGTTGAATTGTGTTCCTCAAAAAAAGATCATGGTCATTTTAACTCCTAGTACCTCAGAAGGAGACTGTTTTGGAGATAGGGCTTTTACCCAGGTAATCAAGTTAAAACCAGGTGCAAAAGTGATCCCTAACCCAGTATGGCTGATATCCTTATATAAGAGGAAATTTGGACACAGAGCCAAGCTTACTGGGCGAAAACCATGTGCAGATGAAGGCAGAGATCTAAAAGTGGAGGACAGAGGCTTAGAACAGAATCTTCCCTTATAGCCATCAAAAGAAAGCAGCTCTGTTGAGACACTGATTTCAGACTTCTAGCTTCCAGAACTGTTAGATAATAAATTTTTCTTAAGGTGCCCTGTTTGTGGTACTTTGTTATGTCAGTTCTAACAAACGAATAAAATCAGTCTTTTTGATTAGGGCCTTCTAGTGGGTTTGTAATGATAGCTCACTGAGGTTTTACTTTGAATTCTAATGATTAATGATGTTGAGAATCATTTCTTGTTAGCTGCTTATAAAATTTCTTTAGTGAAATGTATACTAAAACTTGACCATTTAAAAATTGGGTTGTTTGGGGCGCCTGGGTGGCTCAGTAGGTTAAAGCCTCTGCCTTCGGCTCAGGTCATGATCTCAGGGTCCTGGGATCGAGCCCCACATCAGGCTCTCTGCTCAACAGGGAGCCTGCTTCCCTCTCTCTCTCTCTCTATGCCTGCCTCTCTGCCACTTGTGATCTCTGTCAAATAAATGAAATCTTTAAAAAAAAAATTGGGTTGTTTGTCTTATTACTCGGTTGGAATATTTCTTTTATATTTGGGATACAGACCTTTATTAGATATCTGATTTGTAATTATTTTCTTCTAGCCTATTGGGTGGCTTTATAATTTCTTAATGATGTCATTTTTTCTAGTGTTTAATTATTTTCACTGTTTTTAAAATAGCTTTATTGAGATATAATTGCTATGTAATGAATTGGCCTTTTTAAAGTGTATAATTTGATAAGACAAAGTATATAGACACTCATAAAACCATCACCACAACCAAAATAATTAATTTATGCATCATCCTCCAAATGATTCCTTATAATCTTCATTCCCCTGGCCTGCAACAATGCAAGGCAAGTATTAATCTACTTTCTATTACTATAGATAAACTTGTTTTTTTCTAGAATTTTGTATAAATAGAATCATACATATATATGTATATATACATACATATACATACATAGTGTCTACATATTCTTTTGTGGGTGAGGTTTCTTTCATTTGTTATATTTTGTTATGTACCCCTATAGTTGCATTTACTGATAACTTCTTATTATGGAATTGTATTCTAGTGTGTAAGTATATCACAATATGTTTATCATTCATATATTGGTGGTATCCTACTAGTGATGTTTTGTTAAACTTGGTCTCCTGGAGTAATAATAACAAAAACAATAATGCTGATAAATAATTTAAAAGCTCTAATTAATAGGGCATGTTGACTTTCATGTTGTAAAATATTTCCAACATGGTTGACTTCAACTGGCTAGCAAAATTCCTGAATACTCAGCTCTCACGAGCTGGTAGGAACTCCCTTCACCACACCAATGTACACTTTTAGCTGCATCCCTTGTGTGTAAGATGGAAGGGGCCCCCAGTTCCAGCTCTGCTATGGCCCTAGATTACACAAGCTAAATAGCTATAAAAAGAGATTTTGTACTTTACAGCTGCCTAGATAAAAACAAAACAAAACAAAACAAAACAAATATATAACTTTTATTTATTTATTTTTCAAAAAGCGTATAGCCTTTAAAAGCTGCAGGTGACTAAACTCTAACAAGGAAGAGAGCTGGCCTTGAGATGAAGCATCCATTCTGTATGAAGAGATGGCTAGAGAAAGTGAATGATTAAATGAGTCCTTGCCCAAAACCCACATTTTCTCAGACTTTATATTTATGTGCAACAACAATTTGTCCACATTGTTTAAGACAGCCAGTTTGGAAAGTATTCTGTGGCATAGCCAGTTGAAAAATTTCTATAGGGAAAGTATACTGACAAATTCTGAGATGTTTTGCAGGGTAATGCTGATATTAATGACTGCTTTTTGAGGCTTAATAGAAACTGAGTATTGGATCATCATGCATGATTTTTTAATGCTATAAAATTTGTGATGGAAGATTTTGATATTCTTGAACTTTAGAATTTGAAACCTCATTTCCCTTTCATAAGAACTGGCTCTTGCACTTAAAGACTTGATTTTCAGTATCATTGTTTTTAAAATGAGTTTTATTCATTTGGAAATTGGAAACCAAGAGGAAAACCTTTTTCTTTTTAAGTCTTAAGTTCAAAATACAAAACAAACAAACAAAAAACCCCACAAAATCTCTATTTACTCAGGGAAATGTTTCTGGGTAGGAAGGAATCACCATGAGTTAAACCAGATAGATTACAGAGGTATAAATACATAGATCACAGACGTATAAATACAGATAAATGAAGAATTGGTATAAAAATGACTTTTTTATAAAAGGGGAAATTTTAAAATTTATGACACATGGTTATAAATAAATAGCACACTTATTCTTATATAGCTGAAAGACATTTTCTTTAAATTCATGGCCTAAAGTCAAATTTCTCTCCTTCCAATTAAAAACAGATCTGATCCTCATTACATTTTCTATAGAAATCTCAGCCCAGAGAAATTTGCCTCTTTTTTGAAAACATCTAGCACTTATTGTAATTATCTACTTGACTTTAATCATCCATTATCTTAAATTGATATTTTAATTTTTCCTCTATTTTCAAATTGATTTTGAATTGCTTAGAAGAGTTGTCAGATTTTCTTTGGCATTCATTTTTATTTCTCTCATAGTGCATAGTAGGTGCTAAGTTTTTCCTTGTTAATTTTAATTATATTTGTTATTAATTTTAACTCTAATGACCCCATGAAAACGAATTTTTTTTTTATCAATAGCATCTCTTATAATCCATTTTTCTCCTCTAATAAAGTACCATAGATCATAACTGCCAAAACATAGAAAAGATAGTTTAAAGAAAATAGAATCTGATAAATTGATGTTTATGGAGTTCTAGTATTTCTATAACAGCCTTTGAATGCTGTGAATCTCCTTTACTCAACATCTATAGCTGTAATGACATGAATACTATTTTTGAGAACGTCATCTACAATTTCTTTTTGTCTTTATCTACCATGTATACCAGTATTCTTTTATATTAAAAATATATATATAGTGAACTTCTCTTAAGGAGAATGTTAATGACATCACACTGAAGTAATATTTTTGGTAATTTCAAGAATATTTATACATATAAAATTTTATCTGTTAGTGAAAGAAACATCATGTTTTATAGTCAGCAAATGTTGGAAATATTTTTGAGCCATTTGTGTTAAGCGAATGCTTAGCCATTTCCTAACTACTTATCACCAAATTTAAATAAAAAGAACTTTCAAAGAAAGACTACTTATTTCTTACCATGAATTCATATAATTATTACCTAAATGCTATTTTCCAGAACCATTTTATAGCCATGAGACTTTCTTAGTAAAAATAATCCTTTTTAATTCCAAAGTTCTTTTCTCCAAGTATCATCAGTATAAGCTCACAAATACTTAAATGTGGCCAAAAATTTCAAGGTAATAAGGTTAAATTACACCTTAATGTGAATAATCACCTAAATCTGAAGATGACTGATAATGAAGAGAAAATTTAATAGCACAGAACCATTATCTATTTATTTTATACATAAAATATATAGTGTACAAATAACTTGAAATCTGATCTCTTAATGTGAGAGTTTAGTTCATTAACTCACCACATTGACTACACGAATCTCCTGATCCTGGAATACACTAGAGAGAATCGTACAGTAATGCGTATTATAGTGATTTGCTGTCGAGCAAAGGGAAGTTTTCCTCAATTTCAGCCATGTAACCACACTGTATTACTGCACATGGGGTTCTTCTCAGCATTTTGCCATCTGAAATAAACATGAGGCCAACTCCCATAAAAATGATGTATTTTCTTTTTTAAAGAACACGCTTATCAGAAACCAGCATACTATAGCATGTTGAAGAGGAAGCATAGGTTTCATTTCCAGTAAGAATGGAACAATCCACCCTGCCTTATTATATTTATGCAAAGCTTTGTAGAAAATGAAGAATTATTTTTTATGATCCTTTCAAGTAAAGGAGATACAAAGAAAAAAAGAAAAATCCATGAACCTCCAGAATTTGATATCATTGTGTTGAAGGTTGTCCTTGTTAGGTTTTAGACCCCAAGACTTTTTTTTTTTTTTAAATTTTATTTAGTTGACAGAGAGAGAGCACAAGCCGGCAGAGTAGCAGGCAGAGGAAGAGGGAGAAGCAGGCTCCCCCCTGAGCAAGGAGCCTGACATGGGGCTCGATCCCAGGACCCTGGGATCATGACCTGAGCCAAAGGCAGTTGCTTAACCAACTGAGACACCAGGCACCCCTAGACCCTAAGACTTTTATGTGTATGAATGGATGTTTTCATACATATGGATCTTTTTTATTAATAGATATTTAAGGATTTTCACATTTCTATAAAAAATATTTGGAGAAGTTCTGTAGGATCACAGCTTTCATTAAATTGACAAATAGTTATTGAGTACACAAGTTTGTGTCCAGAACTTTGTAAGGTACTAGATTTTCAGCTAAGACTAAGACCAAAAGTCCAAAAAAAAACCCAAACCCAAAACCAAAACCAAAAAAAAAAAAAAAAAAAACCCACCTCTTCTAAAGGGACTTTGTATGTTGTGAAAAGTATGATGAATATTATTAGAGGAAGGGCAAAATTAAAAGAGAGCTATGTAGGAAGAAAATATAACAAGATAACTTAATGCAGTGTGGGTTAGAAGGAAGAAGTAGTTAAGAAAGCCTGAGGGAAAAGGAATTAAATAGGTACTTGTTAGATGCATAGGTATGACAAATATTCTTTGCTTGATCAAACTTTAGTCTGATTCCTGTAACTTCTCCTCATCCCATCTATATAATTCCTTATAAAACTCAGTTTTAGGAAGAACTCTACTACATCATTTTAACTGGAGTAGTGTGGGCACTAATCCCATATGAGTGGTTTTCTCAAAAGAAGATGGTCACGTAAAGACACATCTGATCAGGTTCCCCAGCCTTCACCATCTTCCATCCCTGGCTTGCCTTCAACAAGAATCCTGTTAGGTCTGTTTAGCAAGAAGCCTGTTATACCTGTTTCCTCCTGTATAAGTGGGCTGTAAAATCCCACTTGTTCATGCAGTATTTAGAGCTGAGCCCAATCTTCCCCACTGTGAAATCTCATTGCAGTAGTCACTCTATCTATCACAATGGCCCTGAATAAACTCTGCCTTATTTTCTTTACCAAATGTCACTCTGTGTGTGTGTGTGTGTGTGTGTATGCATATATATGCATATATATGCATATATATGCATATATGTGTATATATGTATGTATATATGTATACATATTTATTGATTATATTTATATATTATATTATATTTATTATATTTATATATTTATTATATTTATTTATATTTATATATATATATTTTTAAATTTAGCATGCATTACTGAAGAGGGACAAAATGGGGAAAAAAAAAGAGGAAAGACTACTTCAGAAAGAAAGAAAGGTTTAAAGCCCAGACATGAAAGGGAAGTTAGTGAACTCATCAAGAGAAGGCCCAGGAAGATATTGTGAGAACAGTGAGTCGAAAGAGCCAAACACTGAATGATTTTATAAGTCACGTTAAGAAGCTGGGAATGCATCCAAAAACAAAACAAACAAAAAAAAAATTGAAAGATTTTATTGAAAGTTACAAGATAATCCCATGTTGGTTTCAACATGTTCTCTGATTTTTTTATGAGCATTGCCATTGTACTACAGATTGTATCCAACTCTTCTTCAGTTATTAGTTCTAATAGTTGAGAATCTAAAAAGTTGTTTAGTCATTGACTTTTAAGATATACAATTAAGAGGAATCATGCCTGGTTGAGTTTCGGGTCCAATATTTTTGATGCTCTCTATAATAGTGTATTAGCTTCCTAGAGATGCTCTAATAACGTACCACAAACTTCGTAGTTAAAATGACAGAAATTTATTGTACGCATTCTGGAGGCTAGAAGACTGAAATGAAGGCATTACGAGGACCATACTCCCTATGAAACTTATAGAGGAATAGAGGAAACCTTTCTATCCTCTTTCTGGCCTCTAGTGATCTGTCAGCAATATTTGTTTTTCCTTAGTTTACAGATACATGATTCCAATTTCTGTCTTCATAGTCACATGCTAATCATAGTATGTATTTCTGTGTCTTTACATGACCACCTTCTTTTAAGGAAATCACTCATATTGGATAAGTGCCCACACTACTCCAGGATCTCAACTAATTACATCTACAATGATTCTGGCTTTAAATAAGGCACATTCAGTAAGTCAAGTTACTTCATACTAAGATTATAGCATCTTTTTAAGAGGGACACAATTTGACCCATAACAGTAAGACCATTATGTCTATTCACAGTGTTCTTGATCTATTGTAACTATAATAGCAATTACATAGATGTACCAAGTTTCAGTTTTAGAAACACTACTTAAATAGGAGCAAGAATGTCTTTATAGGGACGCTGGGTGGCTCAGTTGGTTAAGCGGCTGCCTTCGGCTCAGGTCATGATCCCAGCGTCCTGGGATCGAGTCCCACATCGGGCTTCTTGCTCAGCAGGGAGCCTGCTTCTCCCTCTGCCTCTGCCTGCCTCTCTGTCTGCCTGTGCTCGCTCTCTCTGACAAATAAATAAATAAAATCTTTTTTAAAAAAAAAAGAATGTCTTTATATTACAAACTCTTAGATATAGCATTAGAAACAATGATTCCAAGTAGTGTGAAAAGTGCTTGTTTTTTAAATCCCTTCTCTCTCAATCATGCTGAATCTCATGATAATTATTATAAAAGATAATTAATTGCAAACATGTGAATGGTATTATAAACATCAGACTAAACTAGATTATAAAAGTTGTGGGTGAAATAATACTGAAAGAAAAATACTGGCTTGTAAATTTGGAATAGAAGTAACATTATCCTATAACCTCTATTCATGAGATAAACTGACAATGTAAGGTCAAGGTATTTATGAGTAATAAGACGATTCCTAAAGTAGAAGTTATGTGGATAGAATTACATTGAAAAGATGGTGATTCAATTACAATTTTAAGTGTTATTCATTTTCAATGACATCTTAAGGACCGTTTTTCCAATGAAATATTGTACTCGGTGATTAAGGATTCAATCAGAATTCTTTCTTAACAACATACTAAGGTTAATGTTCTCATCAAGATGGTTCTTAGAAAATTTCCTCTGACAGTGATTTGCTATGCAATTAGTTTATTAAATCAAAAATATATACAACCATTGGTATCTGATTTATTGCAGAAACTAAAATTCTCCCTGTCAAGAAGATTCAAAGATATTTTGATATCAAATCTTTGTAACAGACAAAAGCAAATACCATATTATCTCACTTAAATATGGAATCTTAAAAACAGCAACAACACCAAAACAACTTAGAGATTCAGAGAACAGATTGGTGCTTGCCAGAGGTGAAGTGATAGGGAATGGGTAAAAATGGGTGAAAGGAGTCAAGATACAAATTTCTAATTATAAAATAAATAAGTTGTGGGGATGTAATATATAGCATGGTGCCTAATAACTATAGTTAATACCACTTTACTGCATGTTTTAAATTTGCTAGGAGAGCAGATCTTACAAGTCTTTATCATAAGAAAAATAGTTGTAACTGTGTTTGGTGGTGGTTGTTACCTAGACTTGTGGTGACCATTTCACAATATATACACTTATTGAATTATTACATTGTACAACCAAAACTAAAATAATGTTATATGTCAATTATACCTCAATAAAAAAAAATAATCAATGTGGAAAATAGTTGAGCTATGGTGGGTGGTATACAAAATTCTTAATTTACAACCAAAAAAGAAACTGATTAGTAGTTATTGACCATGAGAAAAATTCGGTGAAAATCTAACAGACTTCATCCAAACTTTGGTTAGAATTCTCTTTACAACTACTAGCTGTAGCGTATAGATATCTATGGGTTTTGTCTGCCTCATGACCTCTGTTCTTCTCCTTCTTTCAGTAATAGCACTTCAGTTGAGTTCTGCTTTGCCATCCTAATTCTCCCTTAATTTATTTCCCATTCACAAACCATTTTGGTGGGAATGTTATTCAAAGTACTCTTCTATCCCTTAACCAGTGGTTAGATATATGAAGAAGGCAAGACTACACAATATCTATTGCTTAGTAATTAAAATCTTGAGTGACTAACAGAAAGAATTGAGTTGTTTGGAGCTTTTGCACCCCAAATACAGTCATCGGGAGACCAATAATTAATTCTGGTTACCTTGCTCTACGTGTATATTTAAGCTCCCATCTTTAATGGAGAACTGTTTCACCTTTCCCTTCTGTTATATGAGTTACCTTATTTCCTTCTTAAACCTTTTGCTGAAGTTAGTCAGAGTTATGAATTATTTGTAGTGATAATGACGACAACATCAATTTAAAAAAATAACTCTATTTGATGACCCTGTTTGGTGTTGGGAAAAGTATATACATTTGTTAAACTTCCATTTCTTCACCCTCAAAGCTAGAACAGAATATTTACTTTTCAGATTGATTATAAAAAATGAAATCATCTAAAGCTTCCGGGACAAGGACTAGCAAGTAGCAGGTTGCCCGAAAGGAATAGTCTCTTCCACATTTTCTTCCATGCAAGTCAAGAAAAATACCGTGAGGAAGCAACATAGTTCTTTTAACTATTTATGTACTGTTTATACATTGTATTCGTTCACAATTGCAGACACTTTTTCTGGAGAACACTGACTAATACAGATTTTATTTGATATGACTGGTGTTTTTATAAGAAAGGAAATTTGGACATGGACATGCATAGAGGAAAGATAAAATGAAGACACAGGGAAAGACACCCACCTATCAGCCAAGATGAGAAGCTTAAAGACACCAAGCCTGCCACAACCTGACATCCCACTCCTGGGCTACAGAATTATGAGAAAATAAATTCATATTATTTAAACCACAGTCTGTAGTACTTTGTTACAGCAAACCTAGCAAACTAACACAGATTTGGGTGCCAGGAAGCAGAATGTTCCTGTAACAAACACCTAAATATGTGGATGCAGCTTTGGAACTTGGCAATGAGTAGTGCCTGGATGAGTTTTGAGAAGCATTTTAGAAGAATACCTTATAGAAAAGTGGAGGAAAGGTGAACCCTCTTACACTGTGGCAAAGGATTTAGTCTAATTGTTTTAGTGGTTTGTGAAAAGTAGGATTTATAAGAGATGAACTTGAATATTTAGCTGAGGTTTCTAAGCAAAGTGTCCTGGCCTGGTTTCTCCTTACTGTTTATAGTAAAAGGTGACAGGAGAGAAATAAATTGAAGAAAGAATTGTAAGACGAAAAGGAAATAAAACTTGAAGATTTGGAAAAAACACAGCCCATTCATATTGCAAAAAAGGGAGGAAACACATTCTGGAGAGATCACCAAGGTTGTGTCCTAGCTCATTTGCTAAAGAGATTACAACTGTGTTTCATCGAGCCAATCAATCACTTTAGCAGAAGCCAAGAATAGAGATGAGATTATTCAGAAAAGAAATGTGGATAACCCTCTAGTCTGATGGTTTTAAATCCCTCTGACTTTGATGGGAAGCTAACAAGATTTTTGAGAATTCTCTAACAGTAAGGAAACTACTAGCTTGGCCTGAAGAGGACATAAATGGGAAAAATTTAAGGGAGACTGTTAAACTTCTGGGATTCTACAGTATCATCCAATAGAGCCCCCTGACTGCAAACATGAGTTATTCTTCAAGAAAAGAGAAGAATGTCCTCAAAGTTAGCTCAGAATTTGTCAAGGCTGCCACAGTCACTACTCTCTCAGACCTATGGAATAGAAATTCTTCTTTTGGAGTAGAAATATCTATTCTATGCCTAACTATTCCCACACTGAAATAAATAAAACAAATAATTTGGTAGTTGCAGCTAATACTTGCATAATTCTACATTTCCTCTCAATTTCAAAAGCCATAGGTATCATTCTAGCATTATGTTCTTAAAATTACTTCCCACTAATCTTCCTTTTCCTTCTATAATACAGTCTTCATAAAAAAAAAAAAGGCATCTATCACAGTATAATATTGAATGGATAAACTTTCAATTACAAATCTTTTAGTGGCAACATATCTTTCCACAAATTAAATAAAATCTTCCCATCACAGTCTTTAAAGCTTTCTATGAAGGGCTCATTTCATATCTAATTAGTATTCTTTTCCTGCTTTGCAATACTCATGCTATTTTCTCCAGAGTGGGGAAATCTATTTGGTTTTGTTTTTATATAACCCACTATGTTTCTGCTATTGTATCATACTCTGTTGCTGGTATCTTCAATATGCTCATTTATAATGATATAAAAGAAAAAAAAACAGCAAATTTTAAAATAAGACTGAGGGTTGCTCGAAGAGAGGTGGGTGGGGTATTAGGTGATGGGCATTAAGGAGGGCACATGATGTAATGAGCACTGGGTGTTATATGTAACTGATGAGTCACTAAATTCTACTCCTGAAACTAACAATACACTATGTTAACTACGTTGAATTTAAATTAGAAAAAAAATGCAATCTAAGTCAAGCAAGTACTGTTAATATGACTGTTTTTATGGCTTAGTAAGCAAAAGTTAGGTAGTATTTACATAACTCACTGAACACCAATGGTTACATTTAAAAAAACATTCTAGAAACTTCTTGCTTAGATTTAGATTTGGTCTGAGTTTAAGTTGTGATAGTTACAAAAAGTGAAAATTTTGTTTTGGGGAGTCAATTATTTTGCCATGGGTATATTTATTTACTGAACTATGACTTTAGAAAATTCTGGGAAGAAATCAGAGAGGGAGACAAACCATGAGAAACTCTGGACTCCGGGAAACAAACTGAAGGGTGCAGAAGGGAGGGGAGTGGGGGGATGGTGTGGCTGGGTGATGGGTATTACGGAGGGCACGTGTTGTGATGAGCACTGGGTATCATACACAACTAATTAATCATTGAACATTACATCAAAAACCAAATGATGTGTTATAGGTTGGCTAACTGAACATAATTAAAAAAACAGGAAATTCTGTCAATTTACTCTTTCGAGTATACTTTTCATTCAGTGTTTTGTTTAGGTACTTTAATAAAATTATAATCTAGATCCCATGCTTACATAGACATTTTGGAAGGTATGCTTTAGAGGGTGAATAAACAAATAAAAAAGTCTAAATATTAACACATGACTAACATGAAAACATAAAATATCTACTTAGTTTATACATATTTTAATGTGTGATTTTTTTTTTAATATTCAGGGCATTGGTATTCTTTTTTTTCCATTTTATTTTATTTTATTTCTTTTCAGTGTTCCAAAATTCATTTGTTTTTTAATTAAAAGTTCTCTTAAATCTAAACACTACAATGACTAGATTGCATTTAAAAAATAGTAATGTTTACTTAGTACCATTTTAAACTGTTGGATCCCTTAACAAGTTTAATGATTAGGTAAATTCAAACAACATGTGCACACTTTGCAGGTTTATTAGATATGTTTGTGGATGCCACGAGACCACAAGTTTAAAATTTTTAACTTGAATTTATAAATATTAAAATATTAATATTTATTTACATTGAAGTTAAATGCAATTTTAACTACTTTTAAACCACTTGACACATGCAAATGGATTGTTGAACTTGTAAGTTCACATATATAATAAAATTACAAAGATTGAACACCAACTAAAAGAAGATATAGGACTGGTCTTGTTAGTATATAAAAAGTGTTTTTAGATAACTTAAGTTCTAAAAGAAATATGCTACTATATTTATATCTTTCTTTTAACTGGTATTCAATCTTTGCTATTTTGTTTGATATTTTGAATCTTGTGCATAGATGAATTCTTTACATTGGAATCACAGGGTATATTTTAAGAATATTTGAAAGTCTGTAGATTAGAAAATTCAATCATTAATATAATTTGATGAATTACTCTGATGAAGAGAAAGTGTTGCTGTCAAAATTAATAAGCAATTTGAAGCATCATTGATCACTTTATTTGCCTAGTAGATGAATTCACAGTAGAAATATATTTATGATAAGAAAAGGACAAAAATATTTGCACATAGTTTATAATGACTAATAAATTCCTTTTTTTCTATGTTCTATAATGTTTAATAAACAAATTGATCCATTTACATATTTTCTAGAGTATATATTTGGTAATATTTTTATTGAAATTGCATAATCATTATAAAAATATTCACAAGCAAATGTTCTCAGTCTGGATTAGCACAGTAATTATTTTGAGATTTTAATCTCCCAGAAAACCTTCTATTTACGCATATATGCATATATATTTATCCAAGAAAAGATATTGTGTAATCATCACTTTTTCCTTTCTTTTCCACTTTCATCTTTTACATAGGTCAATTGATGCACAAAATTGTTAAGATTTTCTACCTTCCCAGTCACTTCATGTCTAATTCTCTGTGGCTATCAGTGTTATGTTCAGTCAAAATTATTACTGAGCCTATTTTAGATTCTATGACCACTTTAAAGCTATAAAACAAACTGATTATATAAATCTTAAATTGGTTAATTTGTATAATACTCCTGTCAGGGAGCAAGAGCTCCTGTCCCCTTTAAGGGTCCTTCTAGCTGGACTGGGAATCAAAATGACATGAGATATATTAACAGGAGAAAATCAAATTTGATAGTTATACATACAGGAAATCCATACAGACATGGAAATTCCGAAGACAGTCAGACAAAATGGGGCATATATGTCATCTTGAACTAAGAAGAAGGGGTAGGGATCTGGGATTTCAGAGGAAAGGATTGCAGTGTTTAAGCAGAGTGGATGTTTGGTAATTAGATGTTTGCCCTGCCATCCAGATGGGTCAGTCAGACTAAATTCATCTGCTAATAACTCTTATGTTGGGAAATCCCCAATTTAGATTCTTCTGTGTAGTTAGGAGAGGAGCAAAAGTTTCTCGTAAGTCCTCAGGGTCTCCATTGCCTTCATTTCTAAATCATCTTCATGTTGACATGGCCCAACTTTGGGCGGCCTTCTACATTTTTATCCTTGGAAAACTGATAAACTTACACATGTTCAGCAAAAAGTCTCAATCAAGTTTCAAAACAAAATTCTATAACTTTCTCAACAAGTTATAAAGCAAATAATAATGGACTCCTGATTTTGCATTATTTTTTCTTGTATGAAATCCAGTAGAGCTTAGAAACCAGCAAAGCATAATGAACTATTAAAACATCTAAACTGAATCTTTGCAGACACACTTTTTATGGGAGTTTTTTTTGGAATAGTCTTCAAGCAGCTTTGTTTAGAGAAAGGTTATGCAATAAGGTATTTGCAAAATATTTTTTCATGAATAGTTTTTAGGTTTCTGTATTAGAATTGTTTAAACTAGAGATTTAAAAAATACTTTTATAACAACATTTCAATGTTTTCTGCACTTGGGTCGTTTTCTTAGGTCATTTTGCACTTGAATATATTCCTGAACTCATCCATTTGACATAGAAATGAATTGTTGTCTGGTGAATTAGATCAATACTGTTTTAATATTTATTTTAAATTATTCAGTCAGATTTGCATACAGAGGTAATGAAAAATAAAACCCAATAGATCAAGTCAACATCCGTGCACATATTGGATTGTGTTAGCTAATTTGTCCAAAGATGGTTAACATTAAAGATAGTCACAACATCTGACTAGGCAAGACACCATGTAACAATTGTCAGTAATCAAGTAAATCATGGGATGTTTAAACTCGTTCACATGAAATCTTTTGAGCAGCTTTGGGTTCCAATTAATCTTGCATAAATGTGCATAGCTTTGTGGCCCGATTTGCTAAAAATGAATATAATAGGAAAGCAGACGACTTTTCAATAAATCCTTGCAAAGTCAGTGGTAGTAACTCCAAAATTAGATGTATCAGACTTGACAAAGTAGTTATGGTATAAGGGTGCTACATTAATTTCAGCCTCACTTTTGTCTTGTCTATGACAAAAATAACACAGATGTCTTTTTAAGAAGAGAGTATAATGAAACAACAAAAATCCAATGCTGACGGAATCTGTCAATTGTTAACAATAAAATACTCAGAGCAATCAGAGTAGCTGCTTGCCACTGGTAAGGGATGGAGGAGGGAAATCAATATTTATTTCTCTGAGAATACCAACCCAAGCTTGTGGTATTGATGTTTTCAACAGGATGCAAAAGCGTTTCACTGAAAGACGTTCACTTGTTAAAAAATATTCACCTAAAAGTCAGTGTATGCATTAGGTTGAATATTATATCATGACCATAGAAATTTTAAAAGAATATAAATTTTCTTGTGTTTAATATTTTCTTATGTCTGGGTTCCAAACATTACTTAATTGACTATGTTGTGTTATACAGATTGATCAATTCCAAATACATACCTTTACTTCAACGGGCGGCTGTGCTTAAATAGAATGTTTTTCTTCTCTGTGGAGAACAAAAAAGCTTCTTATCCTCAGCTCTCAGCCTAAGATGCTCACTGATCACAGTGCTTATTGTTAGCACCTTTCACAAATCTCTGTTTTCTTCTGTGGCCTGACACCCTTGGGGACACATCTATGGATTAGAGAGACACTGCTGTGGGTGACTTTTGGTTGTTCTTTAACTTTGATGCAGCTGAGACCTCTTTAACTAATGCTAGCTTTCTGACCTTTGGCTCCAAGTGGAAGGAATTCATTTGAAAATGAAATGCTTCTTGGAACATTCCCTGGTGTTAGAACCTTGATCTAAAAATGAATTGTTGTTTGCTCCCTGTTGACCCCTGTTTTCAGTGTACTCCGTGACCTAACAGCATTTAAATAGCTATCATTTTCTTTTAAAACAAACTAGGGTTAAAATGAGCAGATGCAGAATAATTGTTGCTTTATTAATTTTATTTGAAATGAATCTGCAAAGGACATCAATATAAGTGTTCACTTTCTCTGAAATCTTTTACACCATTTTATTATAATTAATTCAATCAGGTTTTTATGACAAATTACATTCAAATTATCTTTTGAATTTCTATTTTTTTCCTTTCAATTAAATGATAAGTAGATTCTCAGGATATAGAGTGGCTGGTTAAGGCAAGAAAATAAGATACTTATGTAATAAAATAGAAGAAAACATATTTGTTGATAGAGACAGGGTGATAAGAGGAAAGCAACCAGATAAATGAATTGTGTAACAGGACATTTCAGTACTTGCAGTAAATACAATAACTAAATTCTTACTAATGAATTGCCAATGACTTTAGTATATACTGATATACTTTAGTACATATGATACAATGAAGGCTTTTCATGGTAAAATTGCCCTTTTTGAGAGGATAAATTATTTACATAACACCACCAATTTGTAGAGATGTGTCAGCCATTCCACATTCTTGGTTTTTGTTTCTGTTTTTGTTTTTTAATTCAATTTGTCAGTCACCAAGACTCTACCATAAATACATTTAGTCAATCATCCTTTACTGTATGTCAGACTATTAGGTCTTTTGGTCACTCTGATGGGCCACAGGCCCACAATGTAGTCCTTGGGTTTTCCAGTGGCATGACCATGATCTTGGCTCTATTATGACGTGAGCTAGCAGCTGGTAGGCCTGGTTTTACAAGTGACCTCCTTTACATTCCCTAGAGTCTAGGTGAAATAAAATCCCCCATGGCAATGACTATGTTATCCTTTTAAGCTGTAATATGCCACTCCTACATTTTGGGGGGTTATGTTTAAATTGCTAGAGCATCCTGAGCCAGATGTCCATTAAAGAAACCCCAGTCTGTCAAGCAACAATCCAAAATAAAGTCATTAATTGGATCTGATTAAAACAACAACAAAAACAAATAAATATACCACCCCCAATAACAAAAACAAGTGTAAGTACAAACCAGGATGAAACGTGGTGTTTCTGTTACTGTGGATGCAAGTCTGGACTGCTATCATCTTGAAGGGCTAGAAAAAATTGCTTTGATCTGAAGGTCCAGGGTTGGTCTAGCTGTCGCAATAACATAGAAATGCCCTTTTCATTCAAAGCAGATAAAGTTCCTAAACTGTGTGTTAGAATCATGAATGAGCCAACAAAATTCATGTTTATGTTTGATGTGCCCTGGATATTCAGTTTTTCAGCATGTCATTAAACACAGTTATTTTATCTATTATAAAAATGTCATTTTCAGTTAATGTTCCTCATTTTGCATAGGTTTGTGCTTAGAATAAAATGTACATTCGGGAGTTTTCTACATTTTCATTCTAAAAGATGTGCTTACTCTGTGTGGATAACCAAAAACAATAGAAAATAATTGTGACTAATTAAGAAAAATATATTTGAGTTACTAAGTTGGTTATTAAAAAATACTCATGTGGTATTTAGAGATACATAAATCAATGGTACAAGACATCATTACACAATTTATAATATGAGTGTAAGCATACATTTATATTTAAAACCTTTAAAATTTCCCTGAGTTAATATAATCACTAAGCAATTTGACATTTTGTATTTTCAGCGTTTATTGTTTTAAAACCGGCATGTGGTTATTGTTCTAGAACATTGTGTATGATGAGAATATTTGCACAACACTGAACCCATAAGCAGAACACTTCCTACCAATTTCTCTGATTCTCTTTAGGACGATCATCCTTCACTGCAGTTGGGCAGGAAACTATCACATTTCCTCCTAACTGTTCTCTTTCTACCATTATCCCTTTACCTCTACTCTCAGCACAACCACAGTGTGATCCTATTAAAATGTCCATCGGACCATATCCACGCTCTGCTCAAAACCCTTGATGCTCCCTGCCCCATTTGGAGCAAAACCACTGGTAAAAATAACCCCAAAAGCAAACAAACAAAACCACAGTGTAGGGTTTTGCTGCAGGGTCATGCTCCATTTTACTTCTCTGATCTCACCTCCTGCACCTTTCCCCTCACGTAGACTACAACAGCCAGGTCACCCTTGAGTTTCTCACAAAACTGCTTCTTCTTTAAGGCATGTGCTCTTGATATTCTTTCTAGAATACTCTCCCCCCAGATAACCATATAACTTACTTTCTCACCTAATTCAAGCCTTTATTTAAATATAATCTTTTTGGCACAGCTTTTACCAACTTTCTTAAGAAAAATGTTGTGAATACTGTCATGATATTGCCTGTCCCACTTTCAGCTCTAAGTTTTCCTATGACACGTAGGACCATCTAATAAGTTAGTATGTGTCTATTATCTGTCTTAATATGTCTAGTTCAGTGAGGGCAGGGATTTTATTAATAGCTGTAATCACAGTCCCTAAAACAATATCTAACACACAGTAGGTATTTAATAAATATTTGTTGACTAAATGAATGGGTGACTGAATAAATGCCATTTTATTTGGGTTTTATCAAATATAGGAACTTTATCTCCCAGGTGTCCCAACACTAGTGCTTAAACCGATGAATTTTCTCTTTGGTGGATGCACTCCAAAGTGGGAACCTCAATGTTAGTAATAAACTTAGCAAATGCTATGCCTCTAAAATAGGTGCCAAACAAAATACAGCGTCATGACATAATGACCTCACAGAAAGGGCAAGAACTAGAAGCTAGTAAATCTTGGTGCTATTTCAAATTATGCAGTATCATCATAACCATTTGATTAACTGTTTTCAGCTTTAACTCTTTATCTCTGAAATGAGAGGACCCTGAATTAGATCAAATGTTCTGAGCCCTGGAAATCAGGAATTTTTGGAGTCTAGGTGAATTTGGGAAATTCTTGTAAGAAGTAAACGCACGTAAGTGTCCTTCAAGTATAATTAGTGTATTGAATAACATTTAGGTCAATTAGATGTGTATACTTCTGTTATTCAAGTATGTGTATATTAAAATATATATATATTTTTTTACTTTTTTTGAATTGTATTATTTGCATCAACATGGATGGATGGGACTGGAGGAGATTACACTGAGTGAAATAAATCAAGCAGAGAAAGTCAATTATCATATGGTTTCGCTTACTTGTGGAGCACAAGGAATAACATGGAGGACTTGAGGTGAACAAAAGGAAAAATTACATATTAGTATAAATTTCAAAATTTCAAAAAATACAAAACTATATAAAAATACAAACATAATAAGATCCTGGGAAGTGTTGGATACTATCCTAAGTTCTACAAACAGGTAGTAAATGTTATGTACAAATGATAGTAATTTAGGTTCCATCTTTGAATCATAAAATTGGTTTCTGAAACATCAGAAAGCAAAAGAATATTTAGAGAAATGTAATTTGCTTCTTACTTAACACTACTTTTTCATTTTCAATTCATCGTAGTGAGTAAAAGATTCTTTTTCAACTATTCTTCTCTTTGTCTAATTTTATAATTTATAATAATATTTAATTCCATGTGATTTTCATAAGCCTTTTAGAGGTAAATCTGAATCTTATTTTTATACTAAAAAACCTCTCATCCTAATTATTTTGGTCTATTATATCCTGTGATCTCAATGTGCTTCTAAATTATGAAGATTTAAGGTGTCTAATAAATAAATTTAGGTAAATGATAGGTTAAATTTTTAGATATATTATTGTTTTCTTAGTTTGTTGACCTTTCAGATACAAATATTGATCACTTTTCCAAAATGAATCAATATGCACTTCACTTTTTAAAGAGTACATGTAGAATTATTGTGGCATATAATTCATAGAAGTATGCTTGAATTTCATTTGAGTCAATTGCTAGGCTTAAATGAAAATTAGCTGTATTTCTAAAAACACAATATGTTTATAGCTATATAGCTATATCTCAACTTCATGTTCAGAAACTTGCTTTCTAAGGTACTAATTAAGGTCTACATTTTGGAAATGAGATCTACAACTGGAAGTTTCTACATTTTTATTTATGTTATTTCACTCTCTTTAGGCAGGTATTGTGATATTTATACTTCCTTATCATTGAGTGTATCTAAAAATATAGTGTTCATAGAATAAGTACATTTCAATGGCATTCATATCTATAGGATAAACACTGAACACAATGCCTGTCAAGTTCTGGTCTTTTAGTTTCCTAGTCTCATTTCATTCATGTTCCAAACACTAAACGTTCGTTCACTGTAAAGTACTTACTGTCAAAATCACTAACTTCTATCACTTCACCATGTCTTTAAACCTGGTTTTCCTACTGCCTATTCTTTTTCTTGATTTTTCTCTTCCTTTTTTTACTATCTCACAATGTGGTAGATACAAATGATCTATTATTGAACCTGCCTAGATTATTTCCTTAAATCAGATGAAAAGTTATTTTGTTTTATGCCTCTTGATATAGGTGTAGTTAATAACTTTGAATAAGTTCAAATAGAAATATAAATGTAAGAATTCCTATCATATCTATTTACTAGACTCTTTTTTTATGAGGATGCTATTGATATCCTTAAGATGCTTTCAGGCCAGTGAAAAGTTTTTGAAACCTTAGAGATGACTCTGAAACCTTGCAGAATAAACTGAATATATATTTAAGAAGTGCAGTGAGAATAACAGCAGACAAAGATAGGAAGGTCAGGTTGTGAATAACTTACAAGAAATTCAGTGTTGTTGGTATTTTCTTCTCTGGGTAGATGAGGAGACACCACTGAAGACTGTCGATGCTTTAGGAAGTATTTATATTAACATGGGATATCTTGATTTTAGCTATTTACAGGAAACCTCCCCTACTCTCCACCCCCCAAAATATCTGGAGGCTAAGTATCTAAAGTGTGTATTATTTTTTCGGTGCTTTTTGAATGTTATTCTGACAGGAGAGTCACTATATCAGGATTTTCATTAGTGTTTTTGCCACTTACAAGTCATGCTTTTTTTTTTGCCTTTTTTTTTTAAGGACAAGAGGGTTGGGAAATATTTCTTTAGGACTAATGTTTTTCATCTATAAAATGATAATCATACCTTTTATATTAGCTCAAGATTATGTTGTGATGATCAACCAATTTATCTTAAATGATTTGGATAACATCAACCCCTTCATAAATATTGTCAACAGCAAGGCAGTGTAGGATTCAAAGTTAAAGCTCTGGAGTGGTTGGATATAGGATCAAAACATTTTTTAACCATTTTAAGCTTTAATTTCCTTACCAGTCTAATGAGGGAATAAATCCTACAACCTACAGTCAGTTTCTTATATAAACATGAAAACATGTGGAAATAGTAAGCAATCAAAAATGTCATGTGTGGGGCGCCTGGGTGGCTCCGTGGGTGAAGCCTCTGCCTTTGGCTCAGGTCATGATCTCAGGGTCCTGGGATCGAGCCCCGCATCGGGCTCTCTGCTCAGCAGGGAGCCTGCTTCCTCCTCTCTCTCTCTCTGCCTCTCTGCCTACTTGTGATCTCTGTCCGTCAAATAAATAAATAAAATCTTAAAAAAAAAAAAAGTCATGTGTTTTTATTTTTATTAATAGCATTACATTTATAAATAGTTTAGTTGGTTCTAAGGTATTTTCTCTTCTTTTTTCCATTCTGTTCTCTATGGAGGGAAGGAGATCCCTTCCTATATAAGGAACATTTATGGGGCACCTGTGTGGTTCAGTTAAGTGTCTGCCTTCGGGACTGAGCCCCTGGGATTGATCCCTGCCTTGGGCTCCTTGCTTAGTAGAGAGACTTCTCCTTCCTTCCTCTGCCTGCCGCTCTGCCTATTTGTGCTCTCCACCAAATAGAAAAAATCTTTAAAAAGATATATAGGGGACATTTGTATGACTTGAGTCTCTACTTTTTCTCTCTTCTTTTTTAAAAGATTTTATGTATTTATTTGACAGAGAGAGACAGCGAGAGAGGGAACACAAGCAGGAGGAGTGGGGGAGGGAGAAGCAGGCTTCCCGCCAGGCAGAGGGCCTGATGTGGGGCTGATCCCAGGATCCTGGGATCATGACCTGAGCCAAAGGCAGACATTTAACTGACTGAGCCACCCAGGTGCCCCCCAATTTTTTTTAAGTAACGTACTTTACTAATTCAATACTATTTTGCAAAATGATGGATCAAATAATTTGAGTGACAAAACTTAAATCTTTACTCATATAAAAATAATGAATTTTTCATGTAATTTGCATGTAATTTTCAAATAGCAGTTGGACTGTTTTGGACTGTTTGAATATTTCAAATAGCAACTGCTATTTGAAATATATACATTTTAAATGACTTAAATTTGTTAAATCATGTTTTCTCTATGAAATAAAATAAAACAATATAACATGATATTGTATAAATAAGCTATATTTGGTCATATAATTAAAGTCAACCTATGAATTACTCTAGAACCTTACAGAAATGATGAATGCAAATATTTTAATAAAGAAAAAAATAATAATTCTGCATGCCTATCTAGAAAGGAAGTTGGAAAACTGAGAGCTATATATATGTGCATTTTTTTAACAACCCCTTTTGTTTCTGGAATAGGCCTTGCATATTTCTTAGCTTTTAAGAAAGCTATAACCCACTGAAGAGTTAGAGAAACTATAAATGTGAGAAAATATGAGTTTATGCAAAATATTTATTGCTAATACTAGATTCTGCCTTATTCTCAAATATTAAAATATTTACACTCTTAAGAACACTGCAGGAAAAAATGTTTTTGTCATTCCGTGCAAAAACACCTCAAGCTAATAACAGGACCTTAGTTAATTCTAACAGCTCATATTTTAATAATTAATGTAAAAATTATACATTTTACATTGTATTGCTTGTGGGAATTAAGGTTGTTATTTACATTTATCATTTGGAAGTATTTTATAGAGGAATTTAAGTGAGATAAAGACGATCTTAAAAGACCTTTTTAGTGCCTCAAGAATTCTATGCACAATTTTATGGTACCTTAATTCACTGTGGAAGTGACCCAATTTAATATCGACATTCTTTTTTAAAAATAGAAGAAATCAAAAGTTATAAAATATATTTGGCATAATTCTACAATTACTCTGATGATTAAGATTGTTAACTTGATTGATCTGAGGAATGTCTGGATAGCTATAAAATAAAATTTCTATGTGTGTCTGTGAGTGTGTGTCAGGAAGAGATTAGCCATACATCAGTAGTCCAAGTAAAGGAAATCTGCCCTCACCAGTACGGGTGGGCATCAGCTATTAGTTTGAGGATCCAAATAAAACCAATGAAGTCAGAGGAAAGATGAATATTCTTCCTGAATTAGGATATCTATCTTCTCTTGCCCTCAGACGCTAGAGCTCCTGGTACTCACGTTTTTGAATTCTGACACTTACAGACACCAAAGTTGTGGAGCAAACATTTCCTAGTTGATTGTAAGAGGTAATAGTGAGATAAGACATTCCAGTTTCCATCCTTGATCCCAGGATCCATGAGTCCTGTCGATAGAAACATAGGCACAATATGCTGGTTATGGATATAGAGCATATATGTCATTCCAGAGAGACTTAATTTTGCCCCACAATGTGTTACTACCCATCTAGGGTCATAACTCAGTCTTCTGAAAGCCATACCACTGTTATAAAGGCAAACTATTACAAGAAGTGTGGAACAAACTAAGACTAGTATGGTAACCAGTTTTCGAGATGGCCCCCGATAAATGTGCCTCCTGGTATTATGCCATATAGAGTTCCCTCTCATGGGCCAGGCCAGAGTTATTCTGTATAAAAAACAGAGTATGCATGAGTGATAGCAAGTCATGTCCAAGATTAAGTTATGGCAGTCTAAGGCTTCTGCTGGCCTGTCACTTCATCCGGGAGAGCTCATATTATAAGCAGCTCATTGAAGAGCTCCAGATAGTAAAGAACTGAAGCCAGCAGCTCACAGTCCTGTGAGTGAGCATTTGGAGCAGATTTTCCAGAGTGATACTCATGAGAGATATCTATTAGAAATCCTCAGTCACAACCACCAACACTTCCTCGGTTTCTGACCTCCAGAAAATACGTAGGAAAATAAATGTTTGGCATTTTAAATTTCTAAGTAAATTTCATGATCATGGAATTATACTTCTTTTACTAAAAATGCATTCTTTGGTCAGAAGCAATACCCATGTAGAATTATAGTCCAGTGAATTATGCATTTTGAAGTCCACAGAAAGTGGTTTTGGCAGAAGCACTGAGGGCAGGGAAGGCAAATCCTTATTGAAGGTAAGTTTATTTCATTGAGAACAAAGTTCTGCCCTTCATGGTAGAAGTATTCCTATGCAACAACCTATCACCATGTGAGTAGCTGATTTTACCCCAGTATGTTCTCTGTCCCCCACTTCCGTCATAGAAATGTACCATTTCTTTAGCTCAGTGATGGTCAGTTCAAGTCTTTGACTGATTTATGAAATTATATCTCCAGTTATGTTTAAGTGTGTCTCCTAGCAACATGGGAGTGGAAATAAAAATGTTTTTCCTATCAAGTTATCTCTCCCACTTTGCAGTTGAGTTCAGTCCTATTTACATCAACAAATAGTTCTTCTGAAACACTGTGAACTGCATCAGTATAAACATCACAATATAGTACACAATATAAGGCAAGAATGGGACAAATTTGACAAAAATATTGAATAATCCATTACCATAATGGGAGATTTAAAAGTATCTTCCTCCAACACAATCTCTGTATCCAGCAGATAGAAAATTAGGAAGAATATGGAAGGCAAGAATGACATGCAACAAACTTTTTCTGACAGTTCAATTACTTCTAGGACGAGATAGAACTCTTGACAGTTTGAAAACCGAAAGATAAAAAAAGATTCTCAACAGGTTTTAATTTAGAAGTACACACACATATATATGTATGTGTGTGTGTGTACACACACACACACACACTCATATATATACATATGCACTGAGTTAGAATATTGTACTTTCCTACAGATATGTCTTTACTGGGCAAAAATCTTCTATTGTCAAGGGAAAGTAACACAAATCTTTGTCTGAACAAATCTGAGATGCAAGAAAGACTAGATATATTTTTAAAAATAATTATATACAAAATAATGCAAATATTATATAAATGTGATTTTGTACATTTTTGCTGCAGTTACATTCTTTAAGCTTTCATTGAGCTTTAAGACAATGATTAAGTTTATGCTTATGAAATCACTTATGCTTGTGACGATGGAAAACAGTCTGTGCAAAAAGCACTTGATATTAAATTAATCATTGAATTTTTGTAGTGGAATTATTTTGTATTACAGTTCTCCTCATTGTAAGGCTTATGTATCAGTAGAAATTATCTCAGTGAATACTCCTATGGTGGATGGTTTTCAATATGGAATATTGTTTTTAATTTTCCATCTATGGCAAAATCTCTGTTTCTTTATTATTATTATTTTTTAATATTTTACTTATTTGAAAGACAGAGATCACAAGTAAGCAGAGAGGCAGGCGGGGTGGGGAAGCAGGCTCGCTGCTGAGCAGAGAGCCCAATGTGGGGCTTGATCCCAGGACCCTGAGATCATGACCCGAGCCAAAGGCAGAGGCTTTAACCCACTGAGCCACCCAGGCTCCCCAAAAACCTCAGTTTCCTTACATAGTTTATGCAGGTGTGACAAATAAAAATGTCAAACTGGTATCGGAACTTTTCTTTTTACTTTTTAAATCATTAATTTCAGTTGCTAAATAATTCAATTTTTAAGTGAGGGCATAAAAGACAAATTTTTATTACTGCAGTTATAGTCTTTTCCATTTTTTGACATGATAAAATAGAAAGTAAAAATTTATTTTTCATAAATGTAAGTATATATTCACATATTTCTATTGTTATTTTTATCCAACATTGACAATATTTGGTATATTTGTTTCATATTAAACTAGTTTATAGAACATATATTGTACATGTTAATCATGGAGCCCAAATTATGTATCACTCTCATTAATATAAGTATTGATTATTAAAGTAATAAAAGTAGTACCTTTCAATATTTTTCTGGAATAATCCTGTGAATATACAGTTTTGGTGTTTTAAGTTTCTTCTTTATTTAGTACCTTAATCTCAAAATAGAGTATCTTTTCTCAAAAGTCTTTCTCCAATATTTATCAGGACTCATGTCCTTAAATGCAAATCCTTATAGACAAAGATGGAATGTAATGACTGCACTTGCTTGTTCTTAAAAACAAGTAAAAATATAGCCATATAGGAAAGAAATACAATTATTTTATTTGCAGAGCTAGAATTCAATAAAATTTTAATGTGCTAATTTCCCTCAAGGAATTAGATTTTGGAGTAAATATTACATACCCACTAGAAATAAAACCTCTTTCCCTGTTTTAAAATTGATTACAATACAATCTGATTTAATAGTAAGACATAGAGGGTTCACGAACAGGAACTTAAGAATTATGAGTCTAGACAATGGAGATATGTTGGGAGGAAATGACCATAGGGAAGATAAATAGAGCAGATGATCCCTGTTCAAAATGTGAACTCCATTGCAACAAAGCATTTTGTTTATTTTGGTGTTAAAAGAACAGTGCTTGACATTTAACTGAATTTCCAATAAATATTTGTTGAATAAATAAATTAATATTGGATGTAAGTTAGACTTTCCAGTTTGCAATCAAGCCAGCTCCAACTGGTTCTGGATCTCCTGGAAAGTCAAAGGTCGTAAAAAAGAATAAATAAAACTACTCTCCCCTAGTTTTCTTGATGAAATTAAGTTTTACAAAAGAATTGTTAGGCCCATCTATCATCTATGGCAAATACTGTATCCACATTATTTTTATGAAAAATTCCAAGTTTCTAAACAAAAGTATAATGCAATATTTTATTTTCAGTCAGATTCAACAAGTATCAATATTTTTCAATTTTAGGTTTAAATTTATCTTTTGAAAAGTGCTTTAAAGCAATGCCCAGTCATCAAATTGTGTCACCTCATATTTCAGTCTATTCTTTAAGGGAAATGTCAATGAGTTCTTTTATAACTGTTATGCCATTGTTACACCTAACAAAAATAACATCAATTCCTAGGCATCATCTCTTACCTGACCAATGTTCAAGTATTCTTAATTCCCCCTAAAGTATCTGCAGCTACAGTATTATATAGTTTGTTGTTTCAAATTTGGACCTAAATGGATACATTCAGAATGGTTGTTTCAAAGTCATTTACTCAAAGGTTTGAAGAAACAATATATAAATCCCATTAATACCATCTGTTCACAGTGGACAGAGTTGATAAATCTGTACTTTTGCTAATATATCACTTGTTCTGATCCAGAAAACTTTAGAAGTTGGAAGTTTCGAGGTAGTAAATGTAATTTAGTATATTTTTACACTGCATAGATTTTAGAAGAATAATGATGTGGAAATAAATAAATTTAGTTTTAGACTAGTTCTTTTGCTAAATCATTATGTTAATTCATTTGTTCACTGGATTTTCCTGCATCTTGTTTATTCCACATATAAGATATCACAAATTCTCCTTAAAAACAAAGACGGGGCTCTAATATAGACGTATGTAAGTATTTTTTAATATGTGAAATACATTACTCAAGTTAGAGTTCAAAATCAAATTTAAATTTTTTAATCCATTTATTAAATTGTTCCACAGTTATTAAGAACCTGCCACATTATAGGCTAGACCCTGGGGTAATATCCATAAACAATAAGTGCTTATCTTAGCATGTTAAACCTTAATGGTTGATGGTGTATGTGTGTGTAAAGGGGACTTGGGATGTGGGAAGTTGAGAGGCACAGCAGGAAACAAAATTAAAAGAGTGATTACAGGTACACTTATGCTTAAAATATAAAGGGATGCCTGGGTGGCTCAGATCCTTGGGTGTCTGCCTTCTGCTCAGATCATGATCTCCAGGTCCTGGAATCAAGCTCCACGTCAGGCTTCTGGCTCAGCTGGGAATCTACTTCCAAAATCTCTCCCTCTGTTTCTCCTGCTACTTGTGTTCTCTCTGTCCCTCAAATGAATAAATAAAATATTTAAAAAAAAATAAAATTTATTTGTTGCACTATGGGGACACAGAAAAGAACCATTTTAAGGAACTAATAGAAAATTAGCCCCATAACAAATATTAAATAACAAAGTTGCGTTAAACTGTTTGGTTTACACCTTTAAGTGTAAAAGTCAATTTAGTGTTTACAACCTTACCATTTGAATATCTTTTCTATTTGAAACATATAATACCATCCAGTTTTAACACTGTATTTTGCTGTGAAAGTGAAGACATGCCATTTAGCTGTATTGCTAAAATAAATAAGTTATTCTCTGGTCTTCAGATTTCTCACCTAGATGTTGAGTGAGTGTGTTGGGCTTTAGTTTTCCATAATTCCTTTCAGTTACATGTATCGATGATTCCTTTTTTAAAAATTTTACTTGAGAACGAACCTAATATTAGTTCATTTTTTTAAAGGTATTCTTTTTTTAAAATTTATTTATTTATTTAACAGAGAGAGAGAGAGAGAGAAAGAGAGATCACAAGTAGGCAGAGAAGCAGGCAGAGAGAGAGGGGAAAGCAGGCTCCCTACTGTGCAGAGAGCCAATGTGGGGCTCGATCCCAGGACCCCAAGATCATGACCTGAGCTGAAGGCAGAGGCTTAACCCACTGAGACACACAGGCACCCTAGTTCACTTTATTCTTGTTTTCATATAACAATTTTAAGGTTCCATGACTATATGCTTAATGCATGCCTCAATATTTCAAATATCACCATAATTATGTAGTGCAAAAAATATATAGTAGCAGTAATATAGCTTATGACCAAAATACATATGCTGCTACTTTTCCTTCAAATTTCTTAATGTTTACCACTGGCAAGTAGCAGAAGTATCAACAAGACAACATTTGTAAAAATGGTCATGATATCTAGAAATTCCTATTCCTAAATTTCTGTTCAGCTGCAGTAATCTGTAATTTTAAGAACATATCACTAGATTCTGGTAGTTAGTTAGGTTTAAGAATCTATAACATTGATCCAAGCATTCTTAAGCAAGGTGATCTTTAGCTTCCAGGTGTTTGAATTCCTTCCCAACTTTTTCTTGTGGTTGATCTCCAGTTTCAAAGCATTGTGATCTGAGAATATGAAGGGAATAATCTCAGTCTTTTGGTATCAGTTGAGCCCTGATTTGTGCCCAGTATGTGGTCTATTCTGGAGAAAGTTCCATGTGCACTCGAGAAGGAGTATTCTGTTGTTTTAGGGTGGAAAGTTCTGTATATATCTGTGAGGTCCACCTGGTTCAATGTGTCATTCAATGCTCTTGTTTCTTTATTGATTTTCTGCTTGGATTATCTGTCTGTTACTGAGAGGGACATGTTAAGATACCCCACTATTAATGTATTCATATCAATATGACTCTTTATCTTGATTAACAATTGTTTTATGTAATTGGCTGCTCCCATATTGGGGGCATAAATATTTACAATTGTTAGATCTTCTTGGTGGATAGACCCTTTAAGAATGACATAGTGTTCTTCTGTATCTCTGACTACAGTCTTTAGTTTAAAATCTAATTTATCTGCTATGAGAATCGCTACCCCAGTTTTCTTTTGAGGCCCATTGGCATGAAAGATGCTTCACCATCCCTTCACGTTCAGTCTGGATGTATCCTTAGATTCAAAATGGGTCTCTTTTAGAAAACATATGGATGGGTCCTGTCATTGTATTCAATCTGCAATCCTGTGCTGTTTTATGGGTGCATTTAGGCCATTCACGTTGAGAGTGATTATTGAGAGATATGTTTTTATTGACATCGTGTTACCTGTGAATTCTTTGTTTCTATGGATTATCTCCATAGAGTTCTGTTCAAGAATATTCTCGTTATTTTTTCCCCTCTTTTATAGGACCTCCCCTTAATATTTCTTGTAGTGCCAGCTTGGTGGTCACATACTCTTTTAAACCTTACCGGTCTTGGAAGCTCTTTATCTCTCCATTCATTTTGAATGTCAGTCTTGTTGGATAAAGTATTCTTGGTTGCATGTTCTTCTCATTTAGTGCCCTGTATATGTCTTGTCAGCCCTTTCTGGCTTGCCAGGTTTCTGTGGACAGGTCTGACATTATTCTGATGAGCCTTCCTCTGTACGTAAGGAATGTCTTCCCCCTAGCTGCTTTCAAGAGCTCCTGTCTAAAATTATGATTCATCATTTTCACAATCAGGTGTCTTGAGGTCTTTCTAGATTCTATGATCTTGGGGGGAAGCCCTTCTGCCTCTAGGACAAGAACACTGGTTCCATTCACCAGATTGTGAAAATTCTCATGGAGAATTTATTCAACAAATTCTCTTCTTTCTTTCTCCTCCCTTACTTTCTCCTTCTTTTTTTTTTTTTTTAAGATTTTATTTATTTATTTGACAGAGAGAGATCACAAGAAGGCAGAGAGGCAGGCAGAGAGAGAGAGAGAGGGAAGCAGGCTTCCCGCTGAGCAGAGAGCCCGATGCGGGACTCGATCCCAGGACCCTGAGATCATGACCTGAGCCGAAGGCAGCGGCTTAACCCACTGAGCCACCCAGGCGCCCTCTTTCTCCTTCTTTCTTTCTCCTCCCTCTCGGGGATTCCAATATTTCTGACATTGGAACATTTCATGGCATCATTTATTTCCCTAATTCTGTTTTCATGGCTTCTAAGCTGTTTGTTCCAGGCTTCCTTCTGATCCTTTTTATCTATCAGTTTGTCTTCTAGATCACTAATTCTATCTTCTGCCTCAGTTACCCTAGCTGTTAGAGAATTTAGATTAGATTGGCATTCATTGAGAGCATTGTTAATATTATCCCTGGTGGCTTTCACTTCTGCCCTAATCAATTCCATTTTGTCATTAAAGGCTTTCTGCAACATAGCCATCGCCTGGATAAATTGTTAGCCTGAATTCCCTTTCCAACGTACTATTTATGTCCATATCCAATAGCTCTGATGAAGAGGGCACAGTCTCTGAATTTTTCCTCTATTGGGCATTCTTCCCCTAGTCATTTTGGTGAGAGATGGCTGAAGGGATGTGTAGATGAATGTATGAACTATGGTGCAGGCAAGGTGCACTCTGGAATGCTTCTGAGCAATTGGGAGCCCCCACAAAAAAAAAAAAAAAAAAAAAAAAGAAAGAAAAAAGAAAAGAGAAGACCCAGCCTGAATGGACCCCAAAGGTAAGATTTATAAAGTATACAAACAAAAAGACCAACAAAAGTAAATGACAAGAAAAAGAAAAAAAAAAAAAAAAAAAGAACCCAGGCAAAATGAACACCAAGTATAAGACTTATATACTAACAGAGGAAAAACAAATACACAGAAACACTGACAGAAGAAAAAGATGGGCGGGTGGTTATAAATTCTCATTGTGGGTGAGGAAGCTTATTGTGATTCTCCCTGGATGTTTCTTGATATCTTTGTTAAAGGACTCAACTTTCCTGAGATAAAGGGGGATTAAAACCAGGAAATCAAATAACTAAGACAATTCATGGAAAACAATGAGAATGAAGACACTTCAGTACAAAACCTATGGGGTACAGCAAAGGTGGTCCTAAGGGGAAAATACATAGCCGTCCAAGCCTCCCTCAAAAAAGTGGAAAAATCCAGAATATACCAGCTGTCTGTACATCTTAAAGAACTGGAGAATCAACAGCAAATTAAGCCAACCCCCACACACAAAAAGGAAAATAATCAAGATTAGAGCAGAGATCAATGAGCTAGAAACTAGAGATACGGTAGAACATATCAATGAAACTGGAAGCTGCTTTTTTGAAAGAATCAATAAGATCGATAAACTATTGGTCAAACTAATCCAAAAGAAAAGAGAGAAGACCCAAATTAATTAAATTATGAATGAAAAGGGAGAGATCACAACTAACACCAACAAAATAGAAAAAGTCATCACAAATTATTATCAACAGTTATATGCCAGTAAGTTAAGCAACCTAGATGAAATGGATGCATTCCTAAAACCTATAAACTTCCAAAACTGAATCAGGAAGAAACTGACAACCTGAATAGACCAACATCTAGTAAGAAGATTGAAGCAGTGATCAAAAACCTCCCAAAAAACAAGAGCCCAGGACCTGGTGGATTCCCTAGGGAATTCTACCAAACTTTCAAAGAAGAAATAATACCTATTATCCTGAAGCTGTTTCAGAAAATTGAAGCCAGAAGGAAAACTTCCAGACTCTTTTTATGAAGCCAGCATTACCCTGATCCCCAAACCAGACAAAGACCCCACCAGAAAGAATTTCAGACCAATATCCCTGATGAATACAGATGCCAAGATTCTCGACGATATCCTAGCTAATAGGATCCAATAGTACATTAAAAAGATTATCCACTATGACCAGGGGGATTTATCCCTGGGATGCAAGGGTGGTTCATTCACAAATCAAACAATTCACAAATCGATCAATGTGATAGAACAAATCAGTAAGAGAAGAAAGAAGAACCACATGGTCCTCTCAATTGATGCAGAAAAAGCATTTGACAAGATACAGCAACAATTCCTGTTTAAAACGCTTCAAAATATAGGGATAGAGGGAACTTTCCTCAACTTCATAAAATCTATCTATGAAAAAAACACAGCGAATATCATCCTCAATAGGAAAAAGCTGACTACCTTCCCTTTGAAATCAGGAACATGACAAAGATGCCCACTCTCACCACTCTTGTTCAACATAGTTTTAGAAGTCCTAGCAACAGCAATCAGACAACAAAGAAAAATAAAAGGTATTCAAATTGGCAATCAAGCAGTCAAACTCTCTCTTCGTGGATGACATGATACTTTATATGGGAAACCCAAAAGACTCCACCCCCAAACTCCTAGAACTCATACAGCAATTCAATAATGTGGCAGGATGCAATATCAATGTACAGAAATCAGTTGCTTTCTTACACACTAACAATGAAAACATAGAAAGGGAAATTAGAGAATTGATCCACTTATTATAGCACCAAGAACCATAAGATACCTGGGAATAACTTAACCAAAGAGGTAAAGGATCTGTACTCGAAGAGCTACAGAATACTCATGAAATAAATTGAAGAAGACACAAAAAGATGGAAAAAGAAGACACAAAAAGATGTCAACACTGCATAGAGCCATCTATATTTTCAGTGCCATTCCAATCAAAATTCCACTGGCATTTCTCAAAGAGCTGGAGCAAACAATCCTAAAATCTGTATGGAATCAGAAGAGACCTGGAATTGCTAAGGAAATGTTGAAAAGGAAAAACAAAACTGGGGGCATCACGTTGCCCAACTTCAAGCTTTACTACAAAGCTGTGATCACCAAGACAGCATGGTACTGGCATAAAAACAGACACAAGGAACAGAGTAGAGAGCCCAGATATGGACCCTCAACTCTATGGTCAAATAATTTTACATAAAGCAGGAAAAAAATATACAGTGGAAAAAGATAGTCTCTTCAATAAATGGTGCTGGGAAAATTGGACAGCTATGTGTAGAAGAATGAAACTCGACCATTCTCTTGCACCATACACAAAGATAAACTCAAAATGGTAAAAGACCTCAACATAAGGCAAGAATCCATCAGAATCCTAGAGGAGAACATAGGCAGTAACCTCTTTGACATCTGCCACAGCAACTTCTTTCAAGATACATCTCCAAAGGCAAAAGAAACAAAAGCGAAAATGAATTTTTGGGACTTCATCAAGATCAAAATCTTCTGCATAGCAAAGGAAACAGTCAACAAAACAAAGAAGCAACCCACGAAATGGGAGAAGTTATTCGCAAATGACAATAGAGACAAAGAGCTGATATCCAGGATCTATAAAGAACTCCTCAAACAATACACATGAAACAGATAATCATGTCAAAAATGGGCAGAAATCAGGCTCTCTGCTCAGTGGCGAGCCTGCTCCTCCCTCTCTCTCTGTGCCTGCCTCTCTGCCTACTTGTGATCTCTGTCTGTCAAATTAAAAAAAAAAAAAAAGAAGAAGAAAATCTTAAAAAAAAAAATGGCAGAAGACATGAACAGACACTTCTCCAATGAAGACATACAAATGGCTAACAGTCACATGAAAAATGTTCCTCATCATTAGCCATCAGGGGGATTCAAATCAAGACCACATTGAGATACCACCTTACACCAGTTAGAATGGCCAAAATCAACAAGACAGTAAACAACATGTGTTGGAGAGGATGCGGAGAAAGGGGAACACTCTCACACTGTTGGTGGGAATGCAAGTTGGTGTAGCCACTTTGGGAAACAGTGTGGAGATTCCTTAAGAAATTTAAAATAGAACTTCCCTATGACCCTGCAATTACACTACTGGGTATTTACCCCAGAGATACAGATGTAGTGAGAAGAAGTGCCCCATGTACCCCAGTGTTCATAGCAACAATGACCACAGTTGCCAAACTATGGAAAGAACAAAGATGCCCTTCAACAGATGAATGGATAAGGAAGATGTGGTCCATATATACTATGGAATATTATGCCTACATCAGAAAGGATGAATACCCAACTTTTGTATCAACATGGAGGGTACTGGAAGAGATTATGCTGAGTGAAAGAAATCAAGCAGAGAGAGTCAATTATCATATGATTTCACTTATTTGTGGAGCATAAGAAATAATATGGAAGACATGGGGAGATGGAGAGGAGAAGGGAGTTGGGGGAAATTGGAGGGGGAGATGAACCATGAGAGATTGTGGACTCTGAAAAACAATCTGAGGGTTTTGGAGGGGCGGGGGTTGGGAGGTTGGGTGAGTCTGGTGGTGGGTATTATGGAGGGCACGTATTGCATGGAGCACTGGGTGTGGTGCATAAACAATGAATTCTGGAACACTGTAAAGAAATTTTAAAAATAAAAATTAAAAAAAAGAATCTATAACATTACTTTCGCTTATATATTATCTTCATATATCTTATTGAAACTAATGATAAATATGTGTCCAGAATTATTACATCTTCAGCAAAGTCACATGAACATTGAGGAAGAAATCATGGATGAAACATAAGAATTCCACTTATCTTAGAAATGAGGGAATTTACTTTAGTAGGATATCAATTTTTCATTGTATTTATATGCCATTATCTGAATTCAACACTTAAATGATGAACATATTAATATTAAACTATAATTGATAACATATTAATGCAGTTTATTATAAAAGCTGTATAATAATACAAAGTGAATGTAAAAGTTATAAAAGCTGATGTGTTTTAGTATTTAATCTGCTTTAACAAAAACTGCAAGTATTCTTTATTGGGTTAGGAATTATATATACTGTACCTTAAAGAAAATAATCATCCTAACTAGTCTCTGGTTTAACATATAAAAAGGAAGTACCTTAAATTCTTTAAGGAAGAAGATATGAAAATTATGTTCAAATTATCTCTGTTTTAACAGAGATACCACCACCACCACCACAACAACAAAACAATGAATTTCCTATGTTGAATTACTCTGTCTAGGCTGCATCCATAAACTAAATTATTGATGCCCTAAAATCACTTCTGTAAGGTTTCACCACCCTTGTGTTTTAGTCAAGCCTTTATTTATTTATTTTTAATTTTTTTAATCAAGCCTGTAATTCAATATGTAAGTGTTTAATAACCCATTGGGGGAAGGAAGAATTTTTCAGTCTATGTTACAAAAAAGGTCCAGAAATTTGCTTCCTTACTCTTTTAGCATCCTGTACCCCCTTCTCAGAGTGTTGAGTCTCCTATGTTAGTCCCTTTGATCACATTTCTTACTAAAAACATCAGGCTTACAGGATATCTGTCTCCTTTCTTTATTTTAACTCCTATAAAATTTGGTTAAACAATTTGTCCTTGACTTTTCTGTGAGCATTTTGTATACAATTTATTATCTTTTTATTGTCAATTTTTTTCCTGTCTAGGACTAAGGTTTCACTTTAACCTCAAGGTTAAGTGTTATTTAGAGTATTCTCTGAAGTACTGGATCAGCTGACCCATTCATATTTAAATTAAGTTCTTTGAACCCACACCCATCTTCCAACGTCTTTAAAGATTCCTGACAATCTATATATGTTCAAATCATGTCAGATTAGGAGTTCTTGATTCTATGGAATTTTTAATCTTGGCTTTTTTTTATTGTACCCCTTCTTCCTCCCTTTTAAATACCATTTCACAAGGTTGAACAACTCCTTCAGGAGTACACTGTATCCCAAAAATGTGTTAGTTATTTTGAGAGTACAGAGAGGTATTACAATGTTAAGAGAACATGACAAATAGTCTATGGCTGAATATTACACTTCATTGTGGTTCTAGCCTCTGATTATTCTTGCCATAGGAAAATTCTCACTCACTGTTTTCAATGATATGATCTATCTTATCAATCCTTTCCTACACCAACCTTATTGCATTTTTAGTCCAAATATGTCAGTCCAAAGTAGTCACTGAAGTATTTTCATCTAAATGAAATCCAAGTTCCATATTGAACAATTTATGTTGACAATTTCTAAACTAATTACTTCTTTCTGTCTATGACAGGTATAATGAATCTGCATTTTTCTTAACTACTTACTGTTATTCTCTTTATGAAATCACTTCTATTAAAGATGTCTCAATTCTCTCACTCCCAGAAAATCTTCCTCCTGTCCACATTATCTGTAATGATTCCTGTTGTTTTGCTCTTCAGTTCCTCACAATAGGACTGAGGCAATAGCTTTAAATTAATCTCTGCATTATCAATTTCTCCTTCTTCCAGTCCATGCAAATGTTGGCAGTAGAAATTGGAGAACAGTAATCTAAGTAGGAATAGTACCTAAGATGAGAGATGCAATTTTTTAAAAATTAGTTAAACCTTTCATTTCCCTAGCTCTATGTCCCAATTTTAAATAATTCCACAATGCTCATAGGATAAATAAAAAAGTTGTTTACCTAGCATGTCAAGTCACTCAATTCAATGTTACGTGCACCTTAACGCTGGTCTAGGCTGTTTGCTCACTGTTGTCTTGAGTGCCCCGAGGATCTTTCCTGGCCTTTGCCTTTCTTCTGCTTCTGTGCCTGCCTGTCTTATGTTTTCCTTTCCATTTTCACCTACATGCTATTCATTTTTAAAAGACTCAGTGTAATCTTGCCTCTATCATTATTTTTTCCTCAGGTATTGCTGGTGAATGTAAAGTCCATAAATCTTCCCTCGCTAAAAAGAGGAAAGTAGATTCAGGCGAGTTATTTATCAGTTGTAGATTTAGGCTTTAACAACTCAAGATGACTGGCCTAGCACCAAACACGGAGGAAATAACTCCACAACTGACCTTCACTATGTTTTAGGAATAACAAACAGAACAGTTATTCAATTTCTATTCTCAATGCCAAATAACTATTCTGAACAATGACATGCTAAAAATAATTAAATATTTGATTAGATATAGAAGTTACTTCAATTTTTAATTTTAGTGATCACAAGGTGTTTCCCAGATGTCTTCTCTTATTCATATTCATCAATAGTATTGGTTACTAACACACCATAATAATACTAAAATGTAGATTGATTGTTGTACCTTAAAATCAAATATTAAAGGTAGTTTTAAAGTAATTGAATTCAATGTGTATCAATAGTTGATATTTTAAATGATGAATAATTGAAAATATTTGGAATTTTTGCTTATATTTTTCTAAAATGAAATTTGATGCAATATTTAAAATAATCCAGAAAGGTGTTATTTGTCTCAGCTTTGCAATTAAACACCACAAAAACTATACTTCATATCTGACATTTGCTTCTAGGAGATATAATATACGGTGGTGTCTCCTGTTATATAATTTTAAGAGACAAGAAGCTGCAAATTCTAAAAATGAAATTCATATTCACATAGTAATGAAAGAAATAAATTCCAGAAGAGACATACATCTCTGCTATGGATTTGAAGTAACTTCTTATACTTGAATTCATCTTTTTATGGAATGAAATAAATCTAGTATAAAAATAAATTGTGGGTACACATGCAGTAATCTATTAATTATACTTCCAAACCTTTAAGTTTATAACTTATGGTGGACTTCATTCTGAGTCTTGATTATTTTTCTTTATACTTGCCTTCAAAAATTCCATATCTCAGGTATGGAATATGTATTTAACATCTTTTAGTGGATTTATTTCCTTTTTACGTAATTTTCATGGGCCCATTAATTCTGTTACTTCCATCTAGATTTTATTTTCTTTTGTCATAAAAATGAACATTGACTTAAGCAATATTCTATCTTTATTAATAGTGACAGCTACTGACTTTTGGCATATCACCCAAGTTAGAATTTTTTGAAATCTGAGTTAGGGGCACTTTGAAAATGTAAGTAAGGTAAGAAAAAGAGTTGTAATGAAAGACATTTGAAACTTAAATATTTTGACAACATATTATTTACTTTGGTATATAATTATACTGGCATAAAGTTATGTCTGTGTTTTTAAAAATAACAGTTTTTTTTTTAAATTTTTACAAAAAAAAATGCCCACTATAGATCTTCTTCACCTACCCTCCGCTCCACATCACTTTCCTATATTCTACTGTTATTTTTCCTTCCCTTTCCTATATTCTACTGTTAATGTTCAACAGGTAATTCTATCATTCATCATGAGTATTTCCATTATTTAAATTTTTTATAGTTATATCTGATTTGTTATGGACTTAGCCTAGAGTACTTTTTTGTTATTCAAAGTCCTTGTTTTTTATCTTTCTTGCTTATTATCTTCCGGTTATTTGTGTGATATTCTGTGAGAAAGAATTTTAGAAGCAGCAGGGCAAACCTTTAGAGATAACTGGTTAGTACCTTCATGCAGTCTGCTCCTTGGAGCCAGAGATAAGCCAGTACCAAAACAAATTGCAGCGGAGTCTATGGAATGTTAGTGCCAGCATGCTACTTGGGATTTAAATATTAAAAATGACATTTATCTTACCATAAAAGGAATAAAAGGGTACACAGTAATTTAGTGGAACTCAAAAATATGTGATGGTAAAATATTAAACTATCTTCCTTTATTGGGACATATTATTTAACCCTAAGTGACCATCTGTAATGAAGGAATGTCTTTATCTGTCTTCCATTATTTGTTTCTTGAGTTCATGCAGCTCTGATCAATCAGGAATTCTACACTTTTTTTCTTCAGAGTTTTTGACCTTACTCCCTGTCTTAGTCTACTTGGGTTGCCACAACAAAATGCCATACACTGGGTGGCTTTAAGGAATACATTTATTTTCTCATAGTCTGGATCTGGTTGTCTCAGATCAAGATGCCAGATTGGTTCAGTTCTAATGAGAGTTCTTTTCTTATCTTGAAGATGACTGCCTTTTGCTGTGTGTTTACATGGCTTTTTTTCTGGTGCCTATCCATGAAGAGAGGGGGAGATCTTTCTCCCTGTCTCTGTCTCTCTGTCTCTGTCTCTCTCAGTCTGACTTCTTCTTCCAAGGTCACCAATCCTATCAGATTAGGATCCTACCCATATGATTTCATTTAACCTTAATTCACTCTGAAATACTCTGTCTCCAAAAAGAATCACATTGGGGGTTAAGGTCTCAACATGTGAATTTGGAGATGGGGGGACACAGTTCACTGCATAGCACTTCAATTTAACTCCAAAATTTGATTAGCTCTTTAGCTTAACCCTCAGTGCTCATGATTTGAGATGATTTGCATATCCTTTCTGTTAAAAAGTTTCCCGTCTTGTAATTGAGGAAGAGGGACATTGACTATTGTTTGCATAAAACAAGCAGCTAATTCTAATACATTTGTTTCCTGAAGTTCTTGTTCTATTTTTATAATCCCGATGTTCTCCCCATCCTGAAACATCTAGCTGGACAGAGCAGTGGAAACCCGGCCAATACAACTGGTCTTAATTTATGAGTTGTTTAAATTTAAATAACAGAATCTTATTCTGGCTAGTTAAATTAATAAACAAATTATTGGGAGGCTTCTGAGGTAACCAGCATATTATAAGACAAAGCTGAATTATTATAGTTAAGAATGTGGTGAAACCGGCTCCCTCCAAGGGAATTCATCAATAGAAATTCACAGACCTTGTCTCTAGAATCTGCAGAAATGAAGTTCAGATCTAGTGACATTTCATTTCTGTGTTATCTAGTGACCAATATTAAAAATTTCTTAAGTTTGACAGAAATTTGTTTGGCTCACTTGGGTAAGATACCCACCTCTGAGTTCATTACCAATAGTCCAGCAGAATTACATAGTATAAGGTTCTGTATTGGGGGCTAATCTAAAAAAGGCAGCAACAGTTATGAACAACAGGAAAACCAGCCCAAAACTTATCTTATCCAAAGAATTAGCAAATGTAAACAAAATATGACAAATATGGAAAATAATAAAAAAAATAGGACATTTAGAGTTATGGAAGTTTTGAAGGAAAAGCTCAAAGTTAAAATTTTTAAAACACCGCATTCCTTTATATTTAACAGTTTAATATCACAGTCATTATTATCACAGAATATTATCACCATTAGACAAGGAATTATGTAACTAGGCACAATGTAAATTTCTTCCATGGCAAAAGAGATAGGATAAATATACTCAATGTATTCTCTCTTTGCCTAGTCTTCTCCTGACAAATCCCACTATGTTTTATACAAACTACCATAATTTCCTAATGCTTCACTCTGCCCAATACATTTTGAGTATGTTCAGCCTTTAGAGGCGTCCATATGACTGCAATTGGTCTAACTACAACACAATGCTCTCCCAAGGCTCAATTCCCTAAACCTGGTAAGTGAGGCTCTTGGATTACCTCACTTCTTACAATGGGAGTAACAGCACTTAATACAAATTTTAGGATCTGCTATTAGAGCCTGCTGGGTAGTCGCACAAAATAACATGACCATAGCATCCTAGGATGTTGTAGTGGTATTCTGAAACTCTATATTTTCTTCAGAAGTTGTGTTTTCCACATTTTTCCATATAAGTTCAATTTTGTGACTTTTATTATATGTCATTAAAATGGAGGAAAATACTGTATTTACCTTAATCATTAAATTTGCATATTCTCACTCTAGTCTGTAATCTATGTGAATGTATGTGTATATATATATATATATATATGTATATATATGTATTTTTTCCTTTAAGTGGAAAATATATAGAAGTATTATCTAATACAGTAGCCACTAGTCAAATGTGTCTGCTAAGTATTAGAAATGTGGGTTGCCTGACTGAAATGTGCTACAAATGTAAAATAGACACTATATTTTGTTTTTGTTTTGTTTTGTTTTGTTTTTGTTTTTTATTAACACATAATATATAAAATTTGTTTCAGGGGTACAAGTCTGTGAATCATCAGTCTTATACAATTCACAGCACTCACCATAGCACATACCCTCCAAATCCATCACCAAGCCACCCTTATCCCTCTCTCTCCAGCAGCCTCAATTTGTTTCTTGAGATTAAGAGTCTCTTATGGTTTGTCTCCCTCCCAACCCCATCTTGTTTTATTTTTCCCTCCCTTCTCCCCACAACCCCCATCCAGCCTCTAAAATTCCTCATAGCAGTGAGATCATATGATAATTGTCTTTGTCTGATTGACTTATTTCACTCAGCATAATACCCTCTAGTTCCATCCACATCATTGCAAATGGCAAGATTTCAGTTTTTTGATGGCTGCATAGTATTCCACCATATATATATACACACACATACATATACATATATATATTATATATATATATATATTATATATATATATATATATATATATATATATATTCTTTCTCCATTCATTTGTTGATGGACATCTTCCATAATATGGTGATTGTGGACATTGCTGCTATAAACATTTGGGTGCACGTGCTTCTTCAGATCACTACATTTTTATCTTTAGGGTAAATACACAGTAGTGCGGTTGCTGGGTCATAGGGTAGCTCTATTTTCAACTTCTTAAGGAACCTCCATACTGTTTTTCAGAGTGGCTTCATCAGCTTGCATTCCCACCAACAATATAGGAGGGTTCCCCTTTCTCTGAATCCTTGCCAACACCAGTCATTTCCTGACTAGTTAATTTTAGTCATTCTGACTGGTGTGAGGTGGTATCTCACTGTGGTTTTGATTTCTATTTCCCTGATGATGAGTGGTCTTGAGCACTTTTTCATGTGTCTGTTGGCCATCTGGATGTCTTCTTTGCAGAAAGATCTCTTCATGTCTTCTGCCCATTTCTTGATTGGATTAGTTGTTCTTTGGGTGTTGAGTTTGATAAGTTCTTTATAGATTTTGGATACTAGCCCTTTATCTGATATATCATTTGTAAATATCTTCTCCCATTCTCTCAGTTCTTTTGGTTTGTTGACGTTTTCCTTTGCTGTGCAAAAGTTTTTGATCTTGATGAAGTCCCAATAGTTCATTTTTGCCCTTGCTTTCCTTCCCATTGGCAATGTTTCTAGGAAGAAGTTGCTGCAGCTGAGGTTGAAGAGTTTGCTGCCTGTGTTCTCCTCATAGATTTTGATGGATTCCTGTCTCACATTGAGGGCTTTCATCCACTTAGAGTCTATTTTTGTGTGTGCTATAAGGAAATGGTCCAGTTTCATTCTTCTGCATGTGGCTATCCAATATTCCCAACACCATTTGCTGAAAAGACTGTCTGTTCCATTAGTCATTCTTTCCTGCTTTGTCAAAGATTAGTTGACCATAGAGTTGAGGGTCTATTTCTGGGCTCTCTATCCTGTTCCATTGATCTATGTGTCTGTTTTTGTGCCAATACCATACTGTTTTGATGATGACAGATTTGTAATAGAGCTTGAAATATGGAATTGTGATGCCATCAACTTTGGCTTTCTTTATCAATATTCTTCTGGCTATTTGGGGTCTTTTCTGGTTCCATATAAATTTTAGGATTATTTGTTCCATTTCTTTGAAAAAAAATGGTGATATTTTGATAGGGATTGCATTAAATATATAGATTGCTTTAGGTAGCATCAACATTTTCACAATATTTGTTCTTCCAATCCATTAGCATTGAACATTTTTCCATTTCTTTGTGTCTTCCTCAATTTCTTTCATGAGTATTCTACAGTTTTCTAAATACAGATTCTTTGCTTCTTTGGTTAGGCTTATTCCAAGGTGTCTTATGGTTTTGGGTGCCATTGTAAATGGGATTGACTCCTTAATTTCTCCTTCTTCTGTCTTGTTGATGGTGTATAGAAATGCAACAGATTTCTGTGCAAAGATTTTATATCCTGACATATTACTGAATTCCTGTATGAGTTCTAGCAGTTTTGGAGTGAAGTCTTTTGGGTTTTCTACCTAAAATATCATCTGCAAAAAGTGAGAGTTTGACTTCTTCTTTGCTGATTCGGATGCCTTTTATTTCTTTTTTTGTTGTCTGATTGCTGAGGCTAGGACTTCTAGTACTACGTTGAATAGCAGTGGTGATAGTGGACATCCCTGCCATGTTCCTGATCTTAGGGGAAAAGCTCTCAGTTTTTCCCCATTGAGAATTATTCTTGCTCTGGGTTTTTCACAGATGGCTTTGATGGTATTGAGGTTTGTACCCTCTACCCCTACGCTTTGAGGAGTTTTGATCAAGAAACGATGCTGTACTTTGTCAAATGCTTTTTCAGCATCTATTGAAAATATCATATAGTTCTTGTTCTTTCCTTTATTAATGTTTTGTATCGCATTGATTGATTTGTGGATGTTGAACCAACATTGCAGCCCAGGAATGAATCCCACTTGGTCGTGGTGAATAATCCTTTTAATGTACTGTTGGATCCTATTGGCTAGTATTTTGGTGAGAATTTTTGCATCTGTGTTCATCAGGGATATTGTTCTGTAAGACTCCTTTTTGGTGGGGTCTCTGTCTGGTTTTGGGATCAAGGTAATGCTGGCCTCATACAATGAGTTTTAATGTTTTCCTTCCATTTCTATTTTTTTGGAACAGTTTCAGGAGAATAGGTATTAATTCTTCTTTAAATGTTTGGTAGAATTCCTTTGGGAAGACTTCTGGCTCTGGGCCCTTCTTTGTTGGGAGATTTTTCAAGACTGCTTCAATCTCCTTACTGGTTATGGGTCTGTTTATGTTCTTTTATTTTTTCTGGTTCAGTTTTGGTAGTTTATATGTCTCTAGGAATGCATCCATTTCTTCCAGATTTCAAATTTGCTGGTATATAGTTGCTCATAATATGTTCTTATAATTGTATTTCTTTGGTGTTAGTTGTGATCTCTCCTCTTTCATTCATTATTTTATTAACTTGGGTCCTTTCTCTTTTCTTTTTGATAAGTCTGGTCAGGAGTTTATCAATCCTATTAATTCTTTCAAAGAACCATGTCGCGGCCGGCGCGACAAATCGACCAGGGTCGAGAGGGTAAGAGGATGGTGAAATGAAGACGAGACACAAAGAGATGGGGACAGGAGGGGCAAAGTGGATGATGTCCAAGCAACGCCAGTTTATTCAGAAGAGTGCTCTGGTATAAGTATCATACAGAGACAATCACAAAGAAGCAGTGATCCGTTGCATTCTTAGAATAGTTTCCACAGGTTCCCCTTAGAAGGTTTCTTAAGGCTCATGTGCAAACATCATGGTGCCAAGAGGGCTGCTTAAAGATGAGTTCCCTATAGATAAGTAGATGGAGAAGGGCCAAAAGGGCATCAGGTGCAGTTTATGGCCCCTGCAGGGACAGCAAGTCAAGTCACTGATTCACGGCTTTAGGCCTGCATGTCCTGTTCCAGATAAGCCCCAGAGGGTGGTCGCGCAGGAGAGCATGAGACCCATGGCACAGGCCCATTCTCAAGCACCTCGACTTATTAACCACAGGATTGCTTTAACCCTTAGGTTTCAAGGAGGTGTGAGTCAGGGGCTGGTTTGGTTCTCTCTCAAGCTACTGTGCGGCCTCCCACAGAATCAGCTCCTAGTTTTGTTGATCTGTTCTATTGTTCTTTTGGTTTCTATTTCATTGATTTCTGCTCTGATCTTTATTATTTCTCTTCTCTTGCTGGGTTTAGGCTTTCTTTGCTGTTCTTTCTCCAGCTCCTCTAGGTGTATGCTTAGGTTGTGTACTTGAGATCTTTCTTGTTCTTGAGAAAGGCTTGCATTGCTATATATTTTCCTCTCAGGACTGCCTTTACTGTGTCCCAAAGATTTTAAACAGTTGTGTTTTCATTTTCATTTATTTCCATGATTTTTAAAAAATTCTTCTTTAATTTTCTGGTTGACCCATTCATTCTTTAGTTGGATGCTCTTTAGCCTCCATGTATTTGAGTTCTTTCCAACTTTCCTCTTGTGATTGAATTCTAGCTTCAGAACATTGTGATCTGAAAATATTCAGGGAATGATTCCAAACTTTTGGTCCTTGTGAGACCTGATTTGTGAGCCAGGATGTGATCTATTCTGGAGAATGTTCCATGTGCACTAGAGAAGAATGTGTATTCTGTTACTTTGGGATAGAATATTCTGAATATATCTGCGATGTCTACCTGGTCCAGTGTGTCATTTAAAGCCTTTATCTCCTTATTGATCTTTTGCTTAGATGATCTGTCCATTTCAGTGAGGAGGTGTTAAAGACCCCTATTATTATTGTATTATTGTCAATGTGTTTCTTTGATTTTGTTATTAACTGGTTTATATAGTTGGCTGCTCCCATGTTAGGAGCATAGATATTTAAAACTGTTAGATCTTCTTCTTGGACAGACTCTTTAAGTATGATAGAATGTCCTTCCTCATCTCTTATTATAGTCTTTGGCTTAAAAGGTGATTTATCTGATATAAGGATAGCTACCCCAGTTTTCTTTTGATGTCCATTAGCACAGTTAATTGTTTTCCATCCCCTCACTTTAAATATGGAGGTGTCTTTTGGTCTAAAATGAGTTTCTTGTAGACCACATATTGATGGATCGTTTTTTTTTTTTTTTTCTTTTTCTGTTTTGTTTTGTTTTATTTTGTTTTGTTTTGTTTTATCCATTCTGATACCCTGCGTATTTTGATTGGGGCGTTTAGCCCATTTTCATTCAGGGTAACTATTGAAAGATATGAATTTAGTGCCATTATATTGCCTGTATGGTGACTGCTACTGTCTATTTTCTCTGATCCTTTCTATTAATTTTAGGCTCTCCCTTTGCTTGGAGGACCCCTTTCAATATTCCTGTAGGGCTGGTTTGGTGTTTGCAAATTCTTTTAATTTTTGTTTATCCTGGAAGCTTTTATCTCTCCTTTTGTTTTTAATGACACCCTAGCTGGATATAATATTCTTGGCTGCATATTTTTCTCATCTAGTGCTCTGAATATATTGTGCCAGTCCTTTCTGGCTTTCCAGGTCTCTGTGGATAAGTCTGTTGCCAATCTAATATTTCTACCATTGTATGTTACAGGCCTCTTGACTTGAGCTGCTTTCAGGATTTTCTCTTTGTCAATAAGACTTGTATGCCTTTATTAGATAAAACTATTAGATGATGGGATGTGATGTTATCTGTATTGATTTTGAGGGGGGGTTTCTCTGCCTCCTGGATTTTGATGCTTGTTCCCTTTGCCATATTAGTGAAATTCTCTATTATAATTTGCTCCAATATATCTTCTTTCCCTCTCTTTCTTTCTTCTTCTTCTGGGATCCCAATTATTCTAATATTGTTTCATCGTATGGTATCACTTATCTCTCAAATTTTTCCTTCATGGTCCAGTAGTTTGTCTCTCTTCTGCTTAGTTTTTTTTATTCTCCATCATTTGGTCTTCTCTATCACCAATTCTCTCTTCTGCTTCATTTATCCTAGCAGTAAGAGCCTCCATTTTTTATTGTTCTTCATTAATAGCTTTCTTTTATTCCAACTTGGTTAGATTTTTGTTCTTTTATTTCTCTAGAAAGGGATTTTATTTCTCCAAAAAGTGATTCTTTAATATCTTCCATGCCTTTTTTGAGCCCAGGTTGCTAGGCTTGATAATCATCATTCTGAACTCTAGTTCTGACATAGTACCAATATCTGTATTGATTATGTCCCTAGCAGTTGACACTGCCTCTTGTTCTTGTTTGTTTGTTTTTTTTGTGTGTGTGTGGTGAGTTTTTTCCACCTTGTCATTTTATCCAGATAAGAATATATGAATGAGGCCACCTGGGTGGCTCAGTGGGTTAAGCCACTGCCTTCGGCTCAGGTCATGATCCCGGGATCCTGGGATCCTGAGATCAAGCCCCGCATTGGGCTCTCTGCTCTGCAGGGAGCCTGCTTCCCCCTCTCTCTCTGCCTGCCTCTCTGCCTACTTGTGATCTCTGTCTGTCAAATAAATAAATAAAATCTTAAAAAAAAAAAAAAAGAATATATGAATGAGAGAGTAAACTACTAAAAGGATGGCAAAGACCCTAGAAAATTTACACTAACCAAATCAGAAGACACCCAAAACTGGGAGAATAGGAAAGGGGGAAAAATTAAAAAAAAATATATATATATATATACACCCACATAGATATTAGACTGATGAATAGAACAGAGCCACCCATTTGATTTTGGGGTATTCTGGTCTCTTAGAGGAAACTACCTCCCAAAATTTTAAAGAAAGCAAAACTTTTATATATATATATATCTATAGATATAGATATATATATATATATATACACACACACACACAATAATAAGAGTAAACACGATGAAGGGATAGAATATGACTGTAAAGATGAAAATTAATAAAGATTCCAAAAAAGGAGTTGATAAGATAAGTTGATTTGAAAAAAGAAAAAAAAAAAAAAAGAGGAGAGAATATGATCAGGCCAGGGATAGATTTAGGGTATATTTTGATGTATTAGAAGAAAATGTATCACAAAATTTTAAAGAAAATAAACTATATGTATACAAAATATACACTTAAATACAATGAAAGAATAAAATATGATTATGACAATAAAAATTTTAAAAGATTTTTAAAGGTATTGGTAAGATAAAATAGTTAAAAACCATTAAAAGAGGAAAATAGAAAAATTAAAAAAATGGAATAAGAAAAAAAGAAACTTAAAAATAAATTAACTTTGCAAGACTAAAGGATCATACGAAAAAAAACAATGAATTCTATGTGTTGCTTTTTCCTAGGCCTGGAGATCCACAGTTCTCGTTGATCCTCGTCTTGTAAAATCTGTTTTGGCTGGATATTGTTGCAGATCTTCTAGGAGAAGGGGCTGTTGCAGTGATTCTCAAATGTCTTTGCCGGGGGTGGAATGGCACCCCCCTGCCAGGGGCCAGACTAAGTAATCTGCCTGGGTTTGTTTTTGGTAGCTTTTGTTCCCCGAACACTTTCCATTGAGCTTTGGAGGGTAGGAATGAAGATGGTGGCCTCCCAATCTCTCTCCTGGAGGAACCGAGAACTCAGGGTCCCACTCCTCAGTGCACTCTCAGAGAAAAGCAGGAAATCCCATCTCCCTGGTCTCCAGCCACACTCTGTGCTCACCCAGCCTGTGACTGAGCATTTCTATCTCTGGCCCACAGCCCCATTTGGAGTCTCCAAACCCAGCAGATTCCTGCCGCATGCTGCCACGCTGCTCCTCCTAGAGGAGGAAGGAGGGGGTATCTCTGGATCTGCCGTTTGTGGGGTCTCTGCCTGAAGAGCAGTGGCCCAACTGTGCATTGGATCATGCTTTAAGGTAACCCCAAGCTGATAGCTCACTCCTTGGCTCCATCTCTGTAGCTGGCTTCCCCACTCTGATACCTGGCAGCTGTGCTGTACTCAGACACCCCCAGTGTTTCTGTGACCCTGCAGGTCCTGAGACCACACTGTCCCCATGAGAGCTCCACCCCCTCTTAGCCTCTGGAGCAAAGTCCTTCAGTGGATCAGACTTCTAAAAGTTCTGATTTGTGCTCTGCTGCTCCACCGCTTGCCAGGAGCTGGCCCCACCCCCACCATCTCTCTTCCTATTGCTTTGAATTCACTTCTCCACGTGTCCTGCCTTCCTGAAAGTGGTCAGTTTTCTGTTCCTAGAATTTCTACTCTTCTTCTATTCTATTTCCTTTTATGTTGTAGGTGTTTGGGATGGTTTGATAACTATCTAGCTGAACTCCTGGGACTTAATGTTATTTCAGTCTCTTACTACTCTGCCATCTTGCTTCTTCATCCTCCTGAAATATATATATATATTTTTTTTAAAGATTTTATTTATTTATTTGACAGACAGATCACAAGTAGGCAGAGAGGAAGGCAGAGAGAGAAGGGAGGAAGCAGGCTCCCCGCTGAGCAGAGAACCCGATGTGGGGCTCGATCCCAGGACGCCGGGATCATGACCTGAGCCGAAGGCAGCGGCTCTAACCCACTGAGCCACCCAGGCGCCCCAATTCTCCTGAAATATATTTTTGATCACAATCATGCCCCTAGCTGATTGACTAGATTTATCCTTAAAAAAATAATAATAATAATAAATAAATAAATAGCCAAACTGTTTGACACGGGAATAGTATAAACTCCGTAATCTAGTAGTTAGATGAAAGTACTTAATTTTTGACCAAAATACAGATTTAATTTATCTGCATTCACCCCCCAAACACACTGTTTTGCTCTCTATGGGTAGACACAGACTTGTGTTTCATTAATTAGCTAATTAATTTACAACAGATTGAATTTTGAAATATTTTCAATACACTGTTGAATAAATGGCCTACATCTTTAATGAAAAGACTGCTACTTATTTTTTTAGGAAAAAAAAATAATTTTTTTTTCATAGTCACTCTGGCAGGCTTGTCCTAATGAAAAAATAATCAATTTGAACATAATTTGGAATTTTAAAAATCATCATGCCATCAAAGGTTAAATTTTGTCAGATTCCTTAATCTTAATATTTACTTACTCTTGGTGACAGTGCCCAACAGAAGCTTTTTTTTTTAATGAGAAAAAAAAAAAATTCTCAACAGTACTTTACAAATGGATTCTGTAAAGTCTGCATCATAAGAGATGCCATCTCTTGTCATTGCATCTGAGTATTCTCTTTTGTGTGTTCAGACAGGAATATATTAAATCACACTTGCTGCCCCTAGCTAAACTTTAGTGGTTTTTTTTATTGTTGTTGTTGTTGTTTCTGGCTCAGATCCCAACCTAGAAAACTAATAAATTCTTCTTTACACATGGAACTGTCTTTATTTTCTTTTCTGTTGTTGTGTTCATTGGCCTCCTAATGGCTGAGTGGATCCCCTTGGTGTCAGTGTTATTCTGACATCACTCAAACAGGTATAAAGCAAGATTAAATAGTCTTTCATGGTCTGAGGTCAAAGATATGATTTCTTCCCTCTAAACAGAAAAATTACCTAGCATATCAATTCTACTTTTTTTTTTTTTTTTTTTTTTTTTTTTGAGGAGGGCACAAGAATCTTTGGTCTCCAAATTCTTACTGGAGTCAGTTGTGCAAAAAGACAACTTGTCAGTGGATTAAAAAAAAAAAAATCCAGGTTCCTTATGAAATAGCAAGTTAAAACAGATTTTCTTTTCTTTTATACTAGTGAAATTTTAGTATTCCTTTCAATGCAGGAGCCATGTTCTTAGATGTCAAAATTTATCCTAAAGTAATTCATTTTTCAATTTGTCCTAGAAAGTTTGCAAAGTAAACACACTTAAAAGGACATAATGTTAGTGGCTTCCAGATCTTAAAGTTCTGTTGACTATTCTAAATGTGCCTTTTATATATTCACTAATTAAACTTATATCCCTGTAAATAAACTTCACATAGGGCAAATTAAGTTCATTTGTACTGAATAGTTCACATAGTTATTTATTAGTCTCCTAGTTATTTGCATGAAATTAGAATTTAAGAGTGATTTCAAAAAGCATGGATTATATTCTCTTACTGCTTGAAATAATGATCAGTTGCAAAGATTATCTTTTCTTCAACATTGAGTAATAATATTTTGTCTGTAATCCTATAATTTTTCTTTCCCTATGATAAAAGTCATTTTGCTTGGAGAAACTGTTACCTTTTCTCAGTTGTTTACATACAAGAAGTTGCATACCTGGCAGCCTCCAGTTAGTCAAAACTTCAGTAAGTTATAAGAAAATATTTTATTATATAGTCCTAAAATTCACATTTAAAAATAGAAAAAAAATAATAAAATAGAATCCAATCTGAATTTCAAGTTTTTCTTATTTCTGTTTTGAGTGTATATATTAAGTCCATGATGATGTCTTCAAGGATTGTAAATCTTCTTGTTCATGGGGCCTTTATGGCATGAAGATACATGCAGTCATTTTTGTTGGTTATGAAATAAAATATGATAGACAACTATCATTAATTAATGCATCAATCTGAATATGATTACCTTTTATATCATAACTATTTCAAAATTAAGATGTGTATGTTCTATTATTTCTAGTTTTAATTATTTTCCAAAAATGTCTGAAAAATAAATTGTGATTTAGTGTGATACGAATATAGTATACAAATGACCTAAATGTAAGAGTTGAAAATAAGATCAATAGACTTAGAAATAAACTATTTTATAGTTTTATAGTATAAAAATATACTATTATATCACATCCATGTTGAGTATATACATATACATGTACATATACATATACACAATCTTGCACAAAAACTTATGATATCTCAAAGGAAATATTTAATATTTCCCATAAGATGAAAAAAAAATATCAAGCCAATGCTAATGGTAAATGCTTTCAAGGTTTCTCAGTCCATTTTCTTATTTTATTTTATTATTTTTTTTCATTTTCTTATTTTAATGCTATGTCTTCCTCCAATTTTCTCTTCTAGTTAACCTGCAAGTTAAGTAGCAAGTCAAAAGAAATAAGGAAACAAGTAATAAGCAGCCCTTTGAGAAAATGGGACTGGTGATAATTCTTGAAGAAAAATATCATTTTTATTTCATTGCTTCATTTAAAAGCAAAGATAGGCAAACATGTGTTTATAAACAAAATAGTTAAAAAAATTAAATTACCAAACAATAGTTGGTACTAGTAATAATTTCTTATCATATAATAGCAAAATAATGACTTTATTTACTAATAGATATATGTCAGGAACATGTTTTGTGATCTATACAGTATTTCATTAATCCACACAAAATCTATATCATGAATTTACTAGTTTTGTTATGTTTCCAGACAAGAAAAAAATCTGAAGTCCAAGATATAACTTTAAAGCTTAAGGTTTTAACTTTTAATTTGTTCACATATTCATTGAGTCTAAACAACCATAGAGAGACAAAAATAACAACAAAGAAACTTCCTGGAAACACTGTCTTTTCTTCAATGCTTCACCAACTGGGTCGGGTCTATATAATTGTAACTTCAGGTTATTAAATACAGTGCTCAGACTTTTCTGGTCTGTAATGCAGCAGAATTGCTTGGCATTTCTGAGACTATCAATTCTGAACAGAACTAAGCCATTTTATGTTACACTTGAGCAGTGTGAGTATGTGTGTGTGTATATGTGTGTGCATGGATCCATGTCAATTTATTTTTTGGCCTTTTTTAAAAGTGTTTTTCTAATTGCAATTCTCTCTGAATCCTCAGTAGTAAACTCTGATTATGTTTTATTCTGGCTCCCCATTAAAGTTTTATGCTTCAACTCTGAGATTACTTGACCAATCACAAAAATTCACAATTATTTAAAACTGAGTAAATTCATTATGTTTAGAAATATCCTAAAATAGTTTAGAATGAAATATTCAATGCCAAATCCATTTCATCATCAGTTAATAGTTTTAAAGTATATTTTAATGGTTTTAGGAAATATACCCATTAAAAAAAAAAAAAACTATACCTTTCCCACTTATTCAGCATCCCATAGTTTTCCCATGATAACATCAACAAACAAATCTGAATCTAAATTAATATTTTGATGACCAAATACTTGCTACTTGTTGTGCTAGGTACTGAAAAGAAAAAGACTAATAAGATTAAAAAAAATTTATACTCAAAGATCTTTCAGTCTGCTACATAAAATGGGAAGGAGAGGTATCGAGAGCCTGCCATGAGCCCGGAAGTAGAAGTCTTTTAACATGTGTTACCTTGATTGGCAGTGTAATTTGGTAGTTAAGCATGATAACTGAAGCTAAACTGCTTGGGTTCCAACTTACTAGTGAGTGGTCAAAGACAATCCATGAAAATTTCTCAGACTTTTTCCATGTATAAAATTAGATAATAATCTTGTAACTAAGACCAGGGAAGTCAAATATTGTGTTGACAGAATCAGAATGGAGGAAGCCTAGACTCTGAATCACACAGAGAAGAATGCTAGTGGATCCACAACTCACTTTGAGCAAGAAATTGTCTGTTGTGGCGCTAAATCACTGAAATTTGGGTGTTTATATGGTATGTCTATAATAGCACTGTGGCACGCTGAGACTGATGTTGGAAGTTGGTCTGTTGAAGTATTGTGCTGCCATAATACAATTTTAAACTATGTGAAATAGGCTTAGTAATTGTACAGAGCTTATAACAAACTGATTGAACTATCGTATTCAATATGTCCATTTCTACCCCAAAATATTCGATTAAATATTCAATTAAGACCCAAGGAATAGAGTATCTTAAAAGTAAACAAGGCATTTAACCTGCTTCAAGGAACACACAAGATAATAAAGAAGATAATATGCAGGAAAATAATTGGTATTTAGAATAATGTATCCATATTAAATAATATAAGAGCTCAGAGAGCATAGAGAATGTGTAATAAACTAAGCTTGGAGAGATCAAGGAGGATTTTACAGAAAAGGAAATAATGAAATAATATTTTAAAGGAAAGAGAGTTTGGCAGAAGGAAATAACAGTATGCTTGTCCAAAGAGAATGAACTGTAATGTGCAAAGGTAAAAAAAAAAAGGCGAATTGTGGAATCACAAGAAAATGATAGTGCAGGAATGAGAAATGTCACAGTGGTGAGACTGGATTAGTTTGCAAGAGTGAAATAATGAAGATTTTTGTAAGAAGACAAAGATAATTTATTTCTTGTAAATAACAGAGGTATTGAAGTTACATTCGGGGATCAGTTGGATGAGAGCAAAGGAAAGGAAAGACAAAGAAAATATTAAAAAAAAGACAAAAGAAAATTATTTTCTGAATTGGAATATTGGAATATTGGATAATGTGTATATTGGATTAATGCATATATTGGAAGAGAAAATTTGGGGAATATGCTAATGTGTGGCTTTTGATAGCTGTTTTAAGGACATATAAGGAATTATCGCCATTATGTAGGAAAATTGGATAATTTCATTACATTACAGGCATGAGATTCATCATTTTGTCAAATAAACATGAAATCAGGAAGAAAAAATTATCTCCGGAGACCAGAAGGTGCTGTTATACAGCTCTCACAACTCCTTAATATCCCTACCTTATAATGAACAATATAATATTTTCTTTAAAAAAGTAGAAAATACTTTATTTATAATAAAGTATGTTCAGATGAGTGTGTGTGTAAACAAAAATGGTAGTATAAAAATGTGATTGCTCTTCTATGGTATCTTTATTTCCTAATTTGAAATTGCCAGATTTTCTAATTTATTTATGCTTCATTATAACAGATTATGTCAATCAGTGTGTTTGTCTTCAGTTTTGCAAACTGTTATAGAGCAGGTGTCATCTCTTTAAAAGTGTTTCTGAGTAATACTGAGCATCAAACCATCCATCTGAGGGAGCTTAATATGTACCCATCCAGATGCTCACTATTTGTGAACTGCTCCCTAGGTATAAGTTAGGCACTTTGGAAATGTGTCAATATGTTAAGAAGTATTACTCTGATTCTTATTCTTTCATGTAACTAAGGTATTATAAAGTAACAACTTTAGTAAGCTTGATCATGATCACAATTATGACCCAATAATGACTATACAAGTTCTTTGAGGTATGTACTAGGTACCATAAGAAATTCATTAACACCTTTGGAGATTGAGAATTAACTAGTGATGATAAAGACTCAATGTTACATGCAAGTAGCATATATACTTTTATTCTTTGGCTAACTGTTAATATATTATTTAAATTCTACATTATTTTGGTTAGGAAAATTTAAGGGATATGCATTCTAAGGTGTTTTTTATTTTTGGTAGATCTCCATCATATCCAATTTAAAAAACTGAATATATAATTTTATTTTTCAGAAACTGTATGGGTATTCTATAGAATATTTTTTCCCTAATCTAATTTTTCATATTTTTGGCATAAATAAATGTAGGCATTAGTATACATGTTCATGCAAAAATGTGACTTTCCCCCAATAAAAATGGATTTTCACAAGGGATTATGGCTTTATTTCTTTCATATTCTCCACAGTTGACAGCATATTATTTATTAAACAGTTATAGGTTGAATAATCAGACATCAGAATTAGTAACATTGAATATGCAAATGTTTATAAAAATGTGTAATCATACACAATAGGCACATATAATCAGGAAAATAGATAAAATGATATTAATTTTATAATAAAACAATTAAAGGTTGAAAAATAATTAACCCTGACTTCATATTTTGAGAGCATCCCACCATTTAGCACTCCCACCAAATTTAAATAAGATGAGCAATCTCCACAGTTCATTTTTTAAATTTATTTTATTTTTTTTTAAAGATTTTATTTATTTATGACAGAGAGAGAGATCACAAGTTGGCAAAGAGGCAGGTGGAGGGTGGTGGGAAGCAGCCTCCCTGCTGATCAGAGAGCCTGATGTGGGGCTCGATCCCAGGACCCTGAGATCATGACCTGAGCTGAAGGCAGAGGCTTAACGCACTGAGCCACCCAGACACCCCTTAAAGATTTTATTTATTTATTTGACACAGAGAGAGAGACAGTGAGAGAACACAAGCAAGGGGAGTGGAAGAGGGAGAAGCAGGCCTCCTGCTGAGCAGGGAGCCTGACACAGGGCTCCATCCCAGGACCCTGGTATCATGACCTGACCCAAAGGCAGACACTTAATGACTGAGCCACCCAGGCACCCCATCACAGTTCATTTTAAATCTTAGTTTATGTAGGTTATCGTTTTTATACATATGAGATCCATCACAATTGAATGAGTTAAAATTTTGTCATCATGTAAAGCCAAATGTATTTAAGAATCCTGGAATGTCATATTTTCAGGAGCCGTATGACATCATGCTGCAGTGCAGTAGAAGAGCAGTAATTATAGCTAGACTTCATTTCATTCTTATGCTCAGAATTATAGGAATTGGCAGGAATTTTACAGGTACAACACTTACATTAGCTGATGTCCCTTAAAGATCATACTAAGAGATTATATTGTACTTCCTTGTTCACTCTGATTTCCTTCCTACAGGCTTTTAGCAATCAGACAGCTATATTGTTTTGTTTTAAGCAAACCGGTAATTAATCTTGAAATCCAAGGAAGAAACAATCATTGACACTTTTCAAAGTGTAGAAAGCTCAGTATCAGTAAGTACATCATTTACAAAAGAAAAGCCATGGTTTGAGGCATTCTCAAATGCTAACTTGAAAATAGAGATAGGAACATATTAATGGTTTGTGATTATTGACATGTATCATTGACGGTCTTAAATGATTTCTATTAAGACCCACAGTAACTTGAATACAGATACACTTACATGAAGTTTAGGGGTAGCAGATTAATATTTCTGTTATAAATTAATTTTTGTTGATTAAAATAAAAATTTTGTTGATTATAATAAAAAATGAGCCAAAAATATCTAACTTTTGTTAGATTAATTTTGTTGATTATAATAAAAAATGAGCCAAAAATATCTTTTATTTTTATGACTGCCTTTACAAGAATGTTGTAAAAACAACAAGCTATGATTTTTGCTTTTTTAAGTTTATTTCCAAATTTTGTAGAAAGAGTAGTATTTCCTGAGTTACAAAAACATTATTTATAACCTATGTCTTAAATTAAAAACTGCCATGATCAGAAAGGATAGGTGGGGAATGGGCAGGTATGTCTTGTGTTTATGAAAACTGAAGGTATGAACTGTAATTATATCCACAAGCTCTGTATGAGAATGAGAGACTAAATCCTAAGCTGGAAGCTTGAGAACAACAGAATACCCACGAAATGTTATCTAAGTGCCAGAAACATCTAATTTACATGTAGCATGTATAGATCAACCTTGATGAAGGACAGATGAATGGGGTGTAAGTACCGTCTGTTCAAACACATCTCACAGGCTCCTTTATTGAAGGATTTCTTAAAGAAGCCAAAGTAAGGGGCGCCTGGGTGGCTCAGTGGGTTAAAGCCTCTGCCTTCGGCTCAGGTCATGATCCCAGAGTCCTGGGATCAAGCCCCACATCGGGATCTCTGCTCAGTGGGGAGCCTGCTTCCTCCAGTCTCTCTCTCTGCCTGCCTTTCTGCCTACTTGGGATCTCTGTCAAATAAATAAAATCTTTAAAAAAAAAAAAAAGAAGAAGAAGAAGAAGAAGCCAAAATAAAAGTAAGAACCAGCTCGAGAGCAGAATATATCCATAATACAAATTTGACCCGAAGTATATAAATGCTTTAGTTGGGATTGTGTGTGTGTGTGTGTGTCCCCAAGGAAAACAACTCCAGAAATACAGATATTTCCCACTTTAGTAAAATTTGCCTTACGCCACTTTGTTTTACAAAACAGCGGCCTGAGAACAGTAGTCCCCCTAATCTGTGTTTTCTCTTTCTGTAGGTTCAGTTAAAGGCTGTCTGCCACCGTTGGGAAGTAGATGAACCTCATTCTGACTCTACATTAACTTTGCTTCATCTCATCATGTAGGCATTTTATCATCTTACAACCTCACAGGAAGGGTGGGTACAGTACAATAAGATGTTTTGAGAGAGACTATATGTGTATAATTTTTATTACAGTATAGTGTTATAATTGTTCTTTTTAAAAATTTTATTATATTTGCATTCAATTAATTAACATGTAGTATATAGTTTCGGAGGTAGAATTTAGTCATTCATCAGTTCCATATAATACCCAGTGCTCATTACATCATGTGTACTCCTTAATGCCCATCATGCAGTTACCCCTTTCTTCCAGCCACATCCCCTCCAGCAACCCTCAGGTTTTTTTTCCTGTAGTAAAGAGTCTCTTATGGTATGTCTCCCTGTCTGATTTGGGCTTAATTTTTCCTTCCCTTCCCCAATGATCTTCTGTTTTGTTTCTTAATTTGCACATATGAATGAAATCATACGGTAATTTTCTGTCTCTGATTGACTTATCTTGCTTAGCATAATAACCTTTAGTTTAATCCGCATTGTTGCAAATGGCAAGATTTCATTTTTTGTTGGCTGAGTAATATTCCATGTGTATATATATACCATATCTTCTTTATCCATTCATCTGTTGAGGGACTGCTGGGCTCTTTCTAGTTTGGCTACTGTGGACATTGCTGCTATAAACATTGGTGTGCAGTTGGTGGGAATGCAAGCTAGTATACCTACTATGGAAAACAGTATAAAGCTTCCTCAAAAAGTTAAAAATAGAGATGCCCTATGACCAAGCAATTGCACTACTAGGTATTTACCCAAAGGATACAAACATAGTGTCCAAAGGGATACTTGCACCTATTATAATTATTCTATTTTATTATTACTTGTCATTGCTAATTTCTTACGGTGCCTAATTTGTAATTTAAACTTCAATGTAGGTATGTTTATAGAGGAAGAAACATAATATATATGAATTTTGGTACTGTCCTTAGTTTTAGACACCCACTGTTGTTCTTGGAATGTATCCACCACAGATAAGGGGAAAGGAACACTGTATCTGTTTCACTAACCAAAATAAATCTGAAGAACAACTTTGCTTTTACAAAAAAAAAAAAAAAAAAAGAGGCGATAATAGTGTTCAGCCTTTGTTTTGCAAGCACACTATTATAGAGGCAGTATGTCTCTCCAGCAGCACAAGTGATGCCTCCAAGCTCCTCTCCTGGGAACTACCCCCAGCATCTTGGCATGAGGCTATCATACCTAGCTTTGAACTATGTCTGTGAGCATCTGTGCTTTTCTTGATTTATTTTGTGTAATCTGTTAATGAGATATGTCTTAAGGTATCAGAAATGCCTAAGAGAGGTTATTTTTGGGATCTGAGAATGCTAAGAAAATTTTCAGTATAAACTAATGATAATTGTTTCTTTGCTTATGCCATTTTATTTTTTATTTTGTGTATGTGCGTGTGCCAAATTGTTAACAATATTTATCTCTGCATAGTGGAATTAATAGTGATTTTTTCATATTGTTTTCCAGCTTTATTTCATATAACAGTGAAATTTTCTTTTTTTTTTACTAATTTATTTTTTCTTATTTTTTTATTGTTATGTTAGTCACCATGCAGTACATCGTTAGTTTTTGATGCAGTGTTCCATGATTCATTGTTTGCATATAGCACCCAGTGCTCCATGCAATATGTGCCCTCCTTAATACCCATCACCAGGCTCACCCACCCTTCACCCCTCCCTTCTAAACCCTCAGTTTGTTTTCCAGAGTCCGTAGTCTCTCATGGTTAGTCTCCGGCTCCAATTTCCCTTATGCCATTTTAGCTTACAAAAGTTTTTACAGCAACAATCTACTTTTGAATATTCAGGGAAACATATTCTTCAAATAGATGCTTCCTTAAACTCTGTAAGACTTAAACCTGATCCGTATGTGTTTATGTTTATGTTTATGTTTACCATATGTTTATGTTTACTGTATGTGTGTATATGACAAGGTGTAGAAAATTTTCATAAAATAGAGTGAATTTCTTTTTTCATTAAAATAACCAGAAAATATATGTTTCTGGATTCAGAAGAACACAAATTGTTATTTTATTTGCTTTGAATTGATTTCAGGATGATTTTAGGATCAACTTTTGCTGGTTTGGGTTGGAAAAAAGAAACTGATAGAGCTAGTTAGGAACTAAGTCAAGAGATTAAAAGACTTAAACATTCTTTGCGATATTTATGGATTTCTTTAATGTGATATGGATATAGGATGAATGATCATTTTTTTTTTGCTTATAATCATTTCTTTTAATTCTTGGTAATATACCAATCATGCACTTCAGAGTTAGAATTTTCCGCTTTATTGTGGCATCTATCTTCCTTTGTCATCTAGTCCATAATGTTACTGATTTAATGTATTTTCAGAAAATGTACAACTATATTTCAAACATTGTGTTTATAATTATACTGTAAAAAATTTTTGGATTTATGGTAATATTAGGCCTAAAACAAAAGGAGAAAATAGTATAAGTTGAAGGTAAATTTTATAAACTGAAGAGGTAGTAGAGAATAGATAATAGATACATAGATAGATAATGATTTTGTGATTTGGGAAATACTGTATATTTTTCTACATAGGGACATATATGAATATCAATTCTGACACGTATCTTTAAAATACTACCATGGAAGTCAACCAATCTACTTCCCAAAATGGAACAGTAAGTGGATATTTAACATAAAACATATTTTTTAAAAGTGGTGGAAACATTTCAACACTCATTTTGAAATTTAAAATAAGTTTGCATGTGTATCAATCTCTTTGAAAATCAATACAAAGATTATTGATCTAAAATGATTGTATATCTTATGTGTTAAAACACCAGACCATCTATTTTTAAGAAGCATATTTTGTTAAATATTTAAGGTTAGATTATCCAGTGTAGATGTACCAATTGAAATTGCATTCTAATTTAACTGACATCATTTGCCATAACCATCTATTTAAACAAGATAACTACAAAGTGGTACATAGGAATAAATCCCATAGGATTCCAAATTATCCATAAATAATGTAAATTGATTATAAATATAAGGTGAGTGTGGTATCAATCCAACTTGTCTTATAAAAATTATTTTAAATTAATGGAATAGTTTAAATATCATAAGAATCCAGGAATTCACCTTTTCCTTTTCTTTTCTTTCTTTCTTTTTTTTTTTTTAACCGAGCAATTTTGCAATTCCTTTTAATAAATAAAATGATGACATTTGGTATAATTAAGTTCAAAACCTCTCATGAAATACCATCCATTTAAACAGTTTGTATTTAACAGACTACCACAGCTTTAGAAAAAAATTCCATAATGAACAGTTAAAGCAAATGTCATCTCTTACTCAACCGCTTTTATTTATTTAGCGGAGAAAACATGAATAGAAATTCAGATACATTAGGACAGTATAATAATCCCATCACATTAATAATGCAGATGGCACAAGGAGGTTAATTACATCTAAAGTGAACAGATTTTGTTCATAATGTTCTTTCTTTAGATACTGCCCGCTCCACCTCTACAAGCAAATGCACTTACTTTCTCCTCCTTGTCTTCTAACAAAATGTTGTACATGTGGGCATACGGTCTTTAATAAAATTGATTAAATCACTCATTCCAAACTTATTGCCACCTTAAAGAAACTAGTTTGGCATTTTAAATGATGCTTTTTATTAGAACATTTAAAACTGCTTTTCCCCTAAGAATTGTTATGTGAAAATACAGAGGAATTCTTCCAATCCCAAAAGTATTATGTGTAGCTTACATTATATGCAATATTATCTTCTTCATTTATTGAATGGTCATCTTGTTCATTTGCTAGCCTACATATACTGCACTATATACTATGCATGCAATCATCAATACAGATAAATGCAGTCCTGGCCTCATGGTGTTACAGTGCACTGAGAAAGTTTGACAACAGTCAAATAACAACAACCAAAACACAACTACAACAGACACTTTTCTCTAGGACAAGGTACCTGAGCTGTCCACAAGTCATGGACCGGCTCCATTTCTTAAATTTCTTTTTTTTTTTTTTTTTTTAATGGGGTTAATTGTAATACTTCACAGGTTTGTTGTGAAGGAGATGTGAACTAATGTTTGTAAAGCATTTGACCAGTACTAGGCACATTGTAGTACTATATCAATATTTCTTTATTAGATGAAGGAAAAGAATAAGTAAAATAACAATGAAAATTATTATATAGTTTCACATAGTGTGAATTAAATAATCCAATTTTTTTATTACTTTCAAAACATTTTCCGATGAAAGAATCACTACATGTAAAGTAATACACACATACATGTACACGCAATATTTGGAGTCGGGGTGCCTGAATGGCTCAGTCAGTTCAGCGTCTGCCTTCAGCTCAGGTCATGATCCCAGGGTCCTGGGATCCAGCCTCTTGTTGGGAATCTCTGCTCAGCGGGGAGCCTGCTTCTCCCTCTCCCTCCGCCTGCTGCTCTGCCTGCTTGTGTGCTCTGTCCCTCTGCCAAGTGAATAAATAAAATCTTAAAGCCATACTTGTAGTCAAGCCCTGGAATCTATGGTGAGCAATCATTTACAGATATTCATTACATAAATAGAGAAACCAGGCTCACCTATTTTTTTTATGAATTTCACGTTATAAAATGATCTTTCTTCGGAAAAATGAGTTAAAAAACTAGTATTTGTTATCTATCTGTGTGTATGTCATTTATAGCTTATTCTGATAAATTCTCATTGGCTTACTTTAGCTGATTATCATGAGTATTATTAATTGTGGAAACACGCATGCCTTTCTCGAACTAACGTATTTATCTTTAGCCTTCCGGATCATCTGAGTGAGTAATGGATTTCAAACTGCCTTGGCCTTTCTTTAAAGTGTGATCCTTGAGAAGCTTATTGACATTATCCTTTCTTATATTTATGACAACAACAACATTATAGGTTCAGTACATATAAGTGCCTTAAAAAATATTTGTAAATTGATGTCTGGTCTCTGTCCTGTTTTTGGTCAATGGCGTCCAAAATTGCCCATATTTATTTTCTCAAGATAATCCTTATACAGTAGATATTCATTGGTCATAACCCACCCCCTTCTAGAGGCTTTTATGATTCTACTGTGGTTGATTCATTTCAATGATATATTTGCCATGGAGAAAATGTGCTTTTATTCGGATATGAATTGATTCCTCTGAATACTTCTTCTTTCAAAATATGTACTAAAAACGCAACAATCATATATTGCTTGGAAAATCTACTATTAACATCTGCACATCTAGTAAAGTGTATGGAAAATATAAGTCTTTAGGATCTTAAAGACTTGTTCTGTATCTTAAAAAATATCACTCCAGGCTTTAGTTAATCAGGGCTCCTTGAATAGAAAATCTTATCTATTAGATACTTGAAATTATGTTTTTCATGTCCTAATTTCTTAAAATTCACAAAGGGAATATGTAGCTTCTCAAAAAAGTAATTATATTTGACACATTTTTTTTTTTTTTTTCTGCTCCACTTGCCTGTTAGATGCTAGGAAATGATTAGATGAAAGGGTTAGGATTTTTTAAAACTGACAAATTATATAAACTGGAAAAACAACACAAACATTAAAAAATCAGTTATCTCAATTCTGTAAAATATTCATTTCATATATCATTGACAATGCAATAGTTATCAATAATACTGAAAAAATAGAAGAAATATTTTTTAGTTACTTTATACAAAATTTTGCTTAAAAAGTATGATTTTCATGCTACAAATAAAATTTTCACGTGTATTGCATGGGATGATTAAAAGTTTTTATGTAAAGAGAAAGAAACTAATGTGTTATGTCCATAGTTCAAGTAATTTCAGTCTATTTGCACAGACATTCCAAAGAGACTTTATTATATTTGGAAGAAATCATCATGCTGGTCCATGAATATGTCATTTAATTTTAAAAACCCTCTTTTCTTTCTAAGAATGGTTCTATGAACATGAGTAGCATTCAAAGGATATTTTTGAATTCACGGTAGTAAAATTAAAGCTGCCATGATTTAAATGTGTGCACATCTTAGGAGAATGATGGATAGCTAACACATCTGCATATAATGAATATGAGATCATAGAAATATGTGCAGACAATTTCAAACTCTTGCTTTTCTAACTTTGTTCTTCTATTTCTTAGAAATGTAAAGTAAATCAGAAATATAACAAGAAACACCAGGTATTACTGATAAAATATCATTTTTGCTTAACATATTTGATGTTCCTACATTTATTTAAATAATTTATTTAATATTAATATTAAATAATAAATCAATGCTTAATATAAATATCTAATAATCATATATAAGAATATATAATTATAATACTATAGTGATCATTAAAATATTTAAAAATTAAATGATAATTTGGTATTGATAAATATTAATATTTAATATTTAATGATTATTTAAATAGTTCCCAGTCCATTTTGCTTTACAAAGTGATGGTAATATTATAATATTTCACAAAACACATAATGGAATACTTATTTAAAGCAAGATGAGTTTATATATATATGTGTATATATATATATATACATATATATATATTTTTTTCCTGAAGAGCTGCTATATTTTCTTTTCTCAGATAACTATCCATCACTTTTCCCATTATAATTTACTTTTCAGGAAACTTAAAATTAAGTCATTTTTAAATTCTCTCATTTTATATGCTATAAATTAAGATGCTTTTTATATATATTCAAAATAAAATTATTTTCCAGTAAGAAGAAAAGTGATGGATCTCCCCTTGGTTCTGCACGGAGGTCAACTTCACTGACACCATGAAAATGGTTGGTGTTGGGAATTAGGATGACAGAAGGATGAAGGTGATTGGAAGATCCTCTATACAGCCTTCCAAGAGTAGGTGCTAGGCTCCCCTGTTGGCATAGGCAGAGTAAATCCATTGTTTTGTGTGTTTGTGTGTGGTGTTTTTCTGAAGTAGAGCATAATTTTCTAAAAGTTGTCCACATTTCTGGGCTACTCATTTCCTGGTACTTTGGTTCAAAGAACAAGCTTTTGTTGGGATATTTTGCTGTCTGCCTGTTTCTAGTTAGGTGGCTTTAACTCTAAGACTGTCATACATGAGACAAACAACAACAACTATTACAACAAAGAAAAAAACAGGGAACCATTTTGTCATTCCAGCCTCTCATAGTTTTTCTTAGGTTTGTTTTATCTATACTATCCAGGGTTTTTATTTGTACTTAATGGAAAGAATAAGGAAAAGTACATTTTTTTTTCCATCTTCTTAGAGGCCTAGTAGTGAGTGATGACATTTACCACCATTTAGAAGTAATAAAGTGACACGCATTGTGTAGTGTCAGTGAAAGCCATATAGGAAGCCACAATGAGTTACTCTGACCCCTCACAAACAAAGGAAATATCAATGGAAGACTTTGGGGGTGATTGAATCCTCAAACTCTCATCCCAACACAGCAGTTACCAGGAGCTCACCTCCCAACCTTGAGTGTCAACTGTAGCCAAGTGGGAAATCAGGATTTTTAATTCCACCTGGTAGTGAGAAGGTGATAACTGTATTTCCCCTTTTATAGCCATGTAAAAAAAAAAAAAAAAAAAGCCAGCAAAACAGAAGTTTAAATAAACTCCAGTTTCAAAATACAATATTCAAAATGTGTAGGTTTTAATCAAGTTATATATCATACCAAAAACAAGGAAAGCTCAAACTGAGTGAAAAAAGACAATCAAAGGACACCAGCAGTAGATAAAAGACATGCTAGAATTATCCAACAAAATGTGAAATTATCTGTTACAGAAATGTTTTAATGAACTATAACGAACGTGCTAGAAAAAAATAGAAAAAAAGACTTGACAAAGAAATAAAAGATTTAAAAAGGGACAAACTGCACATTTTTTAAAAAAGATTTTACTTATTTATTTGACAGACAGAGATCACAAGTAGGCAGAGGCAGGCAGAGAGAGAGGAGGAAGCAGTCTCCCTGCTAAGCAGAGAGCCCGATGTGGGGCTCGATCCCAGGACCCTGGGATCATGACCTGAGCCCAAGGCAGAGGGTTTAATCCAGTGAGCTACCCAGGTGCCCCCAAACTGCACATTTTAATGAATAAAATAACTGGGCAGGGGGAGAAGCTCAGTTGATAAGCTCAGTAACAAAGCTAATAGAAGAAAGAATAGTGAACTGTAAATAAACCATTTAAAGTACTCAATCTAAACAACAGAGAGAAAGTAGATTACAGGAAAATAAACAACCTCAGGAGCCCATGGGACTATAAGAAATGTCTTAACATTTTTGTTGTTGGTGCCTTGGAAGAAGAGGGAAAAGTAGATAGACCTGAAAGAGTACTCAAAGAGATAACTGAGAAAATTCCCAGATAAAGCAATTATAACAATGATTGAATATGGTGGTTCTAAACTTACATACAGGAAATATTAAGATAATTATAATACAAATGGGGGAGAGTAGAGGTGCACAAAGGAGGCAAGAATTCTATACTTTATCCAAAGTAGTAAAATGATGACACTGATAAACTCTTAAAATTTGTCTATGAATATCCATAAAGAGATATAGGTAGATAGGTAGTTAGATTATAATATCTAGAACAAATGCTAAAATCTATATATGGGGATACTCAAAAATACTGTAAATAGATAAAAATTAAACTCTAGAAAAAGTTCAAATAACCCATAAAAAGGCAGGAAAATGTGGAAAAAAAATGAAAAACAGAAAGAAAAAAAAAAACTAGGAGATAAAATAGAAGACTTAGCCCTAACACAACAATAATTAAGTTAAATGCACATGTTCTGAATATAGTAATTAAAAGGAAACAGGCAGAATGGATTAAAAATGTAATCCAAATATATGTTGTCTACAGGAAACTCACTTCAAATGTAATTCAGTCAAACTGAAAGAAAAAGGATGGAAAAGCTATATCGTGCAAACAAAGAAAGTAAATATGGCATATCAGTGCAAGATAAAGTAGACTTCATGGCAAAGGATATTTTCATTAAAAAGGAGACTACATGATGATAAAAAAGTCAATCCTCTAAGAAAACACAGCACCAAGCAACAGAACTGCAAACTATAACTGGTAAAAACTAACAAATCTGAAAGGAGAAATAGATAAATACACAACTAATTTGAAAATGTCAATGCCCTTTTCTCAACAACTGACAAAACAACTAGACATAAATTCAACATGAAGAACTTAATAATGATGTATTATCAGCATTTATATAATGTTCCACCTCAAAACAGTATAATATGCATTCTTTTCAAGCACACAGATTTATACCAAAAAATGATTATATCTTGAGTTAAAACAAACCTCAACAAATTTAAAAGAATTGATATTATGGAAGTGCAGACTCAAACTAGAATCAATAAGAGAAAAACGACAGGAAAGTCTCCTAACATTTGAAAGAACACACTTCTAAATAACCTATGAGTCACTGAGGAATTTTTGAGGAAAAAAAAATGAAAATGACAACAAAATATATCAGAATCTGTGGACACAATTAGTAGTACTGAGAGAGAAATTTATTGCACTAAATGCTTGCATTAGAAAATTTAAAATTACTCAAGTAAATTATCAGTTTCTACCTCCAGAATTAAAAAAAAAAAACACAAAAAAAAATCAGCAGAGAAAATAAATAATAAAAATAGCAAAATCAATGAAGTTGAAAACAGAAAAACAATAGAGAAAATCAATAAGATTAAAGTTGCTTTTTTGCTTTTTTTTTTAAATCAATAAAATCAACAAACTTCTGCAAGATTGACGGAGAAAGGAGGAGACAAGACACAAATTACCAATACTATTGATCTTACAGATACCAAAAGAATATTTAAAAATTCTTACAAACTACATACATTTTATCACTTAGTGGAAATGGGTCAATTCCTCAAAAAATACAAACTGCCACAACTCACCCAATAGTAAGAGGTTTGGATAGCCCTGTAGCTATTAAGTAAATTGAATTTGTATTACAAAATTGCTAAAATAGAAATATAAGACCCAAATTGTTTGGAGAATTCTGCCAAATGTTTAAATGAGAACTAATGCTGATTCTATAAAATGTCATTTATAGTACAGGGAACATTTTCTATTTTATTTCATAGAGCTAGTGTTATCCTGTTATGAAAACTAGACTACAAAATATGGAAGAGATATATGAATATAGAGGCAAAAAATTATTGAGAAATATTAGCAAATAAAATTCATTAGTGTATACAAAGCATAACCAAATATAGTTTATTCCAGGAATATAAGGCTAGTGTAATGTTTGAAAATTAGTCAGTATAATCCACCACAATTGTGGGCAAAACAAGAAAAATCACATGATCATAAAAATCAATGTCAAAAAACAGTTCACAAAATCCAACATCTATTCATGATGAGATCTCTCAGGAAGGTAGGATAGAGGGTAACTTTCTTAACTTGATAAAGACATGTATAACAAATCTACAGCTAACATAATAATGGTGAAAGACTGAATGCTTTCCCCCTAAGAGCACAAACATGGCAAGTATGTCTGATCTCACCATTCTTATTCAGTGCAATGCTAGAAGTTGTAGCCTGTGCAATGGGGAAATAAGAGAAATTTAAGGAAAAAAATAGAGATTATAAAGCTAGAAATGAAAATATCCCTATTTGCAAGATACTATGATTATCTAGGCAGAAAATTCCAAGGAGTCTATACAAAATTCAAACTCCTAAACCTAATAAGTGAGTTTAGGAATGCCAGAATAGACAAGACAAACAAAAAATTAATTATATTTTCCATACTGGCAATGGACACATAGCAAATTAAAAAAAAATACAAGCCATTAAAATTGCTCAAAATAAATAAAATATTTAGGTTCAAATCTAACAAAACATATTCAGAATTTACATGCTGAAAACTACAAAATGCTGATGAAACCAAAGAATTTCAAAATAAATCGAGATACACTGTCTCATGGATTAGAAGACTCAACACCATGTATCATCTCCACAAGCTGATACATAGGTTTAACACAATTTCTAGCTATATAGCAGGAAGATGTTTTGTAGATATAGAAAAGATCATTCTAAAATTTATATGGAAAGGTAAAGAAACTAGAATAGATAAAATAACTTTGAAAAGAATAAAGTGGGTATGGGGATATATCTACCGCATTTCATGACTTGTTACATGGTGACAGCAATCCAGACAGTGAGGCCTTTGCAGAGGACAGACACATAAACCAGTGGAAAATCATAGAGAATACAAAAAATACAAAATTTGCAGAATAAGGTTTGACACAAGTGTATAGGCAATTAAATGGAGGAAAGATAGCTTTTTTAGCAAATGATGTTGTAACAATTGGACATCCATAGGAAAAATATGAGCCTTGACCTAATACTCACACTTTATACAAAATTAATTCTAAATAAATCACAGAGCTAAATGTGAAATAAAGCTATAAAACTCATAAAAAATATAGGAGGGGCACCTGGGTGGCTCAGTGGTTAAGCCTCTGCCTTGGGCTCAGGTCATGATCTCAGGTCCTGGGAACCAGCCCTGCCTTGTGCTCTCCTCTCAGCAGGGAGCCTGCTTCCCCTTCTCTCTCTGCCTGCGTCTCTGCCTACTTGTGACCTCTCTCTCTCTCTGTCAAATAAATAAAATCTTAAAAAAAGAGAAAGAAAATATAAGAGAGAATCATTGGGTTCTAAGATTCAGCAAAAATTAAGTTCTTAGAGTTAACACTGAAAGCATAATACATAAAAGGAAAAATAGATAAATTGGACTTCACCATATTAAAAACTCTTACTCCGTGAAATGACTTGTTAAGAAGATAAAAAGGCAGTCCACAGAGTGGGAAAAATATTTGCAAACCATATATCTGACAAAGGACTAGTATTTGGAATATAAAAAAGTCTCAAAACTCAAGAGAAAAAAGTGCTATTAGAAAATGTTCAAATAATATGAAGGGACAATTCATTAAAGAGGATATGCGGATGGCAAATATGCACATGAAAAGATGTTCAACCTCATTAGCCATTAATTGCAAATTAAAACCACAGTGAAAGATCACTATAAAACTATGAGAATTGCTAAAATAAAAAAAAGAGGGGCAGCTCTAAATGCTGGTGAAGATGTGGAGAGACTGGATCACTCACACATTGTCAATGGGAGTATAAAATGTTACAGCCAATGTGTAGAACATTTTGGAAGTTTGTTTAAAAAATATGACACCACCATACAACCCAGCAGCTGCAGTCTTTGTTATTTGAGTCAGCAATATAAAAATGTACACACATATACAATTGTATACAATATTTTTGTAATAGACAGAAACTGGAAACAATCCAGATGTTCTTGAGTGAATTGTTAAGACAAACTGGTGCTTCCATACCTTGAACTTCCTCTCAGCAGTAAATAGAAGCAAATTATTGATAAATGCAAAAACTTTGATGTGTCTCCAAAGATATTGTGGTGGGGGGGAAGAAAGCCACTTTCCAAGGTTACAAACTGTGATTCTATTTACACAGAATTTTTTTAATGACAAAATTATGTGGATAAAGTACAGATTATTCGTTCCAGGCATTAAGACTGGAGAGGGAAAGAGTGGGAGGGAGGTGAGTGAATACAAAAGGGCAGTAGCATGAAGAATTCCTATAGTGATAGAAATGCTTGCTTTCCTGACAGTATCAATGTCAATATCCTGGTTGTCATTCCACAAGAATCTCAAAAATTTAATTAAGAAATTAAATAAGAAAAAAATGAGAAAAGAAATGAAATAAGATAGTACAAAAATTATATCCCTCCAAGTTTTGTATGGAGAAAGTCATTTAATACAAGCGAAAAATAGTGTATCATTAACTTGGTTAATTAATGTCTTCCAATCTAAACAATGAAAATGATCCAATCTTCCCCTCTGTTATTATTTTAATATAAAAACTAAGAATAGCTAACTTTTTTATTAAGTTTTTATTTTTATTTTAATGCCAGTATAGTTAACATACAGTGTTATATTAGTTTTAGACATACAATATAGTGATTCAACAATTCTATACATTACTTGGTGCTCATCCTTTAACTCCCAACACCTTTTCCTTATATCTGCCCACCCACCTCCCTTTGGTAACAGTCTATTCTCTGTGCTTAAGAGTCTGTTCCTTGGCTTCTCTCTCTCCCTCCCCAGCCCCTCTCTTTCACTTTGGTCATTTATTTTGCTTCTTAAATTCCACATATGAGTGAAAGCATATAGTATTTGTCTTTTTCTGACTGACTTATTTTGCTTAACATTATATTCTCTAGCTCCATCCATGTCGTTACAAAAGGCAAGAGTTTATTCTTTTTTTGGCTAAAAATATTCCATTGTATATATATACGCCATATCTTTATCCACTCATCTATCAATGGACACTTGGGCTCCTTCCATAATTTGGCTATTGTAAATAATGTTGCAATAAACATAGGGTGCATGTATCTTTTTGAGTTGGTGTTTTTGTATTCTTTGGGTAAATACCCAGTAATGCAATTACTGGATCATATTTTTATTTTTAATTTTTTGAGGAACTTCCATACTGTTTGCCACAGTGGCTGCACCAGTTCACATTCCCACCAACAGTATGCAAGTGTTCCTTTTTCTCCACATTCTCACTAACACGAGTTTCTTATATTTATTCATTTATTTTTTTTTAATTTTTAAATCATTTTAACGTAGGCTCCATGTCCAACACAGGGCTTGAACTCATAACCCTGTAAATAAGAATCTCATGTTCTACTAACTGAACCAAGCAGGAACCCCTGTTCTGCATGTTTTTGGTTTTAGCCATGCTGACAGGTGTGAGGTGATATCTCATTATAGCTTCCATTTGCATCTCTCTGATGATCAGTGACGTTAAGCACCTTCATGTGTCTGTTGGTGATCAGTATGTCTTCATTGGATAATTATCTGTCCACGTGTTCTCCCAGTTTGGTTATTTGTTTGTTTGTTTGTTTGTTGGGTTTTGAGGTATGTAAATTTTTATACATTCTGGATACTGATCCTTTATGGATTATGTCATTTGCAAATATCTTCTCTCATTCAGTAGGTTGTCTTTTAGTTTTGTCAATTGTTTCCTTTACTGTGCAGAAGTTTTTTATTTTGTTGTTGTCCCAACAGTTTATTTTTGCTTTTATTCCCCTTGCCTCAGGAGACATTTCTGGAAAAATGCTGCTATGGCCAATGTCAGAGAAATTACTGCCTATGCTCTCTTCTAGGATTTTTATGGTTTCAGGTCTCAAATTTCAGTCTGTAATCCAAAGAATAACTAACTTTTATTACATGTTATGTTCTAGACTCTGTCCTAGTGCTTTACTTGTAAATATGCACAAATATAATATAATCTTATGGGGCATTTACTTCTCCTTTTCACAAGTCAGGAAACTAAGAGATGTTAAGTAACTTTCTCAAAGACATGCAACTAATATGTCTAGGATTTGTGTACAAATAAGTCCACTATACTAATTTTTCTCCCATACTGTAGGACTAATAGCTATTATATAACAACACTGGATGATAAATCTATTATAGATATTATCACTTATTAAAAAACCACAACAACAAAATGGAAGCCAGTTAAAATTTATTAAGTACATGTGAGAATGTATATTTATGTTCTAGGAAAATATTGAACATAATTCCATTAAAATATACTTTGCAAAGAGTCCTAAAGTATCACTTTTCATGATTCAGTTGGTGCTGGATCATATATTTCCTACTAACAATGTTTTATGATATAATCTCTTTGCTTAGAATCCAGAAGCATCTGACAAAGACTAGTTATCAAATATTTCATATTATAGTTATATAACAAATGGGCTGATATAGTTATATAGTTATATAACTATAGTTATATATTTGTATATACTTATATATATATAAGTTTTATATGTATATATATATTCATTTCCATGACTTATATATATATACATATATAGTTATATAGTTATAACAAATGGGCTGAAACTGATATATTTGCAAACAAAAGAACTATTTTTTAGAACTATTCTTGTTAGAGTTAAAAGTAACAATATTTCTTAGAAGTAAAACTGGAAATCATAAGAGGCTACCTGGGAGAAAGAACAATATCTTAATTTAATTAAATAAAAATCATGAATATTTTTGAAAACTTACAAAGCATTTTAGTTCCTTGAAAACATATAAAGAGAAATTATAAGAAAAAAACTCCTTCACACAAGGGTTTAATTTAGGATGAACAAGAAGCAGATAAGGTGCACATAAAAATAAATATACTTTAATGGAGGAAAAATGTATAATTGAGAAAGTACATATGATGCATAATGAAGAGAAAAGGAAAGAAATCTTTTATGACTGAACTTAGAAAAATTCATCTGATTAGAGCCCAGTTTTCCTCCCCTTATAAACAAATTCTTGTTGAAGTGGAGAGAGAAGAGATGCTGAGTTTGGAAGCTTTTAATAACACTTAATGTTCAATTGACCTTTGAACAATGCAGAAGATAGAGACCTTGAGCCCTGTACAGTAAAAAATCCATGTATAACTTGACCCCCCCAAAACATAACTACAATAGCCTGCTGTTGGCTAAAAGTCATACTGATAACATAAACAGTCAATTAATATATACTTTATATGCTGCATGTATTATATATTGTCAATACAATGGGGTAGGCTAGAGAAAAGAAAATGTTATTAAGAATATCATAAGGAAGAGTAAATACACTTAAAGTAACATACATACATTACATACATATGTACAATACATATGTATATAATATGTGTATATATGCATTGAAAAAAGTCCATGTATAAGTGCACCCACATTGTTCAAACCTGTATTGTTCAAGGGTCAATTGTAATATATAACTTTCATGACTTCTTACCACTTGGTGCCGATACGTTCAGGGCAGGAGTTGGGAGACAGCCAGGATTCCGGGCTGATGTACAGTGTGGTGCTTGAAGTGGTTGTCCTGTTTTGATGTGTGTTTCCTTCCATTGGGGCCACTACAGCTTTTCTTCTCAGGACTCCCTCAGCCTTTAGAATGGCTAATGTAACCTCTTTGCCTGCTGATGCCCCCGTAATTGATACTTGTGGGAACAGGTGAGCTCAGCTCCATTTTCTCCACAGGACAATCCTAAGGTTAACTTACACACCACTATATTCTCTTATCCCGAAGCCTTTCCTCTATAGGACTTGGGAATTAAATCATACTCTTTCAGGCTTCTTCTTCCTCCTTAACTTGCTTCTTCCATTCCTCGCTGGTTTCTCTTGAGATAACTTTCTTAATACATCATGTACACATCTATCCTTGTTTTAGGTTCTGCTTTGCATCTAAATTACAAAAGATGGTTCTTAAGATTTTGAAGAATGGGGGAGTGCCTGGGTGGCTCAGTTGAGTGTACACTCTTGGTTTTGGCTCAGGTCATGATCTCATGATTGGTAAGATCAAGCCCCATGTTGGGCTCTGTGCTCACAGGAGTCTGCTTGGATATTCTCTTTCCCTCTGCCCCTTCCCCCATCTCTAAAATAAATAACTACATCTTTAAAAAAACAAAAACAAAAAATAAATTTGAAGAATGGGTGAACTATCAATACTTGGAGATGGATCTAAAATAATAAGCATTTTGTATAAAAAGAACACCCTGTAGGCAGGAAACCATGGAGTATTTTCAACCGGCAGTACAATTTGTTTGTTGTTTGTTGAATAAGAGGAGGTTTGGATCTATTGAGAACGCTCATGTTGACTAGAGAAAATTTTGTTTCTAGTTCAACAGGCAAAATTGAAACATGTAAGATTTGGGGTTCCTCACTTTCATAATGTCAGTGAGCTTAGGAAGATAAGATTGGTTTCCAAATGCAGAATTTAAACAGGATGTGTACCAAGTTTCCAAGAGCTGTCATAATAAATTGCCACAAATTGGGTAGCTTGTACTACAGAAATTTATTATCCTACAATTTTGGCAGCCAGAGGTCTGAAATCAATGTTTCTGTGGAGCCACAACATAGAACCTTTTCTTGTATTCCCCAGGTTCTTGAGGCTGTCAGCATTCTTTGTCTGTACTACTCCAATCCCCACCTCTGTTTTCACATGACCTTCTCTCTTTTGTTGCTTCCTTTTCTGTCTCTTGACTCAAAGTGTGAGGAACCCAGAGTGTCAGGTGGCAGTCTTAACTTTCAATTCAATGGAATCAATGTTACATCACTTATGTATAAGATCTTTACCTTTGGATTTGGGCTCTATTAGGTGGTCTGGGAATATCTCATCTAGAGACTCTTAATTACATCTGCAAATATATTTCCAAATAAGTTTATCCACAGGTTCTGTAATTAAGACTGGATACATTTTTTAGGAGCAACCATTCAATCCATTAGAGGAAGTTCCATTACTGTGAAGTTCAACAATCAGATCAAACTGTTACTAAAGGACTAAAAGAATGTCAGCTAAACAATTCCCGGTGCTGCTTTGAGCTCCTGGTCAAGAGGCTCAAGGCCACACTTAATCCCAAAATGTATTTCCCAAATCTATGAGAATTTACAAAAAGCGAAGAGTCCAGATTCCATGGTGAATGTTATGGGAAACCAAGGGGCCCAAAGATTTAATAGAATGACTTCTGAGAATGAAAATAGAAAGAGGATCAATGCAAAACAGGTGGTCATAAAAGACCAGGAACATAATTTGAGCCCCAGTTAAAAGGTTCAAAATTTAAATAGGTATGCATTCTATTATATTTCAAATTTATGATATTAAAAGTTTGTATAGTTGACTATATATATATATATATATATATATATACCATAATGAAAATGAAATATTAACAAAAACACTTAACCTATTAATACTATCTTTTCCAGCTATCTCATCAAATAGGTCTAGCAGTGTGTTACTCTGCACATCAGTAGTCACGAGTGATGGGGATCAATCAAATGCCCAAATTTCAACCTTTAGTGCTTTTTTATACACTAATGGGAAGCAGGGCTACATGAGGAGTTACATTTTGCCCGTTTTGGAGTATGAAGAGATAAAGATGTGCCCAGATGTACTCTCCACAGCAACACTGCCACAGTGAAGCCCATTCTTCACCCTTGCCAGCGGTTAATGGGCTACTGTCATCACCATTTCCTTCCCTCGTCCCTTCCACTGTAGGAGTGGTTTGGGCTTCCGGCTGTACAATCTCTGGGTACGACAGTTTCCGTATTCTGTCATTTAACCCTGATTTCATCTCTGTAAGTAGCCCCTTAGTTAAATAAAGTATCTTAATTCAATAGCCCAGATGTGTTTTGTTTTGTTTTGTTTTTTCTTTCAGAACACAGCTGATAAAATTATCTGCAATTATAGGATAATGTAAGCATAACAGGGATAAAACAGAGATGCTTCAAAACTTTTGTTTGGGATGAAAGTATAGGGTACTCAATTATACAAGCTAAATTTTTGTTCAAGGTAGCTTTCATTTTGTGAGACCATAAACAAGTTTGGGTTTAAGTCATCTTTTATAATTATTAGGGAAGTGCCTCAAAAAAGACTCTGTCTGTCTGTTTTGAGAAGCCTTGATGAGTATAAGAGAATAAAGGTTTATGTTGATATCTGTTACAAATTGATCATTGAGAAGTGTTTATGATTATAATTTTTATGATTATAGTATTTGATTTTTCTCATCTTTATGGTTTAATTACTTTATAAAATTTTATTTTTATTCTATTTAGCATGTACTATGCCATTAGTTTTTTTTGCTACTGATTAATTTTTTGTCGAAAATTTTTTCATAGTCTGTTTTTGTGATTGTTGATTCTTTATCCTGATCATTAATTTCTTTAATATGTCTTAATAATTTAATTTCATATATTTTGTATTCTGTGAAGTTGTTTTCTTTGAAATCAGAAAATTTCTCCTTGTGTATTTTGGTTAGTTTTTCATTTATTTTCAAAAGTAAATGTCTGTCTTTAATGAGTTAATTCCCAATGTATAGAAAGATTTCTCTCTCCGTAGTAGGCTAACTAATACTCTCTTTAAGATATCCATAACCTAATTCTTGGAAGCCAAACATTGAATAGTGTTGCTTTATGGCAAAGAGACTCATTCAGATGTGATTAAGTTTATGGGCCTGAAGGAGCACCTGGGTGGCAGAGTCCACTAATTTTCTGATTCTTGGTTTCTGCTCAGGGTCCAGCTCCACACTCAGCACAGAGTTGGCTTGAGGTTTTCCCTCTGTCCCTTCAGCTTGGGTGCTCTCTCTCTCTTTCAAATAAAGAAATAAGTCAGGGCACCCAGTGGCTCAGTTGGTTAAGTGTTCACCCTTGGCTCAGGTCATGACCCCGCAATCCTGGGATGGAGCCCCGTGTTGGGCCCCTTACTTTGTGGGGAATCTGCTTTTCTCTCTCCCAGTCCCCCACGTGTGCTCTCTCTCTTGCTATCTCTCTCTCAAACAAATAAATAAATCTGAAGAGAGAGAGAGAGAGAAAGAGATTGATTACAGGCTTTAAAATATCCTAGGTTATCCAGGTAGGAACATCTAATCACATGACTCCTTCAAAATGGTAGAGGAAAGCGGCTTTCATCACTACAGCCAGCAAGGCTATAGTGATCTCTGTCTTAGGACAGTGAGGATGCAAATTCTGCCCACAGGTCAAATAAAGAAGAAAGTGAATCCTCCTTTGAATCTCCAGAAAGGAATGCAGCTGGCCAGCACTCTGATTCTTAGCCTGTTGAGACCTGTATTGGTTTTCTGTCCTAAAGAAATGTAAAGTAATAAATTTGTGGTATTTCGAGCCATTGAGTCTCTGGTGATTTCTTATGGTGGCAATAGAAAACTAATGAGCTCTCTTAATATTTCATTTTTATTTTCATCATATACATAATAAAAAATAAAATAAGACAAAGAGACTTATAATGAAAAAAAATCCAAAACCTCATTTCCCAGTATATTTCTCACAATATTTGGTCCCAATTCCCAAGGGGAAACTTCTTTTTACATTTTCTGATTTATTTCGTCCAAATGAGTACAGCAAATTGGTTTTGTTTTTTAAGGGAGTGGTTATAACTCAAGTTGAGATTTTTTGGGGGGTACATTTTTCTATTGAAGTATAATTAACATACAATGTTATATCAGTTTCAGGTGTACAACATATTGATTCAACAATTCTATGCATTACTCATCGTTCACTGTGATAAGTGTAGTCACCATCTGTCACTGTACAATGTTATTACAATATTATTGACTATATTTCCTAGGCTGTACTTTTCATTTCCATGACTTACTTATTTTATTACTGAACTTTGTATTTCTTATTCCCCTTTATCTATTTCACCCACCCCCACCCACCTCCAGTGAAATAAACAGTTGTAGCTTAGTTACACTATCCAACTTCACTCTTCTTCAGTTTTAATTTTCGTTTATCTGATCGAATTTCTTTTGCTTACCGTTGTACTTCTAAATGATACAATCAAACCTTAACTTTCTTTCCCTTAGTTTTAGACAGGCATCTTGGCTTCCTACTTGACTAGGTCTTGTGGCAGACTTGTGAGATATTCACAAAATATATTCTACTTCATTCTGGGAACACATCTGGATAACATTCCCGATCCTTTTAATTTTTATATAGTCATGTGATGGAATTCTAGGCAATGGATCAGGAGTGGAAGCTATTTACACATTTATAGAACCCCCTCATCCATGCTTCCAATGGTTGTGTACTTTCATCTTCTGCCATCTAGTTGTAGATGAGTATGATGTTCTTAGAAAACAAATTTGGAAAATAGCCAAATTACAGGGTAAATAGATCACAGCTTCTTAGGAAAACTCCCATTTTTTCCCCTTTACAATAATAAGAAATATACTTTTTGCGTATTTGAACCATCACATATTTGAAGGTGTATTTGTATAGCAGTTTATATTGTTTTACTAACACAAGATTGTATTACTACCCCCACCTTTTCCGTCACATAGCATTTTCTAGCCTGTTAATATTTTGGGTCACCAAATAGTAGTAGCTCAATGCAAAGTGCCTTAGTGATATGGGAGAGAGCAAGGTGCTAAGAGCTATAAGGCTGTGTAGAATACCATACTTCCAACGTCCTTCTCTAGTTCAATATTGTGAATGTTGCTTTTGTCTCCACTATTTATAGTAACCCTCATCCTTCCCAAACTTTCTCCTATCAGGACACATTTAATTTTTTCTTTAAAGATAAAATCCTATGCTTACTTTAGTATCTTTAATTACTTATTACCAATTTAAAAACTTTTATTTTTTTTTATAGTTTTAGTAATAAAGCTGCAGTTTCTTTGAGTGGACGGGCCCCTAACTGTGTTTTCTCATAATTACATTATGGTTAATGTCAGAGTTTAGAAAATGCATATGTTATGTGATGGTGAAATACTTCTAATTTCTCAGCCTTTGGTATTGAACCATAGGCAATCCCTGTATACTTGTGATATCAAGAAAATACATGTATCACTACTGTTATTATTACACAACTGTTATTATTACTATTACTATTACTCTTGCTATTTCTGTACTAACATCACTATTTCCACCACCTCTAATACCTGTTTATTGTCTCACCACTTTGACGTTACTTTATATATTGCATATGGGAGTTCTGGAGGATATTTTACAGATGAAGTGACTAGGACTCTAAGGAAGAGAACTGTTTCTTCACTTTACACAAAACATTTTTGCAAACTAATGTGTCCATTTTTTTCCATACAAATCATTTTTCCAAGACCAGCTGGGTGTCCTGAAATTCAATTCAGGTCTGTCACTGTCTACCTGGAGTTAGCATCAGATCCCACACTTTAAGGTTCCATCCCACAAGACTGCCCCCACTTCAGATTCCAGTTGCAAGTTCTAGGTTTTCTCCTGTACTTCTTTTTTTTTTTTTTTAATTGTGTTATGTTAGTCACCATACAATGCATCATTAGTTTTTGTTTTTCTTTTTTTTTCAGCAGGTGAACAGTTTATTGGCAGTGAAATGATACCATTATTGCTGCACACAGGAGCCAAATATCAATCAAGTTTTCAGAGCCACTTGTAGAATTTACTTGGGTCATATCATAGACATAAATTAAAGGCAAATTATTGTACCTTTATTTTATATAGTTACTCATTACTCTCCTGTACTTCTGATAGACTGTCTATAAAGTGTGATTCTCAGGATGTCCTTCTCAGGTTCAATCATAGTTTAGAAACAAAGGACTCAGGAAAGCACTTACTTATGTTTACCAGTTTACTATATAATAAAGAATATAATGAAGGACATGCACAACCAGATAAAGATGTACATATGTGAGGACTGGAAGGGTCTTCACCATAGGAGCTTCTGTCCCCATGTAGTTGGGGTACACCACTGTGCCAGCATGTGAATGTGCTCACCAACCTGAAAGCTCTCTGAATGCTGTGCTTTAGAGATTTTTATGGAAACATGATTGATTAACTCAATCTCTAGGTCCTCTACTCTGTGAGTGGTAGAGAAGTTTCCAAACCTCTGATCATGGTGTGATCTTTCTGGTGACCAGTCCCTATTCTGACACTATCCAGGAGCCCAAAAAGAGTAACTTCATAGAATAAAAGATGCTTCTATCATTTAAGGAATTCTAAAGGATTTAGAAGCTCAAAGTCTGGAAACAGGGTCAAAGACCAAAATTAGAACAAAATATCTTCCTAGTACCTTTATTGCTTAGGAAATTGCTAAGGTTTTAGGAAATCCAAAATTCAAAAATGAAGACCAAAATATATATTTTTCATTATGTCACAATATCACAGACTTCTAAGAGGAAAAAATTTGCCAAAGGATATATAGTAAAAGAATAAGCCAGACATTGTATTGTGTTTTCTCTCAAGTCAAATGCTTGCTCCTAAAACTTTATGATATATTGCTCTGTCAATTTCTTGTATTAGCCCCAATAAATATAAACACATCAGATTCATTTTGTAAGTGGTAATTTAAAATAGTGTGGCATAAACTCAATTTAAGCCTTAATTTCCACACATTCTCCTGCTGAGTTCAACAAATCCAAAGTTGTTCAACAAAGTGGTTTCATTGGCCTTAAAAGAAGTCTATTTGATAACCTATTCGTGACTATTTCTGGGGATGAACACAATCCATACATGGGAAGTTTTGACATAGTTCTTCACTGACATGGTCAGTAAACATGAAGAAGGTACTAAGAAAAGTCTGTTTGTGTTAGGAGAAAAGATACTAAAGTTTTCTAATGGAAAGAGATCTAGTCACATGGAGCTTGATTCATAAGGACTGTTATAGTTAACTGAGGGAAGAGTGATTCTGAGTAGAACTGGCATTCTCACTTGAATTTGTACTAGGTAAAACAGTATTAAAACCTAACATATGGGCAAAATCATGGTGAAGGTACCAGACTGGGATGGTTAAGTCAGATGGAGCCACGTAGAGTAATTGTGACACACCAAGGCATAGCAGAAATACTGTGGAAGTGAGTTTGATCCTCAGGACTGAGACTTCTTTAGAGATTTGGAGATATTCATTCTTACTAGGGTGTGTGAGATACAGATATTTTGCTAAAAATTTTGTATGAAGTGTCAAAGACAAGAATAAGTGAGGAAAAGAGCTGTAAAAACTTATTGTGACTTTGATATATATTTCCATTTTCATCTAAATCAAATACTTTTGTGGTATATGATAAATTTATAATCTTACGAACATCGCAAAAAATATGAGAATAATATTAAGTGGTGCTAACAGAAGAATAAAAATAGTACCCTTAATTCCATTTTTATCCTAGAACAAGTGACTTTATATTTTACTTATTCACAAACTTATATTTAACTTATTCATGTTTTTTTTCTAATAATGTGGTACAATATAATGGTAAAACTACATGAATGTGGTAGAGACTGAAAATGTAGTATAAGTCATGAAATTATTCAAGGCTTTTTCTTGTTGTAAAGGGGGGATTAAAAAATACAATGGTCAATATTTCACTTTTTTGTATTTTGAAATGAAAACATATTTGAAATAATTCTCTTTAGGAAATATTCGATCATTGCAAAGATTTGATCACCTTTGCTAAATTCACTTGCAAACAAACTCTCATATAAATATTATGGACTTCTCTTCATGAAGAAAAATAACGGAAATAAAGTCATTGGACAGCAGAATAGGACTGCGGTCATTGAATAAGAGAAAATGAATGAATTAAGACTTTCACCTTGGCAGTCTGCCTGGAAACATTTTCCAGACATGGCTTAGGAAGGCTGAACTCAAGCCGTGAGCTATGGTCTTGCTGAGAAGGCAGAGATAATAGGCAGTCTTGTTGAAATTGTTAGCATATGTGGGCCATGGGCTGTAGGCCTGATGGCAGAAGAGAGAACATCAATGGGGACATCTTCAGAAGTTTGCTTGCGGTTTCTTTGGGTCCTTGGCAATGACTCAGCTGCCAAGTCAAGCAACAGCAAGGTCCTGCATGCCTAGCAGGGACACTTGATCTAGGGGTTATAGATGAGCAAAACAAGTTGGGTATTTCTGGGCTGAGATATGTTGAAGTTTATCCCAATTCAGAATAGAGACCCTGCTGAGCCCTTTAAGGCTTCCAGCTGAGAATCCAGCAAGGTCAGATATTAGAAATAAAGAGTAAATTCTAGAATGAGGCCATTTCCTAGCACTAAAGAGACCACACAGTAATAAAGCAGCCCTAACAAGGCATTAGACCAAGTCGGAGTGAAGCAGGATGATCCTCAGTTATTTTAAATGCCTGCCATTATAAAAGTCAATACCCTTCAAGAGAAGAAGACATAATCCATACTTTCGGATGTCTTGCTCAGAATGTGAAACAGAGAGACTATTACAAGACTTACAAAAAAACATAAGGAAAATGAGATTCATAAGCAACAAATCATATACATAATATATCACCAAGTCACTGTTCTTTGTTCATGTTTTGTAGAAATGAAGCTGAGTTCAAGTGCATTGACAGGGGCCTCAAAAAGTAATTCCCATCAAAATATGAGTCATGAAAAAATTAAGAAGATAGTATTAGCAAATCTCAATTTCTCTATCCTAAAATAAAGGACCTCAACTATATTGTTTTTAGCATTACTCTTTCATGATTTTTGAGTCTGGAATTAATGACCATACCAGTAGTTTTCCCAGCCTAGTGGACTCAGTGCCATTAATGATTCTGGACCAGCAGATATAAAAAGAAAGAATAAGAGGAGAGTAGTAGGAGTTAGTATGTAAGTTTGGTTGATGTAGAAAAAGAATGAATGTGTTTATCTGTGGGGATTAGAAAATATTTGATACTTTTTCAATAGAACAAAGTACACTTATTTTGAAATAGCAATGCCTATATGCTTATGGCTTCACTAATAAAAGACTTATCTCAAACACATATCCTTTAAAGTCAGAAAAATTTAATAACACATGGAGAGAATCAATACTAATAATTTAAAGAGAAGTTTATACACTTTTAAAGCTTTCAAATCTTCCAAAAGATTTTATCCTTAAAATCTCAGTTTAAACAAATAGTTCATCCTATTCAATCCTCACGACTAGATTGTTGACTCATTTTGCCCACAAAATCCTTCCACTCAGTTTAAAAACTGAAAAGCGGAAACTCACATGGGGGTTCTGAGTGAAGAGACTCTCTTCTATATGTAGACTTTCTCCTATCTCCTTTCTCCTGATGGATGTTCCATCACCGTAAATGCAATCACTCACTCAGTGGCTGAGCTGCACCTTGCTCTATGACTCACAAATTTAGTCAGTTGTATAGGGTATGAGATAAACCAAAATCATTCTTCAACTCTGTCTTATCTTGTCTTCAGGCCGAGCTTCTGTTAATAAGTTAATCTTCTCCTTACCTCTCAGTACTCTTGCTGTCCGAGAGATGCCATCTTCAAGATGCTTTCAGCATATATCAAAGGGTTTTATAAATGTGAAAGAAATGTTTTAACAAATTTTATTTTAATGACTGTTTAAGTTCAAATCAATTTTTACAATTAAAATCAAAAGGAGATTTAAAAGATGCTTTCTTACAAAAATAAATATGTGCTCCTCTTGTAAGCATATACTACAGATAATATATATTGAGTTGAATAGTTATTTTCTTCCCTTAAGATATACTTAAGATGTATGTTTTATCACAACTATGTAAAATAAGCTTAGAACATTATAATCATCCTTCATAAATAAATATGCCATCCAATTTCATTAAAATTTACCAACTTAAACTTATCACACGATATTTATTGAATACTTACTGACAACTCAGAATGTTAACTATTTTTATAGGTAAGAGCAGCATTTTTTTGGTAAGTTTCTTTCCCAATGCTACATACCTAAGACATAATATGTGAGCACTTCTAAAGGAACATATATTTAAGCTTCTGGTTGATAGTACCACCTATAGCAGCTATGTGAAAGTGAAAGACATTTGTGGTGCAATCCAGAGAACAGAAGCAGATTCCTGATCTTAATGCACAGTCATGATGGTGTGATCTTGAAATTAATATTCAGGGATCACTTACTATAGTTCTGATGATTTGTGAAGTACACATTATTTTCATTATGTCTTTTTCTGCTAGTATTTTCATTATGTCTTTTCCTGCAATGTAATCCGATACAATTAGGAATCCTGATGATTCAACATATCTAAGCTAACAGATACAAAATATTTCTTTTTTTTTTTTTTTTTAGTGGTTTAGAGGTATGGAAGATCTACTGGTAAACATTTGGGGAATTTTACATCTTATTTCTTAACTCTTTGCTTATCAATCATTTTAATCAATACCAACTCATTTAGTCAGGAAATTATAACCAGGAAGGTACTTTTATACTACATTTTCAAATATTACTGTGTGTACACAGATGAGGAAATTCCTTACTTATCAATACTTATGAGATAACCAGAATGCCTACTGAATGTTAAGATTTTTCTTTTGCCTTGAAAAGGTAAGGAAAGCAAAAAATTTTCCACAATAGTAATAATCTAGGGTTATTCCCTGAGATCATTAACTGACAACAGAGAAAAAATGGATATTTTTGAGTACTGCAGAGCAAGTGTTTAGGTTTTTTAAAATGGTACATTATAACCAAACCCTTTCTTGAAATGTCACCAATGATCACCCATTGCTTTAAATTTGTTTTCCCATTGATATGAACTTGTTACCCTCACCCAGCTGTACTGACAGATGGTTGGTAACATCCTTACCATTATACCTTGAGTTACTGCCAAGTATAACTCCAAGGGATTTGGGGTATTCATAAATTGGTATTTACAGTGGTTGTGATGCACTAACATTAATGTAGCGTTAGCAAGGTTTGGAGTCCTTAGTGCATAGTATATTGAGCTTAATATCCTTATCAATGTACTTGGAAAATATAGTTTAGATTATATAGCTATTATGTCAGCAGGCAACTGACTAAATTATAATCAGAAAGCAATAAACAGGGGTCAGATTGGAGGCAGGGGATATAACAACTTGTGTCCTACAGGATTAATCTTAAACTCAGGGTTTTATGCTTTCATCACTGTCCAAAATGATGGAATGGAAAGTATAAAAATTCTCTTTGTAGACCATACTACATTAGGGAGGCCAGTTTTCACCTTGGATAAGATGACTAGAATTCAAAGTATACTTTATAAATGGAAGAAGGAAGATATAACTAACAGGGTAAAGGTCGTTATAATAACACTTGTGGAGAAGAAACAATCTGCTAAAATCAAGAAGGAAAGTTGTTGGTTTCCAAAAGGAAAGAAATACATCATGAGTTCAGTGAAGAGTCTATTAAGGTTACTAAAAACACAAAAATCCTGGATGCCTGGGTGGCTCAGTTGGTTAAGCATCTGCCTTCATTCAGCTCAGGGCATGATCCCAGCATCCTGGGATCAAGTCCTGCATCAGGCTCCTTGCTCAACAGGGAGGCTGCTTCTCCCTCTGCCTGCTGTTCACCTGGTTGTGCTCTCTCTTTCTCTGACAAATAAGTAAAATCTTTTAAAAATTAAAAAAAAAACAACACAAAAATCTGAATAAACTCGGTCGTGTAATTCAAAGTAAAATAAAACTTATTTAGAGTCTATTTTCTATTGGGGTCATCTCTTGACCAGAAAATAAATTAAATTAATATTATTTTAAAGAACTAAGATGTACATTTAAAGAAAGAGTAAGTAGAGAGGGCACACTGAACACATGTAGCTGCTCCCCAACAGCTTCCATTTTAAAGACCTGAAAAGACAGAATGCTCAAAAAAATTCCCTCCATTCTTGGTTAAAAAACTATGGTTATTCATGAAAAATGGCAGTCAGAGGAGATTATGTTTAAGAATAAATCAGAGCCTTAAATGTGTACAGACATGGATGGAAGATTTGGAAAAAAAAAAAAAAAAAAAAAAAAGCATAGTCCAGGGTCACAGAGGTAGGTGACAGGTACTGATTGCTAAAGGAAGTGTTTATGAGAATTTGTGGAATATAAGGAAAAGCACAGAGGGCCACAGGGAAGGGAGGGAAAACGGAAGGGGAAGAAATCAGAGAGAGAGAGACAATCAATGAGAGACTATGAACAACTGGGAAACAAACTGAGGGTTTCAGAGGGGAGTTGTTGGGAGGATGGGGTAATCAGGTGATGGGTATTTAGGAGGGCACATATGGTGATGAGCACTGATGTTATATGCAGCTAATGAATCACTGAACACTATGTTAAAAACTAATGATGTACTATATGCTGGCTAACTGGACATAATTTAAAAAAAAAGACTTTGTTAGGATATCACATTTTTACATTTATCACATTTTTCTCATCATTTTACTTATTTTTACTCATCATATCTGTTCCACTTGGGTAATATAGAACAGAGACCTTTCTCTTCTCCAGATGGGGCCATGACTATGGCAGTTGAAATGCAAAAATGGCTATAACCAAGGAGGGAGGGAAGCTGAGCAACAGGAAAATAGGCAACTACAGAATGAGGATGATGGTGCTCCAAGAGGAGAAAAGATATTGTTATACCCGAGTTTTTGCGTCTGTGAGACCACCAAGGAGCCAACACCAATGCAATCACACAAGGGTTTATTCGACAAGCTTAAGCTTGGGCCCAAGTATACCCAACACAGTGGAGTAGGGACTGGGACCCCAAGTTTAGTTAAGGCAGGTATTTATGGGTTCCTGTTACTAAAGCAGGGTGGGGGTCTCTGGAACTAAAGCAAAGTAGGGGAAAGTTCAGCCCTTGGGCACAGGGGTCTGAGATGGCTGCCGGAGCTATTATGGCTGTACTTATGCTAAGGCTAAACCTGAGGCGGGATGGCCTTAATTTTTCTTGGCCTCCACAACATGTTCAAAGATCTGAGTTTAAGCAGATTAACCAGTTCATGACACGCAGCAATTCAGCCTTCTTCCACTAACACTGGAGTCAAAATTCAATATATCCTTGACAAGTTCAAATATCAACACATAAGAGACACTCTCCTTGACCACCCATGCTAAAAACCCTCTCCATAACTGTCTTAAAGTATTATATAATTTTAATTCCATCTCAGCCCTTATCAGTAACTGAAATCATCTAGTCTGTTTACATTAGACACACACACATTTGTTTTCAAAATATTTGATAAATAGTGACTGATACTTACAGGGACTGTTGTAATGTTAAATGAGCACAAAGGACAAAAACACTAAGTATTAATGAGTTAAATATCCAAATTTAGAGGTTAAAAAAGTAATTATAAAAACCCAGAGAAAACAGTAAGTACATAGTAAAGATAATTATTAGGAGATGGGAATCACACAGAAAGTATTATAAGTCATACTATAGTGAGTTATTAACTATTTATAAGAAATTAGATACTCTTAGGAAGAAAAAAAAAAAAAACAATGAGAAAACTCTAAGACTGTGGGGGTAAACCCAAGGAAAGAACATTCTAGAACAATTACCCCTCTTCAAGGTTAGAATTCAGATTTTTGTTGGAGAACATGTGGTTGGAGCCATCCATGAATGGCAGAGAAGTTTGACACATTGTCCCCAGCCAGAATTGGCCTACTGGCTATGGACCTATACTTGCAGTCAGGGTGCAATGGGGCTGGGGCTTCTTGCTGGGTATCAGTGAAACCCATCAGGAAACTGGAGGTAAAGGATGTTTTTGAGGAGTGCCTGGGTGGCTCAGTGGGTTAAGGTCTCTGCCTTTGGCTCAGGTCATGTTCAGGGTCCTGGGATCGAGTCCCATATTGGGATCTCTGCTCAGCAGGGAGCCTGCTTCCCCCCCACCCCCACTTCTCTCTGCCTGATTCTCTGCTTACTTGTGATCTCTCTCTGTCAAATAAATAAATAAAATCTTAAAAAAAAAAAAAAAAGATGTTTTTGAAATTGTTGGAAACCCACCAGTGCAAGGCAAGAGGTGGGATGAGGTCAGTCAGGGGAGCGCTGCTGAACTCACTGGGAAGCCAACTGGGACACCCATGGAACTTGTACTGAAGCCACCCAGAAGGGTGCTGCTGCATATGAGACTAACTGGGCATCCTGTATACCAACCAAGCAACCTACAAAAACCAGAAGAAAGAAAAGCACAGAGAATCTGCAGGAGGGCTCTTTGCCATCTGAAGTGTCCATCCTGTATCTTCTGTTTACAGAGCTTAACACTGAGCCAGCTGGAAGAAGAAGGATAGTCCAGTGTCACAAGCAGCACAATGAAGAGTGGATTGGGAGTTGAGAGGCAACAGATGTGATAAAGGTCGTGAATAAGAACAAATACCAGTGGAATGGACAAAAAAAGAACACAATAGAGATGATAAACAGAGCTAATCGTTGCTTATCTGAAAAATGTAAGTAAAATAATAAATTCCTAACAGTATTAAGACAAATGAGAAAAGGCAAAAATTTTAAATATAAATGAAAATATTTATAAAAAGAGAAGTGATAAAAGCATAAAAGAATCTCATGGAAAATTTTATACCAATACACATGAAAGTATAAATGAAATCTTCAATGCCTAGACTAATAAAATCTAAAATGGGCTCATGAAAAAAGAAAGTAAAGAAATTAAAGCAATAGTTAAAGAGATTCTAAATGAAATACTATATACTCTATATACTATATAGATGATAGACACATTCTACCAAAATTTCAAGGAATAGCCAATTCTATCATTATATCAACTGATAAAGAGGATGCATATTATCAAATTCATCTAAGGAAGTCATTTTAACCTCATGAAAGAAACTGATAGGATTTAGTATAAATTTGGCCAGTTTTGTTGAAGGAAATTTTCAACTCTACCTCAGTCATAATAATAATTGCAAAATCCATGGTCCTCAAAAAAATTAATAACCAGAATCTAACAATATTTCCAAAACAAAATTTTAAATATTTTTAAATGGTGACTACAAAATTAATAATTCAAATTATAAAAGAAATGCAAGAGTGCTGTAACAGAAATTTACAAATGCCATTAACCGCAGTAACAGCTTAGGAGAAAAAATATATGATCCCTTCAAAGACACAGAAAAATCGGTTGTTAAAATTCAACTAATTTCATGATAATAAAGTAAACTTTTTGGAATTGTGATAAATAGTATCTACTAAACACTGATAGTGAACATCATTATTCATTGAGAATTGACGGAAAGAATTCATTTTAAAACAAGGAATATGGGGCACCTGGGTGGCTCAGATGTTTAAGTGTCTGCCTTTGGCTCAGGTCAGGATCCCAGAGTCCTGGGAGGGAGCCCTGCATCAGGCTCCCTGCTCAGCAGGAAGCCTGCTTCTTTTTCTCCCACTCCCCTGCCTGTGTTTCCACTCTTGCTGTGTTTCTCTCTGTCAAATAAATAAAATCTTAAAAAAAAATAAAATAAAACAAGGAATATGATGCAGGTAACATCGTAGGTGTTATTCCACATTATACTCAAGTTCTAGCCAAAGGAACGTGACAACAAAGATAAATCAAAAGCAAAGCATCACAGGGGGAGAAATAAAACTATAATTCTAAAAGAAAAATTGAAAAGATGTATGCTCATTATTTGAATAATGAAAATTTGTTAATGTGACTATTTATATCAGTATCGTATAAACAGTTGCATTTTTGTATTGTAGCAATGAAAGTAAGAAAATTTTAAAATGTAATATTTAAAATTACATACACTAGTAAATATCAATAATATAAAAATAAATATAACTAATAAAGATGATTAAATATTAAAGATCTTTAGAGAGCCTTAAAAATGAGAAACTTAGTACGTATTCTTGGGAAAGAAGATTAGCATTGTATATGGGTCAATTCTTTTTAGACTGGGCAAAAGATTCAATGCATTTTTTAAAAATTTGGGCATAGTTGATATATCACTATTATAATATTATTCATAAGCAATAACATATTTCTTATGCTATCCCTCTTATTCTTGTGACTTATGCTTTCTATAATTAGAAGCCTATATTTCCCACTCACTTCCACCCAATTAAATGCAATTTTAATGAAGATGCAGGAGGTTTTTTTTTATGAAACATAGGCAAAATGGTTTTTAAACTTACATGGAAAATCAATTTACAAAAAAAGGCAAAAAATTTCTGAAAAAATTGAGGGCTTTTAAATGGAGTTATGATAAATAAAATTATGGTACTGAAACTGAGAGGGACAAATTAACCAACTGGGTGGAATAGAAAACACAAAACTAGGATATGATTATATGAGATTGTTTGACTAAAACAAAGTGGCAGGCAAGGTAAAGATTATTCACCAAAATGATGCTAGGCAATTCCCTACTATGTCACTTCCCTACTATAATTACCTATTATAGCCCATCTGTAAATAGGAATTCCAGATGAATTAATAAATTAAATAAAAAACTTTCAAATTTTAGAAGAAATTATAGAAACAATGAAAATAATTTTCTGGTATTGTGGCAGGAAGATTTCCTACATGAAATAAAAAATGTTGACCTTACAACAAAGTGTGAATAAATTTTACTACATTAAAATTAAGAGCTTTATTTAAACAGAGATATTAGAAACAAAGATAATAAAAATAAAAAATGCAACTATGGGGGTGCCTGGGTGGCTCAGTGGGTTAAAGCCTCTGCCTTCAGCTCAGGTCATGATCCCAGGGTCCTGGGATCGAGCCCCATGTCAGGCTCTCTGCTCAGTGGGGAATCTGCTTCCCTCTCTCTCTCTGCCTGCCTCTCTGCCTATTTGTGATCTCTCTGTGTCAAATAAATAAATAAAATCTTTAAAAAAAATGCAACTATGATTTTCAAAATAGAGATGAAAGTTTTAATGGAGCTGACAAAGTTTTAGTATAAAATATAAAAGAACTCCTACAGATCATCAAGAGAAAAATCAAACTAAAATGGGAAAATTCAGAAAGACACTTAACAATGGGAGAGGTACATATGGCCAATATGCTTTTTAAAAGATTCTTAGTTTCATTAATAATCAAGAAAACAGAATGAAGAAAGAGACTCATAGCTATAGAGAACAAACTGATGGTTACTAGAGGGGAGGAGGTGGGATGCATTAAATAGGTGATGGGGATTAAGGGTTCCACTTGTTGTGATGAGCACTGGATGATGTCCAGAAGAGTTGAATCACTATATTGTATACCTGAAACTAATATAACACTGTATGTTAACTACCTGGAATTAAAATTTTAAAAAAGAAAACAATGTATGATATGATATTATATTACATAATGCATAATTAAACAATGTATTACATAATACATAATTAGAACACTGAACAGTGCCTACTGTATGGGTAAAGGAGGATGGAATAAAGGTGAGTATGTAGGAGTATGCAAGTTATTGATAATGTCTAGTGGGTCACTATACGTTCATTGTACTGAACACATTTATATAAATAAATGTTTAATTATAAATATGTATATAATTATATGAGTTGGAAATTGATACATTCTTTTGAAATACATAAATGTTTTATATAATAAGGAACATTTAAAAATCTTGCTCAAATTATAAAATAAAATGTGCTCAGTCTTATAATTAAACAAGACTGAATTGTTTATCAGAATAATTTATCCAAAAAGTATCCAGTATTTTCCAACACCACAACTGATGTTGTCTGTGTTAATGCTCTTGTCTTGCTCTCTTCAGTCTTTTTGTTATTGTCAATTAAACTGAATAGAAAAATACAAATATCTTGTAGTTTTAAACAAAAGTGTAGTCTTGTTTCATATATAATATGCTACAATAATTGCTAACTCCTCAGGTGGAGTGTGGGGGTATGTCATAGCCAATTATAATGATTGTTGATTTTTCTAGTGTAAATATTCCTAAAATAGTTGATTGCAAACTTCCAAACTAATGTCACAGAATTCAGAATTGGCAGGAGATGCATACAGTCAGCACTAGCTATGGTTAATAATACAGCATGGGAGATTGTCCAGGTCAAACATATAGAACTTCTTAATTTCTTTTTAAAAGCACACAATATGAGGCACCTGGGTGGCTCAGTTGGTTAAATGTCTGCCTTTGGCTCAGGTCATGTTCCCAGGGTCCTGGGATCAAGCCTTACAAATAAAATCTTAATAAAATAAAATAAAAATACACAATATTTTATAGCATGGATGTAATAAGATATGTCTATATTGATATACATTGCAGGTATATGTTTGCTTTGTGCAATTTAGAATGTTAGATATTTTACTAATAACACTTTAATATGAAAATGATATAAGTTTTTTCAATATGCGGTGCCACTTAGATTCTCCCATAGCAACTTATAAGAATAATCTTTCCCTGTATTCTCCCTCATAGATTGTTAGCCTTGAGTCAAATGTTATTATTCTCCTGCCCTGCTCTCAACCTTCAAAGACCCTGCATCTAGCTCATCTCTCCTGCTCTACCCCAAGTTGTTGCCTCCAGCTCCGAGTGAGCCCTAGTATGCCTGGAGGGTTTCTTTGTTTTTCTACCCTTCTGCTATACTTCGGAGCAGGCGGGGAGTTCTCTTATTTTCCTGCCCTCCGCTGGCTGTAGTAAGCATTGTCTTACATCATGATGTCTGGGCAACCCAAAGGCTCTCTCCCTCAGCTCTCCTGCACAGATCTTGTGCCTGGAGGTGTTTGCACACGCAGTAACTCCCTGTGGGAGAGAATCCGTGTGTGGATTTTGACTCTGTGTCTGGAGTAACTGGGCTCTGAGGTATGACAAACCTTCATACCAGCTCACATTTGTCTTTAAAAAGTGGAAATGTTTTATTTTCTTGCCTCTATCTGTACCATCTTTCCCTTTCCCCTGATGAACTGCCTGGAGCCCAACGGTCCTTTTCTCCTAGGAGGAGCTCATCAGTTTAGAATATGTAGCTCTCTGATTGGCTTAAAAGCATTATTTTTGCAGTTAACATGAGTGTTCTCATTCTTAGATCAGAATAAGAATTTTTGACACTTTCTATACCCCGTATGTAAGCAGCTGAAGTTCTAGTCCATGACCTCAAGCACACAGTCTGACAAATTAATCTCATTACCTCCTTTTCTCTCATGATTTCCATTTCCCTGTACTATTATTTTAAATTATTCTACTACAAAGAACAACTGGCAGCTTAAACTAGCCTGCGGCAAAGTAGAGTCAGCATAATACAGTGTTAAACATAAAGAAAAATTGTTACAAGTTATAATATTCATTTGTAACAACACTTCCAAACTAGAACAGTTATAAAGTCATATACTCCACCTCCTATATAAACTCAATAAGGCTAAATATTGCTAGAAACAGTCCCTTCCTTCCTGGCTTAATTTATTTTCCGGACGCATATTTGCAGTGTACTGCATTGAAATGATATAGATACGTGATTCTTTCTTGTAACAGATTGTAAACCAATCAGGAAAAGGGTCTTTGTTTTGTTCATCTCTGTATCTTCTTTGTCTATTATGATTGGATGAGATTAAAAGATAGTGAGCAAATGTTTTATATATATATATATATATATATATGCGTATATATATAGGGGTGTGTGTGTGTGTGTGTGTGTATATATATATATATATATATATATATATATAATCACTATGTCTACAAATTTTTCCAGCTCATTTAAAATATCCTTTAAAAATATTTGTTTTTTTGGGGTGCCTGGATGGCTCTGTTGTTAGGCATCTGCCTTCGGCTCAGTTCATGAACCCAGGGTCCTGGCATCAAGCCCTGCATTGGGCTCCCTGCTCAGCGGGAAGCCTGCTTCTCCCTCTCCCACTCCCCCTGCTTGTGTTCCCTACCTCTCTGTGTCTATCTGTCAAATTAATAAATAACATCTTTTAAAAAAATATATATATATATATTTGGTTTTTATTACATCACGATGTATACATCTACCAATGTATACATGTATACATATATTTAAAGGATATTTTAAATAAACTGGGAAATTTACTATTCAGAGGAACCATACTGAGAAGGCCTTTACTGCTTGAAGATTCCATTTTTAAAATGAAAATACATTCTGTAAATAAACACATATTGTTTTCAAATTTTTGCACATAAATATTTTTAAACATGTTAATGCACATAATAGCATTTTTTTAAAGATTTTATTTATTTTTTGTCAGAGAGAGAGTACACACAAGCAGGCAGAGGCAGTGAGAGAAGCAGGCTCCCCGCTGAGCAAGGAGCCCGATGTGGGACTCGATCCCAGGACCCTGGGATCATGACCTGAGCCGAAGACAGTGGCTTAACCAACTGAGCCACCCAGGCGTCCCATAATAGCATTTTAAAATAATTTAGAATCTGTTTTCTTTTTATTTTGTCTTGTTTTGCAGAGAGCAAACTATATGCCACCACAAGTACCACGGCTTTAGAAAGTAAGAAGTTGTTGCTGTAGTCACTAACTGAAAGTGTCAGGCTTCTTTAAGCTCTTAGCATCTCTGAAGTCTCTTTCTCTGTCTCTATTTCTCTATTCACATATATATTCTTTCCAAAGGCAGATTGCTTTCAAATGTATTAAAAGTTAGATTAAACTAAAAGAATGAAAATGCCTTTCTCTGAAAGAGAGATAATACCTTCGAGGACAAATAGGAAATTGAATTGATAGAAAAGAATAAATTAAGACAGTAATTTCAAAAGAGGGTTTTGTTTTTTTTTTTCCAGTTCAGTTGACCATTCTTTTTGGCTCTAAAATGTCTCACTGAAAAAAGCTGAGTTTATCATAATTTGCAATTGTATTAAATATGTGAAGGCTATTGGAAGCTTTGAATTACCAGAGAGGTTTGGGTCAGATTTCAGGTTGTCCTGTTAAGTTTATTTCCAACACTGGGAGCATTTTTACATATTTCTCCTTTTAAATATCAGAACAGAACAGAAAAATTCTAAATGACTCCATGGGTGCCAGAGGGACTGCCCAAAAGCTGCCCATGAACTCTAGCCAGTATACAATGTTCCTGAAACTCAGGACAATAATACATTTGGGGAAAACAATATAGTAAGTACAAAGCCTATGTAAATTTTAAACTCTTGGCTAGAGCATTCAAATCTGAATACTTATGTGAACGTTTAACATGTATATACCATTTAATTTTTTTATTCATAAATTTGATGTCAGTGGTATAAGACATATTTTATTTTGGTCATATAAGCATTCAACATCAGAGCTCACTCCAAATCGGAGTTTTCTAATCTTTAAACTATTTTCAGATAGTCTCGTAAAGTCTTTTTAACTGTGCCTATAACAAGTATTGTGTGAACTATTGCCATGATTTCATATCACCTCAGAAATGCCTTCTATCAGCTCTCAATTCTGAGTGACATTAACATTACTATTTGATAGTAAGAGTTATAGGCGTGTCACTCAAAAAAGGAAAAAAGAGCTTTAAGTAGAACTTCCAAAACTCAGTGACAAACTTTACTACTTTATACTTGTGTATCTTCTTTTCCAAAACAAAGTGAGATTAATTTGTATTACAAACAAAAACATAAACTAACCTATTATTTTAAGTGCAAGGAGTGATTTTATTTTAGAAAAAATAGTAAAATAGATATATGGGAGTAAGCTATTATAGAAATACTCTAATTTGGATAAAATATTTCATCTAAATTTTGATTTAAAAATACCATTGTCTTCAATAAATTTTATAAGTAAAATGTTGCATGTTAAATGCCATCATATTATTACAAATATTTAGGGTACTTTAGATTATAGACTGTGTCCCATATTTAGCTGTGAATTCCTCAGGTGAATTGAATAGGACACTTTTAAAACCACCTTATGAAACAGTACTTCTGCTTTGCCCATTGGAGTTCCTTAGACTGTTCCATCTCTAAGATACATGTACCTTCTTTCCCATTGTTTTGTATTTTCCTTTGTTTTCCTTTATGAACAAAACAAATATGGTGCTGCTTATAAGACCATTATGCCAATTCCTAATAACTTGATATTACAATAAATTTATAATATTTGTTCTCATCTTACTCTCAAACTTGTTTTTAGAACAACTTTCTCAAATCATAGAAGATGAAGAATATTAATGCAATATACCTGGCTATTCTGTAGGTATAAAGCTCTTTTAATGCCTCCAGGATTTTGTGCAGTAAAATTTTCTTATATTTAACAGTAGTGTATGGAACAGAATAGAGATATGCTATATTATTTCAACAGTGAAACGCTCTTTTATGTAACAGTATACTATGATAAAGAATAGAGATATGCTATCTTATTTCAACACTCAAACACTCCAATATCAGGGGTGTCTTTTAATAATTGGACACGGATCATACGGTATATCCTATTGAAACATATGCTGCAGCCTATAATTGTACAACAGAGACCCCAGACAGTTACTACACACAAGTAGAATAAACTGAGAGGCATATAAATGCTTTTAAACTAATTTAAAAATATGCGTTGTTAACATTTAATGATTTTGAAGCAAATGCTTTTGGTTGACTTAGATAATACTTGTAATAGTTGGTATCTTTGTGGCCTTTCTTTAACAGGAAAGCTTTATGGAAACATTGTGGAATGGCATCAAACTCTTATTATAAAGTTTGGGGACTTAGATTTATTTATAATTAGTAAATGTAAACCTTAATTATAAGTAAATCAAGAGATTAAAGCTGTTTTGTCAAGTGATTCCAAGTAGTGAATTATAAGTGTAACACAAAATAATTCTGTTTATTTTCACAGAATGAGCTTTCAACATTTAAAAAGAGAAACAATTTAACATGATTATAATTAAATTTTATTGATATTTATCATTTATTTTTTTCTACCAACTGGATTCTTTAATATCAGACAATTATATAACAAAACCAGTAGATAAGTGGACATACCATATAAATAGTTGATGGATATCTAAAAACTAATTTAAAAAAAACTAGAAAAAACAAGCATGAATTTAGAGTCAGAATTCTGAATCTTGGAAAATATTTGGGGAAAAGTTTAAAAATAACACATAAAGTTTTTAAGATGGTGTTTAGCACCATGTGCACAAATAAATAATAAATGTTTTAATATACTAGTGATAATAATGAGAAATACAATATTCAGAAATATTTTTAAACTCAGTCTCTGAAGGGTACAATAAATTGCCAACAAACTGGTATTCTAAATTACATAAATAAATCTAAGTCTCAGAATCAAAGTTGCTTTAATTCTCAAGATACTAAGAAATTGAAAAGCATGAGTCAATGTGATTATTTGTTAATAACACAATTACATAATAAAGAGTAGATATAACAAATTAAAAAGTAACTAAAATAATTATGAAAAAGAGCCATGCAAATATGACTCTAGTTGGATATTTGTCTCTAATAATTGTAAAGAAGCATTATTTCCAATTTTACTTGAAACCTGTTTATTCTTCCAGCACAGATTCTGGAACCTAATATCAGTCCAGATTATTATTTAATCAGAATTTATTTATTTGTTTTTTCTATTATGTTATGTTAGTCACCATACAGTACATCATTAGTTTTTGATGTAATGTTCCATGATTCATTGTTTGCATATGACACCCAGGGCTCTATGCAATATGTGTCCTCCTTAATACCCATCACTGGGCTAACTTACCCCTACCATCCTCCCCTCTAAAACCCTCTGTATCCCAGAGTCCATAGTTTCTCATCTTTCCTCTCCCCTTCTGATTCCTCCCCCTTTATTTTTCATTTTCTTCTCCTAATGACCTCCATCCTATTCCTTATGTTCCACAAATAAGTGAAACCATATGATAATTGACTTTCTCTTTTTGCCTTATTTCACTCAGCATAATCTCATTCAGTTTCATCCATGTTGATGCAAATTTAGGTATTCATACTTTCTGAAGACTGAGTAATATTCCATTGTATATATGGACCACATCTTCTTTATCCATTCATCTTTTTTTTTTTTTTTAAGATTTTATTTACTTATTTGACAGAGAGAGGCCACAAGTAGGGAGAGAGGCAGTTAGAGAGAGAGAGGAAGGGAAGCAGGCTCCCCGCTGAGCAGAGAGCCTGATGTGGGGCTCGATCCCAGGACCCTGGGATCAGGACCTGAGCTGAAGGCAGAGACTTTAACCCACTGAGCCACCCAGGTGCCCCTCCATTCATCTTTTTTGAAGGGCATCTTGGCTCTTTCCATAGTTTGGCTATTGTGGACATTGCTGTTATGAACATGGGGGTGCATGTAACCCTTCTTTTCACTATACGTGTATCTTTGGAGTAAATACCCAGTAGTGCAATTACTAGGTCATAGGGTAGCTCTATTTTTAAGTTTTTGAGGACACTAGACACTGTTTTCCAAAGTGGCTATACCAGCTTGCATTCCCAACAATAGTGTAAGAGGGTTCCCCTTTCTCCACAACCTCTCCAACATTTGTTGTTTCTTGTTTGTCAATTTTTGCCATTCTAACTGGTGTAAGGTGGTATCTCAATGTGGTTTTGATTTGAATTTCCCTGATGGCTAATGATGAGGAAGATTTTTTCATGTGTCTGTTGGCCATTTATAAATCTTCTTTGGAGAATTGTCTGTTCATGTCTTCTGCTCATTTTTTGACTTGATTATTTATTTTATGGATATTAAGTTTGAGAAGTGATTTTTTTGTTGTTTGTTTGTTTGTTTTTTAATAGCTCTTGGATATCATCTGTAGTGTCAATTGCAAATATCTTCTCCCATTCCATGGGTTGCCTCTTTGCTTGTTGACTGTTTCCTCTGCTGTGCAGAAGCTTTTTATTTTGATGAAGTCCCAAAAGTTTATTTTTGCTTGTTTCCCTTGCCTTTGGAGAGTGTCTTGAGAGAAGTTGTGGCCATTGTTTAAGAAGTTAATGCCTATGTTCTTCTCTAAGACTCTAGGATTTTGATGGATTCCTGTCTCACATTGAGGTCTTTCATCCATTTAGAGTTTAATTTTGTGTATATTGTAAGTGAATGGTCAAATTTCATTCTTCTACATGTAGCTGTCCATTTTTCCCAGCCCCATTTATTGAAGAGACTGTCTTTTTTCCATTGAATACTTTTTCCTGCTTTATTGAAGATTAGTTGGCCATAGAGTTGAGAGTCCATATCTGGGCTCTCTATTCTGTTCTGTTGATCTATGTGTCTGTTTTTGTGTAATACCATGCTGTCTTGGTGATCACAGATTTGTAATATAGCCTGAAATCAGGCAACATCATGCCCCAGCTTTGTTTTTCTTTTTCAACATTTCCTTGGTGATTCAGGGTCTTTTCCGATTCCATACAAATTTTAGGATTGTTTGTTCCAGCACTTTGAAAATTGGCATTGGTATTTTGATCAGGATGGCAATGAAAGTATGGATTTCTCTGGACAGCATATTTTAACAATGTTTATTCTTCTGATCCCTGAGAATGGAATGTTTTTCCATCTTTTTGCCTCTTCTTCAATTTCTTTCTTAAGTGTTTTGTAGTTTCTTGAATATAGATCCTTCACCTCTTTGGTTAGGTTTATTCCAAGGTATCTTATGGTTTTTGGTGCTACTGTAAATGGAATCAATTCCCTAATTTCTCTTTCTACAGTTACATTTTTAGCATATAGGAAAACAATGGATTTCTGTGCATTGATTTTGTATCTTGCCCCATTACTGAATTGCTGCATGAGTTCTACTAATTTAGGGGTGGCGTCTTTGGGTTTTCCATATAAAGTATCATGTTACCTGTGAAGAGAGAGTTTGACCTCTTCTTTGCCAATTTGAATACATTTTATTTCTTTTTGTTGTCTGATTGCTATTGCTAGGACTTCTAGCTATGTTGAACAATAGTGGGGAGAGTGAGCATCCTTGTTGTGTTACTGACCTTAATGGAAATTCTCTCAGCATTTCCCCATTGAGAATATTTTATGTGGGCTTTTCAAAATGTTTTTTATGAAATTGAGGAATGTTTACTCTGACCCTACACTTGAAGAGTTTTAATCAGGAAAGGATGCTGTATTTTGTCAAATGTTTTTTTCTGCATCAATGAAGAGGACCATATGGTTCTTCTCTCTCCTCTTATTTTTTTTATATTTTTATTTTAATAAACATATAATGTATTTTTATCCCCAGGGGTACAGGTCTGTAAATCGCCAGGTTTACACATTTCACAGCACTCATCATAGCACATACCCTCCCCAATGTCCATTTCCCCACCACCCTCTCCTGTCCCCCCTCGCCCCAGCAACCCTCAGTCTGTTTCTTGAGATTAAGTCTTTTATGGTTTGTCTCCCTCCCAATCCCATCTTTTCATTTTTTCTTTTCCTACCTCCCCGCAACCCCCCCCGCCTTGCATCTCCACTTCCTCTTATCAAAGAGATCATATGATAGTTGTCTTTCTCCGATTGACTTATTTCGCTAAGCATGATACCCTCTAGTTCCATCCACGTCGTTGCAAATGGCAAGGTTTCATGTCTTTTGATGGCTGCATAGTATTCCATTGTGTATATATACCACATCCTCTTTATCCATTCATCTGTTGATGGACATCTAGGCTCTTTCCACAGTTTGGCTATTGTGGACATTGCTGCTATAAACATTCGGGTGCACGTGACCCTTCAGAGCACCACGTTTGTATCTTTAGGATATATACCCAGTAGTGCAATTGCTGGGTCGCAGGGTAGCTCTATTTTCAGTTTTTTGAGGAACCTCCACACTGTTTTCCAGAGTGGTTGCACCAGCTTGCATTCCCACCAACAGTGCTGGAGGGTTCCCCTCTCTCCGCATCCTCGCCAGCATCTGTCATTTCTTGACTTGTTAATTTTAGCCATTCTGACTGGTGTGAGGTGGTATCTCATTGTGGTTTTCATTTGTATTTCCCTGATTCCGAGTGATGTGGAGCATTTTTTCATGTGTCTGTTGGCCATCTGGATGTCTTCTTTGCAGAAATGTCTGTTCATATCCTCTGCCCATTTCTTGACTGGATTATTTGTTCTTTGGGTATTGAGTTTGATAAGCTCTTTATAGATTTTGGATACTAGCCCTTTATCTGATATGTCATTTGCAAATATCTTCTCCCATTCTGTCAGTTGTCTTTTGGTTTTGTTAACTGCTTCCTTTGCTGTGCAAAAGCTTTTGATTTTGATGAAGTCCCAATAGTTCATTTTTGCCCTTGCTTCTGTTGCCTTTGGCAATGTTCCTAGGAAGAAGTTGCTGTGGTTGAGGTCAAAGAGATTGCTGCCTGCGTTCTCCTCAAGGATTTTGATAGATTCCTTTCTCACATTGAGGTCCTTCATCCATTTTGAGTCTATTTTCGTGTGTGGTGTAAGGAAATAGTCCAATTTCATTTTTCTGCATGTGGCTGTCCAATTTTCCCAGCACCATTTGTTGAAGAGGCTGTCTTTTTTCCAGTGGATATTCTTTCCTGCTTTGTCGAAGATTAGTTGACCATAGAGTTGAGGGTCTATTTCTGGGCTCTCTATTCTGTTCCATTGGTCTATATGTCTGTTTTTGTGCCAGTACCATACTGTCTTGATGATGACAGCTTTGTAATAGAGCTTGAAGTCTGGAATTGTGATGCCACCAACTTTGGCTTTCTTTTTCAATATTCCTTTGGCTATTCGAGGTCTTTTCTGGTTCCATATAAATTTTAGGATAATTTGTTCTATTTCTTGAAAAAAAATGGATGGGATTTTGATAGGGATTGCATTAAATGTGTCGATTGCTTTAGGTAGAATAGACATTTTCACAATATTTGTTCTTCCAATCCAGGAGCATGGAATATTTTTCCATTTCTTTGTGACTTCCTCAATTTCTTTCATGAGTACTTTATAGTTTTCTGAGTATAGATTCTTTGCCTCTTTGGTTAGATTTATTCCTAGGTATCTTATGGTTTTGGGTGTGATTGTAAATGGGACTGACTCCTCAATTTCTCTTTCTTCTGTCTTGTTGTTAGTGTAAAGAAATGTGACTAATTTCTGTGCATTGACTTTATATCCTGACACTTTACTGAATTCCTGTATAAGTTCTAGCAGTTTTGGAGTGGAGCCTTTTGGGTTTTCCACATATAGTATCATATCATCTGCAAGGAGGGAGAGTTTGACTTCTTCTTTGCCAATTTGGATGCCTTTAATTTCTTTTTGTTGTCTGATTGCAACAGGCTAGGACTTCTAGTACTATGTTGAACAGCAGTGGTGATAACGGACATCCCTGCCGTGTTCCTGACCTTAGCGGAAAAGCTTTCAGTTTTTCTCCATTGAGAATGATATTTGCGGTGGGTTTTTCATAGATGGCTTTGATAATATTGAGGCATGTGCCTTCTATCCCTACACTTTGAAGAGTTTTAATCAGGAAGGGATGCTACACTTTGTCAAACCCTTTTTCAGAATCTATTGAGAGTATCATATGGTTCTTACTCTTTCTTTTATTAATGTATTGTATCCCATTGATGGATTTGCGGATGTTGAACCAACCTTGCAGCCCTGGAATAAATCCCACTTGGTCGTGGTGAATAATCCTTTTAATGTACTGTTGGATCCTATTGACCAGTATTTTGGTGAGTATTTTCACATCTGTGTTCATCAAAGATATTGGTCTGTAATTCTCTTTTTTGGTGGGATCCTTGTCTGGTTTTGGGATCAAGGTGATGCTGGCCTCATTGAATGAGTTTGGAAGTTTTTCTTCCATTTCTATTTTTTGGAACAGTTTCAGGAGAATAGGAATTAAATCTTCTTTAAATGTTTGGTAGAATTCCCCTGGGAAGCCGTCTGGCCCTGGACTTCTGTTTGTTTGGAGATTTTTGATGACCGTTTCAGTCTCCTTACTGGTTATGGGACTGTTCAGGTTATCTATTTCTTCCTGGTTCAGTTGTGGTAGTTTATATGTCTCTAGAAATGTATCCATTTCTTCCAGATTGTCAAATTTGTTGGCGTAGAGTTGCTCGTAGTATGATCTTATAATTATTTGTATTTCTTTGGTGTTGGTTGTGATCTCTCCTCTTTCATTCATGATTTTATTTATTTGCGTTCTTTCCCTTTTCTTTTTGATAAGTCTGGCCAGGGGCTTATCAATCTTATTAATTCTTTCAAAGAACAAGCTCCTAGTTTTGTTGATTTGTTCTATTGTTTTTTTAGTTTCTATTTCATTGATTTCTGCTCTGATCTTTATGATTTCTCTTCTCCTGCTGGGTTTAGGCTTTCTATGTTGTTCTTTCTCCAGCTCCTTTAGGTGTAGGGTTAGGTTGTGTATTTGAGACCTTTCTTGTTTCTTGAGAAAGGCTTGCACCGCTATATATTTTCCTCTCAGGACTGCCTTTGTTGTGTCCCACAGATTTTGAACCATTGTGTTTTCATTATCATTTGTTTCCATGAATTTTTTCAATTCTTCTTTAATTTCCTGGTTTACCCATTCATTTTTTAGAAGGATGCTGTTTAGTCTCCATGTATTTGCGTTCTTTCCAAATTTCCTCTTGTGATTTAGTTCTAGCTTCAGAGCATTGTGTTCTGAAAATATGCAGGGAATGATCTCAATCTTTTGGTACCGATTGAGACCTGTTTTATGACCTAGGATGTGGTCTATTCTGGAGAATGTTCCATGTGCACTAGAGAAGAATGTATATTCTGTTGCTTTAGCATGGAATGTTCTGAATATATCTGTGATGTCCATCTGGTCCAGAGTGTCATTTAAGGCCTTTATTTCCTTGTTGATCTTTTGCTTAGATGATCTGTCCATTTCAGTGAGGGGAGTGTTAAAGTCCCCTGCTATTATTGTATTACTGTCGATGTATTTCTTTGATTTTGTTATTAATTGGTTTATGTAGTTGGTTGCTCCCATGTTAGGGGCATAGATATTTAAGATTGTTAGGTCTTCTTGTTGGACAGACCCTTTGAGTATGATATAGTGTCCTTCCTCATCTCTTATTATAGTCTTTGGCTTAAAATCTAATTGATCTGATATAAGGATTGCCACCCCAGCTTTCTTCTGATGTCCATTAGCATGGTACATTGTTTTCCACCCCCTCACTTTAAATCTGGAGGTGTCTTCGGGTCTAAAATGAGTTTCTTGTAGGCAGTATATTGATGGGTTTTGTTTTTTTATTCATTCTGATACCCTGTGTCTTTTGATTGTGGCATTTAGCCCATTAACATACAGGGTAACTATTGAGAGATATGAATTTATTGCCATTGTATTGCCTGTAAGGTGACTGTCACTGTATATTGTCTCTGTTTCTTTCTGATTTACTACTTTTAGGGTCTCTCTTTGCTTAGAGGACCCCTTTCAATATTTCCTGTAGAGCTGGTTTGGTGTTTGCAAATTCTTTCAGCTTTTGTTTGTCCCGGAAGCTCTTTATCTCTCCTTCTATTTTCAGTGATAGCCTAGCCGGATATAGTATTCTTGGCTGCATGTTTTTCTCATTTAGTGCTCTGAATATATCATTCCAGTTCTTTCTGGCCTGCCAGGTCTCTGTGGATAGGTCCGCTGCCAATCTAATGTTTTTACCCTTGTATGTTACAGACTTCTTTTCCCAGGCTGCTTTCAGGATTTTCTCTTTGTCGCTAAGACTTGTAAATTTTACTATCAGGTGACGAGGTGTGGACCTATTTTTATTGATTTTGAGGGGCGTTCTTAGCATCTCCTGGATTTTGATGTTTGTTCCCTTTGCCATATTAGGGAAATTCTCTCCAATAATTGTCTCCAATATACCTTCTGCTCCCCCTCTCTTTCTTCTTCTTCTGGAATCCCAATTATTCTAATGTTGTGTTGTCTTATGGTGTTGCTTATCTCTCAAATTCTCTCCTCGTGGTCCAGTATTTGTTTGTCTCTTTTGCTCAGCTTCTTTATTCTCTGTCATTTGGTCTTCTATGTCACTAATTCTTTCTTCTGCCTCATTTATCCTAGCAGTGAGAGCTTCCATTTTTGATTGCACCTCATGAATAGCTTTTTTGATTTCCACTTGGTTAGATTTTAGTTCTTTTATTTCTCCAGAAAGAGTTTTATCTCTCTGGAGAGGGTTTCTCTAATATCTTCTATGCCTTTTTCGAGCCCAGCTAGAACCTTGAGAATTGTCATTCTGAACTCTAGATCTGTCATGTTACCAATGTCCGCATTGATTAGGTCTCCAGCCTTCGGTATGGCCTCTTGTTCTTTTTTTTGAGGTGAGTTTTTCCGCCTTGTCATTTTGTCCAGATAAGATTTGCTTTCTCCTGCTGTGGAATTCCGCTGTTCTTGGTGAGTGAAGTTGGTCTTGGCTGGCTTTCTTGTTGATCTTCTGGGGGAGGGGCCTGTTGTAGTGATTCTCAAGTGTCTTTGCCAAAGGCGGAATTGCACCGCCCTTGCCAGGGGCCGGGCTAAGGAATCCGCTCGGGTTTGCTTTCGGGAGCTTTTGTTCCCTGAGCGCTTTCTGTCGAGTTCCGGAGGACGGGAATGAAGATGGCGGCCGCCCAGTCTCCGGCCCGGAGGAGCCGAGAGCTTGGGGTTCCGCTCCTCAGTGCGCTCTCAGAGAGAAGCGCCCAACCGCCCCGTCTCCCTGGCTTGTGGTTGCGCCTTGAGGAAAGCAGTCAATTGCTGGCACTTGGAGAAAAGCGCCGGGTCGCTTCCGTCTCTGCAGCCTCCTGCCGCACTCCGAGCCCACCCAGCCTGCGACTGGCACAAGGTAACCCCGGGCTGAGAGCTCAGTCCTCGGCTCTGTCACTGTAGCCGGCTTCCCCGCTCTAATACCTGGGAGCTCTGCGGCACTCAGACACCCCCGGTCCTTCTGTGACTCGCGGGACCTGGGGTTATGCTGACCCCGCCTGGGTTTCCCCCCGGTTTAGCCCCTGGAGCGATGTCTCCAGGTGGAGCCAACTTTTAAAAGTCCCGATTTTGTGCTCCGTCGCTCCGCCGCTTGCCGGGTGCCGGCCCCTCCCCCCGGGGTCTATCTTCCCGTCGCTTTGGATTCACTTCTCCCAGGTCCTACCTTTCAGAAAGTGATCGATTTTCTGTTTCTAGAATTGTTGCTCTTCTCTTCGATTTCCCGTTGGATTTGTAGGTGTTCACAATGGTTAGATAAGCTGTCTAGCTGATCTCCTGGTACCCGATGTTGTCTCAGCCTGCTACTTCTCCGCCATCTTGACTCCTCCCCCCTCTCTCCTCTTATTAATGTGTTCTATCACATTGATTGATTTGTGAGTGTTGAACCACCCTTGCATCCCAGGGATAAATTCTACCTGGTTATGATGTGCAATCATTTTAATGTACTCTTGGATTCTATTAGTTAGGATCTTGTTGATAATCTTGGCATCTGTATTCATCAGGGATATTGGTCTGAAATTCTCCTTTTTGATGGGGTTTTTGTCTGGTTTTGGGATCAAGATTACACTGGCCTCATAGAATGAGTCTGGAAGTTTTCTTTCTGTTTCTATTTTCTGAAACAGCTTCAGGAGAATAGGTATTATTTCTTATTTGGATGTTTGGTAGAATTCCCCAGGGAATCCATCAGGTCCTGGGCTCTTGTTTTTTGGCAAGTTTTTGACCACTGCTTTTCAATATCGTTACTGTTTATGATCTATTCAGGTTGTCAATTTCTTCCTGTTTCAGTCTTGGTAGTTTATAGGTTTCCAGGAAGGCTTACATTTCTTCCAGGTTGCTTAATTTATTGGCATATAGTTGTTGATAATAATTTCTGATAACTGTTTCTATTTTGTTGGTATTAGATTTGATCTCTCCCCTTTCATTCATAATTTTATTAATTTGTGTTCTTTCTCTTTTCTTTTGGATAAGTCTGCCCAGTGGTTTATTGCTCTTATTAATTCTTTCAAAGAAACAGCTTCTAATTTTGTTGATCTGCTCTACTGTATTTCTGGTTTCTAATTCATTGATCTCTGCTCTAGTCTTAATTATTTCTTTTCTAGTGCATGGCTTGGGCTTCATGTGTTGTTTTTTTCCTCCAGTTCTTTAAGGTATAAAGCTAATTGGTGAATTCTGGATTTTGCTATTGGATTTTTGTTTTATTTTGTTTTGGTTTTGGTTTTTTTGTTTGTTTGTTTGTTTGTTTTTTGAGTGACTGAGTCTTGGATGGCTATGTATTTCTCCCTTAGAACTGCCTTTGCAGTATCCCGTAGGTTTTGGACCAATGTGTTTTTATTCTCATTGGTTTCCATGAATTGTTTAAGTTCTTGTTTGATTTCCTGGTTGACCCAAATGTTCTTAATCAGAATGGTCTTTAGTTTCCAAGTGTTTGAATTTATTCCATTTTTTTTTTCTTCTGATTGAATTCCAGTTTCTAAGCATTGTGATCTGAGAATATGCAGGGAATAATCTCAGTCTTTTGGTATCAGTTGAGACCTGATTTGTGACCCAATATGTGGTCTATTCTGGAGAAATTTCCATGTGCACTCAGGAAGAATGAGTATTCTGTTGTTTTAGGGTGAAATGTTTTTCTGTATATATCTATGAAGTCCGTCTCCAAATTCAAAGCTCTTGTTTCTTTGTTGATTTTCTGCTTAGATGATATTTCTATTGTTGAAAATGGAGTATTGAGGTCTCCTACTATTAACACATTATTATCAATATGTCTATTTTTGTTAATGGTTGGCTTATGTAGTTGGCTGTTCCCATGTTGGGGACATAAATATTTTCAATTATTAGATCCTCTTGTTGGATAGACCCTTTAAGAATGATATAGTGCCCTTCCGTATCTCTAACTAGAGTCTTTAGCTTCAAATCTAATGTGTCTGATATAAGAATTACTACCCCACCTTTCTTTTGAAGTCCATTGGCATGAAAAATGGTTCTCCATCCCTTCACTTTTAGTCTGGTTGTAGCTTTAGGTTCAAAATGAGTCTCTTGTAGACAGCATATGGTTGCGTCCCTTAGATGTCACAGATCCTTTCAGTTTATGTGATCCTGGAAGCTCTTTATCTCTCTATCTGTTCTGAATGAAAGCCTTTCAAGATAAGGTATTCTTGGCTGCATGTTCTTCCCATTTAGTACCCTGAATATGTCTTGCCAGCCATTTCTGGCTTGTCAGGTCTCTGTGGAGAGGTCTGACATTATTCTTATGTTCCTCCCCCTGTATAAAAGGAATCTCTTCCCCTTAACTGCCCTTAAGATGGTTTCCTTGGTTCTAAGATTTGTGAGTTTTACTATTATATCCTGAGGCATTGGTCTCTTCTCCTCGAACATGAACATGAATGCTTATTTCAGTTCCCAGATTAGGGAAGCTCTCAGCTATGATTTGCTCAGATATATCTTCTAGTCTTCTCTCTCCACCCCCTCAGGGATCCCAATAACTCTGATATTGGAATATTTCATGACATCATTTAATTCTCTAATTCTGTTTTCATGGATTTTAAGGTGTTTGTTCCAGGTCTCCTCCTATTCCTTCCTTTCTATCAGTTTGTCTTCTAGATCACTAATTTATTCTTTTGACTCATTTACTTTAGCTGTTAGAGTATCTAGCTTAGATTGCATCTCATTTATAGCATTTTAAAAATTAGTTAATCAATCAATTTATTTATTTATTTATTTTCAAGGATATTTATTTATTTAATTATTTAACAGAGCAAGACACAGTAAGAGAGGGACTACAAGCAGGGAGACTGGGAGAGGGAGAAACAGGCTTCCTGCCCAGCAGGGAGCCTGATGTGGGGTTCAATCCCAGGACCTGGGATCATGACCTGAGCCAAAGGCAGATGATTAATAACTAAGGCACCTTAATGCCCCTAATTTGTAGCATTTTTAAATTCAGCCTATCTCTTAATTATGCCCTTAAAGAATCTGTGTTGCCGTTAATGCTTTTCTCCAGTCTAGCTATTGTCTTCATAACTGTTACCATGAAGTCTATTTCTAACATCTTACTTATACTCATATCCATTAGTTCTACAGGAGAGGCCATTGTCTCTGGTTCTTTTCTTTGTTGGGAGTTCCTCCTCCTAGTCATTCTGTTGAGGGATGATTGAGAGAATGTACAGATTCAAAAATAGCAGCCACAGTCCAGGCAAGGTACACCCTGGGAATTGGAGCAATTGGAAGCCATCACCAAGAAAACCCAGCCAACGTGAAACCCAAGAAAAAGATTCATAAAGTTAAAAAAAAAAAAAAAGAAAGAAGAAAGGGGGGCTTAGGCAAGGGGAAGGCCATAATCTCTTAATGTGGGCAAGGTAGGGTGTTTCAGTTCTTCCTAGAACTAACTCTTTGTTAGAGAACACTACTTCCCGGAATTACAGAGAAATTAAAACTGGTGTATATATAAAGGTAGTATTGAATAGGGGAAAAAAGGACTACACTGAAGCTTATATTTATCTGCCTGTCTATCTATTTATCTATTTGGCATATATATACATATATGTATATATGTGTATATATATATATATAATAAAAAGAGAAAAAAGTATATATGTGAAAAAGTTCAAGTTAAAAGTTACTATGGAAAATGTGTTAAGCATCTAGTTAAAATGCTAAGTAGGTAGAAAAGATAAAACAGAGAAGAAACATTAAAAAAAAAGTTGTATCTAAGAGAGACACAGGCTGTGAAGCAACACCAGGAGTTCAGTATACTATTTTCCCCTGGTATTGGGGTTTTACAGTTTTATGGGGACCCTTGGGTTGTCATCCTCTTGCTCTTCTAGCTTCTCTTCTGGGCTAGGGGTCTGCCATATTGTTTTTTGGGCAACCCTGCTTGGGTGGAGTTGCTCTGTTCCCTATCAAGGGGCTGGGCTCCATGGAAAGTGGTTTTGGGGATTTTGTTCTCTGGTAGCTTTTCTCACCTTTTTGAAGGGTCAGAGCAAAGTAAACTGTCCACACCCAAACCTCTGCCCCAGAAGAGAGAAGCCACAGCCTACTCCTCTCTGAACCCTCCAGGACACACAGGCCCCCTCTGTAACCTCTGCTGAAAACCACAGCCTCCCACAGGCAGTGCACACCTCCCAGCAATCCTCTCAATGACTGACCCAAGCCCCCCACTTGTCTCTGCACCCTGTGCCTCCAAAACTACAAGGGATGCCAGGCTGGGCAGGTGTAGAAGGCAGTGGGGCAGTGGCAGTGGGGTGGTGGCAGCGGTGGCAGTGGTGGCTGCAGGGGCAATGGCCAGCCCCCCAGGCCCACAGACACAGGTCTATACCAGTGGTGACCCCAGTCCTGACTACTGGCATTTGCCCCTTAAGTTCCTGGATCCTGTTTGAGTGCCGTTATCGGGCACTTCCCATCCCACCACCACCGCGCTGCAAGCTGTTTACTGATCTCCAGGTACAGGACGCTTCTGCATTGGGATATTATTTTACTTTCCAGTGGGTAGCTTCTGGTGACCACCTTCTCCTTCTGTTTATCCTCAGATATCTGTCCATTCAATCACAACTCTGTCCTTTGTACCTCTCGAGTGAAGATCCCGTGCTCCTGTAGAGATCCACATGTGTAATCTTACACCTCAGGCTGATTTTGTTGGTGTTCATATTGGCTTGATAGATACCCAGCTAAATTCAGGGGAAGGGTTGAAATGGAGTTCCCTGCTCCTCCACCATCTTGCCCCTCCCTTCTTAATCAGAATTTAAACAGTGGCCTTGGACCATGAATTTTTGACTAGCTTCCAAGATAAATCTTTAATTAACTAAAATATGAAATCATTTGCTTTATTTTTCTGTCCACTGGGATGTGTGTATATGTGCGTGGATGTGTGACTGTGTATGTGATATATAATACGTAGTATATATACCATATTATAAATAGTGAATATATACAAAGTCTATCATGATATTATACATACACACACACACACACACATATATATACACACACATGTACACATATATATATTTCTGGGATAAAGTTAAGTAGGTAAATTATATATTATATATATTTATAAAGTTTAATATATAAAATATGAAATTTTATATCATATATATATACACATATGTGGTTAAATATATCTATTTGAACTTATCCCAACAGAAAATGGTAGGGATAAAATAAAGGGAAGAGTCTGCCAAATATACAAATATACAGTAGTCAGAAATTACATCTGTATCAATGGTTGTTTCAGGGTGGAAATACTGGCTATGCTCTCTCTACTTCCTTATACCTTCTATCATTTTCTGAGACAAGTTTGTTTGGACAACTCCAATCCAGTTATCTCTATAACCTATGGAAAAAAAAAATCCTATTCTTGCAACCTCTGCCCTTGTTTCAACTTTATTCTTATTGCATTTTTTTCTTCTCTGCCATGGCCTGCGATATGGAAACCAGTCAGTTTTCTTTGATTCTCTTAAAGTGTTCCCACTTGAGTGTGTGATATGCTTCATTCACTATCTGGATTTTTATGGCCCAAACCCAAAATGATATATACTACACTAAGAATAGTATACATCCTTTATCTTGAAATTCTTTCACTTACCTTTGCACTGGGTCTAATAACAAGCTTCAACTCTAATCATGTTATTTCATGTCCTTACTTGCTTAAGACTTTGCTCATTCTCCCTAACTTCAGGCTCCTGAAAATTCAGTATTTTTATCATTCTTATTATTATGTGGAATAAATTAATCCCATTTCTACTTTACTTCCTGGGTTCTTTCTATCTTTACATTATTAAATCCTGATTTAATTTGTATAGCTATGAAAAACAACCATACACACATAAAATAAGGCCATAACTCAGACCTCTATCCTATTAAAAAAAAAGGAATTGGCAGTGTGACAGTACCTTTAGAATTTCAGTTAATTTTTCTTCTTTTCTAGTCTGAGTAGAGGAAGCACCTTGGAAATGTTTTTGTCCACTTGAAAATTTATGCCACCTTTCTGCAAAGCAGTACTAGCTATAGTCCAATCTGGCTTTATTTATTTTTTTTTCCTACACACACATGTAAACACACATGTACACCTGTAGTCAAACTGAGGAAATGCAGTATTTGTGTATTTGATTGGATGACAGATATGAATGGTATGAAAGGTAAAAGGATTCAATGCAATCTAGTGAAAAGATAGCTCACAATCCACGGAGTATTTGATATTACACCAGTTAATTTTCTTAATTTCAGGTTCTTCATCATACAGATGTAATAATACTTGCCTATAATAAATACTTAGAATTCCTGGAATATGGCAAGCAGTCACCACAATATAGCTATTTTATTACAGAATTTTAAAATTAAACACAGAATTTTAGAATTAACCTTAAACCTTGCCATATGTAAACCCATCACCTATATATACTACTATATGTATGTATACATATATTTGTGTGTGTGTGTACATGTAAAGAGAAAGAACAAGTGAGATGTATTCATTTGATCAAAAGACACTGGTGAAAGGAAAGGAAGGAAAGAGTATTCTAATCATTAAGAATGGAAAGCAGAAATATCCAGGGTGAGGACAGAGCACAGTGCACTCAGAAAACACATGCAGCTGAGATGACTCTGCTCTGATATGACACCATTGCAGATGTCACTTCCAAGGGAAATGCACAACTAGAATGAACACAACCTAACAACAACTCATGTTATCTGAATTAATTTAACCTCTTCACTTATTTACTTTCTTCTCTGAGACTAAAATAATCTGTCTCTATTGAGGAAGTTCAGTGTTTGAAGGTTTGAAAAGTAAGGTGTGATTGCACTTTAATAGGGAGACATTTTGGGAAAAGACAGCCTTCACTAGAATTCTGAATAGTTGCAGGAATAAGTAAGAGAGGAGTAGTCTACGTACAGCCAGAGACAAAATATTTTGCTTGCTTTCTTAGGGTCTTACCTATGTTTCACACTGAGGGTTTGATTTTGATTCAAGAATGTTATTATAGTACAGTAAATTGACTGTTATTCTATTCACCAAAATCTCAGTTGATTGAAACCATTCTTTAAATTTTCTATGTGTTTGACTCTTCTGGAATCACTGAGAATTTTTTAAGCACCTGTTGTGTACCTGACACTTGAAGGCACTTACAGTTTAACAGTAGACATTCAAGAAACAACTTAAAATCAATACAGAGAACTAAAGAACAATACAAGGTAACATGTAGTCTGGTGGTAGATGGATTGGTACAACTTTGAGATCTATAAGCATTCAGAAAAGGGAGATCACAGTGACTGATGATTTCAGGAACTACTCATACAGAGAAAGAAATAAAGGTCCCCATAAAGGAAGTCCTGGATTTAGATTGATATAAGGGAAGGGGCAGGGCTTTTAAGAAAGAAAGGTACTACAAAGTCAATACAGAGAAAGAAACAAGAGTATAACACATCATTTGTGCAGGAATTGGTTTTAAATTTCTTTGCTTTGTTTGGTTTCTTTCTCAGACCTTTAATTTTTAATAAAATTAATATTTTTCTTGGTAATTTATTATTTCCCTTTTTCTCTTTTTGGGTTAAGGACAGGTTATGATTTGAACTATCTATTAAATATCTCATTATAAGATAATGATAAGTCTATTATAGGTAAACAAATGGGCAAGTTATCTAAAACTATAGGGCGTAGAATTACTCCTACACATCACAAAATCTATCTGAAAATACATAGAAGGTAGTTTGCATGATAATTAAAGAAGCTAAAATAATTTGATTCCCTATTCATTTGAAGGATGATCTTTTGACAATATAGATGATAAATGGATCTTGATGCAGATATGAAGAGGGTATGTGGGGCATGTATATATCTGAACATAAAGAAGATTAATCAATATATCATTCCTGTTGATTTGGGTATTTTCTATACTTTTACATTAAAATTTATTTACAAAATGGGGGACATCTGGGTGTCTCAGTCAGGTAAACATATGACTCTTGATTTCAGCTCAGGTCATGATCTGAGTGTTGTGGGCTAAAGGCCCCATCCAGCTCCTTACTTTGCAGGGAGTTTGCTAGGGATTCTCTCATGCCCTCTTACCCTACTGCCGCCCCACTTCTCTCTAAAATAAATAAATAAATAAATCTTAAAAAAATAAGAAATTGGGACAATAGTCAATACAGAATGGTGATCATAAAAGAAGATAAGGTGAGTGCTAAAATAGTCCCACTTTCTCTCTGGAGGTACTTTCCAAATATGGCAGAGGAGGAGGAAACCCAACATGCAATGAGGATATCAGTGATTACAGAGACAAATACCAGACTTTGAGGAGATCTAGCTGATTAAATATGTAGGGCATATTAGTAAAAAGAGGGGACCTGTGCCAATGAAAATTTTATTTCTGTGGCTTTTTGGGATTATTATGTTTTGTTCTCTTTTACTTAAGTGCAGTGAATGAAAGTAAATGTATTTCCTCCACCTAAAAATTAACAAATGAATTTTAATAATAAAGCTTTAATTAAAAGTGGAAGAAGTTATGCTCTTCATAAGTAATGTAAATTCTTTCTCTTATACTAATGGTTTTTTAAAATTAGAGATTCAATTATTTGGCAGACAACAGTAAATGTTATACCAGTGTTTCAAGTTCTTGTACAATGTAATTATATGGAATTGAAGAAAGTCTATTTTACCAAAATCAAAATGATATATGCCCTTTTATTTCTCTTTAACTCTACTTTTATTCAACAAATTTTAGTGTATTGCTTATTGTATTCTATTTGTTCTTTATCCTGTCAAAACAAGCACAGAAATTATATGGTACATAAAATACTAAAGATGTGAAACAATTGGTTAGCAAATACACTGGTCTATTCTTGAATAATAGTGTAGCACTAAAAATATTTTAGAGCATAGACTATGACTTTCTTATGTATTTTCCAAGGAACAAGTTTACCAGTTTTTCATTCCATTCATACTTATCCTTATCACAAAAACAGCATAAATGCAATACAATTGATATTGGCTAAAATTTTGCAGAGCATTTCTTCATAAATAAAAAGACAAAATATAAAAGTATTTCCACTGGTATTAAAAAGAAAAATAAATTGAACTGAGAAAAATTATACTTTCTAGAAAAAATTAATAAAGAATAGACTCTAATAATGAATAAGTAAATATGATTTAAATAAATATTATATGAAATTGACACAAAATAAACACTCCATTTTTTTGGAAATATTAAGCTAATAAATTAGCTCTCATAAAAGTTCTGTATCAAATTTTGGAGACTTGAGGGTTTTTTTTTTCTTTCTTAAAGTACTACTAGAGAAATTTTAATATTTGCCTCTTATTTCTCATTTTTATGTACATTTTTTCATTTACTTATTATGAAATTTATAACCAATTTATCATTTATTTTATATTATTATTATTATTATTATTATTCATTTGTAACCAAATCTGTTATGAGACAGATTTTTCTCATAGCAATTATGTCAGCATTTAAATTGCCCAAGAAATCTATGGTTCACTGTACATATTAGCATGGCTTCAAAGTTTTAATAGAATAAATATTTATTTGTATTATTGTAAGCTGGGATACCTAATCCTTAAATATATGAACCTGCATCCACCTCAAGCATCTGTTCTTTCTCAAACTCCCCAATTTGCCAAGCTTGAAAACTGGAAATTTGAATTCACTCTTGGTCTTTCCCTTCAGGACCCAAAGCCATTAGGGTCTTTCCTGCCAGCACATCATTAAAATAGTTGTTGAAAAGGTCAATAGCAATCTCCACATTGCTCGACTCAATATCCAATTCCCATCATCCATCTTACTTGACATGCTAACATTTGGCAAAGAATCTTTTTCAAACTCTTCACTTGTCTTTTATACCCTCTCGCTTTCTTTTGCTGGTTCCTTAGTTCTTCAAATTGTAAATGTTGAAAGATTCAACAACTCAATCATTTTATCAGTTTTCTTCACAGTTACAGTCATCCCACAGGTGGTTTCATTTGCTGACAACTGTAAATATCAACTGTGCCCTAATGATTCATAAATAAATATATCTGGCTTAATTTCACCTCCGCACTCTACACTTTTATGACCACCTTCACCAATCTGACATATTTCCTGAGATCTATGATAAATATCTCAAATTGAATACAAAAAATCAAACTCCTAATTTCCCACAAACTCCTCATTTCTCCTTCTCATCTGAATCTGTTTCCTAGGACTGCCATAAGAAATCACCATGAACTTGATGGCTTAATAGAAATTTGTTCTTTCACAGTTCTGGAGAAAGAAGTCTGAATCCCAGGTGTTGGCAAGGTTGCTTTCTTTTTAGAGGCTCTAAGGGTGAATCTGTTCCATGCATTTCTCCTATCTTTGGTTGGTTGCCAGCAATCTTTGGTATCCCTTGGCTTGTAGACACACCACTCCAATTTCTGCCTCCTTCTGCATTCCCTGCATCTCTTTGTGTCTCAGTACTTTATCTCTTTAAGGACACTGTCATTAAGTTCAAGGCTCATCTAATTCAGTACTAACTCATTTCAATATTTATCTGAAGAATCTGCAAAGATCCTGTTTTCAAATAAGGTAACATCTTGAGATTCCAGGTAGACATGTATTTGGAGGGAGGATTATTCAAACTACTCTACCCTCCTTTACCCATTTCATTAACTTATAATTTTATTCTTTCAGTTGCAAAGGACAAAATCCTCAGAGTGATCATTCACTCTTCTTGTTCTCTGATATACACATTTGATCCCTCAGATCACTTAGGCATTTTACCTTCAAATTACCTCCAGATTCTAACCATTGTTTACTATTGCCATCCCTAAACTGTGGCCCAAACCACCATCATTTCAAACCTGAATTATTTCAACAGCCTACTAATGGAACTCCTTGTCCACCTTGCCCCTGTACTCTATGTTGAACACATTCAGAGAAAGGCTAATGCCTTAAAAATGGCTGATAGGACATTTCTTCTCTTTCCTTCTCCATTTTAATGCAGGTGCAGTGATTTTCACACAATTCCTTGAACACAGAAAGCATTCTTCTATCTCAAGTATTTTGTACTTACTGCTTCACTGTTTGGAAATTTTCTCCATATGTTCTACATTGCTCACTTTTCCAGTTTTTTCGTGTTTTGTTCAAATAGCAACTTCTCAAATAGATTATCTCTGACCACCTTAAGCAAATATAATCATAAATGTTTATTTGTTTAAATATTTATGGTCTTTCTTTTTTTAAGACTTTTATTATTATTATTATTGTTATTTTTTTATTTGAGAGAGAGTCAAAGCTAGAGAAATTATAGAGGTAGAGGGAGAAACAGAGTTCCTGCTGAGCAGAGAGCCCAGTCAGGGGCTCAATCCCGGGACTCTGGGATCATTACCTGACCTGAAGGTCACTCTTAACTGACTGAGCCACCCAGGTGCCCTCATGGTCTTTCTTACCTAGTAAAATGTGGGAATCTTGAGGTTAAATACTTTATTTTATTCCTAGATCCGTAACTATCACATGGCTGGTACTCAAATCATATTTGTTGGGTTAATGAATGAATGGATAAGTCCGTCTCAAGTTTTTCCTTTACAATGCACAATCAAATTCTACTTGCAAATCACTTAGGTCTGTCAGAAATTCAACAGGATTCTTGCTGGAAGCAGCTTCTATGCCATGCTCACAACTCAGTGAATAAAATCCTGAAATAAGCATTGACTTAGAAATAGTCCTAGTGTTAGGAGATGAAAAGGGATAATTTTCAACTAGTGCAATAAGATAACACATTTTTCAAAGAATGAAAAAATGAATTGTTTTTTTTATTAATTTAAAATAGAATGTTTAGTATTTTCTTTGTTTAAATATCACTTTGTCATTGTAATGCACAACTTAAAATCTTTAATATATATTTTATTGCTTGTCTAGTCTATAACATTTTAATAAAATTCAATGAATGATGTGACTGCAATAAGTAGAAAAATAGTTAAGTTCCATTTACAGAGCAAAAGCCAAGGTGTTTGACGTGATGTCAAAGGCTGTTTAAATATATAATTCATCCCATCTGTTCTTTCCCCCACATAGCCAGCTGTAGAGGTTTAAAAGTGAAAAAAAGAAAAAGCTTGGCAATTCCTAGCTCTGTTTTGATTAGCATAACTTCTGCTTTCTTGTCAGGAAATTCCTCCCTGTACATTAAAATATCCTGGAAGTTGCCATTTACTTTTATTCTCTTATGATGTTTTATGATTAAGAGATTTAAAAAATATATAAGCAAGATGCCATGTTTTATCTAAGCAGCATGTTCTATGAAATGTCCAATGGTGCATGTTGCCACAGTTTATTAGATGGCAGAATACCTTAAATATAAAGATGTCATTCATCCCAAATTTCAAACTGTGTTGAAGTTAAATTCCAGGGGAGAACAGATACAGGAGATTTGTGCCAGAACATTTCCCAATAGCAATATCAAAGAGAAATGAAGAATAATTTTCCTAATTGGAAATATGTGGGGAATATAAGGTAGGGGGGGATTTAATTAATAGATTTGGAGTAAGGCCAGAACTGCAGGGTTAATACCTCTGCTGTTTCAAAGAGTGCCATGGGACCTTGAATGCCTGTGAGTGGTCAACAGGACTGGCAAATTTTACTCTGAATTAATCCTGATGCAGCTTTAAGAATTTCTTTGGAATAAGTGTTTTACAGAAACAGTTTCATGTTTAATTCCTCTTCCTCTTCTTCTTCTTCTTCTTCTTTAAATGATATACTTTAGCACAATAGGATAATTTTGAGAAACTTACTCTCTTAAGATGAATCTTTGGTGGCTAATAAGGTTATTTCGAAATATTGTTAACTTACTACCAACCTTCACAAAGCTCAGGGAGTAAAATTCATTACTTAATATGTTTAAAAATAAATCTCTTCATTTGTTTTAATACTTCTAATTTTTAATCCAGCTATCATTGAACATAGTTATCTATCAGTCCCCTGCCATACATAGTAATAGAACTTATTCATATTTAAAATGATGCTTTTAAAGTAATAGAGACACATACAAGAACTATAAAAATAGGTGGCTTGGTATCTCATGAAATGTGGCCCATTTTGTTTCTGGAAGAAAAGATGCTGAGTTACAGAAATTTGATGAACATCTAATGGTTACTGTGGCAAATTCCTACCTCAAATAATTGATCATTATCAGCGGCAAAATCTGGTTTCAGATGTAATTTTCTATAAAAAGATAACAATCTTAAAGACACAGGGATTGAAAAGAAAGAAAGAAAAAGAAAGAAAAGAAAGTGCTTAAGTATTATAATTAAATGATAAACGAACTATTGTAGTTTATATTTGAAAATATCCTAGACTTCTTTTTGCATGGATTAGAATCATTTGGTAATAAATTTAATATTGATGATTTATTTACCAATGCTTTGAATGTAAGGATAGCATTGACTTGTGTGTTAGTCTGCTCAGGCTGCCATAAAATAATATCACAGACTGGGTAACTTAAGTGAAAGAAATTTATTTTCTCATATTCTGGAGTTTAGAAGACCAAAATCAAGATGTCAGCATGTTTGTTTTCCAGTGACATCTCTTCCTGGATTGTACACCATTGTCTTCTCTATACATCATCATGTGTTGTTTCCTATGTTCATGTGTGGTCAGAGAGAGAAAATAGAGAAAAGACAGAGAGAGAGAGGGAGGGAGAGAGGGCTCTGGTATCTCTTCCTCTTCTTACAAGGACAATAGCCCCATGGCATTAGGTCCCCATCCTTATTATCTCATTTAAGCTTAATTATCTTTCTAAAGGCTCTATCTCCAAAATATAGATCACATTGGAGGTTAGGACTTCAGCATATGGATTTGGGGAGGACATAATTCAGTCACTAATGACCTACATTAGCATATCTTACATCTATCTCTATCGCTCATCTTGTGCAATAAAAAGATGGATAGAGTTGGACATTATTATTGTGAAAAAATCTAATGTATTTGGGGAAAATATCTAAAATACTTCCATAAAATAATCTTCAGGAGTACCTAGCTGGCATGCAAATTTTGATCTTGTGGTTATAAGTTTGAACCCCATGTTAGGTATAGAGATTACTTAAAAATAAAACTTTAAAAAAAGAATCTTCAGAATGAGTAATGCCATTTGCTTACTGTTGCATACACTATCTTTATCTCTTTTTCATACTGTATTGTTTGTGCACACACACACACATTTTCATATATAACATACAACTTCCCCAAAATATTTCAAATACTTTTGGTTAGCTCAAAATAGAATAATATATAATGAATTAAGATGTGGCATGAATATATCAAAAATAGGCTTCTATTTTATTATAATAATTCATGTTTTTCCTATTCATATTTTCAATTTCATTTCTCATACTGCCCCACTTTCATATCTTAATTTCCCTATAGTCCTATCATTACAGCAACTAAACTATAATGCGTATTTAAATGCTCAGTGTCAGATCAAAACTCCAGAATTATACCTTGTCACCATATCTGACTATCGAAATGTACATTTTTGTTGTTGCTGTTGTTCCTGCATGTGCTGGCTTAACTGCTATTGTGAATACAGTAAATAATATTCCCTGGCATTGTAACAAAAGAGATTATCGAAAATTGTTCTCTTGGATAAAAAATTGTGAAGTCTATAGAAAGGAGAGAATTAGTCTGGGGACTATTCTACAGCTGATGACTGTATACACAAACAAGTGGAAAATTTTTCAATTTTACTTTGAATAAAGATAGTTTTTTTATATTGGCCTAATTCACAGTTATTGATCTAGACAAATAGGTATATTATATCATTATATGTGATTAGAATATAGCTCATTTGCCCCCCATTTTTTTCTACCATGTACATCCTTACTTCTACTTACAGAACAATCAGTATATGTTCTTGGTTTAAAATAAGAGAGTTAAGCACTAACTGATTATAAATGTACCAATAAGGATAGCCACAGGAAGATAATGGGGAAAAAATCAGCAAATAAATTTGTTGAACAAATTCCAGTGAATGGAGAGCCTATTTTTTGCAAAAAAAGAAAACTGCTTTTATTATGGTTTATTTCAGTATCATTTCAATGCAAGAATAGTTTTTAACCTCTTTCCAAAATTCATATGAATGATTATTAGTCCTTCATTTTGTATTTTTATAATCACCACACTTTTTCAAAATATATTCATTGTCATCATCATGGTGTTAAACTTTTTTTTTTTTCTTTGTAGGCAATAATCGGTTAACATAAAAAAACACCAAATTCTCCTTCCATTGCAAGCATATCTATATCTATCTCCCCACTTCTCTCTGTCTTTATCGACCTATAGATACGTAGCATGGTCAACCAGATATTTTAAAATTTAAAAACATATTCAGTTAAAGTGATGTTTTTCTGATATTGGAATATTAATTTGTATTTATTAGTTTGATGTAATTCAATTAAATTAGACAACTTGCACACACACACACACATATATATACATATATATATATGTATATGTATATATATTATATTTTTTTGTTTTTTGTTTTTTACTACGAACTACATTTGGGAACTTCACTTCCTGGCCATGCTGTTGTGCTGGAATAGAATGTTTACAACTTGAACTCTCACCACACACAATTAGAAAGCTATATGAAACAACTGTTAGCAGACTTTGGATAGAGAAAGCACCAGATTGTGATTCCTGAGAGATGGAAACAAAGGAAGTACGCTCTCCAATAGTTTTGGCTTTATGCCTGAAGGCAGTTTCAGAAATTCAAGGACAAGGAGCACGTACTCAAAAAGAGCCTGGCATTCTCACTAAGTTAAGAGATAACTGGCCTTTGGGGAGGCTGAGGCAGCTGGAATTGTAGGGCAGAGTTCTAGAAAGAAGATATGCAGAAACAGAGCCTCAGAGATGTGCAGATAATCTTTGCTATATATGGTACTGCATGTGCATTAAATGCAATTCCACGCTTCCACCCCACAACATGGACACACACACAAAATAGGAAGCTTTAAGCTGAATCATTCCCAGAGCTCCCACAGGTTCCAGAGACTTTCAAGCTCTGACTGGCCAGTTTGGAGAGTCTTGGCATAAGCCAGGATATTCAGTAATGGCTTCAAGGAGGCACACTTTAGTTTAAGGGCTGAGATATCTATCCCTGGAGTAGCATCTATTTTAGTCATGTGTTAGCAACATTTTATTTTTTTTTAAATTTTATTTATTTATTTGACAGACAGAGATCACAAGTAGGCAGAGAGGCAGAGGAGGAAGCAGGCTCCCCACTGAGCAGAGAGCCCGATGCGGGGCTCAATCCCAGTACCCTGGGATCATGACCTGAGCTGAAGGCAGAGGCTTAACCCACGGAGCCACCCAGTGCCCTGTGTTAGCAACATTTTAAAAAGGATCCCAAAGGAATCAAAATGATTTGCAAATAATTTAATTGCCTTAAAAGTCCCAAATTTCCTTTTATAATGGAAAACATAGCAAAATGTTTTAAACATTTAAAAACATAATAGTTACAGTTTTGAGTATAAAAAGTTTCCAAACATGCCAAGAGACAGAAATGGGTATGAAGAAACTCCTAAAAAAACAGTAACATCAACAACAAAAACTGCTAGACTTAATCATAGAGTTTTAGAAATGAGTTAATGAGTGAGAAAAGCCACAGGACACAAATCAAATATAAAATATCAATTATATTTCTATATATTAGCAACAATCAGAAAAAGATGTTTAAAGATTTCAGTTATAATACTATCAAAAATCAAATACAGAAAATTTTAACAAAATACATGCAAGACCCAAACTTGAAAACTACTAAACATCATTGAGAGAAATTGATGAAGACATAAATAAATATAACAAAAAAAGAAAAAAGATATTGTTAAGATAACAACAACTTGAAGTATATATTTAATGCTATCTTGGCCAAAGTCTCACCAGGTTTAATGTAGAAAATAAATCAATAGCAAAATTGATATACGAATGCAAAAGACGTTGAATAGTGAAAAACTTTCTGAATGTTTTATTATCATCCTATAGTAATCAATACAGTTTGGTTGTATTAAGGATGTAAACATGGATTGATTGAACAGAATCAAATCTGATATAGACCCATAATGTGAACTGATATTTTAGAAAGGGCTTAGGCAATTGAAGAGTTAGTGCTAAAAATCTGATATTCCAACAAAAACTCAAAATAAAACAAAATGAAGGGTTAGAAACTAAAACTATTAACTTTCTAGAGGAAAACATAGGAACATTTCTTCATAACTGTGGTATAAGCAAAATAATAAAACAATACAAAACAAAGCAAAACAAAGTTCCAAACTCTAAAAGAAAAAAATAAAAATTGGAGTTCACTGGTACTAAACCATTCTGCTCTGAAAAAGATAAAAAAAAAAAAAAAGAAAAAGCTATAGAGAGGGTGAAAATATTCATAATACATGTATCTGACAAACTATTAACATCTAAAATACCTAAAACTCTTATACTTAATAATAAAAAGATAACCAACCCAATAAAAAGGTGCAAAATATTTGAAGAAATACTTCATGAAATAAGATGCACAAATAGCCAACAAAGACATGAACTTTGCTGAACATTCATAATCAGGCAAATGTTGACTAAAACCACAAAGACATACCACCCTACACCCACTATAATGGCTGATATTAAAAGGGTTGACAGTACCAAGTGGTGACAAAGAAGTGGACCAAGAGTAAATTTTCCCGTAGGGATGCTAAGATTAAAACCACTTTGGAAAACCAGTATGGCAGTTTCTTGCAAATACAAAAAGTATTTGACTAAGGCAATTGCTAGTTTTCATATATGAATACTTAGTATAATCAATGTCTGATTTTAAAACATTTAAAAATATAAATGTTCACTCTGTTTCTTTAGGTTATAAGTAAAAAGTACAAATTATATAGTCCCCTTCAATCTGTTGGTAAAAATGATGATTGATAAAGGTACTCTACTTTGAGAAATTGTGTGACATCAAATGTCATATCAGGATAAAGCTTAGAATTGATAAATATATATATGAATATGTCGTAGTTACATAGTTACTAAATATATGACTATCCAGACATGCCCCAGATGATAAAGATATCATAAGTCTTTCAATATCATCACATAATTATCTTCATATCATCTAAAAGATTCTCCCTTTCCAAAGATCAATTATTGCGTAAAAAATCCTTCTAAAACCTAGTGGATCAAACCAATGGCAACATACATTTTTGCTTGCTAATCTAAACTTTGAGCATGTTCAGTGGGGATCATTCTTCTCTTTTCCACTTGACATGAATTGGGCTAGCATGAAGGTTGGGAGTTGGAGTCATCTGAGGGTTTTCTCACTCATCTTGTTAATAGATGCATGCCGCCAGGTGATACCTCAGCTAAAGTTGTACCTTCTTAACTACCTCACAGTATGGTGGCTGGGATTCAAGGTTGACTATCTCAAAAGAGAGAGAACCAAATGGAAATTGCATTGCCAAATTTTGGAAATGATTGTCAGAATTTACCACAATGAATATATGTAAATTTTATGACCCAGAAATTCTACTAATAAGTGTAAGTTTAACATAGATATATATTTATGCCAAACAAATATACAAGAATTATAACAGGAGCACTTGTGTCTAGTAAGGAAAAATAAAAAAATGGAAACAACACAAATATTCATCAAAAATAAGATAGATGAGGGGGTGCCTGGGTGGCTCAGTGGGTTAAAGCCTCTGCCTTCGGCTCAGGTCGTGATCTCCAGGTCCTGGGATCAAGCCTCACATCGGGCTCTCTGCTCAGTGGGGAGTCTGCTTTCCCCCCTCTCTCTGCCTGCCTCTCTGCCTACTAGTGATCTCTCTCTGTCAAATAAATAAAATCTTAAAAAAAATAAGATAAATGAAATAAAATATATTTTCCAAGTTGTCCTCACTCGGGCTTGATTAAAACTCTTTTCCTTCCTTCCTTTATTTATTTATTTGCTAAATAAATAAAATATGTTTTCTGAATAGAATGCTATATAAACTATTTCTATGAGCAATAATATGGGTTGATTCATAAGCATATTCCCAAGTGAATGTTTGCATGAAACTGGACCTAAAAGAGTACATAATGTTTAATTTGTATTAAATTTGAAAGCTCTAAAGAAAACCCTATGGAGGAGTGTCTGCATGGCTCAGTCCTTAATGGTCTGCCTTCGGATCAGGTGGTCCTGGGATAGAGCCCTGCACTGGGCTCCCTGCTTGGCGGGAAGCCTGCTTGTCTTTCTCCCACTCCCCCTGCTTATATTCTCTCTCTCGCTGTCTCTCTTTGTTTGTGTCAAAAAGAAACAAAACAAAAACAAAAACAAAACCACTATGGATATAGAAGTTATGATAGGTGTTACCTTGAGGTTATCAACTTGAGAAAGGCATTAAAGAGAGCTGGCTCTGTTTTTTATTTGGGTGCCAGTTACATTGGTGATTTATTTCATTAAAATGCATTGAGCTGTGCATTTAACACTCGAACACTTTTCTGTATGAATCTTATACTTTAACAAAACGTTTACCAAAAATACATTTACAGATGAACATTTCATGTAATTTATATATTACTTAACTGGTGCTTTTAGATTTTTTTCAAACATGACTATATGCTATTAAAATATAATTCCTTTTCTGTATCTTAAAATAAGACACAAATATAAAAACCTTTAAAGAGCCAATTTTTACATAAGAGCTTTTGTGAAAATTTCAATCAGGAAGATGATTGCCTGTTAACAAAGGCAGCTCAAGAAGAGCATGAACTGAAATCTCTTAAGAAACCCGCTTCAGAAACCTAGTCCAAAAACATATGGGTTGGCATAATATAATAACATTGAATTTTTCTATTTGATAACATTCCTTTTTAAAATCTCTAAGTAGAGAAAATTGGAAATGACAGAGAAAATTGTCACCTTAGTGACGTTAATATCATAGTTAGCTTCAAAATAACTATCATTGTCTTAGATTGTGAATATATTTCTACCTGATTAAGCTGTTCAATTGCTTATAGATTGAGGCAGTCAGCTTGAATTTAGACTATATTGTAAGTAAAAGTAAAGTCATAACTTACTACCACCCACCCGGCAATGGTCATTTGTACATTTTCCATTCATTCATTCATTCATTCATTCATTTACTAAAAAACTGCCTAAAGACATGGACAAGATAGGCATGTACCACATCTCATAAAGCCCAATAAAATAGGGAATGTTATGAGCTGAATTATATCCCTCCAAAATTTATATGTTGTAGTTTCAGCCTCCAGTATTCCAGAATATTACCATATTGGGAGGTAAAATATTTATAAGAAGTGATTAATTTAAAATGAGTCCATTAGGGTGAGCCTTAATCAAATATAAGAAGAAGAGAAAGACATACCAGGGATGTGTGCAGGAAAGACAATGTAAACACATAGCAAGAAGGCAGCTGCCCAAAAAGCCAAGGAGAGATCAAACATGATAGCACCTTGATCTTGGGCTTCTAGCCTCCAGTACTATGAGAAAATGGACTTCCATTTAAGTCATCCAGTCTGTGGTATTTTATCATGGCAGTCCTCACAAAGTAACTTGGGAAGTTATATCATTAGGAGATACTTATATGGAGAAGGACAAAATTACAGTTTTTTGCAAGTGTTACAAAAGAAAAGTATTAGGTTTACAAAATATAAGTTCTTATCCAGCCAAATATTAGAAAAAGACCCCCAAAATTGGTATTTTCTTTAAGCCAGAAGAGTGAGTTGAATTTAACAAGGTGAAGTAGAAATTATTTCAGGAATAAGAAACAGGGTTGACAGGAAAGACATTGACCAGTTCTAAGCTCAATGAGCCAGGAGAGTAGTAAATCAAGAGGACAGTGGCACAAGCTAAAGTTGTACTAGTCATCAGGGATCAAATCCCATACAACAAAGCCTTCCTGTAACTATACTTTATTGTCTTAATTATTGTATGAATTATTGTATATATGTGTAATTATATATAATTATTAAATGTATAATTAAGAATTGTATATATTATTATAAAAGATATATTACATATGAGTAGATTAAGATATGCTTATAGATATACATATATATCTCTATCCTTTTTTCAACAAAATCTTAGAATTTGTTATTCCGTAAAATTTTTATGACTAACTTTTCAAATTCTACCACAAATCCTGTTATATGTATATTTTAAATTCAACTTTTTTACATTCATACTTGGTAAAAAATTAATTCTTTATAATTCTGAGACTATCCAACTGTAGCTATGGTATTATTCACTTAAAAAAAAAAATATATATATATACATGCTTAAGTCATTTAGGCTTAATGAAATGTTATAGAGTGTAGAATGTTCCCTTCCAGCTTTCACCCAGCTTTCTCTAATGTTAATATCAATAGAAGCATGTTATATTTATCAAAACTAAGTAATTAACATTGTTATGTTACTACTAATTACAGACTTTTTGATATTTTAGGACTTTTCCAATAATATATTTTTTTCGGTTTCAGGATTCAAATCAAGATAACACATTGTAGTTAGTAATCGTGTTTCCTCAGTCTTTCCCAATCTGATAGTTTCTCAGTTTTTCCTTTCTTTTTATACCTTGATACTTTGGAAGGTCAAGTATTTTGGACAAGTATTTTGGTCAAGTATTTCGTTGAGTGTCCTTCAATTTTTGGTTTGTTTGATATTTTTAAATGAATATATTGAAGTTACAGTTGGGGAAAAATTTCTACAGAGGCAATGTGCATATGAAATCGACATGACAATACTACTAATGTTAACCTGATCATTTGATTCAGTGTCTGCTAGGTTTCTTCACTTCAAATTTTCTGTTTTTCCCTTCTGATATTCTCTTGGAAAGGATTCACTGAGTCCAGTCTATACTCAGGGAGAGGGTAATTAAGATCCACTTTAAAGAAGAAGGGCTCTAAACAAATGGCAGTGATATGTACCAAACTCCAATGCGATCAGTAAATTCAAAGAAAGATACTTTAAGATTAGACAAAATTCTGTTTCTACATGAATTAAAACATAAGAACTAAACAGAAAAGTGAAACAATAACTATACTGGCATATTAAAGTTGATCATCAGATTTTTTTTTCTTGAGATTTTTACTTATTTATTTGACACAGAGAGAGATCACAAGTTGGCAGAGCAGCAGGCAGAGAGAGAGGGGGAAGCAGGCTCCCCACTGAGCAGAAAGGCAGATGCGGAGCTCGGTCCCAGGACCTTGAGACCATGACCTGAGCCAAAGGCAGAGGCCTTAAACCACTGAGCCACTCAGGCAACCCGAAAGTTGATCATCAGATTTTTAATTGGTGTTCAAGGAAATATAACACTGGAAAATTCTGGGGAATAATCAATGAAAACCAAAAGTAGTCACAAGAGTAAAATGAAATGAGATAAAGCAAACATTTTAAATGAACTAGGTGGACATAAAGTAGTAAGAATAAAGGAAGAGCAGAACTTCATTGCAAGACAAATGTAGGAAGATGAGAAGAAAAAATGGATAATAATATTGAGCTGCAAGAAACAGAGCTAAATAAAAAATCAGGATTATATGATAACAACTACTGTGAACAATTATATACCAACAAATTGGATAATTTAGAAGATATTGATAAATTCCTAGAAACATACAATCTATCAAGAATGAATCATGGGGTGCCTTGGTAGCTCACTCATTTGAGTGTCTGCCTTCAGCTCAAGTCATGATCCCAGTTCCAGGGATCTAGTCAGCAGCCCTTCACCCTGCTTGTGTTATTTCTCACTCTTGTTCTCTCTTAAATAAATAAATAAATAAATAAAATCTTATAATAAAAAGACTGAATCATGAAAAGATAGAAAATTTGAACAGATCAATAACAACTAAGGAGATTGAATTAAAAAAACCTCCCCAAAATAAAAGTTCAGGACCAGAAAGTTTAACTGGTGAATTCTACCAAACATTTAAAGAATACCAAATTGAAGAGGGAAGAACATTCTCAAGTTCATTTTACAAGGCCAGCATTGTGCTGATACTGCCAGATAAGGATACTATAAGAAAACTACAGATCAGTATCCTGGTGAGTACTGATGTAAAAATTCTCAACAAATTCCTGGTAAACTGAATTCAACAGCATATTAAAATTATTAAACACCATAATTAAGTGGGATTTATCTCTGGGATGCAAGAATGATCCAACATATTCAATCAGTGAATGTGATAGATCACAACAATATTATAGAATGAAGTATAAAAGCACATGATCACTTCAATAGACGAAGAACGAACATTTGGCAAAATTCATCATCCATTCATGATAAAAACTCTCAATCAGTTGGGTAGAGGTGGAACATACTTTCACATAATAAAGTTGACAAACCCACACCAACATCATACTCAGTGGTGAGAGACTGAAAGTTTTTTCTCTAAGATCAGGAACAAAATAAGGGTACACAGTCTCACCTCCCCTATTCAGTATTGTGCTGTAAGTCTTCAGAAATGCGTTCAGGAAGAAAAAGAAATAAAAGGCATCTGAAGTAGAAAGGAAAAGGCAAAATCATCTCTGATGATTTTATATATCAAAAGTTTTAAAAATCCCATCAAAAACTGAAACAATGATTAAATACAGTAAATTTGCAGGATACCAAAGTGTATACAAAAATATTGTGCATATATATAAACTAATAGTAAAATATCTGAAAGAAATTAAGAAAACAATCTCATTTACATTATTATAGAAAAGAATGAAATACCTGGGGATAAATTTAACCAAGAAGGTGAAAAATTTATAAACTAAAAAATATAATATACTCATAAAATAAATTGAAGATTCAAGTAAAAGGGACAATAAACTTATTCTTGGATGGAAATAATTAATAGTTAAAATGTCCATGCTACTCATTCTATGGATGTAATGCATTCCCTATCAAGATAACAATGGCATCTTTTATAGAAATAGAAAAAAAAAGTATTAAAATTCATAGAGAACCACAAAAGACCCCAAATATCCAAAGCATTCCAGAAACAGAAGAACAAAGCTAGATACATCACACTTTGTCATTTCAAACTATATGACAAAGTTATAGTAATCAAAACCTTATGCTACTGGCACAAAAACAGACACATCTCAATGGAACAGAATTGAGAGCTGAAAACTAAACCCATGCATATATGCTTACAAGTATTTGGCAAGGGAACCAAGAATACTCAATGGAGAAAATAGTCTCTTCAATAAATGGTGTGCAAAAACTCACACACACACACACACACACACAAAATGAATGTGGACTCCTATATTTTACCAGTCACAAAAATTAACTCAAATGGATTAAAGACTTAAATGTGAGACCTGATACCATACAACTCTTAGAAGAAAACATAGGGAAACACTATATGACACTGGTTTTAACAATGGATACTCAAAACATAAGCAACAAAAAGCAAAAATAAACAAGTAGGATTATATCAAATTGAAAAACTTATACACAGCAAAAGAAGTAAAATTAAAAAAAGCAACTCATGGGATGAAAGAAAATACTTGTAAACCAACATATCTGATAAACATTTAATATCAAAAATATTTGGGGAACCCAAAGAACTCAATAACAAATAACCGAATAATCCAGTTGGAAAATGGGCAAAGTACATGGACTGACATTTTTCCAAAGAAGACATATGTATGGTCAAAAAGTACATGAAAAGCTGCTCAACATCACTAATCATTAGAGAAATACAAATCAAAACCACAACTGGGTATCATCTCATGCCTGTTAGAATGTCTAATATCAAAAAGATAAGAGATAAATGCTGGTGAGTATTGGGAGAGAAGAAAACACTTGTACACTCATGGTGGTAATGCAAACTGGTTTGGCTACTATGGAAACCAGCATGAGAGTTCCTAAAAAAATTAAAAATAAAACTACCATAGGATCCAGGAATTCAACTTCTGGACATATGTACCCAAGGTAAGTGAAATCACTATCTCAAAGAGATATCTGAATCTGCATGTTCATTGCAGCATTACTTAATTATTTAGAATAGTCAAGATATGGAAACAACCTAAAAGTCAATTGATATTATTTGGCCATGATAAAAGAAGTTCTGTCATTTGTGCCAACATGGATGAATCTTGAAGGCATTAGGTTAAGACAAATAAGTTAGAAAAGAAAGACAAATACTGTATGAACTCACTTTTGTATGGAATATAAAATAACTAAGTCACATATAGAACAGATTTGTGGTTGCCAGGGGCATGCAGTGGTGAAGATGATCAACAGATGCAAATTTCCAGCTATCAGATGAGTGAATCTAGGTGAGGTAATGCACAACATGAGGACTATAATTAAGTATACTGCATTGCATACTTGAAAGTTGCTAAGAGAGTAGATTTTAGAAGTTTTCACCGAAAAATTGTAACCGTGGACATGATGTTTGTATTTACTAATCTTATTGTGGTAATCACTTCAAAATATATACATATAATATCAAATCACTATGTTGTACACCTTAATCTTTGGGGGGAAAAGCAAGAAAGCAAAGAACATAGGATTAAATCTTCATTACTTTTGATGGGGCTTTGATATAACACAAAAATCACAAGTGGCAAAAAATATGTAGATATCCTGGGCTGCCTAAAAATGAAAAATGCTTGTGACTGGAAGGACATCATGAAGAAAGGAAAGACCAGGAATTTGAATGAGAGGAATGAGGAATTCTGGAATGAGAGGAAATGTTTCAAAATCCCATATCTAGTAAGGATTTTATCAAGATTATATAAAAAACGCAACTCAAAAATGAAAAGATAAATAACCCAAATTTTAAATAGGCAAAAGATTTGAATTTCTCCAAAGAAGACATTTCTCCAAAGAAGACACAGAAATACCCAAAAGGACCTGAAAAGATGTTCAATATTGTTAGTCATTAAGGAAAAGCAAGGTGAAACTTTAATGATATAGTACTAGAGTGGATAAAATAAAAAAGATAATCCCAAGTTTTGGAGAGAATGTGAAGATAATGGATCCTTTGTACTTTGCTGATGTAAATACAAAATTTTTCAGGTGCTTGGAACTTGCTCAAAAAGTTGGATATAGAATTACTGCATAACTCAGCAAATATAATCCTAGGTACATGCAAGACAAATTAAAACATGTCCACACAAAAACCTGTACACTAATGTCAACAGTAGCATGATTTGTAATAGCAAAACTGGAAATAACCAAAATGCCCATCAACCAACAAATGGATAAATAAAATGTGATATATCTATACAATGAAATATTATATAAACATTAAAAACAAGTGACATATTCTAAAATAAAGATCAACCTTAAAAGATTATCCTAAATGAAACAATCAAATAACAAAAAAACTACATATTATATGACTTAATTTATGTAAAATGTCCACTACAGATAAATCCACCAAAACAGAAAACAGATCAGTGTTTACTAGAGGTGGTGGGAGGAATGAATGAAGGGTGACTGCTGACAGGCATAGGACATGTCTTTTATGGGTGGTGAAACTATTCTGAACTTAGATAGGAGTAATAGTTGCCCAACTCTGTGAATATACTAAAAATTACTAAATAGTATACATACTTCAAAAATAATAAATTTTATGGTATGTGAATGATATTCAATAAAGCTGTAACCAAAAAACAATGAAAAATATTTTTCTTTGCTTCACAAAGGAAAGAATAATTAAAAAATTAGAGTGATATTTTGATAACTTATATTCTAAGAGTTCATATTGTAAATGTAAACATTTTCCTCAGTGGTGAACCCCATACTGAAGCGATTGTCATGCCTGGCTGCATATTAGAATCACCTCAGGAGTATTATAAACTGTAATATCAGGGAACATGTTAGATCAATAAAAGAGAAATTCTGGGGCTGCGAGCCAGTCAGAAACATTTCTCAATGCTCCACAATGACTCTAAATGTAGCTAAATAGAGAATCACTATAATTGTGCCATATATAAATGAATACAGTCTATAACATAAGAGGATGAAAGAGATTAGATGATCTGACAACAATGTACTGTAGTACTAACATATATCAAAGTGGGTATAACTGAAAGGTTTAGATCCAGCAAGTAAAAATGTCATAGCAGTTGTGACTATTTTTATATCGGTATAATGTGTTATTTGTTCAAACAACAACAAAAACAGATAATAGGTTTGTCCTGATAATAGATCAAGAATCTTACATTCAGGGGTGCCTGGGTGGTTCAGTAGGTTAAGCAGCTGCCTTCAGATCAGGTCATGATCCCAAGGTCCTGGATCAAGCCCCACATTGAGCTCTCTGCTCAGGGGAGAGTCTGCCTCTCCTTCTCCCTCTGCCTGCCACTGTGTCTATTTGTGGACTCTCTCTATCTTTCTGTCAAATAAATAAATAAAATCTTTAAAAAATATATTCTTTTTTTAAAAAGATTTTTATTTATTTGACAGACAGAGATCACAAGTAGACACAGTGGCAGGCAGAGAGAGAGGAAGGGAAGCAGGCTCCCCACTGAGCAGAGAGCCCGATGCGGGGCTCGATCCCAGGACCCTGAGATCATGACCTGAGCTGAAGGCAGAGGCTTTAACCCAACGAGCCACCCAGGCGCCCCCCAAAATGTATTCTTATATCCAGACTGGATTTTTATAGAATTAAAGGTATAAAAAGAAGAAATTAATAGGATATATTTGATAAATTACTTGACTCAAACTGGCAAATCCTCTAATCAAAAGATTTATCAGCATGGCTATTGAAGGTTATATTTTCTTATATGCAATTTGTAATAAAAGAAATTAAAACAAAATATATCTCAAGTATAACAAAGGGGATTATTATTTTTTGGGATATAGTGTATATGTCTGAAATAAGGAGATTGTGTATGTGTTATATTTGTATTAGATTGTATTACACTTAAAAGACCATTTTGAAGATAATTGAAGTTGAAATTGCCTACATCTGCAAGATAGTTCTCTTTCAGCATGATTTCAATCACACTATCAGTTATTTATTATTATTTTTTCCCTTTTGAAGTACACATTTTACATTTTACAAACGAAGTGTGGGAGAGTACACATTTGAAATATTTCTTTGCTTAACAGAGGAGCAATTTATAGCTACTTGGCCATAGAAAAGAAACAGGTTAAAGCTGTTAATGCAAATTTTTGAAGTAGTCAATTAAAATATTAATTAAAACCCCGTAAGGTGGGACAAGGACTAGTAAATCCAGAATTTCCATTCACTGAGGAAAAAAAGTTTTATATCAATGAATTTTTGTAGCTCAATTTTCCAAATTTGAAATTACTTTCAATTTCATGATGAAATTTACAAAATAAAACAAATAGTCATAAAATAAACAAAAAATGAAACAGAAAACTTTCTTAAATTTTATTTATTGACACAGAGTAGATATTTTATTTGATTTTTTTCCAAAGGTGTAGCAAGAAGGTATGAAACAATTAGTGGTCATCATTTTATAATACCTTTAACTTCACATTAACTTCAATTATTTCCTATTTGAATGACAATAAAGGGGCTCATAAATTCCTGAGCAATTAGATCCAATGATATTTCTATTCATTAAGAAATATTATTGATCAGGGCACCTGGGTGGCTCAGTGGGTTAAGGCCTCTGCCTTCCGCTCAGGTCATGACCTCAGTGTCCTGGAATGGAGCCCAGCATTGGGCTCTCTGCTCTGCAGGGAGCCTGCTTCCTCCTTTCTCTCCCTGCCTCTCTGCCTACTTGTGATCTCTGTCTGTTAAATAAATAAATTAATTCTTTAAAAAAATATTATTGATCACCCTTTAGGACAATGAAATTAGACAGTAATTAGTAAGTGCTACACATTTTCCTTATTTATGGTAAGTGATTTAAATTTCATTTTTTCCCAAATTCTCCAAAGAAACTTCACCAAAATTTTGAAATTACTCTAGCAAATAATTGTTCCTTCTCTATTTTTTTCTAGAAATTGATTTAAATTAATTCTTGATTTACTTAGTTTCCCCTTTCATATCACACTGCAAAACAGTGAAAAATCTATTTTAAATATGTTAAGAAAAAATTTATGTGTGGTTTTTGCCTCCATAGTTGGTAAGGCAGGGGCTCTGTCCTCGTGTTTTTACCAGTGTGAATGAGGTACCCTCTGTTAAGAGATGAAATTGAAGTGGATAAATGAACAAAGTTGACCACGAAGATATTCTCTCCCGGGAATTTGTTTGCTGATTGAGAACCTAGTCATTCTCTGATAGTATTAAACTTGAGGGAAAAATGCAATCCTGAATTTTATTAGAATAGACATTTCCTGATGAGATTACAGAGAAAAGAAATCCAGTTTGCTGAGAGAATGATGTAGATGAGATGAAACATTTCACAGTGAATGTCTGAGAAATTAAATGTCAGGTCCCAGTGGCTTTCCACCCAAAGTATCTTAGGTGGCCCCCTTGTATTTCCCACCCATTCAGTTTTACTTGCCATGAGATGCAAGGGTATCTTTACACATCTTTCTCCTTTACTTCGGCCCACTGTGTGCTTGTGTGTGTGTGTGTGTGTGTGTGTGTGTGCGTGCGCGCACTCATTTTATTTGGATTTTTCTTTTACGGTAGCTTGGACTTGTTTCTATTTCTTAAATCTATAATGTTATTGACTAGTGCAAAAATAATACTTGTAGTAGAACTGAACTCCAAGACAAAATTTAAAGAATAAATTAATCTTGTTATCTTATATCTATAAAATTTTACATTTTCATACAAATTTATATTTATTTGAAAATCTTCAGTTTATTGTTTGGAATAGTTTTACTATTGGAAGTTGTTTTTAAGAACTAAGTTTCATGAATATGTAATTGAATTTAAAATTTTTAAGTGTGATTACAAATAAATAGACCAGCTTCCTTGAATATCTTGATTTTCAAATAAAATCACAATAATTTGCAAATATAAAAGCTAGCTCCACTAGAATGTTGTTTAATGCCCATTTCAAAGCCAGAGTGTGACATAATTGCTAAAAACTCTTACTTAAAATAATTGAATTTTCTTAATATTTCCAGAATATCTCTTGACCCACACCATACTGTGAGTTACCTATGTATATGCTTTGGGATTAAGAGTAAAGTCACTATGTGATATATACTCAAAATGTAGAGTTATATTTATATCTCAGAAACACATCTCAATTGTTTAAATATATGGAGGTACATGTGGTTACTTATTCTTGCTGGTTGTCAAATTTCATTCATTAAAATGTCTTATTTAAGAGCTGCTAAAAGTAACAATTTAGAGTGTAATTTACCAGAGACAAAATTAGTCAAGTCAGTGAAGACAAGTAAATAAGACAGTTTGATAAAAAACTTCATAAATATTTTATTTAGCCCATGAGTGATTTCCTCTTTTTCTACCAAAAGTAGTACCTTCTTTCCTTCTTAAGGTACAGTTTATTAAACTAATATAATGTACAATTTGATTAAAGGCTTTCCCCAGTTATTTTTACATTATCATATGAAAAATGATGTCACACGATGTCCTATCCATGACTGTATTATGACCGGAGGCGGAATACTTTATGTTTTCATGTTTAGGAGGCACTGACAGGACAGCACGGCAGTTGAAAGCATGGATTCTTGATGTAGATGACCTAGATTGGAATTCGAAATCTGCAGTTCCCCAGCTGTGGTGCCCGTGGGCAAGCTGCTTCATCTTTCCGTATCTCAGTTTTCCCATCTGTCAAGTAGAGATGATAATAACTGGATTTGACAGTTATCTTAAATGTGAAATGAAGTAATATTTTAAAAACAATTAGAACAGGATCTGGTACAACAAACATAAGTATTTGCTTTTGTTTTTAGGTGTCGTGGAGACACCCAATGTGCCTCCTGTTGCGTGTGCTTTTTGTTGAAAATCAAACATAGTGTTTTGGAGAATTGAAGCTGAGGTAAATACATATTCTTAGTCTTGAGCATACCTCTCTTCTGCTAGGCTTGTACTGTATGTGTGTGTGGGGGGGTTGTGTATTAATAGCGTCAGGGGTTGAACTGGATTTGAAATTTGTTTATCTGCGTTACACCCAAGGCTTGAAATTCTCATAATAATATCTTGTTTTCAGAGTGTATGAGTTTGTCAGAGTATTTGTCTCAATTTCTGCCTCTTGTCTCTGATTCATCCTATTGTGTAGCTACTCACCACAGATTACCTATTTGTTATGGTTCTTCCTGCTGCATTTCTGGTTAGTTTTGTGTGAGTTTTGTTAGTATGGGAAGCACATTGTCTTATGTTCTGATTAAGCTGAGTCTTAGACTGGGAGTAGAAATCTAGGTCCTGGGGATGCATGTGTCCATCATCCTCTTCCTACCCTAGAGCCGGATTCATCAAATAGTCTTGCTCAAATCCAGTGATAGAACTTGTGTTATCTGAAGTGTTAGTAATATGGTATTAGAGTTTCTGTTTATGTAAGAAAATAAACTTGAAGATAAATATATCTTGTACATAACGTGGTCTAAAGATCAGGTTAGTGGACATGATTTTATCAACATTTTATCAATGTTCTTGGTCTTGTTTTTCTGGGCTTAGTGTAACTTTTGAGACTAGGGAAAAAACCCAAATTGTGGTACTTGAACATATCATTTGGCTATGTAAATGTCTGCTCAAATGGGCCAATAATGATGTTGCCATTACTGTCAAATAAAGTTTTAGTAAATTACCTTTTCTGGGATATGGATTGAATGAAATTAAGTTATATATATATATATCATTATTTTATCAACTAAACATTTAATAAATATGTCATGATTGATATTGATGAAAATAACTAAAATGTATTTTTCAAATATTGCTTTTTTGCTAATGTATTTGTTATTCAGTTCTTTTCTTGCATAATTTAATATAATAAAGAAAATGGTAGCTTTATTGAACAACAAACACATTTGCAGTACTTTGGTTTGTCATTCTGAACCTAAACATTCATTTTATGTCACTGTAATTTTAGCTGCAAAAGGATAATAATGCTGTTGTTAATGTGATGTGAAGTACAATGATTGTTTAGAAAATTATTGAGCCCATAAAGACTCACTTTTAACAGGTAGTTTTTACACAGGCTACCTCTTCATCAGAGGGGTATAAACAGACCACAAGGCCCAAGAAGCGCTCTCAGGCTAAGTATAATTTTCTTTTTCTATTCATAACCTAGATGCATTTCTTTTTCATATTGCTCATTTCTGCTGTACAAACTTTTACCAAACTCTTCATGGGCTTTCTTCCAGAATTGAGATAGTTAGGTCATGAATTTCCTGGTCTTTGCAGTTTATTTGTAGATGGCTTTTCTCAGCATAATATCATTAATCCAGGGAGAATTCATCCTTTACTATGAGGCTTACACAGTTTCATCAGTTGTTGATTTTACTTCTAGGTATTAACTTCTTCAATAAAATGTATTTCCCATCTGAGGAATATCACCAAAGAGAAAACATATTCTTTCTAGATACGATATTTAATTTAAGTTTCTAATCTTGGGCAGTTCATTAATTTTCTTTTGTTTTAGTTTACTTACCTATAAACTGAGAGATTTGGGTGAGAATCCTTCAAGGGTGCATTAATCAAAACTGGAGCTTGTTTTCAGGGCTTTTTACTTGGGTAGTTAGGGAGATGGGGTTAGAGTTCCTATGATTAATATTCCCCTTTCAATGTTTTCATTGATTAGGTATTGCTACAACTCTCAGACATGTTGAATTTGCATATCTAGGAATTTCCAAAATAGCCTTACCAACAAATTTAATTATTGTAATATATTGAAGAGACTAACAGAAACTCTTGGAATACTAGAAACACATACACAAACAGTGGCTTTACCAATGACTCAACTCTTAAAGAAATGTTCAAAATAGATTTTATATATTCAACATGCACCAACTTTAGTAATATCACAAACATTGAAGAGGCTGTAAGAGGAAATGTATGTATTACCTTCTAGCATATCATTCCCAAAGGCAGATTATTATATAACAAGAAAACATTGTGATATAATACTATTTGAAGTATCACAATGAATATTAAATGAAACATATCATTGTTATCATGATTTTTTTTCCTAGAACCAATGAATGTATTAACATAGCAGGGAAAATGCTTCTTACTAAAGAATTCCATTAAACAAATATATTTACATAAATTAGAATCACCCAATAAATCTAAATTTTCTTAGTATATCAATATTTTAACTCTTTTATCTAATTAATCTAATTAATAATGTAGGCTGATACATTAGGTAGAACACTAATCAAATGCCTTTCTACTAGATATTCAAATCCCGAAAGTCTGCATCAGTTGTTAGCTTGCTTAAGCATTTATTCAGAATTTTTCCAAATGTTTAGTTGGAATTCATCGAGGTGATTTTCCAATATATTTCAATATTACAGAGAATACTGAATATTGATAATATATTTCAAGATATAATTATCACTTTATTCTCAGAAGTATCACTTTTAATACAGAACTAGCTTTAATTCAATATATTTTACCTTTCATTTTTATTCCAATGCTTGCTGATTCCTTTTGGACTGAATGTGTGTTTAGAGAAGTGTATTAGTGCCCTTTTTGCTTTAGTTTTTGTTTGTTTGTTTGTTTGTTTTGGGATTTGGGCAGAATTAAGCCAGCCTAATGGAAGGGATCAAGTTCACATATACTGTCATATATAGTCCATAATGCCTTGACACATTTATACTGCCTTGAACTTATTTTTTGAATTTTATCAGAGCTTCTTATCATTGTCATAGAGTGGACTAAAGCCGACCAATCTGTCAGAGCCAGAAGCAGAAATTGATATTTTATTGCACTTTACTTCATTTTATGCATAAAAATGTCTTTCATTCCTCATTCAATTTATTCCAATGTATTTTATGAAGTGATACTCCTTAAAATTGATTTTATGATTTTTAATCAAAAAGTAGCTTTGTTGGGGCACCTGGGTGGCTCAGTAGGTTAAAGCCTCTGCCTTCAGCTCAGGTCATTATCCCAGGGTCCTGGGATCGAGCCCCACATCAGGCTGTCTGCTCAGCGGGGACCCTTTTTCCCTGCCCACCCTTTGCCTGCCTCTCTGTCTTCTTGTGATCTCTGTCTGTCAAATGAAAAAAAAAAAAAAAAAGTAGCTTTGTTATAAATAGTGTTGCCATAATTAAGACAACGAGTTCCTGAGTCAGAGAGACTCAAGTTCAAATCCTGATTTGGCTACTCTTGTCTTTGTGATCTTTGAATTATTTAACCTATCTTAGTTTTCATATTTCCTAAATGTGTAATGGAAATAATAAGGGCATCAATGGCCTGACTTGTGCATATTAAGTAATTGAATGCATGTAGGTTTTCTGGCCACTTAGTAAATATTAAATATATTTTAGCTAGCATCATGTATATATTTCATAAACATTCCCATTTTTCTATAAAATATAGATCACATGGGTGATGTTTAACCTGATGTTTCTCGGTTCTATACTATGAAAAGTAATTTAGAAAATTGAAGACTTCTGGCAGAACTCTAGTTTGAGAAGTATGATCAGTTATTTTTAATTCTACTTTATTCTCTTAAAAAATAAGAATATTATCTTAGTAACTGAGACCTGTGTGCAAAAGAGAGCATTAGCTTATTTTTAACCAGTATTATTGCTATTATTTATCACTATACACAGAAATAGAAAGAGAAAATAGTCAATATACATGTCAAAGAATGCACAAGTTTCATATGTTACAATCAAAGTAACAATGCTCTTTAATTTTATAAATTTGCAATATCTATTAAAGACAACATAGGAAACATAAACCTGCTCAAATATTGGAGTGCCTGACTGGCTAAGTCGGTAGAATATATGGCTCTTGATCTCAGGATCACGAGTTCAAGCCCCACTTTGGGTGTGGAGCCTACTTAAAACTAAAATTAACAACAACAAAAAAACCCCCAAAATATAAAAAACAAAAAAACCTGCTTAAAGATTATACTTATGATATTTATAGTAAGTATTTTTTCTCTCTCTTCCTCTTTCCCCTTTCCATCCTTCTAAGATAATGAAGGTTTTTCTCTTAATAAGGTACTGTGAGGCTCTTTCTATTTATAACCAATAATGTAGATCTAATATACAATTTGATACATGCTAATAAGTAATATAATATGAACCTGTTACATAACCTACCTGCATTTAGACAGTTTCATTTTGTGATTGTGGTTGCTATTTTCTTTCTTTTTTTTTAAATTTAAATTCAATTAATTAACATATAGTGTATTATTAGTTTCAGAGGTAGAGTTCAGTGATTCATCAGTCTTATATAATACTCAGTATTCATTACATCACGTACCCTCCTTAATGTCCATCATTCAGTTACCCCATCCCTCTACCCTCTTCCCCCCAGCAACCCTAAGTTTGTTTCCTATGACTAAGAGTCTCTCATGTTTTTTCTCCCTTTCTGATTTCATCTTGTTTTATTTTTTCCTCCCTTCCCCCATGATCTTCTGTTTTTTTTTTTCCCTTAAATGTCATGTATGAGATCATATAATTGTCTTTCTCTTATTGACTTATTTCATTTAGCATAATACAGTCTAGCCTCATCCACGTTGTTGTGAAAAACAAGATTTCATTTGTGATGGCTGAGTAGTATTTTGTTGTGTGTGTGTGTAGATATATATCTATATCTATATATACCACATCTTCTTTATCCATTCATCTGTTGATGGATATCTAGGATCTTCCCATAGTTTGGCTATTTTGGACATTGCTTCTATAAACACTGGGGTGAGGGCACCCCTTCCAATCACTATATGTATCTTTGGGGTAGACACCTAATAGTGCAACTGCTGGGTCATAGGGTAGCTCTATTTTCAACTTTTTCAGGAACTTCCATACTGTTCTCTGAAGTGGATGATCCAGCTTGCATTCCCACCAATAGTGTAAGAGGTTCCCCTATGGCAAGGTTCTCCATATCCTTGGCAACATTTGTTGTTTCCTGACTTGTTAATTTAGCCTTTCTGATGGGTGTGAACATGACTATATGAATCTATCTTTTGTTTCTAATTTTTGTAGCATGACTAACTTTATTCTACATGCACATTGTGTATTATAATAGTCATTAAATATACAGAGTATTGAATATTAAGCACAGACACATCAAAATTATAAAGTTGCTCATGAATAAAAATACAGAAAAAATATATATATACTTAATTAGAATTGACAGTAAGAAATGTTCTGCAGAAAGCCTCTGATGATTTTCTACATTTATTCTATTCTGTTAGCATATATGAGCCATTGTTTGGGCCTAACCAGATTGTCCTTTGCCTATATGAAGAGCAAACATGTGTGTGAATGATCTTACTAAGAGAGTTAAAGTTTTCTAAGTAATTTTATACAATATAAAAATTGTAATTATGAATTTGGGATTATTACTGCCTATGCTTAATACTATATTTACATCTTCATATATGCATTTATCTCTGTAAATTTGTCAGAAAGGAAGTCTATGTCAGACTACTTATACAGGCAAAAAAAATATAAAACACAATTACTTATATACCATTCAAATTAGAATTACCAAATTACTGCTGTTGGTGTCTTAAGAGTTACAAATGCTCAATATTGAGAAATATATAGATTTATGCTATACGCATAGAGTGTGAGTTACACATAAAAATAATTTTCTGTTTGCAATTATCAAAATTCATCACATGTAATACTTACAAATATTGAACACCTATATTTTTAAAAAAATACAAGCTTTTTATAGTAAGCTCTTCAAGTATGAATATCTGAGTATACTATGTATTAAAATAAAACAAGATCATAATACAAATAAGTCAAGATAAGTACTTTGAGAAAAACGTTTTTTAATGCAGTTTGTAAAAGCAATTAGATTTCCTAGACTTAAAATAGACTTAAAATATTTTCACTCTTGGCTCACTGAACTTATAGTCTGTGACTATATTTAAGCTGTCATAAAATTCCTCTCCTTTGACTATACACAAGTTACTTTTACCTTCTACTTAAGTAATTTCAATGTACAACCTGTTCTAATGTAAAACAAACAAAAACCAACTGCATAAACTACAAAACATAGAGCTTCATTAATTCTCTAAGATTATTAACATAACCCAGCCAAGTTAAGAGACACACACAAATTCTAGCACAGCAGATGTTCATTCCTAACCCCTTTCCAATTGATATCCTTTTGTCATTCCAGAGAGAATCATAATTTTCACCTTTCTGGTAACTAATTTCTTGTTTTTACCTTAAGTAGATATTTGGTGCCAAAAATATGGAGAAGTTACAGAAACTAGAAAGAGAATCCCTTAATGTCAATCTTCTTGAGAAGAAAAATGACCTTTGATCAAGGGAAACAGTGATCCCAAGGATACATCCTCAACAGATAACAATCTAAAGGAAGAAATAGTGATGCCATAATATTCCTTCCTCTCTCCAATTGTGTACTAAAATTCCTCCCTGGCAACTTCTATCCAAAAGCTAGAAGGCAAAGGAATATGTTGATATAATCCATGTAGGATAGATAAACAAAAACTTAACAGACTTCAAGACGATTAAAGAAATCCCATCCAATGCAAACTGTTAAATTGCCACAGACCCTGTAGATTAAATGAGGTTTTTGTAAAGTAAATTAATCATTTAGCAAACATAATCATTCAGAAATAATGTTCAGTCAAAATTTTTCAGGCTGCTTTTCAGAAATAGCAAATTTCTTAAAAACAATATATACTTAGGGAACCTGTAGAAGAGGAATGATAATTTGGGAAGCAGCACTACAGGAGCTGATCATGGCCACTGAAAAGAATGAGATTTAAATCGTTTAAACTACAAACACAAAAAGATGTATGAGTAGTTGAACTTTAAGTGATTATATACAGACATATGTGTGTGTATATATATATATATAAATTAAAAGTAGAATTGAAAAAATAGATCCCAGAGATTGTTCATTTAAAAACACTCATAAATAAGTATAGAATCAATTTAGGCGATCTTCTTCTCAAAAATGGTAAAAATAAGCAAATGACACAAAACTATATGTGAAAATAAGGATATAGCCATATATAAAAGCTAAATAAAATAATTATATACAATGAATGTTTTCAACCTTATGTAAATTATTTTGAAATCATTGATGAAAATATGTTAACAAATATATAAATCATTAGCTACCAGGAGATAAATCAATTTAAAAGTTAAATTATACAAAAATAAAATAGAAAAGCATTGAATTACTTTATTAATTAAAGCACCAGGCATGACTACTTTTACAGATGTATTCAGTGATATATTTGAGTAAACTGTATTTCTTTCTTTTTTTTTTTTTTAAGATTTTATTTGTTTACTTGACAGAGATTACAAGTAGCCAGAAAAGCAGGCAAAGGGTGAGCGGGGAGAAGGCTCCCTGCTGAGCAGAGAGCCCAATGTGGGGATTGATCCCAAGACCCTGTGATCATGACCTGAGCCAAAGGCAGAGGCTTTACCCACTGAGCCACCCAGGTGCCGCAGTAAACTCTATTTCTAATAGTACTTAAATTCTTCAAGAGGATACAAAAGGTAGGAGTGATTCTTTGTAATTTTGGCATAATCAGAATAACAGTGATAAGAAATTTTTACAAAAACAAAACAATGAAATCTACAGACCAGACAATTTAGAATTAGTGTGAAATATCTTAAATAAAATTTAATCTACCTACAAAGACTTAAAATATTTAAACCTGACCAGGTAAAGTTTATCCTAAGAATAGAAAATTCTCCAAAATTAAAAAAAAGCTCTTTTAATATAATTAATCTAAGGATGTGAAGGATAATGTTGTTGTCCAGACATACATAAATATTTATGAAACCCAGTAACTATTCCTTTTTGAAAAAAAGCTTTTATAAAAATAAAGCAGAACCTGCAAGATAATTCATTTAACTAAGAAAAAAAGGAAGAAGTGAAACCCATTATTTATCCCCTAAACAAATCATATTATTTTTTTTATTTTCCAGCTTCTCAACCTTAAGTGGCACTGATATTTAAAAATATATAATCTCCAATTAGCAAGTCTGTTATTTCCATTTCCACTTTCTGTCAGTGTTTTCCTGTTGGCATTGACTGAAATACCATGAAATGTTGGCATTTATTGAAATGTCAAAGGCATTAATTAAAAAAGTCCATCTTCCTACATGACCCTAGAGAATTGAGAGAATGTTCTAAAACAATTGCATTGTGAATATAACTCATTTTTATTTTACTACTTTAAACTATTAAGATATGAAATAGGAATAAGTGATGATCTTTACTTGATTTACAAACACGGACACCAGTGTAAATGATTGGTTTCATACAATTGATGTATATTTATTTAGTATCTTCAGAGAAGTTCTGGCCTCCCTAGAACTGTTATTCTAGTAAAAAGGCATGAGGAACTGGATGTAGTATTATTTTAGAAAAGATGATCTGAAAATATGTTGAAGTAGGTAATTGAGAGGATGTGACCTCTGGTTAACCCAAGACACAGCCTTGGGCAACTGGAGGCTCCTCCTCCACCCCAGCCTTGGAATTAAATTTCCTCCCACTGTTCCCACAGAGGAAGCTGTTTCAAGAAGAGAGAAAAGTTTCTTTGAGAGAGTAAGATGGATGTTGAGATCATCTGGATGGTATACTTGACTAAGCCCAGTTAAGGCCTCTATAAAAATATTTAAGATTGTGGCTGGCTTGTGGAGATCTATTTGTCTTACAGCTGCCTGACACCAGCCTGGTATAGAAATTCCCTGGGTATTAAAACGTCCACCTTCCGATCAAGAGTGATCTGCCTTGTTCCATCTCTCCATTCCCTTGGTGTTTGGGGAACCAGTTTGTAAATTAACAGAAGGTTTCCCTAAAAAGATAGTTTTTCTGGGGGCAGGGGAAGGAAAACCAGAATGTGGACTGAAGGAGAGAGCTTCCTGAGGGGAAAAAAAAAAAAATAAAAATGCATTTGGGAAAGAAGGAAGAACATGGCAAAATTGTGCTTGGCAGGTTTAACTAATAGCAAGAAAGTTAATGTTGCAGGGGCCCCTGGGTGGCTCAGTGGGTTAAAGCCTCTGCCTTCAGCTTGGGTCATGATCCCAGGGGTCCTGGGATCAAGCCCCACATGGGGCTCTCTGCGCAGCAGGGAGCCTGCCTCCTCCTCTCTCTCTGCCTGCCTCTCTGCCTACTTGTGATCTCTGTCAAATAAATAAATAAATAAACCTTAAAAAAAAAAAAAAGAAAAAGAAAGTTAATGTTGCAGGAACACACAGTTTTAAGTCAGATAGATATACAAGGGTCAATTGATATAAGACTCATTAGACCAAGGTTAAAAGTATTTGGATTTATTCCAAATGTAATAGGACCAAATGTATTGGTGGTGACTAAACTTGTTTACATGTTACAATTTGATCTGCATTTGAAAAGCATCACTCAAGTTGCAGTATGGACTATTGACTTTGAGAGGCCAAATTAGAAAGAAGGGAAACTGGAGAAGTGAGTTGGGGGAAATCTGAGGGGGAGGGAGACAAACCATGAAAGACTGTGGACTCTGAAAAACAAACAGAGGGTTCTTGAGGGGAAGGGGGTGGGGGATTGGGTGAGCCTGGTGGTGGGTATTAGGGAGGGCACATATTGCATGGAGCACAGGGTGTGGTGCTAAACAATGAATTTTGGAACACCGGAAATAAATAAAATAAAATGGAATAAATAAATAAATAAATAATAAAGTTTAAAAAAAAAAAAAAAAAAGAACCATGGGAAACAGGTAGATTTTTGTGAAAGAGAACACTGGCTGAAGTAGGATGATGACAAGGTTATGCAAAACAGCCGGATGTGGGTTTTATCTTAAAGAAACAAGAGGATGTACTTATAGGATAGGTGTGGGGATGAGAACAAAAGAGTCAAGTCTGATTCCAAAGACAACCTATTTAGCCAAATGAATACTGATGCTATTTCCTGAAATGTAGGTAACAGAGAAAGACATTTTTGCAGGAAATTAAAAAAAAAAAAAAATTGTTTGGGACACATGCACTTTGAGATACCTGAAGAGCAACATAAACAAGGTAGCTTGATAAATGGTCCTGTGCTGCAGGGGAACTCAATTCTGGTGAACGTAACAAAAATTAAGACCTATTGAGAAGAGATTACTGAAGAACATTTCAGCATTTTTGCTATACAAAAATAACACTCTCTCTATTATTTTTTTTTTATAATTCAGGGTCTTAAGAATTAATAATATTTAATTAGAATTAAACAGAATGGTGACTTTAACGGTGATTTTTAAAGCTGTAGATTGGCCTAGGTATGCATAATGATTCAGTTTGGGATATGACTGTAGGTACAAGAATTGTTTATCACTTGTTTTTTCTTTGTTTTTTCTTTTTGTTTATGGTGTTCAGAGGTCAAGAGAGTTCTCATTAATTGCACTGATTGAATAGTGAAATGAAATTAAACATTTTTAAGCCACTCTTAACTATTTAAAATATAAATCACTGAAAAATTGAAATGTCACCAGTACAAGAAAATAATGTGATAAAATAAGAATAGTACTTATGTTAATAACACAAGGCTCAGTCTCCTCTTTCACATCCTTTTGGCAAATGATACATTACTTGATGTTTTACTCTTTTAGTTGCTTTTAGCTGTGATATAGTTATTTTATGTGCCAGGTTACTTGATCATAATGATTATTACAGACAAAGATTTTGAGATAGAAAAAGGTTAAATGACTCATCCAGAATCACACAATGGGTTAGTGATGGAGCCAGGATTTAAACTGAGGTAGCCAGGCTCCATTTCATGCTCTGATTTCTATATGATCTTGGCTCTGTGTTTTTATATAATTCTTATGTACCCTTTTATAAAACATGGTACATTGTTTTATACTGGCTCATGTATCATTAGACCATGAGTCAGTTTCACAATGGTTTTACTCACCTATATAATCCTAGTCTCCATCCAGGATCTTGAACAGAGTAGATGAAAAATAAAAGATATCTGAAAGATCATTTACATTCCATAGGGTCATTATGAGAATTAAATCATGCATATTTAATGAGTGAGTTAATTTTGAAAATTGTTAGAGAAATATAATCTTAGAAATAAGAAAGGAAAAATGATTTACAGCTTGGAAAATAAATGATAAAAAAATAGCATTATATTTTAAAATCTGGATTTTACTTTCTATGTTGGCAAAGCCAAAGCTAATTAAAAATTGACAGACATTTGTAAGCCTCTTTTCAGAGTGTAAGAGTGGGTTAGCATTAAGAATGGCCATCCTGAAGGCCGGGAAGCCATTTTACTGAGTGTCCCTAACTGGCCGACACTGCGTACGTGACTCCAGATAAGAGGAACTAGCTAAAACCTGAAAAAACAACTTAACCATATACCACCAGGGCGTTTAGGCGGTGGTGCCACAGGGACCAGATGTTAATGAAAAACAAATAGTTAACTTGCAGAGATCACAATCCTGCAAGACGGGAGTCTCCCTTGGTTTACAAATGTCCTAGTGATTTACAACAAAGAAGCTATCTTCTCAATAGCCCAATTTCCAGAGACAACTGGCTCGGATCCTTGAGACCTGGTGTCACCCTCCCCACCATAAAACTGAAGGAGGCTGAGGCAGAAGGAAATGTAAATAAAGTTAAATTTCTTCTAAACCTAAATCTCACTTAACCGCCAGGGTGACGCCGGGGTGGCAGAAAGTTAAAGTTAAACTGTCAAAGTGTGGCACAAGATATGTATGTAGCTATGAAAAAGTGCCTTGAAAATGCTATATAAACCCTTGGCTTTGAGTGTTCGGTGTCCTTGTAGTAGTAGTATCTGGCGTCGGGCAGATACTCGGACCCCAGCTAGCTGGAAATAAACCTCGCTGTGTGACTTGCATTATCAGGAGTGTTCTCTATCTAATTGAGGGGTGGTCGGCTCCAAGCCCTAACAAAAGAAAACAAATTCATGATAGTATCTTTAATAGCATATCATATGCATATAATCAATGAACACCTCAGTAACTTCAACTTGATATGGAGTTTCTAGTTTTAGAATACTTCTAGATTTTACTGAAAAATATTTCTTAAGTAGAGCATCTTCTGTTTCCAAATGGACTTACTCTTCCCTTTAATTTCTCAATCAAGATTTTTTAAATGCTTTTTTAAAAATGCTTTTGTGGAGTTAAGATGGTGGGGTAGTAGGAGGAGCTTATGCTTTGCTCATCCCTCCAACACAGCTAGATAATTACCAAATCATTCCGAACACCCAGAAAATTGATCTGAGGACTGAAAGAACAAACTGTATACATAGAGGGAGAAAAGAGGCCACATCCTGGAAAGTAGTTGGTGTGGAGATGTGATTTGAGGGAGAAAAGAATCACAGGTGCTGTATGGGGGAAGGAGCCCTGATCACTGAGAGAGGAGAGAGAGAAAGAGAGAGATAGAAAGCAGCATGCAGGGGATCACATAAGAAAAATACTTCCCTAAAATCATTGACTAGGAAAACGAGAGTGGTTGATTATTGCAAGATTTAACAAGCAGCAGAGGGGAAAGTCTGAATTTTTAGAAGTCTGCATCATCACCAAGTGGAGACTGGTGGGTGTAGAAGTGCTGCTGGGGTGAAGGAGGGCAAGAGGTCCAGGAATGGAGAATGTGCTCTGAGGATCCCTCAGGTCATGCTAGGAGAAACAGCCCCCCTTTGTAGAATGCACTTGGGGAAAGCAGCACTGCCTCTGAGGGGACAAAAATGTTAGCAGCAATATTGACCTGCCCCATCCATTAGTGTAGGGGCAGAGACACCTGCTAAGGGTAGCTGACCTGGATACCGGTTCTTTGTGTGCATGTTCTGTGACTGCTTTTCTGGGGCAAACTTGTACCAGCCACAGCACAGTGAGACCCTCCCCCAGAGGATCAGTGCAAGTCCATGGCACACAGTTTCCTTAAAATTTGAAGTTTTGAAACTCTACTGGGTGGGCAGACAGCTCAGATGAAGGCAGGCTGAAGGAAAGGATCTAACAGAATCTCAGAACACAAGATGAGAGATTGTTCACTCTTCTGTGAGGACTACTTGAACACCAGCAGATGTGAATTGCCATCTCCAGGGACACAGAGCTAGCTGACTCCATTTTTCACTCCTCCCATCACCACTGGTAGATGGACTGCAGTGAGTGACACAGCACATCCAGTGGAGGGAGACTGGGGTCTCTAATGCCAAGCTTCACCTTCCTGTACTCTGCAGGTGCCTTTTTAAATCTGGCAAGTGTGATTGAGAGCTAGAGCAGGAACAGGCCCCTCCCCCAAAAGACCAGCACAAAACCCCCTTCCCCCAACACACACGCGAGGTTTACTTGCATAAAAGTGCTGTGAAACTTCATCTCCAGTGGACATAGGACCAGACACAGGCTTTCCTAACACACAGAAGACAGAGACCTAGACAAAATGCCTATATGGAGGAATTCATCTCAAAAGAAAGAGCAAGGAGAAGTCATGACCGGGGAACTAACCAAAATAGATATAAATAATATGCCTGCACCGTAATTTAAAACAACAATCATAAGGATACTAGTTGGACTTGAGAAAAGTATAGAGGAAACCAGAGAGACCCTTACTGCAAAGATGAACTTAGAAACTAGTCAGACTGGGGGAAAAAAAAAAAAATGCTATAACTGAGATGCAAAACTGACTGCATGTAATGACTGCAGTGATGGAAGAAACACAGGAATGAATTAGTGATAGAAGATAAAATGTTGGAAAAAAGGAAGCTGAAAAGAAGAAGGAAAGAAAAATATTGGATCATGAGCATAGACTTAGGGAACTCAGCAACTACATAAAGCATAATAGCATTTGTATCATATGGAGTCCCAGAAGAAGAGAAGGAAAAAGGGGCAGAAGGCTCATTTGAGCAAATTATAACTGAAAACTTCCCTAACTGGGAAAGAAAACAGACAGCCAAATCTATAAGGCAGAGAGACTTCCATGAAAGTCAACAAAATCAGGCCAACACCAAGACATATCTGGGTCAGAATTTCCAAAATACAGAGATAAGGAAAAAATCCTGAAAGCAACAAGGGAAAACAAATCCCTAACCTAATGAGAAAGACAAATCAAGTTAGAAGATTTCTCTATAGAAGCCTGGTAGGCCAGAAGAGACTGGCATGATATATTCAATGTGGTGAATGGGGAAAATCTGTAACTAAGAATACTTTATTCAGCAAGGCTGTCATTCAGATGAAGAGAGATAAAAAGTTCCTCAGACAAACAAAAACTAAAGGAGTTCATGACTACTAAATCAGTCCTTCAAGAAATATTACAGGGGACTCTTTGAGTGGGAAAGGAAGACCAAAAGCAACAAACACCAGAAGGAACAAAGAAAACAAAAAGATTAAGATCACACCATGCATATTTCCTGACCACAACATATGAAACTTGAAGTCAACTACAAGAAAGAATTTGGAAAGACCACAAATGCATGAAGGTTAAATAACATGCTACTAAAAAATGAATACAAACCAGGCAATTAAAGAATAAGTTAAAAAAATACGTGGAAACAAATGAAAATGAAAACATGATGCTCCAGAACACTTGGTATGCAGCAATAGTGGTCATAAGAGAGAAGTATATATCAATACAGGCCTACCTCAAGAAGCATGAAACGTCTCAATATATAACCTAAACTTACACCTAAAGGAGCTAGAAAAGGAAGAGTAAATAAAGCCTAAAGACAGCACAAGGAAAATAATAAAGATTAGAGCAGAAATAAATGATATAAAAACAACAAAAATTAGAGCAGATCAACAAAACTGGGAGCTGGTTCTTTGAAAGAACAAACAAAATTGATAAACCTCTAGTCAGACTTGTCAAAAAGGAAAGAGAAGGGACCCAAATAAATGAAATCACAGCTGAAAGAGGAGAGATCACAACCAACACCACAAAAATACAAATAATATAAGAAAACATTATGAAAAATTATATGCCAATGAATTGGGCAGTCTGGAAGAAATGGGTAAATTCCTAGAAACATACAAACTGCCAAGACAGAAACAGGAAGAAATAGAAAATTTGAACAGACCCATAACCAGCAAAGAAATTGAATCAGTAATCAAAAATATCCCAACAAAAGTCCAAGGCCAGATGACTTCCCAGGGGAATTCTATCAAGCATTTAAAGAAGAGTTGATACTGTCCTTCTCAACTGTTCCAAAAACTAGAAATGGAAGAAAAACTTCCAAACTCATTTTATAAGGCCAACATTACCCTGGTTCTCAAACCAGACAAAGATCTCACTAAAAAGGAGAATGAGAGGCCAATATCCCTGATGAACATGGATGCAAAAATTCTCAACAAGGTACTAGGAAATTGACGTAAGACCCACAGTACATTAAAAGAATTATTCACCACCATCAAGTGAGAATTATCCCTGGACTGGCAGGGTGATCCAATATTCATAAATCAATCAACATGACACACCACATTAGTAAAAGAAAGAATAAGAACCATGTGATCCTCTCAGTAGGAAAAGAGTTTGACAAAATACAGCACTGGTTTGTGATAAAATCCCTCAACAAAGTAGGAATAGAGAGCTAGAGGGATAGAAGAGCACCTCAACATCATAAAGGATATATAAGAAGGCTATATATTCTACAATGGGGAAAAAAAAACAAAAACAAAATAAAACTAAAAAAAAAAAAAAACAAAACAAAAACTCTACAATCTACAATCAGGAACAAGAGAAGGAGAGAAAGATATTCACTCTCACCATTGTTATTTAACATAGCACTGGAAGTCTTAGCTTCAGCAATCAGGCAATAAAAAGAAATAAAAAGAATCCAAATGGGCAAGAAAGAAGTCAAACTTTTACTCTTCACAGATGATATGACACTGTATGTAGAAAATGTAAAACACTTCACCAAAAAATTGCTAGAACTGATATGTGAATTCAGCAGTTACAACATATAAAATCAACATACAGAAATCTGTTGCATTTTTATAGTGAAGCAGCAGAAAGAAAAATCAAGGATTCTATCCCATTTATAATTGCACCAAAAACCGTAAGATACTTAGGAATAAACATAATGAAAGAGGTAAGAGATTTGTACTCTGAAAACTAAAATATTGATGAAAGAAATTGGAAGTTGACACAAACAAATGGAAAAACATTCCATTCTCATGGATTGGGAAAAAATATTGTTAAAATGTCTATAATACCCAAAGCAAGCTACACATTCAATGCAATCCCTATGAAAAATACACCAGCATTTTCCACAGAGCTAGAACAAACAATTCTAAAATTTGTGTGGAACCACAAAAGATCCTGAATAGCCATAATCTCGAAGAAAAAGAAAAAAACAAAGCTGGAGGAATCATGATTCTTAAATTTCTTTAAAATTCTGTGAATTTTAAATAATGTGCAGCTATTCCATGTCCTATGATTTTATTACGTAAAATGTGTAGAAGTAATTATTTCCTACTTCTTTGTCATTCTCCCTAATTCTGGCTGGTCGGGTTTCTCTTCTGAACTCTTTGGGACCATTCATCACATTAGTTGCGTTTATCTGCACTTAATTTCACTGCATGTAAATCTGTGTTCACAACAGAGAAATGTGCATTAGTCAGGGGAGAAAAGCAATTGAGGCAAACCAGGGTGTGCTTCAAGAACAATTGACAAAGGGCTCTCCCTTCAAGCTTAGTTTAACTGAAAGCCTTGCCAGAGAACAAAGCCGCGGCTTTAGTGTAGAAAGAACTTGATTTATAATATATAGTGCTCAAAAATAAGATTATTATTTGTTAAGGTCTTTTTTTTTTTTTACTATTGTAAAATAATGTAGGTAAATTAGGTAAAATGATGGCTAACATTTTCTTCACAAATACTTAATTTCCAACCAAATGGATTCTTTCTATTAAAATTTGTTGAATAGTTCAAACAGGTACACATTTACTGTCAGGTTTGGCCAGCAAACCCTGAGATGGAGAATAAAAATACTACTCCTGACACCCTAGTCGGGGAAAGGACAGGCCAGGGACCAGACGCTCTAGTGGCAAAAGGCCTCAAGTCAAGCTTTGTCTCCACTTTTTGGGGGGGGTCTTATCAATACACCAAGCATAAGCACAAGTGCAAAACAAGGAGGAAAATGTATCCTTAATGGTCAGGACAACAATATACAGGGCAGCGCGGGATAAGGGCGAGGAGGCCGGGCGTTTGTGAAATAAGTGACCACCACAAGTGCCTTTTTTTCTTTAAAATTTAAGCATTGACTCCCTAGATGAGGACTTTGAGCCATGGTAAGAGTCTGACCCGCTTTCAGCCAAGAAACTTCAAAGGAGGCCCCAGCATTCGGGGCACTCCTCCTTTTCCAGTTAGTCTCATCAGGGAGGCATGAACAAGTCAGATTTCTTCTCTCCCCGCATTGTGAATTCCCACAATTTACAGCTGTCTTTAAGCTTTAAAAAACCCAATTTAGATCAGTAATATTTTGCTGGCACCCATAACTTGTATTTTCTTTCAAGAAAACTAGAGTGCAACCAGTTTAAGTTGCTCAGTAACAAAGTCAGCAAGACAATAAGAATTTAAGACAATTTGTGATAAATATGTTGTCGTGCTGTGAATTGACCCACTTTGCCATTTTCTTTAAATTTCTTAAAACATGACATAAAATCAGTATGATAATGAAAGTAACATTACAAATAATAACCGTGTACTTCTTGGTTTGAAACTTATACATGTCATTAACCTGTTTCAGCATTAGATAATTTATGTCTAAAATAACTTTGAGGTAGATGACTTCCTAATTCCATACTCTTCTAGCTCTCTGTGATTCTTAAGGGAAATTAAGTGAGTAGCTGACATTTTTGTAGCAGATGTGTATTTTACTTCTCAAATAATACAATTTATTTCAATCATTCTAACATCATATTTCTGAACAATTATAAGGATCCCTAATTTTGCAATGATTTCTATGAAAAAGACATTCAAAAAATTTGAGAAATACTTAGCTATACAGCCTAATAAAATTTGGTAGGCTTATATAAGTTCAAAAATATTTTTAAAGTACTTTATTCAACTTTATTATTGTCCATATAATTTTGGAGTGGACATAACACCCGTGTCACAAACCGGATTCCCGTAAGACGAATAGTGTGAATTGAGGTTGGGCTCCCAGGACCCAAATCTGACCTTGAGTTCAGATTTGTCTCTCAATGATTGTGTTTACTTTTTAAGACATTTGATATTTAATTTTTTCCAACTTACAGATTCTTATACATGCTCAAGAATATCAACAGTGATTTTTAAAATAATACATAAAATTGAAGAAAAATTAATCTAAAATTGATAGCAGTAGCACTAAAAAGAAATTGCTAGATTTTCACCATATTCTTTTTTTTTTTTTTAAGATTTTGTTTATTTATTTGACAGAGAGAGAGAGGGGGAACACAAGCAGGGGGAGTGGGAGAGGGAGAAGCAGGCTGCCTGCAGAGCAGAGAGCCCGATGCAGGGCTGAATCCCAGAACCCTGGGATCACAACCGGAGCAGAAGGTAGAGGCTTAACTGACTGAGCCCCCCCAGCACCCCATCATTGGTTTAAAATCTTTTTAAAATCTAGCAATATATATAAAGTTTCAGAAGAAGTGTACTAGTCACTAGCCTGATAACTTTTAGTTATAATCAATGCAGTGGGGTTTGGAATTCCATGAAAATATCAAAATTTTACAATCACTAAAAAATGCCATATTTCTGGAGCACCTAGGTAGCTCAGTCAATTGGGCATTTGCCTTTGGCCCAGGTCACAATCTCAGGTGCTGAGACTGGCCAGCATTGGGCTCCCTGCTCGGTGAGGAATCTGCTTCTCCCTCTCCTGCTCCCCCTGCTCATGCTCACTCTCTTAAATAAATAAATAAAATCTCTAAAACATGCCAGATTTTGAAATTCATTTAATCTTTAAAAGACATATTGTTGTACTCAAAATCTCTGATCTTTTTTGGCCATATTTGTCTAAAACATTTTTGTACATTCAGTTACATACTTTTTTTCCCACAAGTACAACTAATATTATTTCGAAGGATGGTTCATTTTTGCCAAGTTGAACAAATGGTTTCTCACCTTATTGCCATGGCGTAGCAGTCTCTCATACCAAGTAGGCACTAAATAAATATTTGTTAAGTTAACCATATTCTTGATCAATATTAGATAATTGATTCTTATAAGTGTTCATTTACAGATTGTCAAAGAATGAATAGATTTCACTATTTGAATCAGTTTTTCCCCCATATGAAAGTATCTAAATTAAGATCTGGGTCAATATTAGTCAAATTTCTTCTCCCTCCAGAAAGTCTCATAGAAAATTAAAACCACTTGTGCTAATACTGGTCAACATGATTGGTATTCTTAAATAATGAGGCAATGTGAATTACATATTTCTCATGAGTTTCAAACTTCCCAAAGAACATTAACCAGTAAAATAGAAATGTTCATTAGAAATTCCTATATAATCTTAACAACAAAAATACTTACAGATACGCCATTATATTATTGGAGGAAGCAGGATGGAGAAGTTGTGAGGTAGAAAATAAGTGAATCTATTTTTCTTTATGGTGTAGGTAAGAGACAAGGATTAAAAATATAATTTATCCAAGGAGTCAGAAGAGCTGTAATTTTTTTCAAACCTGTTTTAACTCGTACATAGATCCAGTAACAACTCTGCTGGATTGATGGGGAAAAAAGTTTAAGTTATTTAAACAGCAGCAAATGTATTGGATTTCTCATTTGAAGTGCCATTTGCAATACTCAGAGGAACTTCACATTTGGCTGAAAAAGCACACACATTATTCAACCAGAACGCTGTGTGACTACTGGCAGCCAAAAAGCATTATTAATATCATCATCATCATCACCATCATCAACATTATTATGAAAAAGGGCACTTAATCTCCCCCTAGGAATTCTAACATGAATTCAGTCCAGCTTTTAAGAATTGTGCTATACATTTTTTTAAAATGAGTAAATGAAAGGATGAGAAAATAGCTCTGATGTTTTATTACCTTGGAATCTGGGACTATAAAGAGACCTGAATTATACAACGTAAAATTATGGGAAAATAAAATGGCACAATGTGCAGTAATTTACAATCAATTTAGTATGTGTCAAGTCATAAATCTGTTCTTTAAATAGATTTCTCACTATTGGAATGAGTGTTTAATTTTAATGTTTATGTGTTTCCCCTGTGCCAGTACTTTAGGAGTTGTCTCCATAAAATTTCACAATACTCGTAGATATTTTTGACCTGATCAAATCACTGCATTTTATATATGTGGAAAACTTCACAACTTGTCAATATATTCAGGTTGAAATTTTCAAAACCTGACATCAAAAAGGTATACATAAATTGCACATTTGAGTTCCCCTGTTGACACTTAACTAAAGCTAATACCCATTTTCTTGCCTAACTTCCTGCTGAAGTGAACTAATTGCACATTTAGGTGCCAAATTCAGTATCTGAGTTGAAAGAGTGGCCTCTGTTTTGAAGAAGGTTAAGTATTTCCTACAGTGGTCTTCAGCATTGGCCAAGGCTATTTGAAGAATGGAAACTAGTTGTCATTGAACTAAGGTACTTATTTGGTTATGCGAGAACCTTCGCCAGAATGTTGTATCTAACGTGATGTGTATTACATGGACGTCGCATATGTATTTTAACATAGTATTTCTCCTCAGAACACGGTTAAAATTCACGTTGTTTCCAGACTGCTAATGTTTTCCTTCAGCAATATTATTTGAAGCATTTTCAAGCAATACACTGAACAGAGTGCACACGGTTAGATATTTATGGCAGGTGGAGAAGAACAATGCAAACTGAAATATTCTACTTCAACTGCAAGGAATACTTGCCCTAGGTGAATAGTATATAAATTCAGCAAATAAATATTTCTGCCTGGTACTGCAAAAAAAGCTCCACAGGGAATTCTAAAGAGGGGAAAACAAGTGAAAATCCCTTTTGCTCCCAGAAAGGATTTAGTTGCCTGAAAATTACAAGGTGGGTCTTGAAATATACATTTTTTAAAATTTTAACTGAATAAAATGCATATTTTGTTGAGCATGCATTTACAAGATCCTTACTATGGAAATTCGCTAGTTCTGTGTCCAGCTATTTGAAAACTATATGGCAAATTTTGATAAGATAAATAAAGACCAAAATTAATAATAGTAAAATAATAACAATAATAGTAAAGGAAGGAAGGAAGGAAGGAAGGGAGAAAGGAAGGAAGGGAAAAGAAAGAAGGACAAAAGAATAAATGAACTTTATTTAGAAAAAAATAAGTGGAAAAGAAAGGGAAGGGTGATATAGTTGTGTTTGTGTGTATGTGTATCTGTGTGAAGAAATGCCCAGGTACTCACATTCTCTAAGGTGCTCCAGTGTTTGTTTGCTAAAAATCCTTTTTTCAATGTGAGATAAATATCTTATTCTTGATATACTCTTAAATATTAAAAGAGTTTTCTCATGGGAAGTAAAATATCACTATTTGTACCTCAATCTCATTAATCACATACTATTCAAACAAGTAATAAAAATTAATGAATTTGACAAATTAGATTTCCTCAAATTTGAAAAGTGCTGATTTATTTAAACATACTTCTGAATATTTGATGAAAACTTTAATTTATTAAATTAGAGATTTAATGTTTTACGCACCTTAAATAGAAACATAAAACAACACAATGATTATAGTTACAGTCAATATTTTTATGTGAAATCCAATTGCAAAAGAGCAAATGCTAAGGATTTAAAATAGTTCCTTTATAACCTTTTGAACTTTCTATTTCTATTTATACTCATATTTTAAATTCCTTTATTATCACAATTTTCTTTTTATTCTTAAACATTTACTTATTGTTTATTGAAGAGACTTACAATTAAAATTATCTAACTGAGGAAATTGGAAAGATAGTCAAAAAATTGTGGCCAGGGCTAGAAAATTTGTTAAACCTTTACCAATTCTTCTAGTCAAGTACTTATGCCTGGAGAAGGATTCCTTCTTACAGTTAGACACTGTCCATTGGGTGTGGAGATATCTGAATTCCTTACCTCATGACCTAGGGATGTGATTACTGGATTGTATGTTAAGTCTGTGTTTAATCTTACAGGAAACTCCAAATTGGCTTCTAAAGTAACCATTTGATACCCCCACTAGTGATTACTGAGAGTTTCTGTTGATAGGCATCATCAGTAATATTGTTGTTTACTTGGATTTTAAGCGTTCTATTACATGTGTAGTGGCTTCACATATATGTTTTAATGTGATGTTAGTGATAACATATGATATTGAACATCATTTCATAGCTAATTGGACATATGCATATGTCCAATATGCATATGTCCATTGGGGATGCATCTTGTTATGTTTTAATTCTATGAGCCTTTTTTTAGATTTTTTTTCTGAGTATCATTTCTTTATATTGCATCCTTATATGAGTCATATACAATTGATGTAAGTCTTTTTCAAGTGTGTTCGAACCAAAGATTTGGGTTTGGTTAAACCTTAAAGCCTTTTTTTCAATTGAGAATGCAAAAACTGTAACAATTTTTTTTTTTTCTTCTTCTCAGAGGACATTAAAATCCACACTTAACGTTTTACATTCTTCCTCCTAGCTTCTAGGTTTCATTTCCCAGGAAATTGCTCAAATAAGATGGACATATGCCTTCAAGAATAAGAAACATTTCGTGGGCATAACACAACCTAAATTTTTATTAATTCAAAGAAGTCTTCTCCATTGGAGGCAGTGAAATCATAATTTTCTGGGCAGCAGACTTCAGGGCACACCCAGAGTGAGCAAGGTCTTTGGAGTTTTTAATTCTGAGATGACTTCATTATCATTTGGTCAATGCATTAAAATTTCTAGCAAAATGGTTATACTCTAAGATCATAGCAGATGAGACAGGGTTAACCCAAGAATGCATTCAAAGACTCCCTAATTACAAGGCAGAAAACTGCTTACATATTTAAAATGACATTTTTTTCCTAAATTTTATTGTTCTTTAATCTGGGTTTTAAATACATGAGAATGATATTACTCCGTCATCAACAAGAATGAAGTCTTGCCATTTGTAATGATGTGGATGGAGCTAGAGGTACTGTGCTAAGTGAAATAAGTCATCCAGAGACAGGCAAACACTATAAGATTTCACTCACATGTGGGATTTAAGAAGCAAAACAGATGAACATAGGGGAAGGGAAAAAAAAAATAGGGAGGGAATCAAACCTTAAGAGACTCTTAACTGTAGAGAACACATGGAGGATTGATGGAGAGGCGGGCAGGGATGGGCCAAGTGGGTAATGGGTATGAAGGAAGGCGCTTGTGTTGAATACTGGATATTGCATGTAAGTGGTGGATCGCTGAATTCTACTCCTCAAACCAATGTTACACTAATTAGAATTTAAATAAAAATCTGAAAAAAATAAAAATACTTGAGGATGACTTTTCAGGTTCAAGGATTCACATGCTTTAGGATAACTGGCTCACTTCTGGGGGGCGGGGGGAGAAGGAATCTTCACCCAACAGTGTGTGATTTTTCTTTTAAATATTTTTTTTCTTTATTTATTTGAGAGAGAGAGTATGAGAGAGGAGAAGGTCAGAGAGAGAAGCAGACTCCCCTTGGAGCTGGGAGCCCGATGTAGGATTCAATCCTGGGACTCCAGGATCATGACCTGAGCTGAAGGCAGTTGCTTAACCAACTGAACTACCCAGGTGCCCTAGTGTGTGATTTTTTTTTTAATTAAATTTTTTATTTATTTTCAGCGTAACAGTATTCATTGTTTTTTCACCACACCGAGTGCTCCATGCAATCTGTGCCCTCCCTAATACCCACTAGTGTGTGATTTTTAAAAGAAAATGTAACTGATGGTGATGGTGAATTTCTGGAATGAAACGTTGAGTTTTCAGTGATGGGACTAAAAGTGAAATTATTTTTTCTGGTTTCATTGGAAGCGATTTTTTAAAAACCTTCACTAGATTTTTATTATAATTTTTCATTTGTGCATAGTTGACACAAGTTACATTATTTTCAGGGGTACAACATAGTGATTTAACTTCTCTATATATTATGCCACACTTTCAATAAATGTAGCTATTATGTGTCACCATACACTGCTATTACAATATCATTGATTATCTTCTATATGTTATGCGTTTTGCCTTTTATTCCCATGACTTATCCGGTCCATAACCGGAAGCCTATATTTGCTACTGTCTGTCACCCATTTGCCTCTCCCCCACTTTCCTCTGGCAACCATCAGTTTGTTCTCTGTATTTATGGGTCTGCTTCTGGTTTTTGTTTGTATGTTTATCTATTTGTTTTGCTTTTTAGATTTCATATATGAATGAAATCATATAGTATTTGTCTTTCTCAACTGACTTATTTCACTTAGTATAATACTCTTTAGGTCCATCTCTGTTGTTGCAAATAGCAAATGTTCATCCTTTTTTATGGTTGAGTAATATTGTGTGTGTGTGCATGTGTGTGTGTAATATATACGTATAGTCAGTCTCTACTGATTGAGGATGATCCCAGGATTTCTAATTCCCCACCACTTAGGTGGCTGGGTTTTGGAAGAGCCCCTTCCTAAAACTTCAGAAAAAGAAAAGACCTAAGTCACAGATGCAGATCTAGGCAGTAGAGTATCATTAGGATCACTTACAATGGGGTTGTAAGACTGAGACTACAAATGAGTTTCATTTCAAACTCATCTAATGATATGGACCAGAGACTTTTTGTACCATCTTCGAGGACATTAGATCCCAAACACTGGTGTAATAATCTTCCCAGGACTAGCACCATATTGCTTTATCTGTATACTTCTCTGCTTATTTGTGCAAATTCCCTTTGAGTGTTTTTTAAATATATATTTGTGAATTTCCCTTTTCTTCTTGGGAAGGCAGCCAAATTTCTTATTCTTCTTTTATTATTTTAATTTAGCCTTATTTCTAATTATTTCTAACAAGAGAGTTTGAGAACGGCCTAGTCCACAATTTTTCTGGAACAAGAAAGTCCCCATAGTTAATTAATTTTATTTTACTGGAGGAATTTCCCCCTGCAAATATATTATTTGATTAGTTAGTGATTTATACATTTATGATTTTTCTCTTTTTCTCGGTATAAATTCCATGAAGACAGGGAGATTAGCTATCAATCACACAGAGGTTAAATGAAAGAAGTTGAATTTGAAACAGACAGCCTCACTCCAGGGGCTGTGTACTTAACTGGTAAGTTGCATTGGCAAATAATTTTTGTTCCCAATATAATTTCCCTTTTAATAAAATAATTTTCAGTGTTTGTTATTGAAAGGGCAGCACAGAAAGTTGTTTGCCTATGTTAGTTCCTTTAATACTTGCAATAAAATTAAGTAAGTGTATTATTATTTCCATTTTATAGATGAGGGACGTGATTGTCTCACTTGAGTTAACAGGTAATTAGTATCAGCATTCAAACCCAGGGCTGCCTTATGTCAGAGCTTCTGTCTGTCCTTTCTTCCTCTGTTCTTTCCTTCTATTCTTCCGATCTTTCTTTCTACTCTTCTTTATTCTCCCCTCTTCTTCCTTGCTTCCTTCCTTATTTTTTAAATATTTATTGCTGTTAATGATCTCCAGCTGCTTTATTTTCAAGGTCCTCGGGCTGAAACAATGAACAAAGCCAGCATACTTAATGTCCTGTTGTACATTCTCGTGAGGGATGAAAAACAAAAAGCGTAAGTAAACGAATGAGATATTACATCGTTTGGCAAATATTATGAAAGAAGTAACTAGTGTTAGTAAGGAGTGTTAGTAATGGGTGGCTAAAATGAAGAATAATAACGGAGCCATGTGATCTCACCTCTATAAAAAGGAATTTCTCTGAGGAAGTGATATTTTGGTTGAGATAGGAAATGAGAAGGAACTAGCTTTGCACAGTGTAGAGGACGCAGCACAGTACAGGAGCAGCGCGTAAAAGACACTGAGAGATAGTTTCTATGAGCATCCGGAAGGTCGTTATCTGTGGGAGCGAGTGAGCCACAGTAATGTACAACATAAAGTCAGAATCAAGAATGCTTCCTGAAATTTTATTATCAAATACCTGTTCTCAACCATCTTCACAGCCACTTCTGGTCATGTTTTGCTCTGAACTTTTTCATACTGTTTAAACCTATCTTTTACGGTTTACACTTTTTGTAAATTCTATTTCCTCTACCGATGCAACTTTTTAAAATGTTTTCCTCTTGAAAAAACATTTCTAAGTCCCTTTTCCTTTCTTAAAGATTTTCACCTTGTTTCTCTGAGCAAATTTAATTGCTCCCTCTTCTAAATAGCTCTTATGTTTTTATTGTGGCATTTACGACATTGCAGTTCAACAGTCTGTTTATAGCTCTGTGTCTCTGCACTAAACTCTGGGATTTTCTGAGACAGTGATCTCCTGCTCATTGTGTACTCCAGAGCACGCCCTTCTTTAAAAGTCAGGTTTATTGCGTTCAAATTTACATAGAGTAAATGTCAAATTTTTAGTGTGTAGCTCACCTCATTTTAACCTAAAAAAAAAAAAAAAAAAAAAGGAGAAGAAGAAGAAGATGTCCTGTTGCAACCACAATCATTGCTTAGATAATTTCCATAAGCAAAAAAAGTTCCCTGGTGCCCTTTGCATTCAAACCTTCTCCCACTACGTTCCCTTGAAATTAGTGATCTGTTTCCTCTCTGTATAGGTTTGCCTGTTTCTGACTGTATGTACATAGAACCCTAGAGCATAATCCTTTTGATCCTGCTTCTCTTACATAGTATAATGCATTTGGTTGTAACCACTTCTTGGTGTGTCAATAGTACATCTATTTATATTGCTGAACAGTACTCCATAGTATGGATGAACTACAGTTTTTTATACATTTACAAATTGTAGGACATACAGGTTGTTTCAGGCTTGAAGATTATGAATAAAGCTGCTATGCATGGACTGATGTTTTTGTGAGCATACGTTTTCATTTATCTTGGTCAATTATCTCAGATATTTGAGACTACTGAGTACACATTTTGAGCGTGTTTAAATTTTTTTTTTTTAAGATTTTATGTGTTTATTTGACAGAGATCACAATAGGCAGAGAGGCAGGCTGAGAGAGGGGGAAGCAGGCTCCCCACTGAGCAGAGAGCCCGATGTGGGGCTCAATCCCAGGACCCTGGGATCATGACCTGAGTCGAAGGCAGACACTTAAACATCTGAGCCACCCAGGCGCCCCTAGCATGTTTAAATTTTTAAGAAACTTCCAAACGATTTTCTAAAGTAGCGTTATCATTTTGCATTCCCAGCATCGGCATATGAGAGTTTATTTTCTTCCTTAGTTGGTATTTTCAAATTGCCATTTTTTTCTTTCCAGTTATTCTATAAAGGGTATCATGGTATCTCACTGTGGTTTAAATTTCTCTAGTTAAAGTGATGATGAGCATTATTTATTTATTTATTTCCCATTCATATATCTTCTTTGATCAATATCTATGAAAATCATCTGCCATTTCAATATATTGTTATCAAGTGTTGAGAGTTTTTACATATTCTGAATATAAATACTTTATCTGACAAGCATTTTGAAAATACCCTTTTTTCTTTGTGACTTTTTCTTTAATTTCTTTATAGTGACTTTGGAAAGGTTAAAGTTTTTATTTTGATGAAGTCCACCTTATAAATATTTTAATGGATTACAGTTTTGTGTCATATCAGAAAAATAGTCAACGAACTCAAAGTCACAATGAATCTCTTCAATGCTTTCTTGTAGCATGTTTATATTTGAGGTTTTGCATTTTGATCTATGATCCACTTTTTGTAATTTTTTTTAAAATGTAGAACGGTGTATAAGTTTGAGGTTCCTTTGATTGTATATGACACTCAATTGTTCCATTACTATTTGTTGATTAAAATGTATTTATTCCACTGAGTTTCTCGGCGTACTCATAAATAGTCCGTGTCTACACATTCACTAATACTAGGCCATGTTGATAACCCTAACTTTATTTTAGGTCTTGAATTCAGGTGGTATCAGTCTTCTACCTTTGATTTATTTTTTTTAGATTTTAATTTACTTATTTGTCAGAGAGAGAGAGAGAGAACACAAGCAGGAGAAGTAGAAGGCAGAGGGAGAAGCGGAGTCCCCACTGAGCAAGGAGCCAGATGTAGGACTCGATTTCAGGACCTTAAGATCATGACCTGAGCTAAAGGCAGACCCCTAACTGACTAAGCCACCTAGGCATCCCTACCTTTGTTTCATCTACTCTCATTTATTTGCTTTTCCACATAACATAACCACTTGTTGAATTCTATTTAAAAAAAAAAAAAAAAAAGAGGGGTGCCTGGCTGGCTCCGTCAGTAGAGCATGTGACTCTTGATCTGAGATTTGTTTAATTGTTTAGTTCAAGCCCCAAGTGATGCACAGAGCTTATTTAAAAATAAATAAATACATAAATAAATAAATGGGGGGGGAGAAACCTGCTGGTAATGTAATTGGTTTGTGATGAACCGATAAACTCTAATTCCTATAACATTACCCTCTTTAATATTATTCTGATGGGAATAATAAAGTATAGTAACGTGTTCATAGCCAGCAGTGATAGCCATAGCATACTTAAAGTTGGGCACGCACTATGTCTTATCTGAATCACATTACTGGACATGCAGGATGAATGATCCTTTAAAAAAAAAAAAAGTTAGGGGCGCCTGAGTGGCTCAGTGGGTTAAAGCCTCTGCCTTCGGCTCAGGTCATGATCCCAGGGTCCTGGGATTGAGCCCCGCACCGGGCTCTCTGCTCGGCGGGAAGCCTGCTTCCTCCTCTCTGCCTCTCTGCCTACTTGTGATCTCTCTGTCAAATAAATAAATAAATAAATAAAGTTAGACACTGATACTAGAGGGAAGTGAATATATGCTGAGCAGCCAAAACAAATCCAAAAAAATCCTCATTATAGATAGATAATTTTACATTATATGTATTTTTTTCAAAAGTAGAAACTCTATTTCCCTTTGTACACATTATTTCTAATTTAGAGTAATTAAATGACTACGAATGCAGAATTGGATAAATATAGTTTGGAGAAGAGTCAGATGTGTTAGTCAATATCATAGTATTGTAAATCATAGACATCTTAATTAAAGAAAAACTTCCTTTTTTTAAGGGACAACCTGAAGTGTTTTTTTTTTTGTTGTTTTTTTTTTTTTTTTATGCAGCCTAACATCATTACTGATGATTTGTTTCTTAAGTTAATAAAAGTGCACTTTCCAGGTAGCTTCAAATTCCTGTCATACATAAATGCTTTTAGCTCTTTCTTTTCATGTCATCATGTTTATGTACCTTCATCAGCCTGAGGCACTTTGTGCTTATTTAGTTTTTTTTTTTTTTAAGTGGTTCTTAATTAACAAATGGTTTGACATTCTTCTGTAAAATGAGATTGAAGCTAATATTTTTAATGAATTTATGCCTCAAAATGGCACTTCACAGGGGAATATGATAAACCTTTTATTATTCAATACCATGATTGATGAGTCCCTAAATAGACTTTTGAATGTTACCAATGCATATTTTCAGGACAGAAAGGATTTTAATAGGACACTCTGAGAAGCAGAATAATTGAAATATAAAAGAACATGATGATATAACATGATATTGGAAGGAGATTGTGTGTTGTTCAAAATGGAATTAAAATGTTTTCTCCAAACAAATCGATATCAATTGTATTTGTGAGAAAGCAATTTATATAGTATGTAATTGCTATCTAAATTATCATTTCCTTGCTTGGAGAAAAAGAAACAAACCACTGTAGAGACACAGTTATTTAGACAACATCTTTTCACCCTGTCAAAATCTATTGTGGTAGCTGGACCCATCTATCATCACCCAATAACAATAAGCTTCAGAAACAAATTAGGTCAATCTCCTGTCCCTTCAACAGAATGTTTCTCTTGAAATTTCAAGAACTATAACCTTGAAACAGCAGATTCTTGGAATTTGGGAAGCAAAACATCTGGATGGTGGGGTGAATGTTTTAAATTATCCTGAAAAATGCAAATTTTCCTATTGTAGATATATTTAGGGTTTTTTTTAATGTCTTGATATTTTTGTACTCTTATCTTTAAAAGAGCTTTATTAATCCTGACACGGTTTTAAAACTTTCATTGTAGGGCTAATAAAACAAGATACAAGACAGATTAATTAATTTATTTTATTAAATGCCCTAGATAATTTACCATCATCAAGACAGAGCCTAAGGCTAAAAGTACAAATAAAGTAATATTTATATCTTTATCATTAGATGTCATGTGGAGAATGCCCTTATCATAGCATGTACTTCACTCATTAGTCTCCTAAAATTCATCATAAAAAGGCAGACACCAATTTAGAGTTAATAAAACACATTTTACTCTAAAGCTATATAATACTTGTTATACTACTATATTGACTTTTACTATTCATTAGGTTTTTAAAATAAATTTAATAAGAGACATAAATTTTATCATAGTATCATAGCTAATAATGTCAAATAATAAAATATTATTTCTGAAGTTTTACAGGAAAAAAAATCCTCAAAAAGTCACGTGTCAGATCTTGAATTAGATTTTAGCCTACTTACAAGCCATTACATCAGCCTATTAGTATTTTATAGACAATGCCAGAAGAAAAAAGACTCTAGTTCGGAGACAAAAGACTAATATTCACAGCACAAAAGGTAACAGGTAAATCCACGTTTACATCAATTTGGTCACTGAAACTCCCACAGGGATGAAGCAGTATGGGACCAAATGGAAGGTAGGGTTTGTATTGCAGGTGAAAAACACTGGGTTTTGTGGATGCACCACTTAGGAAGCAAGCTTGTTCTTTGTTCCAGAGGTGAATGTTACCTTATTCCTCAAGATTACTTGCTGGAAATTACCAACTTCCATACCTGAGAAGTATGCCAGGTAAAAAGAGTTGTCAAGCCAAATGTGTAGGAGCTTGAGAGACCCATGAAGGAATGTCTCTACCCAAAAGGTTTTACTGTAAACATGAAATAAGGAGATTCCCCATGTGGGATAGATATAAATAATACACATCATATATATAAGTGATTCAGTAAGTCAACCACATATATTAAGTAAATAATTTTATTTTTCTCCCATATTCAAGTAAGTCCACAAAATCATCAATGCAAAACTAATTTGTTACTATATGTTCACTCATTGAATCCATACTATACTTCACAATACAGGTAAAAACAAGAAATGAGTTTTGTTCCCTCATTCAGGTAGCTTGTTTCATTCTTGCTTTTTGACATTGCAGACTTTCACAGGTAAATTCATTTTCACTGAAATTAATCATGCCCCCCCCTTTTTTCCTTAATAATCTTCAGAAATTGCTTTTATAGTCATATGTAAACTACACACACACACATGCACACACATACAAACAATTACCTATTTGTCAGCGCACAGTATTTTTAGATAATTTTATGTGGTTGATTACCTACATTATTTACCAGCTTTGTCTTATAATCTCTCCAAAAGGAAAAAAAAAAACTGTCTTAAAGAAAATTATAACACTAATGAACTATGTTTTTAACATAATTTATAAGTTGAATGCTAAAGATATTTTGAGGAGGCTGTATTAATCCAGAATATAATCTTGAATATATCTATAGGTTGGCTAATACCCAAGACAATGTACAGATTCTCTAATGTTTAAGAAATTGCATCCATGTTATATTAAAATACTGAAATGATTTTTAAAATGAGGATGACAGCATTTTATGATGCAAATGAGACAGTTGACATGTAGATTATTTCAGAATAGGAAATTTGGTTGGAGATATTCAAACCTTTGGTCAATTGTAACCTCAACGAATGTCTTTTACTGATAGAATTTATGTTTATATATTTGCAGAATAGTGAACTAAAGAGGTTAAAAGGGTCTCTTCATGGTAAAATAGTAGATTAGAAGCAAAACTAGAAACTGTTCTTTAATTTTCCAAACTGGAGTTTTGCCTGGGGATGAAATGTAATTAATTTGTAAAAATGTATCAAAATCTCAACAAATGGAATAGGGAAAACACTGGTTTGATAAGATTAAATTAATTAAAATTATAATAAAAGTAATAATGTTAGCTAATATTTATTGAGAGCTTACTATATGTTAAACACTATCCTAACTGTATATTAACTAACTGGAATTTAAATAAAAACTTAACAAAACTTAAAAAAAAATTCGAAACAATTTACATATATAAAAACCTTATTTAATTGGCACAAGAAATGCACTTATTTCTTTTTTCAAACTAGTAATGAGGGACCCAGACAATTTTGTTAATTTTCCCAAGATTAACCATGTCATAAATGATGGAACCATGGTTGTATGTAAGCAGTGTAGCTTTAGAGCAAGTATTTGCAACCACTAAAGCATGTATTTAAGAACAATCTAAGACACATGCAAGAGGTCAGAAAAAAAGAATATGGGAAAGAATCAAATTAATATTGTACTTGCTATGCAAGTTATGTCTGATCTCTATAATTTGGTTCCTTTGGCAAAACTCCTACACACGGAAGCTGTTTCTAAATTTGGTAGATACAAATGAGAAGATGTGACTATACAAAAATGTGGGGGCACATCCAAAATAGTTTTTCCAAAATAAATCACCTATCTTTTGGAGTCTCAAAGAAATGATGAGGGACCATGAAGTCAAGGTAAATAGGTGATCAGAAAACTATGATCCTACAACAGAGTGATAATGATTGTGAACTATTTCATATTTAAGTATCAAAGCCTAGATGATCACAAGTGTCCCTTCGACCAATGTCAGAAAAAATTGCTGAGTGCTACATCCAGTAAAAAATATGGGTCATTTCCTCTAGGCACATTATACTAATTTTTCATGTCTAGATAAACTCTTGTGCCCACCTTTCAATTTCCAGCTATTTTTAGTGATCATAGAGCAGAAGCATGATGAAATATTACTGAGAAATGATGCATTATTTCTAATGACTAACTCAAGCATTTCTATGGAGTTTCTCCTACCTCCACTGCGTGGCCCGTTCCCTCAGCGCCCATCAGTAGTCCCTTGGTGGACATCATTTTGGGAAAAACCAAGTCTAGTCATCTAAATCATATCATGGACATCAGATGCTCCTAGCTTGTCCTCATGCTGATTTACTGTGCTGGCTTGCCCTGTCTTTTGGTTGTGTAAAAATGGATAAAAATGTAAGTAATTGAGTGTAATGATTAGTTAATGCCTCCAAAGCATTGAAGAAGTTCTAAAATATACTGGATGGTGGAGATATACAAATTTGTGGATGCAGCAGTTCGATTCTCCACCAGCATTTTACGCAATGAATACAGCATTACAGATCTCACATCCTAACATTTGTTGTTCCCAGGAGGTAATGCTTTACTTACATGAAAACTATAAAGAGTAAGTCATGTATTTATACATCTGTCAATAGTTTTATTGGAAGATTCTTTAAACTGTATTTGCATTTGGGGCATAATATGGATTTTGATTTTGCCATAAAGTTATATGGGATAATCTTTGTAGAACAGTGTTTAATGAGAAAAGATAGATAAATTAGAACAACTGCATACTGCAGCGATATTGCCTACTTTATTATTATTGAAGAAAAGATTGTAGAATCTCTCAAATATTATCTCTTTAAATTTTGTCTAACAAAGCGAGCAACTCTTGCTTAATTCATATTGAAAATGTTTCTAATTTAGTGCTGTAGTTGAGCAAGTGACTACTAGCAAATGGGGGTGCAAATTTATTACACACTTAAACACTGGAGTGTTTTATTTAAGGATTATTGTTCATTTACAAATATAACACTTATAGAATATGGTCACTTTTAGATTGCCAAGAAAAAAGTATTTTTATATTTCACCCTAAAGAGTTATAAACATTATGATGCACACTTTATTGCAGAATAACCTACAATATGTTGTCATGCAAAACTGCAGAATTTTTTTTAAAGAAGTAAATTACTTTTTAAATGCCACTTATTTTATGTTCTTGCTGATAGAGAACACAGCATATATTGACTATGTTGGGTTAATTTCTTTTTTATTATTTTACTACTTTCTCTGGTGGCTAATTTTTCTTAATTTTAGTTTCATGAATTATTGTGTTTTGCACAGAGTATACAGGCCAAAAATAAGCTTAAAAAGTTGTTCAGATCTATGCTAGCCATTTCTTCACAGAAATATTCAATTTGTTGCAGCACTTATGCCTTCTTCCTTTTTGGTGTATATAAATTATAACCCCATTAAGCCTTTACAGTTGCACAGTTGCCATATTGTGTATCCTCCGTTGTAGAATATTCATCACCCAAAAGACGTTCTCCCGGTCTATCAGGAATCATGAACGATAATGATCTTAGAATTAATTAACCTTTTTATTCATGATATACTTGCTAAGACTTTCCATACTACAAGACAATTCATGTGTATCTACATTATCTTTTTTATCTTTATCATGAACTTTGTGAAAACGTGGGTCACATATAGAAAAAGCATTTGTAATATTTTCTAGATATTACAAGTTATAAAGTAACAGTACATTTCCTTAAATGATTACTTCTGAATTTAATAAAATAAAAAGCAGTAACTGAATTGTTGCAAAAATTAGTTTACTTGTGGAGACACTAAAAACTCAATTGGTTGCTAGGGATTTGGGGATACAGGAAAGGCAGATAAATAGGAGGGACACAGGAAATCTTTAGGGCCGTGAAACTATTCTATAGGACACTGCAATAGTGCATACATGTCAGTCTGCATTTGTCCAAATCCTAGACTCAACAACACTAATAGTGAACCCTAATATAACTGATGGGCCATGGCTTGTTAATCCTAACAAACGTATCACACCAATGCAAGATGTTAATAACAGGAGAAACTAGGAGAGGGAATGCTGAGACAATATGTGGGAACTTCCTTTAGTTTCTACTCAATTTTTCTGTAAACCTAAAACCGCCTTAAAAAGTCAAGTCTATTGATTAAAACAACAACGACAACACTAATTTAGAGTCAGCAAGAAACACTGGCATACAGAAAGAATTTTTGCTTCATTTAGACCTTCATTTTCTAACAATGCTGTCTTAGAATCATTTAAATTATCTGTGCTTTGGTTTGATCATCCATAAATGGTTAATAGTAACTACCTTAAACATTTATTGTACGTGTGAAGTCAGATAATGTCCATGCAGCAGCTATCATAATATTGACACTAAGCAGGTGTTCCACAATGAACAGATAATATTGGATCTCATAGCTACACATTCCTTCATTTAACAAATATTTGGTGAGTACTTCCTATTTGCCAAGCACTATTCCATGTGCTGACAAAGTGAGGAGAGAGAGAGAAGAAATCGTCGTCCTCCTGGTAAGAATGACTTTCATGCTCAAGGGACTTTCATAATCTCTCATTTCTAAATAGATAAAAATCTTTCAGTTCTTAAAATAGCTCAAGCAGTGTTTGTTTCCTACACTGAGCCTTGACTGATAGATACAGATATAGAAGGAAAGTTTATTAAATTCTTATCAAGAGAATTATTTTGCATTCCAACTCTGTAAATAAGAAACATGATATTTACAAATCTGTGAATATGAGCTTAGCTTTATTCTTACGTAACTAGGAATTAATTAATTAATTAAAGATTTTATATATTTGAGAGAGAGGGCAAAAGAAAGAGAGTGGGAGCACAAGTGGTGGGGGATGGTGGGGGGCAGAAGGAGAGGGAAAAGCACCCAAGATCATGATCTGTGCTGAAGGCAGATGCTTATTAGACTAAGCTACCCAGGTGCCCTGTAATTGGGAATGTTAACATGTGTCCTTTCTATCCCCCAAGTTATAGGGTTAATTCATAAACAGTAATGTATATAATTGGGTCATGACGTTATTACCATAACTTTGTGCTTGTTATATAGTCTAATTTGTCATTTGCTCTGCTAGAGGACTAAATAGAAAGACATCGCTAGAGGATATACATGTAACAATATAGGGAGCTCTAGCCTCTATATAGAAGATACATAGAAACATAGATATTCTATAAAACTCATCCATAATTAGATCAATTTCAAAATTTGAAGACATTTTTAGCTGTATGTCAGGCAAAAGCTGGGAGACACTGTCAAGGATTCTGATCTGAAAATCAAAACTAAAACAGAATTAAGTAGCCCCTGTCTCTGATTTTTTAAAATATTGTGCAAAAGAGCTAAAATTAATAGATATCTACATATCATATCATACAGAAAACCCATAAGTAGTCCCAACAGTTCAAGGCCAGACTTTGGTCTCCAAAACAGGGACAGTATTTAATTCCCCTTATGCCAGTGAGACCAAGAGTAAGATTCAGCAAGAATTAAGAGTATTAGCAATAGGGCTTGAAATGTAGGCTACTAGCACAGAGCTACTTCTATCCAGATTACAGAAGTATATAATATAAAGTAAGTGATAGGGTAGCAGAGAATTAAAAAAAATAGTGACAAAAATTCTCATATTTTATGGATCAATTCATGCATGCATATACAATGTGATATGCTCATAATATATATGTGCATATATAGTATTTACACAGGATATTCAAAATAGATATAATCATTTTGATCTTGCCTCCCACCAACGTGGCAAAGCAGGAATCTGACTAATCCTCACTCCTTTTTGTCTCACGTTGTCCTCTGCAGGACTTTTGTGTTAGATATGCTACTTTAAGATTGCCGTAATTATAGCTTATCTCACAATATACGTGTTTCCATTACCCTCTTTGTGGTAATGGAAATATAGAGAGTGACTAGAAGACATATACGTACGGATGTCTTAGGCTCTGAATACTAAATTCTTCTGGCACTGCACTTTCAGAGAAAAAGAAAACCAAAAAGGGCTAATTAGCCAGATGCATTTTGACTTATGAATGGCAGGTCTAATTTTGATGTGTATTAGGGATACACGTAAGCATATGTATATATATATGTAATCCTGCTCTCAGTTGTTAAAAATACAACTCACATGATTCTGAACCATCACTATGGTTTGGGCTCTGTTCTAATGCTCATCATAATGCTAACAGGTAGTTAGAATTATTGTCCCATTTCATGAAAGAGGAAAGCTAAAGTATAAGATGTTAAATGCCTTCCAGAGATCATTAAAAAGGAAGTAGTAAATGGTAGAGCTAGAATTTAAACAGAATTGACTGGCTTCCAACTCCATACTCTTAACTTCTCTTCTGTGCTATCATTTATTAGGAGAACCATTTCATTCAGATCCTAATGTTTGTTTGAATTATGATGAAAAAAATAGAAAAGTATGTGTTCTATAAGAGAAATGTAAACATAAATATTGTTTCATAGTGACAAATTTTTGGGTCATGCCATAGAAAATATTCACTAGAAAATTTTACTCTCTCAGGGTCTAATACTGTATGGATAAGATCTCCTATAAGATTGTTTGCAATTTTTCTCTAGCATACATATATTTCTTTAATTTTTCCATTGAACAATGCATAAGATTTCCTCATTGTACATCTTCTCTCTTATATAAGAAGATTGTTGTTATTGCTTTAATGTTTCCATCTTAGTTAATGCCATTCTTGCTGTAGGGGTGAAAATTTACTCTTAAACGTTTTGACACAATTCTAGTATAAATGGACCCTACACTTTGACCATTCTAATAATGAATATTTTAATTATTTAGTCCAATGAAAATTATTTAGGCATTTGTAGTGAAATGGTATTGCCTTCGTTATTATTACTACTGTTGGTATTATTATTATTATTATTATTAAAATGTGTGCCAGGCAGACTGTCAATAAATATAAGGGCAAGGTGGCAACACATAACACTTAGTAACATTAACATGTCCAAAAAACTTTACAAGTAACTTTTCCAAATACTGACTAGAGAAGTCAAGTTTTCAAGTATAAATTGCTCCCAAATGTTGAGAGTTTTTGAAAGTTTATATAAAGAGTTTGGGAAGCTGGTTCTGCCTGCACTCAAGAAACTTAAAATTAGAGAAATTAAATTACATTAATATTTTGGAAAATACAACTGTTGGACTAGTTATAAAGTGCTTTAGACTAGACATCACAATTGTTGATTTGAAAGTTATTTATATATTCATTTGGTTAAATGAATTACTATTTTCAGGAGTTCTGTGGGGATGAAAAATGTTAATTTTTTGAAATGTTTCACATCTTAATTTATATTAGAAAGCAATGAAATTTTTGTATGATAGTTACATAGTGTTCATATTTAAACTTGTACACAAATACAATGTTCAGTGGGGAAATTTGATCCAATTTTGAATATTAATACATAACCAGTTTTAGATGGGGTATGACATCTTAAAATTTTACTTTGTAGTTATTACAAGCTAAGGAGATTAGGTTATCTAAGATATATCAAAGGAAAAATATAAACACTGAAAAAAATTAAAGGAAATACTCCTAAATAAGTTGTAACAGACCCTTTTGATTAGTGACCGTGGAACTCTTCATTGGCTGTGTATAATATTGCCATTTCATATGATTTTATTAGCATTATAACCAATTTGAAATAAAAATCTCATTGAAAAAGATTTTCCTTTAATTGATGGCCATACCAAGGAAAGTATTTTATGTAGATGAAAATGAAAATACAAAACTTGTTCACTTTTTATGGAGTTGTTCTAGTACATCTGTGCATATTAGTTATAAATAAGACAGTGATAACAGTTTCTCTTTAATGTGTCTGGTTACTATTATTGAGTGCTCTTTTGCTATGATGTATAACTGTAGCCCAAATCTTATATTATCACTCCAATAATGAACAGGCCATGATTAATATGATGTTGATTTTATTTAAATACTTTCATTCAATTCTCTTCTTGATTTATGATTAAGTTATAATTTAATCTAGACTGGTTTTTAAAAGCATAGATTCCAGGAACTTCATAAACCTAAGATTCTATTTTTGTTCTGCCCGTGGAAAACTGATTGATTGCGATACAAAAAAAGATGAAGATATTCTACTTAATAACTTCATAGGGAGGTATTATTTTGATTATCATAAGTATTGTGGAAATCTACATTATAATTAAAAGTAAAAATTTGGCATATTACATGGAATAATAAAAAATAAAATCTAGAATGGAAGACATTTTTGTATATATTCAAGAAATACAACATTTTTTAAACTGAAAATAAAAGGATAAATTAATAAATACTAATTATCTAAAATAGACTGATAATGATATCTTTAATTCTGTTTACCTATTAGAGATGCATTTTTTTCCATTGGGACAAAATATTTCAAGTATATATAATAATAATAATGATCTGTGCTTAGTTATTTTTCTCTTCCCCTTTCCCCTTAAAGATAACTTTACAAATCTGATTATAGCATGAAATTCAAAATATGTCAGTATGGAAGAGTATATCAAGAAAATAGAGATCATTTATAATAACATTTCTCAAACTAAATATTGTTTTCATTTTGATATATGCTTTTCTATGCTATGTTAAATTATATATATGTATGTATATACACAAACACACACAGACACTTTGTTGTTAAGAAAATTGCATATACTGAAATTTTCTTTGCTTTTTTATTTAAAAATATGTCATATGCACATCATGACAATAATACATCATAAATATAACATACTTATTTAATAATCACTATAATATGCCACAATGAGCTTAAGAAAATCTACCATTTTAATCACATGAACTATTCATACATTTTATTATGATTTATTTTTCATTGCAATAAACCTTGTTTTATATGCATGTCACGCGATTATTTTAGAATAAATTTATAAATGTAAAATTTATGGGTCAAATAATGTTCTCACCTTAAATTTGATATATAGGACCAAGTAATTTGAAAATGTATGAATGCAGAAATACTCATATGACTAGTCCTGGACATTACCAGTCTTTTAAATATTTCCCAATGCATTGTTCAATTTATTCAATCATTTTTTCAATATATTTAATTATGTTAGAACATAATAGCCTGCTATTGTTTAATTAGCATTGCTTTGATAGGAAGTGAAAGTTAACAGATTTTCATGTTATTGGTTCTTGGAACTTCTAAATTTGTAATACCTTTATAAGTTATTTGTCCATTATCCATTGAGACACTCATTATCTTTTTGTTACCTTATACTGCTGTATAAATTGTTTTTAAACTGTATTTTGAGGCAGAAATAAAGGAACATATTAAAAAGATATCATACATTCACAGTTAAAATAATTTTAAAAATAAATAATAATTATAATTTATTGGCAAGTAAATGTGAATACACCTTTATATTCTTGCCCGTTCTGACTCCTTCCATTCAGAGGGATGAATATATATTTTTTATTTTGCTGTTTATAATTCCTACATCATTTTAAACCTAGTAAGTATGTAAATAGTATTTGCAAAGAATGCTACCTGCCATAATAAACAGCAAGTCAAAATTATTGTTTTAATGCAACTAAATTTTGTTTCTCATTTACATTACAGTCCAATATGGGTTGTTGAGGGGCTCTGCTAAACTTATAGGAACAGAGGCTGCTTCTAGCAAAAACTTCTGCCATCTCCTGGGTCCTCAAATCTTCCATCAAACCTTGCACTGGCCAGAGGTGAAGATAAATCTGATTTATTTATCAGATTTGCAGGCAATGTTAAAGACTGGCCCGGAAGTTTATAAGTCACTTCAGTCCACATTCAAATGCCAGAATCCTCCTTGAAGAAAACAGATTAAAATGGTGTACCTGGGTGCTTCAGTCAGTTAAGAGTTTGGCTTTTTGTTTTATTTTGTTTTGTTTTTTTCATGTAGCGTATTATTTGTTTCAGGGGGTACAGGTCGATGAATTGTCAGTCTTACACAATTCGCAGCACTCACTGTAACACATACCCTCTCCAGTGTCTATCAACCAGCCACCCTATCCCTCCCCCTTCTCCTCTCCAACAACCCTCAGTTAGTTTCATGAGATTAAGAGTCTTTTATGGTTTGTCTCCCTTCACAGTCCCATCTTGTTTCATTTCCTCTCCCCTCCCCCCCCACCTCTGCCCTGCTTCTCAAATTCCTCATATCAGAGAGATCATATAATTGTCTTTCTCTGACTGACATATTTCACTTATCATAATACCCTCTAGTTCCATCCACATCATCGCAAATGGCAAGATTTCATTTCTTTGCATGGCTACATGATATTCCATTGTATACATGTACTAAGTCTTCTTTATCCGTTCATCTGTTGATGGACATCTAGGTTCTTTCCATAGTTTGGCTATTGTGGACATTGCTGCTATAAACATTCAGGTGCACATGCCCCTTTGGATCACTACATTTGTATCTTTAGGGTAAATACCCAGAAGTGCGATTGCTGGATCGTAGGGTAGCTCCATTTTCAACTTTTTGAGGAAACTCCATACTGTTTTCCAGAACAGCTGCACAAGCTAAGCATTCGGCTTTTGGATTTTGCTTAGGTTATGATCTCAGGGTCCTGGGATTGAGCCCAAGTCAGGCTCCCCACTCTGTGGGAAGTCTGCTTGGGATTCTCTCTCACTCTTCCTTTCCTTTTGCCCCTCCTCCTGCTCACACATTCTGTCTCTCTCTCAAATAAGTAAATAAATCTTAAAAACCAAGGGAGATAGAATAGATTTAAAAAGAAGAATTTGAACATGGTGACTTATTCTGCCATTTTTTAGGCAATTTTGAATGAGTTTGCATGGCATGAAATAAAAGAGCAAGAAAATGAGGCATGACTTTTACAAGACTTTTACTTTTGAACTAGGAACTCCAGGCTCCATCAAGACAAAGGACAGAAATGGGACATGATTATTTTCACAGAATATGGAAAGAGGAAACATTACTCTAAGTTTCTAAGCTTATTTATTTTGCTGAGGACCAATTCTTTCTCCATTTTAACACCCTTTCCATAATCTGTATCATGGTACAAAGCAGTAAGTTACTTTTCACATTGATTACAGCCTTATACAAATCAGAATATAAGTAATGTATTGTTGACAGAAAGGAAATAAGATTTATTTTGAGTGTGTGTGTGTGTGTGTGTGTGTGTGTGTGTGTTCATTTATGTCAGGAGGAATGGAAGAGTCTGAGATTCCTGGAGAATGAAAGTTATTAATGTGAACTAGTTACTCTTTCTACTCTTCTTTGCTGTTATTTTCCTATCATGTTATTTAGCACTCTAAGTGGTCTTAGCACTTTGAGCAGCTTCCCTTGCCAAGTCTACTGTTGTCTCTACACAGAATTACTATCCTATCAAATTTGGCTACATATTTATCGTGCTTAATGTTTCACTTCCAAAAGGGAGCTTTTGATACCTTTGACTAAATGAAATGTTAATGATATCCTCATGGCACTTTTTCCCCCCATATAATCATCATACCTATAGTTATTGTGTATAGAATAACTGTATCCATATGTAAGTCCCAGGAGGGCCATGGCCAGATGGGTTCCTTTCTTTACTCTATCACAAGTAACCAAGTAGTATGTTAAACATTAATAAATATTCAGCTGAATTATAATTAGATTAAAAATTAATGGCAAAAGGCACAACTACACAAAATAATTTATGTTAGCTGTTTAATTAAGTTAGAGCCTGAAATACTGCAGGCTACCCACACACACACAAATTGCTATTCTTTCAGATCATATCTGTTTTCTGTTATTAGTCATCATTTACTGTGTTTCTGGACTAAGAGGAAAAAATAAATTATAGAAATAGGAAGGAAAATGATTCTTTGGAATGTACTGGAGGTGAAGAAATAAGAGAATAAAGAAATATTGAAAATGAATGAAAAAATCTATATCTATATCTATATCTATATCTATATCTATATCTATATCTATCTATCTATCTATATACTTCTGTTTTCTCTTGAGTCCATAAGGTGATATAGATAGAGTGATGTGCTGAAGCTAGTTTGTATTAACTCACATACCTGACTGTTAAATTTGTAGGAATACTGTGAGCCAAGTATTAAACACAGTCATTACATTGTGTGTGTGTGTGTGTATATATATATCTATATTGATATAGATATATATATATGTGTATGCACATATATATAGTATATAATATAATTATATAATATAGTATATAATATAATTACATTATATAAATTTATTATTAGTGCTAAGCTAAAAAATTTGTTTAATGAATATAATTTGTAGAACATGAGAAATAGTTGAACAATAAATCAAATATCACATTTTATCATAATAAGGTTAGTGTATTGGGAGGTGACTCCATTTGTCAAATCATGGTTGAATAGCAACCATAGACCGGCTACAGGTATAATTTGGTGAAATTCACAAACGCACTCTGTGGAATCAATTGGCTATTTGAAATTTACAATAGAAAACATTATATATACTATTATTTTAAATTATGCACCACACATCTTTTATATCAGAAAATTTTATAATAAACTTTGTGTAAAAATATATACTTTTTTTTCCCAGAGAAGTCTAGTTTAGCATTTATCAGCATTCTGTTTTCTAAATATTCTATCAATATACTCCCCTCTTACCTAAATTTTCTTTTTCCTTTCAATACATCATTCTGTTTAATTTTAAAGTTATTGACTTCAAGTTTGTCATTGACCTTTGGGAATTATTGTTCTGGTAATGTATGCCAAACATCTTAGAGATATAAATACCCATACACTGTTCTTTTACTTCATTTGCTTTTCAGAAAGTTGCTAATCAGATTTTTAAAATTATATTACAGATTACGAAATATACTTGTAAATCCTCATGTCTTATATAGTCAATTTAAGACCTTGTGGACACATGCAATTAAAATTTTTGGCAATGTTTTAACAAGTGAGTTAGATGGAGACAGGTACAAATGCCTTCTGATTAGTGTAATACAGATGTTGACCAGTACACGTTTTGAAGAGGACAAATATTGATTGAGGTTGCATTTCAATTTGGTGGAAAATGCCAAAAGATATTAAAATATTAGTATTGAATTGTAGAACACTTAGATCATAAGCATAAGAACTAAAAAATATAAATTTGGCTACCATTTGTGAGACTAAATAAAATATAAGGATTATACTTAGAATTATCATAGAGTAGCTCCTCTCAACACATATTAGAGAGAATTCTTGAGTTGCCAAGAAAATATAATGAGATGGACACTTGAATCTTCATAAAGAAATAAAGCACTAAAATAATTTTTCTTTTTATTTATTTAAAGTACACATGACTGCTTAAGACCAAAAATTAAAGCACTGTATTGTGACATACATAATGCATCCAGATTTAATACATATAATAACTACTGAATGAAAGATGGAGAAGAAATTAAGTAGACTTATAGAGCACAAAAATTTCTAAAATTTTAAGTGAACTGGTGAATATTAACTCTAGAGAAATTATGAGAAATTTAGAACATTCATTATAATCCCTAATCAGTCACTAAAATAGTAGTGCAAAGATATATAGCTAAATGCTAACAGATAATTCAAAATTTAATTATTAAAAAAACAGCAAAAAAAAAAAAAAGATTTAACTAATCCAAAAGAGGACAAGGAATCAGGAACATAGAAACACAAAATAGAGGAGTTAAGCAGGATATTAAGGATAAAATGGTAGACCTGAATCCAAACATGTTAAAAATTATATGTCAATGAAGACAGAAATTAAATAATTGATTTTAAAAATGAAATCTGAATCTATGATTTTTAAAGAGAGGCACTTAAAAAAAAGAAGCACTTAAAATATGCTCTGTATTTTCTGTATTTGTATATTTTATATAATATATAAAACATGTTATATATATACACTATATATATATATATATATATATATATATATAGGCTGAAACTAGGTGGAAAAACTTCATACCATGTGAAGAGAGTATAAGAAAGCAGAGTTTATTTATTTTTTTTTTGAAGACTTTATTTATTTATTTGACAGACAGAGGTCACAAATAGGCAGAGAGGCAGGCAGAGAGAGAGAGGAGGAAGCAGGCTCCCCATGGAGCAGAGAGCCCAATGGCGGGGCTCGATCCCAGGACTTCGGGATCATGACCCGGGCGGAAGGCAGAGGCTTTAACCCACTGAGCCACCCAGGTGCCCCAAGAAAGCAGAGTTTATATACTATACGAGATAAATTATGATTCAAGGCAAAAATATGCTAGAAATAAAAATATATATTATAAAAATAAAACCTCAGTTTGTTAGAAAAACATAACAATCATAATTGTGTATATGTTAATAGCAGATTTTAAAATATATTAAGAAAGCCAAGGGGTCAACTGACCATTAAATAATCTAGCTGGAGATTCCAACATGTCTCTATTAGCAGTTAATAGAAGAGCAAAGTAAAGACACAAAATGGTTAATACCTAATAACTGAACAAAACTATCCACTGTTTTTACTGAATTGATATTTATAAGCCACTGCTCTCAACAAAAACAACCATGCCTTCTTTTCAGGTGCAAACAGTATATTCAACAAAATGGACCTCATGTTTAGACCGAAAACAAAGATGGAATCTTAAAACCAAAGGAATAAAGACCCCTGATAAAGGTAACTACATAAGTAAATATAAAAGCCAATATTGTTGTGTTGTGGTTTGTGACTTTCTCTTACATGATTTGAGAGGCAAATGAATAAAATGGAAATTATAAGTTTATGTTACTATACGCACAACATCTAAAGTTATAATTTCTGACAATGGCACAACAGGGGTCTGTGAAACTCCACGGGAACAGAGATTTTATAAACTATTGAAGCTAGTCAGTATTAATTTAAGGTGGCTCATCACAAATTTAGGATGCAAATTGTAACCCTCAGATGACCACTAAGAAAATGATGCAAAATATATACAGGAAAAGAAATTAGGAGGAAATCAAATTCAACTAAGGATCAATTAAACATAAAATAATGAGGTAATTGAGAAACAAAATAAATATGACATATAGAAAAATATATCAAAATGGCATAAATAAGAACTTCCATGTCATTAACTCATTTAAATGCAAATGGAAAAAAGAACTAATCAAAAATCTAATTGGCTGAAAATTGGGGAAAAACGAACAAAAAAAAAAACAAAAAAAAATTGATCTAGCTATATGCTGTTTACAAGAGACTTACTTTAGATGCAAAGACATAAATAGGTAGAAAGTGAATGAATGGAAAAAGATATTCCATGAAAATGATACCTAAAAGTGACCTGCATTGGATATACCATATGAAAGGAAATAGATTCTAAGTTAAAAATAGTTAGAAGATTAAAAAAAAGATATTATATATTTCTAAAAGAGCCAATCCACAAAGAAAATATAACAGTCCTAAACACGTACACACTCAACAATGGAGTCCAAAAATACATGCAGTAGAAGTTGACAGACCTGAAAGGAGAAATGGACTATTTCAATAATAGTTGGAGACTTCCACATGCCACTTTCAATAATGGACGGAACAGCTAGACTGATGATCAATAAGGAAATAAATGACTTGAACAACTCTACCAATTAACTAATCCTACCAAACATATACATGACACTCTACCTAACAAGAGGAAAATGTACATATTTTTCTCAAATACACATAGAACATTCTCCAGGATAAACCAGAGGTTAGGCTGCACACAGACACACACATGCACATGCACACACATGCATAAAATATAATGAAACTACAGATCTATGACAGAAGAAATGCTAGAAAATTTCACAAATATGTGGAAGTTGAAGTTGTGTGTCAAATAAAAAATTCAAAGACAAATTATAAAATGAGTAATAACTAAAACATATACCAAATATCATGGGGCATAGCAAAAGTAGTGTTCAGAGAGAAATTCATAGCTATAAGCACTGACATTTAATCTCAGAGGTACCTGGTTGGCTCAGTTGGTTAAGCATCTGCCTTCAGCTCAGCTCATGATCCCAGGGTGTTGGGATCCAGTCCTGCATCTGGCTCCCTGCTCAGTGGGGACACTTCTTCTCCCTCTCCCTTTGCCATTCCCATTGCTTGCTCTCACTTTCTCTCTCTCTCTCTGTTAAATAAATAAATACAAACTTTAAAAAAAAAAAAAAAAGAAATGTCAAATCAGTAACCTAACTTTACACCATAAGGACCTATAAAAAAGAAAGAAAGGGCGCCTGGGTGGCTCAGTGGGTTAAGCCGCTGCCTTCGGCTCAGGTCATGATCTCGGGGTCCTGGGATCGAGTCCCACATCGGGCTCTCTGCTCAGCAGGGAGCCTGCTTCCCTCTCTCTCTCTCTGCCTGCCTCTCTGTCTACTGTGATCTCTCTCTGTCAAATAAATAAATAAAATCTTTAAAAAAAAAAAAAATAAAATAAAAATAAAAAATAAAAAAATAAAAAAGAAAGAAAAAATAATACCAAAGCCAGTAGAAAAAGGAAATAATGAAGATTCTAAATGAAATGAAGACGAGAAGAGTAGAGATAACAAAAGTAGAAGTTGGTTCTTTGAAAAAGTCAAGAAATTGATGCACCTTAGCTGGATTTGCTAAGAATAAAAGACTCAAATTACTAAATCAGAAATAGATGTATGGACATTCCCACTAACCTTATGAAACTGAAAGGATTGTAAGAGACTACTATGAACAATTGTATACCAACAAATTAAATATCTTAAAAGAAAATGAAAAAGATGTAGAATGATACAAACTATCAGAACTGTCTGAAGAGGGGCACCTGGGTGGCTCAGCAGGTTAAGCATCTGCCTTCTGCTCTGGTCATGATCTCAGGGTCCTGGGATCGAGCCCTGCATTGGACTCTCTGCTTGGCAGGGAGCCTGCTTCCTTCCCCCTTTCTCTCTCTGCCTGTATCTCTGCCTACTTGTGATTTCTCTCTGTCAAATAAATAAATAAAATATTAAAGAAAAAGAACTATCTGAAGAATAAAAGCAAAAAAATTGAAACAGACTTATAAAAAGTAAAAATTTGAATCAGTATTCAAAATCCCTAGCAAAGATAATTCCAGGATTAGATGGTTTAAGTAGCCATTTTTTAAAGCATTTATAGAATAATTTATAGTACTATTTTTTAAAGGATTCTATTTATTTACTTGAGAGAAAGCATGAGCGGGAAAGATAGCACTGCGGGGGGGCAGTTTTGGCAGAGGTAGAGGGAGAAGCAATCTCCCCACTAAGCAGGGAACCCCAAATGGGGCTTGATCCCAGGACCCTGTGATCATGACCTGAGCCTAATGTAGACACGTAAACGACTGAGCCACTCAGGTGCCCCAAATTTATACCAGTATTTCTCAAAGTCTTCCAATAAATGAAAGAGGCCATGGGAACCTGGGTGGCTCAGTGGGTTAAAGCCTCTGCTTTCGGCTCAGGTCATGATCCCAGGGTCCTGGGATCGAGTCCCGCATCGGGCTCTCTGCTCAGCAGGGAGCCTGCTTCCTCCTCTCTCTCTCGGCCTGCCTCTCTACCTACTTGTGATCTCTGTCTGTCAAATAAATAAATAAAATCTTTAAAAAAAATTAAAAAAAATAAATGAAAGAGGCCAGCATCACCTTGATACCAAAGCCAGGCAAAGATCACAAGAATAAAAATTATAGATCAAATAACATGGATATAGAAACAAAATTCTTAACCATAATGTTAAAAAACTGAATTTAGCAGCATATTAAAAGATTATGCACCATGAGCAAACCGAATTTGTTCCAGGAATCTAAAATTTATCCAATGTAAGAAGCATAATACAATATATAACACCCATACAAATAAAAAATTAACACACACACTCACACAAAAGCACACATAATTATTTCCTTTGAAGTGTAATAAGAATTTGACAAAATTTAACATTTTTCCAAGAGAAAAATACTCAAAAAATTAAGAATGAAAGAGAACTATCTCAAGCCTATAGCATCTAGGAAAAATTCACAGCCAACATACTCAATGATGAAAAATGAACCCCCCCTTTTTTTGTATGCTGCGTTATGTTCCTGAAAAATATATGTTGAAATCTTAACCTAGGTACCTATTAATGTGGCTATATTGGGAAATAATTTTTCCCATAGGAATTCCCATAGGAATTTTGCAGCTATAACTAAGATTAAGTAAAGATGTAGTCATGGTGAAGTGGGGTGGACCCTTGATCTACTATGACTAGTATCCTCAGAAGAGAAGAGACAGAGACCAATACAGAGAAAAGAATGCTATGTAAAGACACACACACGAAGGGAAGACAGCATTGTAACACCAGAGGCATAGGTTGAAGTTTTACAAATGAAGGCTGATGAATGCCTTAGATTGCTGGCAACCATGTCTGTAAGACAGAGAACATGGCCCCGATGACACCTTCATTTGAACTTCTATCCTCTGGAACTGTGTTACAATATATTTCTGTTTTTTTAAGCCACCTAATTTATGGTGGTTTGTTATAGCAGATATGGAAATTAATATAACTCCTAAGATCAAGAATTAGACAAAATTGCCCACTTTTACCAGTTCTGTTTAACATAATACTGGAAGTTCTTGCTGGATGAGGGGGAAAAAGGGGGGTGGGTGGGACTAAAAGGCATCCAAGTCAGAAATGAATAAATAAAATTTTCTCCTAATTTTATATGACATAGCCCTAAAAACCCATAAAAAGAAACTGTTAGAGCTAATAAATGAATTCAGGAAATTTTCAGGATATAATATCAGTACACAAAAATGTTGTATTTTCATAATCTAGCAATGAATCATATGAAAAGGTAATTAACCAAATGATTCCATTTGTAATTTCCATAAAAAGAATAAAATACTTAGAAATAGGTTTAACAAAAGAGCTGCAAGTCTTACACTGAAAACAGTAATATCCTCCTGAAAGAAAATCTAATGAATGAAAATGTACCTTATGTGTAGGAATTGGAGAACTTAATATTGTCAGATTGTGTTTTACCCAAAGTGATCTATAGTTTTAATGCAATCTCTATCAAAGTCCAGTGATTTTTTTTTTTTTTTTGCATTGGAAAAGCTGATTCCTCAAGTTCTTAAAGGTGCAAGGGACCTCAAATAGTAAAAACAAACAAAAAACAAAAGACAAAACTAAAAAAACAAAACAAAACAGAAAACACCCTACAAATAAAAAATCACAAAAAAGACTTATGCACGCTGATTCCAAAAGTTACTACAAAGCTACAGTTATGACAAACCAATGCAGCTCTGGCATTGGGATAGACATATAGAACAATGGAATAGAATAAAATATACATAAACAAAATCATATATTTATGATCAATTGTTTTTGGCAAAGGGCTAACACTACTCAATGAGAAAAGTATAGATTCTGCAATAATTAGTGCTGGGACAACTGGCCATTCACTTACAGAGGAATGAAACTGGACTATTATCTCAGTCCACATACAAAATTTAAAAAGAATCAATGGCTTAAATATCATAGATAAAACACTGAGACTTAGAAGAAAACATAAGGATACATCTATCAACCTTGGACTAGCAATAGAATTTTTGATATGACATCAAAGCACAACCAATGAAAGAGTAAATAGCTAAATTGGACTTAATCAAAATTAAAAATGTTTGTGTGTCAACCGACATTTTTAGGAGAGAAAAAAGACAACCTATATAGCTAACAGGATCTGTTACCCAGAATATATGAGGAACCTTATGTTTCAACAGTATAAAGACAAGAGATGGGTAAAGAGCCTGTAAAGAAAATATGCAAATGACTAACAAGAACATCAGAAGTTGTCCAACATTGTTAGTCATCAGGTAAATGCATACCCAAATCACAATGAGATACCATTTCATAACCATTAAGATATCTATAGTTTAATGCAAAACAAAACAACAGAAAACAAGATATGCTGGTGAAGATGTGCAATCGTGGAACCCTCCTGCATTGTTAATGACAACGTGAAATGGCACAGCCCCTCTAGAAAACAGATTCATTTCTCAGTAAGTGAAACATAGAATTACCATATGACCGGAAAATTTTCTTTCCTTTTTTCTTTTTCTTTTTTTTTTTTTTTAAGATTTTATGTATTTATTTGACAGACAGAGATCACAAGTAGGCAGAGAAGCAGGCAGAAAGAGAGGGGGAAGCTGGTTCCCTGCCGAGCAGAGAGCCCGGTGCGGGGCTCGATCTCAGGACCCTGGGATCATGACCTGAGCTGAAGGCAGAGGCTTAACACTGAGCCACCCAGGCGTCCTGATAATTTTCTCTCAAACATATGTTTTAAAGAATTGAAAATTGTTGATTATACACTTGTAAAGGAATGTTCAATAGCCAAAAGGTAGAACAAGACAAATATCGACCAGTTGATAAATCAGTAAACAAATAGCAGTATAGCTAGCTATACAATGGAACATTATTCAGCCATAAAAAGAAGTAAAGTACTGCTACCTGCTGCAAAATGATGAACCCTGAAAACATTATGCTAAGTAAAGGAATCTAAACATCAAAGAGCACATATTATGTTATTGCACTTATATGCAATATGAAGAGAATGTAAATTCATGAAGACAGAAAGCAGTTTATTGGCTGCCAAAGGACTGGGGTAGGGAGAAGTAGAGAGTGACTGCTCACTGGGTATAGGGTTTCTTTTTGGCATGATGAAAATGTTTTGGAACCGGGAATTTCAGAGCCACCTTCCAAGTAAAAAAAAAAAAAAAAAGCCAAAAACCAAACCAAACCAACCAAACAAACAAACAAAAAAACCTGATAAAATTTGTCAAATTATAATGATCCAGTTCTTCTTTTCTCTAAAATGCTACTTTAAATGTTCTTTATCAGGAGCACCTGGGTGGCTCAGTGGGTTAAGCCTCTGCCTTTGGCTCAGGTCATGGTCTCAGGCTCCTGGGATCGAGCCCCACATGGGGTTCTCTGCTCAGCAGGGAACCTGCTTCCCCCCCACCACCCTCTGCCTGCCTCTTTGCCTGCTTGTGATCTCTCTGTCAAATAAATAAATAAAATCTTTAAAAAAATGTTCTTTATCGTACAGACCAATAATCTTTTCTATGAATAATTTGATCTTCCATCACCTTGTCACTTTATTTTTTATATTTAACTTAGCTAGAGGTTTAATAACTATATTTTTTCATTTCTCTTAGCTAATTGATTTCAGGTATTCTAAGTTAACTATAAATTCCTTTTTTTTTTTGGTTTACCTATGACATGTGTAATTTCTTAAACATAATCTATGAATTCTCATCATAGTTCTTCAATATTGAATTATTTAAGTACGGGTTATTGAAATAAATTATGCCTTAAGTATTGCATATTCTGATTCACCAGCTTTAAAACTCTGAATTGTAAAATGATCATAATTAATATTCTATTTCAAAGGCATACAGGGGGTAAATTACAGAAAAAGAGAGACACTTTGTTTTATGAAGTCTAAATATATTACTTATGTAGATAAAGATAAAGACTACTTAAGAAAATAGTCACAGATGGGGAGCAGAATAAATATTCTTTAATATTAACATGCTGTGCTCTCCATGTTTCTCAGAGAGCACATTCACTTACTTACCAATTAATGTGTTTTCTGTCTTTGAGATATATTTAGATACATGGTACTATCAACCTGGGAGAACACTCAGCAAACAGCTGAATCTACCTTCTCAAACTGCTGTATTATGAAAGTGTACAACATACATTACTATAATTTCTTTGGAGCAATTATTTCTATCACGGTGGTCATAAAATGATAATTGGTCACCAATATGGAGGGTGGTATTAAACTACTACATAGTGGTATATCCCTCTTCCCTGAAGCAATATGTGATATATGTAGCTGAGAGACATTTTTTTTTATTACTATAACTGCCTCATGATCTGTATAGACATGTGGAAGATAAAAAAGTTTATCTCTCCTCAAAAAAAAAAAAGTTTATCTCTATTAATGTTTTCTTTTTTCAAATAAAATTTTAGATTTGTTAAAGGTGTAAGATAGCACAGGGAATTGAATTTTTTTTAAACCCTGAACAACTTGAAAAATAATCCCAAATAAATATACATTGTTCCTTCTATGCCTCTACATACCGTTAAGTACTTGGCTATTTAAAATAATATTTTAAGATTGCTATACTAATAGATAATTGTTCAACAAACTTCTTCTAAACATGTGCTCATATGGATTGAAAGGCTGAAATTAACATATGATACTTTTAAACAAGGTCTATACCTGGTATACATGTAAATATCTAAACCTGGGAAAAGTATGATTCCTTTAGTTATTAGAGATCTAACCCAAATGGACCCATGCTAAAAAATAATCAATAATGGGGCGCCTGGGTGGCTCATTTGGTTAGGACTTCGGCTCAGGTCATGATCTCAGGGTCCTGGGATCAAGCCCTACATCAGGCTCCCTTTTCAGTGAGGAATCTTCTTCTCCTCTGCCTCTCCCCTCGTTTGTGCCCTCTCTCAAATAAACAAATAAATAAATTTTTTGAACAGTTTAAAAAAACTTAAAAACTTTAAAAATTAATAAAATTTAAATCTTATTTTCAATATACCATGGAAGAACAGAAGTTGATATGACTGTTTATAAACAAAATTGGATCCAGGGCTCAAATGGGATTATCCAAACTATCTCTGATGTTCCCTCTTCTAGTTCATGTTTTCTTTTATTAGCCTTATATTTCACACTCCAAAAATTTATTTTAAGATAAAAACAACCTGAGCAATGAACAGAAACCAGATTCACCTTCTTTCAGTGCCATAACTCCAGTCCAGAGGGTCTTTCACACTACTTTTAGGAGAATTTTATTTAGAGGCAATTGTTTGACATCTTTTGTCTTATTACTCTGACTATGCTGCTTTGTGATGGTTAGCAGGGAACTGATAGTCTGTGGTCTTTTATTTGAAGAGGAGTAAATATTTTCCAAAAATTAGCATTATTCTGTATAAAAATATAAACATACACACACCAAAAGTCCACACTAAGATTAAAGACTCTTACTCTTTTTTTTTTCCTCATTTACATGGTGAGCTAGTAAATGGGTTGAGAAAGGGAAATGTAGATATAGATTATAATTTGATATACACTAAACTTTCACATTTGTTCCCTATGAAAAACTGCATACTTTTTAATGAAGTTCAAGAATCATCTTTTCAAATAATTATTTCTTAGAATGGGACCAAGCAGCGCTTTAATCTATTTTTTAAAACTGCAGAATTTGGAACCAAAAAAGAACTTACAGATCATTTAACCCAAACTAATTCAGTTACAGATGAGAAAACTGATTCTTGAATAGGTTAAACAGTTATCCAAAGTCACACAAGAGTTTTTAAGCATTTGCAGAACTTACGTCTTTGTAGTTTCTCTATTAAGGAAGCTGCCCTCAAGACTGGGAAGTGCAAAAATTAAATGATTTGTTTTAACAAGAAAATAATGCTGGTTTAGGGAAGCTGGTAGAATTTTCATCTAAATGTATACATGTCAGATACAAACGAACATAGGTTCTTCCTCTCTCAACTGTTGTCTCTCTGTCCACACAAGTTCCTTTAAGCTCCAATCTTTTGCCAGAGAGATCTACCAACGGGAAACCCAATCTATAACATGCAAGAAAAAAATTCTCCAACTGACTGAAAAGCGGGATAAGGGAATCATACAAATAACACAAGAATTAAAGCCAAGGACAGATTGAGAGCCAAATAGTATTGGTGTGTTTCAGAGATGTGCAGAATGACATCTCTGTTCTTTAAAACTTTTGTCCAGCATCATAGTTTCCAAGAATAATCTTCAAATTGATTATTAAGATGATAACTATTTGACTGTTTTCTTACTGCTGCACTGTTTCTCATTTTAACTTCAGTCATGGAAACACTTAGAAATTCTGAAGAAAAATAAAAATACTGTCCTTACTGACCTAGATAGATAGGTAGGTAGATAGATAGATGATAGATAGATAAAAACAAACAATAAATTACAATTCTAATAATTTTCCTTGCGTATCTTGGAGTTTTATTAAAGTAATTGTCCTGTTTCAAAAGTAGTAAATTCACCTCTTTCTATAAATACTGTCACTTTTGTCTTTCCCTTAAAGTAGCCATTAATCAGACATACATATGTAGCATGAGTAACTCATTAAAGAGAAAAATATCAATTTTAAATGGAAATTATACTCATGAATTGAAAGTAATATTATTATTACTAAAAATAAAAGCATTGATTGTGTACTGAAACTGAAATAATATTAAGTGGCTCACAGGTATTATTTCATGTAATGAATCTTTTAAAGATTACATGGTTACTAGCAGATGGAAAAGCAAGAGTTGAACAGGATTGTTTAATTCAAGAACCCAAACTAGTATCTGTTACACTAGAACTGATATAAAAATAGGTTCTACAGCAAAAATAATCACTAAAATTCTTAACAAAATAATATAAAATTATATAAAAATTAAACTGGCAAATATCTAAGGAGAACATTTGTGACATATTTTACTCTTAGTAATTGCATAGAGGCAAATGCTTTAATTCATACATATTTGAATAAAATATGCATCAATAAAATTATAGCACAGTAAATCTTTGGAATGAAAAGAAAATCAGAAATAAGCAAAAATGTACTTATTGTAATAGGCTTAATGATTTATTTGAATAAGATTTAAGATAATAGAGATTTTGATAAAATTTACAATATTATAAAATGCATTATTATATTCAATATTACTTTTAGGAAAATCAATGTGTAATATAAAGAATTTGGGATTAAGTGAGTTTGTAATAACATAATATAAAGCCCAAAGATAATGACTTTGTCGTGGCACTGGTTTCAGAAAGCAGTAATTCAAAATTAATTGAAAAGTCCAAGATTTAGTGAGAATAAAATATAGTTTTTCAAATTTCTTCCACAAGAAACTGATGTCATCTTAAAAATCAGGAAGAGGCACTTGGTAAGATTCCATGTAAAGCTAATATACATATCTCTTATGAATATATTATATTATACACTTTTAAAATACATAGAATAAAACTTCAGTTTTAGATATATATTGTTAATTTGATTAAGAGAAAATAATTACATTTGTATTTTATTTTTAAAGACTTTAAATGATATATGTATATGTAAACTATAAAATACTGAATGGTAATCTTTTTTATTTTCATAAGGTATCATTTGTTCCCCATGCCATTTTATTTGTCAGTCACACATCAAAAACCACTACTATCAAGTTTTCTATGTATTTTCAGTCTTTTAAGACAGTTTAATTACAAATATATATTTGATTATTGTTTTAATTTATAGAAACATATCATACTTTTATGTCTATGTCAAAATATACATTTTGTTTTTTCTTACTAAAAAGCATATATATGAGTATATATATGTGTGTATGTATAAAAATATATATGATCGCTATATATATGATTACTATCATCAAGACTTATTTTGAAGGTCTTTTTAAGATTTTATTTATTTGAGAAAGAGAGAGCACAAAGAGAGAGCGAGAGGGAGAAGCAGAAACCCCATTGAGCAGAGAGCCCAGCACGGGGCTCAATCCCAGGACCCTGAGGTGATGACCTGAGCTGAAGGCAGATGCTTAACTGACTAAGCCACTCAATCACTCCTCAAAACTTCTTTTGGTATGACATAATTTATGTTATTTTTAATAGGTAATTGTGTTTGCTTTTATATCTTATTTTATATATTTATGACTAACTTCCAGTGCCATCAGGGAAAAGTTGATATTTTAAGATAAGAACCTTTTGAAACTTCGCATTCATACTTGATTATAAAATGTTCCTGGAAAATTTCCTAACTACACCTTTCTTGGCAGAACACACCTTATGTGATTCTTAGGCTCAAAATGACTAGCGCTAATTTGTCTGAAAGAAGAACAATATATAGATTTATAATAACTATTATCAAAATGCTGCTTAGAAGACTACATGTGTATATATGAATCCAGTGGGGAAAAATAATAAATTTATGAAAGATACCTGAATACATAATGAAGAATTCTCATCCCTGCTTTTATTACTAAAAATGGAGCTCTAGGCAGATGACAGAAAATGTCCAAGAAAAACATCCAAAATATAATAAGCATGCCAAATTACAGACACATTTAAATGTTTGCAATTATGAATTCCAATTTTTTTGACCAAGGCAATGAAGTGGAATATGTGATTAGTACCATTTAGAGCGTACAGAACTGACAAACAACAGCAACAACAAACTAGAAGCATTTTTAAAATGTTGGCAGGACAGTTTTGGCGAAACTAAAAGAATAAAACATTGCTTTCATTATAACAGAACATCAAAATTTCTGAGACTTACAACTTAGAGAAATTTCTTAGGCTTAACAAAAGAAATTGAGAACTAGAATAAAATTACAAGACAAACTACCTTCAACTTTCTGATTCCTTTATCAGCATTCAGACTCATAAGAAATTTAGTAACCAGAAATAGCAGGTCATTCCATTCTGACTATCCTCTTCTCTATTAGTTGCATATGCTGAAACACAAAAAGTAATAGAAATGATGTCGAAGTATACAGTGAAGCACTGTAAAGATAAATAAAACTTGATGCATTAGATTATTAAAAATATTGGTGCTAGAAATACCATCACATGAAAACACTGAATTAGGTACTTTTAAAAAAAACCTTCAATTAATTGGAGTGACCAAACCGATCAATTTACTTACTCAATGTACTATCAATTTCTCCATAAAGTGTTTCTCAAGTTTGAAAGCAGAGAAACAGAAAGCAAAAGACCAGAATTATTTAGGGAGGGAATAGGTCATGCACGTTATTGATTCGAAAACTGAGTCACTATTACTTTCAATACTTGGCTATCTTGTTCCAGCATTTCTCAGTCTATATCCCGTTTAATGTAATTTTATATCCTCGACTATCTCATTCTTGTGACAGATTTCTAATTTTCATCACAATTCCTTCTCATTCTTGTGACTGCAGACACTAAATCACACTTACCTTTTCCAAAGGACTTTTTAAGTTTAAAAACCGAAGACGAGATTTTGATTTTTTTTCTCCTAATCTCTAAAACTGGGGCTGTTCTACAATCTCATAGTCCACCCATGCATTGCCTCTGAAACCAAAACCCTCCCTTTGGTTTCCATTCTCCTTTTTAGGGACTCATTAACACTTCCCTAAGGGTCTGAAAGGCTGTCCAAAGAGACTCAGGTTTCATTTTCCTCCATTGTACGCAGGGAAGCTGACTCATCTTCATTAAACCAGCTCTGCTTCTATGACACCGAATTAACTGGGCTCCAACATGTTTATATTTAATCAGTATACATGTAGCATTCTCTGCAATTTAACCAAGACCCATTTTGCCAAATGTATTTCTTCCCACGTCCTGAAAACACAGTCTGTATTTCACCCTATCCAGTAATTTACCTTGCACTTTTCTACGTCCACAACCAAGATGTATTCCCACATGGAATTCTTACCTTGGGGGAGAAGGGGGTGTATATCTTCCAGTTCTCAACTAAATATTATCTCAATGAGAGATGCCTTTCAAAGTCTGCTTCTTCCGTTGTATCATGAAATATTTGAAGATGTAAGTCTTGCTCATTCTCTGAATTCTTATTTCCTTTGGTTTTGTAAAGTAGGCATACAGCATATCCCAAATAAAAGAGTATTGTACGAGTTAATAAAAACATCAGTTAACATTGGTTATTTGGTACTCAAATCATCAATTCAGGATAAAATACATCTAGATAATATTCTATTCTCATTAAAGTTTAATTTTAATTGAGCAACCATTATTAAGCATGACTATTAACTAATACTTGCACAGATAACATTTATAAATACTTTTCTACTTGCCCCTATTTGTAAAATTACATTGTTTTTGAAAAGATAATAAACACAGTTTGTAAAAATGGAAAATAGATATTGATAAAAAATCACCTAATTTTTGTAATTCAATAATTAATCACATTTTATTTTTAAAAAGATTATCTAGACATTTTCTTACCTGTGTACACATGGCATATTTAAAAGATAATTTAGCCTATATTATTAATATTTTCCTTATAACATAATATAGTTATTTTAATAGGTACTTTGTATTACCATGAACAAATTATTGGGATAATTTCCGTTTTAAGTGTAAATTGACATTTAAGATTATTTACATTTTAAGATGATTTAAATTTTTTAAAGTATTATTATTATAAGTACAATGACCATGAATTTATAGTATGAACTGTGACCTTTGGAAAAAGAATGATGCATAATTCATATTACACTAATTATAAAGAATATATATTTTTTATTTATTTGTTTATTTGGAGAGAGAGAAAGTATAATCAGGGGGAGGGGCAGATAGAGAGGGGGAGAGGGAGAATCTCAGGCAGACTCTCTGCCATGTGTATAGCCCCACAGTGGCTCCAGCCCAAGACCCTGAGATCATGAATTGAGCCAAAATCAAAAGTCAGACACTTCACTGACTGAGCCGCTGACACCCCTCTCTAATCAGAAACAATATTATAATGAAAAACATTGCACATATTTTTGAGGTAAACCACACTATTTTTATTGTGGTTTCTTAAAGTTTGAATTGCTTGGCTAGAATATAAATATTTTTTTAAGTTTTCAAACTGTGGTCCCCTCAGAAGTGTCAGTATTTTATATTCGGCTCCAGCAATAACAGAAGTAAATATTCCTTGTGCTCTCAATAAGCTGAAAGTAGTTTTCTATAATGTCCTAAGTCTAAATAAGGGATCATGTCACAATGTTGATTTGACTTTTATTTCTTTGAATTCTGGTGAAGTAGAGCATTCTTTCATATAGTGCTTTGGCAACTGATATTTATTTAAATTTCTAGCAGCTTAGGAAAGTCATGGTTTATTTTTTGTTTGATTTTGTTTTGTTTTGCTTTGAGGTTGAGTTCTGGCTACATGAACATTGAAGACAACAGAGAACTATAGATTAGTTAAAGTAATCACAAGCTAATGTGATTTGAGATTTATTTTCAACATTGCCTGAGGGAGGAGATATAAAAAAAATTAAACATTTGAAAATATAAAATTTAATAGCTACTATGATAACATAATAATTAAGGGTAATAAGTTAATTGAGGGTAAGATAATAGGGAAATTTATTTTTAATTTATTATAATTATATATTTTAGATGAAAAAGAATAAATGTATTAGCAGAAGTTCCTCATTAAATGTATTATATTTTATCAGATTGATTTATTTAGTATTTTATATATCAGCCTATAAAGATAATATGTATTTTAAGTCAGGCTGGAGTGGCTGCATTTGAAAAGAACACCATTTGATTTACTCTATAATGTGTCCTTTATTTTATTTTTTGTTAAGAACATGAGTCAGGAAGTCTTAAGCCTTCTGAATTATAAGAATAAAACAGAAAATGTCAATTTTATGAATATGAATGAGTACCAAGCTGTCTCCAAAGGACAATTGAATTATTATCAGAATTTTTTTATAGATAGTATGAAATGAGTAGATTGCACTCTGACCAAAGAATCATTTTAACCAGAAAGAAAAATAAGCTGAGTTATTGATAGGAATGTCTGTTAGAATATGATCAAATTGAGAAAAGAATTAATTATAATTTCTCATTATATCATTACTGGCTAAATTCTAAAGTTTACTCTGTTATAGGTAGGGTATGGATGTCAAACTCAAAGGTGGTTCATTTAGTTATAATTAGATTTTTAAATGTTTGCTTTCTTTTAGTATTTGAGCTAAATATTATCTTGGAAGACTAACAATCTATCTCAAATAGTCTTTTGCCTCTATAATTAGATTAATATTGAGTTGCTATAGTCAGATCAAGTTAAATAATTACAATAGTTTTTTTAATGCAATTGAATTACTGTGAAAATTATTGATACCTACTAATAACTTGGAAGCAAAATATCTAGATAAATGTCGTTAACCATATAATTACTCCAATTGAATATATAATAAAAAGTAACTTAATATATGTTAAACTATCTTAATTATGTGTATTTGTGTCCTTTGGCCTTTGCAAAAATGCAAAGGAGAGGAAAATATAAATATTCTCAAATTGTTTGTGGTTGAAGAAATTTGTTCCAAAATATTCTGAGAGATAATAGAAAAAATATAGTCATGAATTATCACATTTTGTTCACCACTGCATTTACTATAAAATATCTTGCTGTCATGGACAGTAGAACAAAATTTGTCATTAAAGGCTATAGCTTTATCAGAGGTAATCAAACATGATTACTGATAATCTGTTAATTTAAACATGATTCTCAAAATTCAATTAAATGTAGTTGACACAATCATGTTAAATGTACACATAGCTTCTAAGGATATATCACAGTGAGTCTGTTCTCAGTATTCCCACGCCAAACTATTACCACTTACTCTGCTATTAATTCAGTAAGTTAAAGGTTAAGTTGCTATTTATTTTAATTATTCTACATGAAGCTTTTAGAAATATCCAATTTATTTTTATATGAATGTCTCTTTCAACTTTCTAATATTATCTGTAAATCTATTTAGAAAATCTTTGTTTTATCCTCAGTATTTATTTCCAGGATACAGTGACCTTAATTATTTTTATTATCATTTGCTTATGATGAAAAACAATCAGCTAAGTTATGGATCATCTGTTGGTTACTCATCTATTTAAATATTATCTCTAATATCAAAAATTTGAATGGAATTTTGTTTCTTATAATAGAACAAAGGGTAAAAACACACATAGAATCTTTGATTCATAAACTTTTATTTATTTATTTTTTGATTCATAAACTTTTATTACTTTAAAAACATTTTAGATAAATTTTGATAGATGATATATATTAATAAAAATGAAGATGACATAAACATAGAAATAAAATATTATTTGGTGATGAAAATATTCAGATATATGAATGTCATATGAATTTTTTGTTTATTTGATGTTCATCCTCATTGGAATATGAGTTTCAAGCTTCAAACAAAAAACTAAACTAGCCAGAGAAGTTGTTTTAAATTAAATTTCAGAATGTAATTTTTTTTTTAAAGATTTTATTTATTTATTTGACAGACAGATCACAAGGAGTCAGAGAGGCAGGCAGAGAGAGAGAGGAGGAAGCAGGCTCCCTGCTGAGCAGAGAGCCCGATGTGGGGCTCGATCCCAGGACGCTGGGATCATGACCTGAGCCGAAGGCAGCGGCTTTAACCCACTGAGCCACCCAGGCGCCCCCAGAATGTAATATTTTGCCTATTTTTTTTCTCAAATGAATTAAGATTTCTTCATTCATCTATTTGTTCTCTATATTATGTGTACCATGTAATGTGGTCTAGGCTCTTTTTAAGTATTAGGGGACACAACAGTGGCCAAAACGGAAAAATCATATATGTTCTCATGGATCATATATGTTCTCATGGATAATGTCACAGTAAGAAAACAACAACAACAACAAAAACCTCAATTATGTGAACAGCCACAAAAGAATAGCAATGAAGAAGCTAGTTCTCAATTAGTTAGAGGCTCTCTGCTGATAAGTGATGGTAAGTAATAAGAATGAAAAGGAACTTTCTGCAGATTACTTGCCTTGTTGGTTTCTGCTATTTTTCTCACCATTTTTTGGTTTCACTGTGTTGAACAGGGAGACTGATCCCTGAATTTTCCAACTGGGACTAGCAGAGAGAAGGGATTGGTGGAAGATTGGGAGGGGGAGGAGGGGACCTCGAGAATACTCTGTCTCTGCATCTTCAGCAGTGGCTGTATTTTCTATGGCTCTGGTTGCCAATGGAGAACCCACTTCTATATTTCTAGCTTTCCCTAAGCAGTGTTCTTTATGGGTGTGGTTCCCCAATCCCAGAGAAGTCCAGGCTGTTGGATTACGTTCTACCTCTTTTTCTCTTTATATCTTCAGTCCTGTGATTGATAGCTATCTCTTTGTTGCCAACATAGGATTGTCCTAACCATTTTGTGTTTGTCTGTTCACCCATTCCATCCCACGTTACCAATTTCTTTTTTTTTTTTTTTTAAGATTTTATTTATTTGTCAGAAAGAGAGAGAACGAGAAAGCAAGCACAGGCAGGCAGAGGCAGAGGGAGAAGCAGGCTCCCCGCTGAGCAAGGAGCCCGATGAGGGACTCGATCCCAGGACGCTGGGATCATGACCTGAGCCAAAGGCAGCTGCTTAACCAACTGAGCCACCCAGGCGTCCCCCACGTTACCAATTTCTTGCACTGATGTTCTCATTTTAAAATCCTAGAGTTGTTTTTGTGTTTCTGACTAAACTGCAATTTATTTCATTTAAAATACTGATGCCTATGAAAATCTAGAGAGTAAAAGTGATTTTTAACTTCGCCCAAAATTATCAGGAGAAGCTGATAAGTTTTCAGGAGCTATGTACTTTTAGGACTTTCAAAAGAATAATTGCCTTACAGAATATCTCAACACATTTTCATATGAAGAAATTAAGTCTAAAATCTATATTGAGAAGAGAAATCTTAAGCAAACTGTGTTAAAGATTCAATGTTTTATTTTGGTTTAAAAGTGTTAGAAGAATTTCTAATTTCTTTTGAAATGATTTGATTATAGCACAAGTTACTGGGCTTGCCCCCACAGAATGCTAACTGCATTAAAATAACCTTGTGTTGGGTGTCTGGGTGGCTCAGTCAGTTAAGTGTCTGCCTTTGGCTCAACTCATGATCTCAGGATCTTGGGATCCAGCCCCACATCGGGCTCTCTGCTAAGCAGGGAGTCTACTTCTCTCTCTCTCTCTCTCTCTCTGTCTCTCAAATAAATAAATAAAATCTTAAAAAAAAAAAACCACACAAAAAAACCCTGTGTAAATGATTTAGCAAAATTTTCATTAAATGGGATCTTATGGTAGAAATTCCAAGAACTTCCTCCAGACAGAGATACTATTTTATATAACTGTAAAAGTATAATGAAAAACTTAAAATAAAGCATGAGGACATTTTATAAACTGAAAGCTATCCCAATTATAATTTTATAGGTTTTTCTATGGTGCAAATTCTGCCTGGATCTTTTCACTCATTTTGTACAGTTCTGTCATCTAGTATATGTTTCTTTTGTGACAAATAGCATAAAGGAAAAGATGAGGGGGATAATAGAAAAATGGCTCCAAAATAAGTTGTTTTTTACATGGCTCATGCTGTAAAGTTGTCATTTTAAAGCTAGAAATAGTAGATGGCAATTGGTATGAGTACTTCTATTTTGTTTGGTTTTCCTAATGCTTTTTTTGTTTTGTTTTGTTTTGTAGAACTAAACTGCTCTCTTATTTTAGCATTAACATAGATTCTGACCATATTTTTTATTAATTAGCTATAAATTAAAATATTAGTTCAATAAGAATATTGAAATGTGAAAATAAATGTTATATTCACCAAAGTGTGACAAGAAAGAAAGGGGCTTAATCAGGATGAAGGATCACTGTTTCCAAACAAAATAGGGGCTTATTTTCTCAGTAAACATTTAGCATTCAAAATTTGCTGAACCATGCATGACTGGTAGGAATGCAAAATGAAGGGTACTTTGGCGACATCTAACAACATTGCATAATTACATTTTTTTTATTAGACTCCCTTCTAAAATCAATTTTAAAAACACATTATTAAAATATGATATGCTATTACTTGCAGTGCTATTAATAATAACAAAGATAGGAAGCAAACCACAAGTTCACTAGTAAGGAACTAGTCAACAAACGATTTTGTATCCTCAAGAATGAATACCATGGTGCTATAAAAGGAAATGAGAACTATCTTTTACATATTATTTTGACTGTGATTTTCAACTGGGGGTAATTTTGTCTGCACCTGGATTCACACCTGGAGAGAATTTTGATTGTCATGAGTTGAGGTTCCTACTGACATCTAGTTTTGTAGAGGGCAAGAAGGCTGTTAGTCACCTTACAATGTGTAGGAAAGCCCCCAAGTAAAGAATTATCCAGCCACAAATTTCAGTAGTGACAGGGTTGAAAACTCTTTACTATGGTATCAACACCAGGATAAAACTTTTAAAAGTTTGAAAAGTATGATGGGGGAGAATAATGTGTACAGTATTCTATCACGTAAACACATATATACTTTGGGTTTTCTGTTGTTGCTGTTGTTGTTGTTGTTTTTTCTAAGCCCAACTATAATCAGATTTAATTAAAGAAACTTTTCAGAAACAATCATGGTATTTCAGGCAGGACATGAGAAGACAATGGTTAACAGTATAAACTTCTAAATTCAAATATTGAAGGATGATTTATAAATTTAAAGAAAAAAAGTTTGAATTGGAGGGACAGACTAGAGAGGAGATAATAGGGATAAAACTAGAATTCTTCGAATAGCTCTCTACTTAATTTAAATATAAAAATGCAATCCCTCAAATAAAATAAAAGTTAAAAATCGAGTGGTTGTATGATATGTTAGATTTTGCTTATCAGAAATAATCTATCTAGAAATAGTATTTCTGATGGATTGGAAGAAAATAGAGAAACCGCTGGGTGCCATGGTCAAGGAGAGTGTAGTACTATTTTTTTTTTAATTATTGTTGTTTCTATGAAGAATGAATCCAAGTGAAGAATGTAAAGAAACAGAAATTGATGCATAAAGAGAAATGGAAATTTGATAGAGCTAAGATTCAGAGAATAGGGAGGGAGTAGAATAAAGATGTTAGGAAGAAGGAAGGGGAAGTACGCTCCTTCCCCATGTTACAGTGGGGAGATAGAGAATGAAAACACAGGGACCTGTTGAGGAGAAGAGACTGGCAATTGAGCAATCACCCTTGTCCTATAAACCTGATTTTTTAGACAGTTTATTGAAAGTGAAGAGATTGGGATTAGATTACAAATTTGAAGAATGTGAAATGCATGGGAACTATGAATCCAGAGGTATTTCAAAGGTCAATTAGAAAAAAAAAAAAGTAAAAATAATTTTTTAAGTTCTGAAGATGTTTGAAATAAACCTTAAGGAAATACGAATTGTGTTACTATGTATCTCTGGCAGCCAATGTAGAACATCTACTTAAACTGTATAAAAGATAAAGGTGGAGGTAAGAATATATTACATTGCCTTGTTTCTTACATTATTTTAATTGTTTTTAATATCAACTTCCTCAATCTTTTTTTTCTGTTTAGAAAATAGTTTACTCGATCTATATTTATATGAGAAAGAAATCCAAGGATATGAGCATATTAAATGTGTTTTATCTTGTACATTTATATAGCAATTATGAAATAATATATATATTTCTAGGTGACAAAAAATGAGTATGTGTTGTAGCACTTATACAAGTATTGCTTGTAAACAGCAAAGTCACAGGAGTTCTTGGTAATTCCTCTTGTTTTTTGGATTCACCTTATCTGCTAAGATGCAAATTAATAGGAATAATTAAGTATTTGGAAAATTTCCCAGAAAGTTATTTTACCAAACATGTTCAATTCAAACTCAATTAAGCTGTTTTGGTTGTTGTTGTTCATCGGTTTGAAAATGATGATACTTGCATTAAAAAAATGCTGAATTAAAAGTTGTAATTTTGCCACTAGATCACTAGATGGTATACAGTTTCTTTAAGGAAATTTGAATTAGGGAATATGTACAACAATGACTTCATATCCAATAGCTAAATTTATTCATTTAATGATATTCATTTCCATCAAAATTAATGTATTACTACAGAATATTTTAACACAGATTACAAAATCATCTTCTTAGTTGTATAGTAAAATGATGGCTTTCCAGATTGGTTAATATTAAGACATATCATTTTTGTTTATAATTTGTGGTATATTACCAGGTATATAATTCATAAAAATGTCATATGGTAAGACACCTATAAAACCATGATTTTTATATTTACCAGTTCTTCAAATACTATGAAATATTTTTAGGTTACTCTTGAAAACTAACATCCAATGTGACGTTGTATCTTTAGTAATAGGCATCCTCCAGGCTAACTAGTTCCCGATTATCATCATAAAGTTCCCAGACAATTCCACACTTGCTAACTGAACGATACTGATTGATGTTTTAAACCCACTAAAATTCTTAGGAAACTGGACAATTAATATCTGGGCTATCAAAAATGAAAAAAGTCATATAATTGCTTAACTGAATAGTTGTGAAATATGTAAAATATATTGGAAACGTTAAGTGAATAAACATTAAATGAAATAGCTCAGCTACAATTGTAAAGAATTTTTCGAAATCTCTTAATAGAGGTAGAACATTTTTGTTCTTGTTCCATGACTACTGTGCAGAGGTGAGCTAGTTGTATGAATCTGTTTTAATGTAACATTGTAGAAAATGCCTTTAATATGAAGAAAAAGCATGATTTGGAGTCTACTGTTTAGGGAAATATAAACTGAAATTTTAAATGTTAAGGCTAACATGGAAGTACTTGATTTTAAAAGAAAATCTGATGTTGGTAATAATTTCTAAAATGGATTTGTTTTTGTTTTTCATTAATTAACAAAATCTTATGTGGGCTTCTGATTTCAACCAAGATGGAATGGCCACATTCTTCCCAATTCCTGTCTTACAACTAACAAAATGAAGACTAAAATTGGAGGAATCACCCTGTGTATTAAGACTTATTGTATACCTAGAGCAATGAAGAGTGTGGTATTCTTAGAAGGATAAACGTATTGATCAATAGAACTCAGAAACAGATGCCTACAATATGCCTAGCTGATTACTCACAGAGGTGCAAAAGGTATTTTGTTATATTGGATAGTTTTTTCAACAAATTGTCCTAAAGCAATTCATCATCCATAGACTAATGACTGACTTCTACCTGGATCTCACCCTTACACAAAATTTTATAGATCATGAATCCATAGATTATGGACTTATATGTGAAATATAATGTTATAATTTAGAAAAGCAATACAAGAAAATCTGTGAGATCTAGGGATAGGCAGAATTCTTGGATTTTACTCCAAAAAAAAACTATCCTTAAAAGAAAAAAAAATTTAAAAATCAGACCTTATCAAAACTAAAAACTGTTGGCGTGCAGCTGGCCCTGTTAAAACACCAAAACACAAGCTACAAAGTGGAAGAAAATGTAGATAGTATGAAGAACTCTTAAATCTCAACTGTAAAAATCATCCCAATTAGGGAATTATTAAAATACATAAAGGATCTTTATATCTAAAACAATGTACAGGTAGCAAATAAACACATGAAAGGTGTTTGACATCATTAGTTATTAAAGGAAAGCAAATTAAAACCACAGTGAGATATTGCTATAGGAGCCTATCATGATGTCTGAAAATTTTAAAAAAGGCAATTGACAACACCAAATGCTTTGAGGATGTGGAGAAACTGGGTCACTCTTACATTGCTGGTGGAGATACAATATATTACAGCCACTCGAGAAAAGAATATGACCATTTCTTACAAAACTAACCAGGCATTTACTATACAACCAAGTAATTGCAGTCTTGGACATTTATTCCAAAGAAATGAAAATTTATGTTCACACAAAATTCTGTACTTAGATGTGCATAGAAGCTTCAATCATAATAGCTAAAAACAGGAAAAATTTTAAAATGCCTTATGACTGCTGAATGTTTAATCTGTCACACATTCCTACATGAGATATTCACAAAGACTATTGATCTACTGGTACAAACAACAATTTGGATAAATATGCTGAGTGAAAAAAGAATCTTCAAAGGTTACTTGTATGTGATTTGATTCATATGCCATTCTTAAAATGACAAGTTGACAAAGATGAAGAAATTAGTGACTGCCAGAGCGTAGGGAGGGAGGGCATGAGAGATGTGACTGTGACCACAGAAGGTTGCACAGTGGATCTTTGTCATGGAATTATTCTGCATCTTGACAGAGTTGGTGGTCACACAAATCCTCGTGTATTAAAACTACACACAACCAAATACACATGTATTCACTGTAAAACTTATAGAATCTAGGGGCGCCTAGGTGGCTCAGTGGGTTAAGCCTCTGCATTCGGCTCAGGTCATGATCTCAGGGTCCTGGGATCGAGCCCCGCCTCGGACTCTCTGCTCGGCGGGGAGCCTGCTTTCCCCTCTCTCTCTCTGCCTGCCTCTCTGCCTACTTGTGAGCTCACCCTCTGTCAAATAAATAAATGAAATCTTTAAAAAAAAAAAATTTATAGAATCTAAATAAGGTGGTGAATTGTATTAATGTTAATTTCTTCATTGTGCAGTCTTACTATACTTATGCAAGACGTTTACGTTGGGGGATACTGTGTGCAGGCTATGTGGAATCTTTCTTGCAATCTCATTTCTTATAAAAGCACATGAATCTACAGTTGTTGCTAAAACAACAAAAACAACAAAACTCATGCCTTGTTTATACATTTATTATATTTTAATTTTAATTCCACTTTAGTTAACCTAAAGTGTTCTGTTAGTTTCAGGTGTACAGTACAGTGATTTAACAATTCCATGTATGTCTTAGTGCTCATCGAGACAAATGTACTCTTAATCCAAATGTTACGTAGAGAAGAGTAAAATAATTAGCACAATTTCTTTTTTTTTTTAAGATTTTATTTATTTATTTGACAGAGATCACAAGTAGGCAGAGAGGCAGGCAGAGAGACAGAGGAGGAAGCAGGCTCCCTGCTGAGCAGAGAGCCCGATGCGGGGCTCGATCCCAGGACCCTGGGATCATGACCTGAGCCGAAGGCAGAGGCTTTAACCCACCGAGCCCCCAGGGCACCCCATAATTAGCACAGTTTGTACACCAAAAGGAAACAGAGGTTGGATTAAACCGCTGGTGTACTCATAAATGTTTAGCAACTAGCTGGGGGTGCGGAAAAGCTGGGAAACATCCCTGATTATGCAGCATTTGCTGATTTCTCTGCAACAGATACTCTCATCACGGCCAATTTTTAGCTACCTCACTGAACGCTGAGATGGGAAGAGATGTGGACAGCTGGTTCTCACAAGACGATACAAGCCGGCTCCCGCACACTAGTGAATCAGAGCTGCCCTTTGAACCATGCATCCTGTACCCTGAGTTTGGACATGCAGACTTTTCTTGCCCAGTTCAGCAATGTAAACCCTACTTCTCTGTTTCTGCTAAATCCAGTCTTACCCAGGTCATGAAAGGGGAAAAAATACTGTATTTGGTTTATTGGCTACTTTTTCCTTCTTATCTTGGGCATAAGATAAATGAATATGCTGTCTGCAATATTTATATCATGGCACGTAATGTTAATATATTACCATCAAATAAAACTGGATTTATCTATTTCTCTGCCACGTGTATTGGTGCCCATACGTATGTGTACATGTATCTGCACATGCACAAATGACTGTATGACAGGGAAAGATCTTGAAGTACAATTTCTTTGGAATCAGAACACATGCTTGGGGATTATGACCAAAATACCTTCAACATTACTCACTTCAAAACACTGGGTGGTACACTTAAAATAAGCTCATTAGCTTCTTTTCTACACTTCTCTTGAATTTTTTTTTTCCCAGTACTAGGCAATTCTTTGACAAGAGCTATGAAGTCTCTAATAAATATTTAGTAAACTAATAATAATGCTTCTTATGATTAATTATTTCCACTCCTTAGCAGTAATTTTCTGTTAATTTGATATTTAATTCAACTTACGGTTATTTTTGTGGATGATGTTTTGCCCTGAAAAAATACTTCTAAACATCCTGCTAATTTTCCACCTGACTTTTTTGAGGAAAATAAAGTCTGTACGATTGTTTCCAGCTCTCTCCGCACCATGGTGCTTTCTACAGTTGGGGTTTCGTTGTTCTGTCACTGAGGACTTTTTGTTTCCTCTGTAAAAACAGTGAAAAAGTGAGAAGTTTGGACAATTATGTTTCGTTTTAAAATGTTCAGTACTGGGGGCAAAAAAGCTGTTAACCAGCTGTTGCTAGTTGTTTAACCACAATTTTTTTCTAAGTGATTCTTAGAGTCCAGACCTTCCTACGGTTCCGTGGAGGATGGAGAACTCACCATATGATGAAATTTTGCCACACCTGAGCCCAATTGGAAATAAATTTGGATGGCGGACATATAAGTTATTTAGAGAGTCAAAAGATTTCTATTTCATTTTCCTTTTTATTTCATGTTTAATTTCAAACACAAGAATAATTCAATTTATTTTATTTATAAAGAAAACAGCTCACTCTAGAGCTCCAAAAGCATCAGTGAAAGCAAGGGCATCAGCATTTTCCATTTGTCAATCTTAGTGTAGTAATTTAAATTTTACGTCCTTCTAAATAGGTCTATAAAAGTTTGGTACCTATTAAGTTGTCTTCTTTTAAAACGATTGCCACAGGTTATATAAAAGAAAGAAAACCAATGGGACATTTATTTAAATTGAACATAATCTTCCCAGATAAATAATTATCACTTTGTTTCAAGGTTTTATTTCAGACTTAACGTCTCAAGCAAAGTTTGGCTACTACTTTTATGACATTCAGAAAATGATGAATAGTTGTAGGTACTTGTGTACAAAAATAAAATACTTCACTAAGGGGACGTAATATTTGTTTTCTCAACCAAGGAAATTTTTGGAGTCGAAACACTGTTCTAAGTCCTCTAAATCAACCATAGTTTTGCTGTCAACATCGCATGTGGTTCAGAGGGAAAGAAAATAAAGCAAAAAGTTAAAGTGTGGCAAAATGTTACCAGCTTGTGAATCTAGATAAAGAATTCTCAGAGCTACATTATACTGTATTTGCAACTTCCCTAAGTTTCTTTTTTTTTTTTTCCGAAGTGCAGTTCCTTCCAAAATGAAACAGAAAAATGATATAACATGCTCATGCTGTATATTTGGCCCTTGCTCTGGCCTTTGAGGATGTTGTGGATAGTAGGTTAAGGGCGGGCATGAGGGGAATGGGCAATACCAGAGAGAGAGAGAGAGAGAAATACAGAGCTATCCAGCAACTTACTGAGACCTTTCAGAGGAGGGATTTCTGAGTTAGGACATATACATTGTTTATCAAGTTAAAATGTATAATAAATTTGGGGGGTTAATAGGGAATTGGCAAGAACAAATGAATCCAGGCAAATCTGGTTCTTGTTGGGTAGACCATCCAGAACTGGGCTCCTCACAGACCAAGCAGGAACACCTGGGAGGACGCCAGGGCACTCAGCAGCTCTGACGTTCAGGTCAGCACACTCTTCTGTGCCCAGTTACAACTGGTTACTTGCAACTTAGAGAGAGCTTCTTAAAATGCCAGAACCATTAACCTCTCTAACCATCAATTCCATATCACTCAAATAAGAATGATGATATTTAATTAACTAAATTCTCTGAGGATTTAAAAGAAGTATGTATGCCCCAGACCTAACCCGGTCTGTCAGCTCCTAGAAGAACACCCATTACATTGAGGTCATCTCTGGGTCTCATCACCGCTAATGGGAAAATCCCAGTGAGTCGTAGTGTTCCTAAGTCCCTTAAATATAAGATACTTTCAAAAGGATGTTTTATATTTTGGCACCCAAACTATTGTTTCATGTTGTCTAAATTTGTATTTCTTATTATAGTTTTTGGAAAAGTTCAGAAGCAAAATCATGGAATTTAAAAATAAGTCAAAATGTTTATGGAAGATTTAGAGGAAATCATCATGTCTTTAACATTTATATAACTATTTTCAATATGAGATGATAGACAAATGATCTACCAGCATATGCTCAAGGACTTTCATTTTTATAATATCACTTTTTAAAAATACTTTCCATATTCATACTCAGATATTAATATATCTTGCATATATTAACTTTCTCTTGGGTTTAGAGTGCAAAACTGTTACCAAATTGGAAAATAAAAAGTAATCACTAATAATAATAAGGGAAACAGGATTTGTTTTTAATCAATATCTTATTACCTCCTTAATTTGTTTGCCATATAGATTATATTTTGAGAAATTATATATTTGCCAGATTTCTCTATGTTCTTCTCTCTCTCTAGTCATTGTCACTATTACTAGATTAACCACAATTTAAGAGTTTCCAGTTTGAGATGTTCCTCCAAAAATCTCTCCTACATCAGGAAAACTAGGAAGAGAAGACAGTAGAAAAATAAAAATGCAGTACCATTTTATGATTTAATAATTGTACTTACCTTCTGATGAATTTGTCATGAATATAATTATTTAAAATAAGTGAGCTTCAATCTGACTCTTTAGACCTCGATATGAATATAATATTCATGTCACCTAAGATACCGACAGCTGGCTCTCCTTGCTTCAGCAACTGATTTTGCTATGTGAGAACTGTATCCACACACATATATTTTTCTTTTCTCAGAAAATAATAGAGCAATACAAGTGATATCGTAGGAATAAAGTAATAGTAATAGAGTAATACAGCTTGCTGGTAGTGGATGTCTGCCATCTGTGCCATCTATTTCCATGGTCATATTTAATGCACTGAAAAATTTGTATGCAGAATAAATTTGGTTTAGTTACTGTCTCTGCTGGTAGGTAGGGACACATACCTGATTAAAGGGGGTATTTTCCCAGGATGCTGGGAAGAGTTGGACAATTATGCAAAGTTAGACAAAAACAAAACAATACAAAATTCATATTTAAATTGGTCATGCAATTTATCTTATCAGATAATTTGCCCAAGTTGTTGGGTTAATTGAAATGAACTGATAATATAAGCAGTATTACAAGTTCCCTTACCTTCATTTAAAATATGGAAGTTAAAGCTAGTTTTGTTTAAGAAAGTTAAATGTGTAATAATGTGGAAGATATACATTGCGTAGCAGAATGTATTTACGGTCATTTTATCTGCATTTGATCTATACATTTAAAATACTTGGGTGATCTTATTCTGAAACCGCTAACATTTTGTGAACACTAACACAATTTTAAAATGATTATGATTCCTGAAGGCTTTATAAAATTTTGTTCTTCATTTTAAATCTTGAATAGGCTTCAAATAACAAAATAAAAAAAAATTTAAAGTCATCTTATTGAAAATTATAGTTTATCATATAAAAATTCCTTCAACATATATTCTAGCAGAGCACTTTGAGACATTTAAAGAGTATGACTAACTGAGATGATCTGAGGAATGTCAAATTATTGAAGAATTTTAATATTTTGGGTTTTTTTCATGACTTCATTTTGTACACAATGTGATGTGTAAATGCCATGTATTTTACAGTAAAGTATTTAAGGATGTAATATGTCAAAGGGAAATCAACATCAATGAAAACAAAAGGCCTATTTTGTTAGAAGTCAAAATCTAATGAGATCAGCAAGTAGTGTTGAAAAACAGGGAGAGAGAACGTTTGGGAAAACAGAGTAAAGACAATTGTAACAAAAACTGTTTAATGGGTATTATTTTTCTGATCGCTCCAGAGGTGTAGGATAGTCCCTCAGCACAAGATTTTGGATGATGCCATACATTGACCAGCAGGGTGTGAAGTGATTAGTTACACGAGCCTCTCCGCGGGCGGGGGGGAGTTCAGGGTCACTCTGGACCCGCCCGAGGGAGGGGAGCGGGGCCGAGGTCTCCCCGCCCCCCGAGCCCAGCGGCTTGAACTCGCTGTTGAGCGCAGAGCAAAGGCGCCTCAAGGTCTCTCACGGGTTTCCCCAGACCCGGGGCGACAGGGGACGAGGGGAGGCTGATGCTTCAAACCTGTCAGCAGAGCTCAAATCCTGAACCAAACTTTTTATTAAAATTCATCTTTGGGGCGCCTGGGTGGCTCCGTGGGTTAAAGCCTCTGCCTTCAGCTCAGGTCATGATCCCAGAGTCCTGGGATCCAGTCCCACCTCCGGATCTCTGCTCAGCAGGGAGCCTGCTTCCCCCTTTCTCTCTGTCTGCCTCTCTGCCTACTTGTGATCTCTGTCTGTCAAATAAATAAAGTCTTAAAAAAAAATTGTCTCTGGTTAGACTGATGACTGGTAGGAGAGGGGTTCATCTGAATTTCAGGAAGCCGTCTAGTCCTCTAGAAGGCCCGTTAGCCGGAGGTTGACAAGGCGGTGCATGTTCCACGAGAGCCCCCCACCCTGTAAACTGGGACCTTGAAGGTCCTACTCATCATCAACAGCGTTTGGAACTTCAAAGGGGATTGGAAACGTTTTCCTGAGTCCTTTCAATGTGCAGAGACATGGGTGACTTTGATTTGTATTTTGAGTGTCTGTGAGGCGTGAATGTCCTGGAGTTCCTTTCCTCGGAGTGGGTAAGGTGAGATAGGGAATGCTCTCCCTGGTTTGCTGGACTCCATGAGGTCTCTGATCAAAGATCACGTTCTTAGAGGGTCCATCCATGTTACCCATATCCCCGTGGCTGTCACTTTTGAATACCTCCTCGTGCGTGTGTGCTCTTCCCTCTTCGTTGTACCTATCAGTAACTGGTGTTATACAACACATATTTTAAATGATTTGATTTCTCCCCAAACAGTCAGCTCCATGAAAAAAAGGAATTTTCATGTGTCAGTATTCTTGGCTTACATAATAAGCTCTGGAGTTGAATGAATGCCATTTAATTAAAACAATCAGTTAGGAATGGATGGACCTGGTTCAATTGAAGCAATGAGAAAAGTAAGTCTTGCAGGGGATTTCAGGGAAAGAAGCCATAGGCAGTGATTCTGTCTTTGTAACTGGACATCAAGAGGGAAACATATTAACATAGCTGCCTTTGGTAATAATCTTATGAACAAAATGGGGACAGAAACATCCATGAATGTACTGGGTACAAGTCAGGCAGGCCAATAACTCAAAAGAACTTAGTGTTCTTCATTAAGGCTGTGAGTCAATCCCAATGTTTGCCCTTCAATAGGCTGACTATAACATACTTCTACTTAGTAGCCAAAGTCATCTAGTAGAAGATATAGTATCTCCATACCACAAAGAAAAAGAATGTTTTAAGAAGCAGTAATTAAGATACAAATTATTTTACTACTAACTTGCATATTATAAAATTTATATTATGTATTATATGACATATAAACATATATAATTATACATTAAGGGCTTTACAACAGAACAGAGAACTACACATATAGAAAAATATAGCATGTCTGTAACTTTATAACCTTGTATAAACTTATTCTGTCACACAGGTACTCATTTTTGTACCATCAAACATGTTTTATTACTGAGAAACATTTATGGCTTAAATATTATTCATCTATAGTTAGTCATTATTGTGAATTTAATATACTTTATAGAGGTCCATTAATATAGCTCCAAGTTTTATGTATTTTATTTTAAAGAAGCATACTATTGGCTCTATAAGTAGAATTTAAATTAGTGTAGGTCATTTAAAACAAACATTAGTCATAAAAGATTTAAGATTTTAAAGATATCATAGCTTATGAAAATTCAAATCAGAGCTTATTTGCAGCACAAAGGGGCTACGAAATATACTAATGAACTAACCTACCCATTTATTTCTTCTATATGTTTCTCTCTTTTTTAGTATAAATATTTCAGCCAAAATAACGTAGGCATTCCTATATGCTAAAGGATGGCCTTTTAGCATAGGGGAAAAACTGAAAAAAAAAAAAATACCCAGTCTCCAGAGCACTTTTCTAGACCAAATTTTATTGTTTTAGTTTTTACTAAATTTTTACTAAATTAACTGGATATGTTGCAATGGCCTCAACAAGTTTTTCTGGAGATTATTTTTCCTTATAAACTGCTACTTCACCTGTTGAGATTTACTTAATTATTCAGAGATGATTGTGGTCAGCATCTCCTAATTGTGTTTCTGGCATTTGACTAAAAAAGCAAATTAATGAAGATTAAGTTCCTTCATCTTAGAAGAAAGAGGAACATATAGTGAAATATTTCATCTGTTATTTAAGCAGTGGGCTTCCCGCTCAGTAGGGAGTCTGCTTCTCTCGCTCTCCTTCTCTCTCAACTAAATAAAATCTTAAAAAAAATATACTTTAGATGATGCTAACAGTCTCAAAGCCACGGATTCCCACTTGGGTAAATGTCCCATTTGGCTCTGAGTCTCCACAGTTATCTTAACAGTTTTTCCTTTAGGTTATTCTCCAAGAAAGTTTTTTTGTTTTGGTTTTGGTTTTTGTTTTTTTTTTTTTCTTTTCTTTTTTTTAATTATTTATTTGACAGACAGAGATCACAAGTAAGAAGAGAGGCAGGCAGAGAGGAAGGGAAGCAAGCTCCCTGCTGAGCAGAGAGCCGGATGTGGGGCTCGATCCCAGGATCCCGAGATCATGACCTGAGCCGAAGGCAGAGGCTTTAACGCACTGAGCCACCCAGGCGCCCCGTTTTTTTTTTCTTACAGCTCTCCCATCTGACACGTGTTAGACTGGTAGTGAGGGACAGAGTGCAGACATTCTTTGAAGTTCTTATTATGCCTCAATTTTATGTAGTCACTAGAACTTAGCTCTAGAGAATGCCAAACTTCACAAGTCTTCTGCCCCTGCTCCACAATAACACTGAGTGGGCACCTAATACAGAGCCTGTCCTCATGTTAGAGCCCATTTCCATCAAGCAGCTGCAGATTTTACCAGTGGGAACAGCTTAAAGCTTTTCGACTGCAGATTCTTAAACCCAGCTGTAGTGACTTCCCACAATTTCTCACCTGCAACTTGTTTGTGGTCTCTGCTTGCAGATGAAGGCTTTTGTTCTCTAGTGTATATGGGGGAGATAAAATGGGCAGACTAGGGAAGTGTTTTTATGCTCTGTCTTGCTCTGGACCCTGTGGGAAGCTTTGCTGGAATTCTTTTTTTTTTTTTTTTTAAGATTTTATTTATTTATTTGACAGATCACAAGTAGGCAGAGAGGCAGGCAGAGAGAGGGGGGTGGGGAAGCAGGCTCTCTGATAAGCAGAGAGCCCGATGCGGGGCTCGATCCCAGGACCCTGAGATCATGACCTGAGCTGGAAGCAGAGGCTTAACCCACTGAGCCACCCAGGCACCCCCTTTGCTGGGATTCTGTTTGAATTTCTCTGTGAGCAGCACCTCATGGGACTGATGGAGAAGTTTATACAAAGGTACCAACTCTCTTGTGTATGTGCCCCCCTCTGTCATGTTAGCCCACCCTCAGTTGTTAGCAATTCTTTAAAAATCTCTAGCTAAATGTTCTTACTGGCTTAGAAGGTGTCTCGTTGTGTCCATCCCTTGTAAGTAAATGCTAGGATCTTGTTTCTTCTGCAAAGGCCCATCTCTCCAGATTCCAGATTACTTGTTTTCCCTTTGATTTTGGTTTTCTGCTGGCTTGAGGAAAAGTTGTCAAATTGCAGGCTTCAGTATTTTTTCATATAAGTTGAACCTGATGACTTGGCAAAAAGTAAAGGAAAACTATGCTGTGTATGGTTGCTATTCTGTGAGTGTTACTTCGTTCCTTCAAGTTGAACACTGTTCTTAGTTCAGTAAATTTCAGTCAGTTAAATGAATGATAACGTTATTTTAATAGAAACATGTGATACCACATATAATCATCTGAATCAGTGAACTTACGTGTAGCCTTTTTTTTTTTTTTTGACAGACAGATCACAAGTATGCAGAGAGAGAGGGAAGCAGGCTCCCCGCTGAGCAGAGAGCCCTATGCGGGGCTCAATCCCAGGACCCTGAGATCATGACCTGAGCCGAAGGCAGAGGTTTAACCCACTGAGCCCCCCAGGCACCCCAGTGTGCAGGCATTTTTAAGAATGTCACCATAAAAGTTCTTATCATAATTCAACCAATTCACTTCAGATATAGTCAAACAACTAAACTCATTAGTGAATTAATGTGATTCTTTTTTAAAGGAAAATATTGACTTACATTTATTTGGCTTTTAATTAAAAAAAATTTATTTAAAAATAAATATCCAGGACACCTGCCTGGCTCACTCAGGAGAGCATGTGACTGTTGATCTTGGGGTTGTTAAGTTTGAGCCACACATTGAGTGCAGAGATTACTTAAAGATAAAGTCTTAAAAATAGTTTAAAAATAAATTTGCTCTGTTATTTCTATTTTAAATCTAATGTATCTAAAGGTATTTGCCCATTTACTTTAGAATAACACTATTACTAGCAGGTAAGTTAATATATATTAGTAAATCCTTTTTCTTATGTCAAGGGAGTAATACTTCCATATATTTTATCAAAGTATCTAAAAACATTTGTTTTTGCTTTTACCCACAATTCAGAGATTAGTGGTACCTAATATATCCTGTGAGTTCAAGGTTAAATTTGAGTTTGTGGAAATGCAAAAATTAGTAAAGAAATTTGAAATTCCTGGGAGAAAGTTGATACATTATTATGACCAATTAAATTATTTTTATAATTTTTTATTTTTTATTAACATATAATGTATTATTAGCCCCAGGGGTTCAGGTCTGTGAAACGCCAGGTTTGCACACTTCACAGCACTCACCATAGCACATACCCTCCCCAATGTCCATAACCCCACCACCCTCTCCCTCCCCCCTCCCCCTGGCAAGCTTTGGTTTGTATGACCAATTAAATTAATTTAATCAAAATTATATTACTTCTGAATTTGCAAACAAAAACATGTTTTTTCTAGTAACCATTTTCTTAAATTAAGCAAAGCCTATCTCCCTCCCCCAATTTCTCTCAATTCTCTAAAGGTTTTTCTTTCAACTCCCATGTCTCTTCTTATCAAATAAACAGTTTTCCCATCGTGATTTTTAAAAATTTAATTGATTTTTTTTTTCTTCAGCAGTGTGTCATCTGTATGAGGTGTCCTTTCATTCGTGTTAATTTATGGAAATGCTGAGTGCTCTTTCATCATTCCTCTTTGCCAGGAGCGTTTTTGTGTCCTTTTAGTATCTTGAAATATCTGCAATTTAAAATTGCCAAATCATCTCACTGTCTTTGACCTAGAAGTGTCTCATGCCAAGTTGCTCAAATTAAGAAACATCATAAATTTTTACGTCCTTATAAATTATTTATTTTTGGTAACTGTATAAACTACTGTGAAACTCTGATTATTTGAGCTTCTTAGAGTACTCAAAAACCTTACTTGTGAGACTGTAAGATAAAAAATGCTTTTCTTACGTTGGTAAATTTGGAAGGCTTTATGAGTAATTAGCTATTACCAGATCTCCATGGCATCTGGGATACTTTAATGCCTTAATCCTGATCTTATCGGTATTTATCTGCCGGGCAGCATATGTTGAGATAGACCCTGAAGTATCCAAGACATCCAGACTTTGGCTGCATAATCATTTTATTTGGCATACTACTATTCCATTGATATATTTGACCCATCGGTTTACATTTTCCTTCTTTGTCTAGCATTAGAAATGGTAAATTGGATAAAAATGTAAAATTATCGTATTTAAATCTATTTAAAATGCAATTGACTTTAGTGGAAAAAATAGCAATGTGCTTTGTGTCTATAGAAACAATATAATAAAAATGTTTGACATTTACCTTAGGTAATAGCATAGAGACTGGGAAGAGAGAAATGGAAGTATACTTCCTTTTTTTTTTTTTTTTAAGATTTTATTTATTTATTTGACAGAGATCACAAGTAGGCAGAGAGGCAGGCAGAGAGAGAGGAAGGGAAGCAGGTTCCCCACTGAGCAGAGAACCTGATGTGTGGCTCCATCCCAGGACCCCGGGATCATGACCTGGGCTGAAGGCAGAGGCTTTAACCCACTGAGCCACTCAGGCACCAGAAGTATACTTCTTAAGGATTGTTATAACTATTTATAAAGCAGCATTAATGTCCTTCAAAGTACACTTTAATAAAGTAAAGTTATATACTCGAACCCCCAAATGAAACCCTAAAATAATATGTGTTATAGCCAATAGATTAAAAATGAGATGAAATAGACTTTTTAAACAATAAAACAGAAAACAGAAAAGGCTGAAAAGGAAGGAATAGCAGAGGCAAGTATGAAAGGAATACTAACATGGTAGAGCTAAGTCTAACCACATCAATAGTCTCGTTACATGTAAATGACCTAAATATCCCCATTTAAAAATCAGATTTCAGAATGAAAAGCAACACCTAACTACATGCTTCATAGAGCATATACAATTTAAATACAAATTCATGTACAGTTTAAAGTAATGGGCAAAAAATATCTTTTGGTAATATCCTTACCAAAAGAGGAGCTGAAATAGCTCTACTTATCTCAGATAGTATAGATTTCAGAGAAAAGAACATCATCAGGGTTAAAAAAAAAAAAAAAAGTCCAATATTTCAAAACAGTAATAGGTTCAATTTATCGGGGGACATAATAATTTTGAAATTTTATGAACATTATAAGAGTCTCAAATTCTTATATAACTGCTGAGATAAATCCCCAAATATAGCAAGATAATTTAACATACATGTTTCAAAAATTGATAGGAAGAATACAACATTAACAACCAACTTTAATGACCTTTTTTCAGGTACACTTGTAACATTGTCCAAGATAGAATAGATTCTGGGCCACACCAAAAACTTTAATAATCTTAAAGTATGTTTTTGGGCCCCAGTGGAATTAGAAATCATTAATTGAATTTAGAAAATCCCTCAACTATTTGTAAAAATCCCTAAAATATTTAGAAGTAAAACACTTGTCATTAACCCCCTGGGGCAGATAATAAATCAAAACAAATTAGCAATGTAATTATATAAAAACCATATGATAACAGAATTTGTGGCTTGTAGTAAGTATACTGGTTTATAGTAATGCCTCTGATTCTAATCATCCCCAAAAGATTCATTGGAATCATCCATTCTTAGTTATCTTTAGCATCTCTAACTGAACCTGAAAAACTGGACACTGACCTTTCACCATTTATTTATTTACCTATTTTTTCAGTCCCAATAAACAGATAAATTATTTTCAGAATTGTTAACCACACCCCCTTGAGAAATTCAACCAGAGTACAGTCTGTGTTTATAGTTACTTTTTCTTGAAACTCATAACCTGTGATCAAACCACCGTTGCTGTAAATGGTGTAAACACCATTTTTTCAAAGTGCCTTGGTCCATTCCTGTACTACCACTTAACCACTTAACCTACATGAAGGTTAATATCACCAGTGATGGTGACGTTATGGAGATATTTTTTCCTTGGTATGGTAGTAAAAGAAAGGCATTTTTTTTTTTTTTTAGCTCCAATACCCATAACCTCAATTTAAACATGAGAAAAGCCACCAATAAACCTAGATTGAAAGGCAATGTACAGACACTCAGCCAGTACTCCTCAAGATGTCGGGATTATGAGAAATAAGGAAAGAGAGATGGTCCGAGACCAGAGGTGATTAAAGAGACCTTGAAACTAAATGTTTGATAATATAAGTAGGATTCTGGAACAGAAAAATGACCTAATGGAAAACTAAAATCCAAACAAAATCTAGAATTTAATGAATAGTAACATCAATGTCAGTTACTTAGTTTTGATGAATGTACAATAGTAATACGCTATTTGGAAAACTGGGTTACAGGGCATTCCCTGTAACGCATAAAATCTAAAATTCGTTTGTGAAAGATCTTAGTGAAAGAACCATTGCAAGTTGTTTTTCCTTTATTCTTAGTGGGTCATTCTGTCTTGTTTTGGTTTTGTCACATATGTTGCATGAAATTTGGGACGTCTGTTTTGTTTTACAGTGAGTGTATAATTTTAGTTATTTGCCAAGTCACTTTTATAATCTTCTAGTCTCATTTTTAACCTTCCTAGCAAATTCTCAACTCCCTTCTTGTAGCTTAACAATTATTTTTTCACCTTCTGATTTCTGGAAAATGTCACATAAGGCTTTATGTAAAGACTATATTTTCCTAGTAAGACAATGTAATAATTTTATTTGAGGAGAGTGGCATTTTCAAAAGTATGAATCTATCTATAGTCTTTGAATTACTCCAAGTTTATTTCCTAATTAGGTTCCTAGCAGAGTAAGTCCATTTGTCTCAAGCCTAATTTCAATAAAATCCTTTTTTCTGTCAGTTAAACCCTTTCATTATTTTGCAGACTGAAAAAGAAGTACCCATATTTCTTGTGGTGGATAACACAATTTTATCACAGTCTACCAAATTTCGCTTTTTCAGGGCCTTTTGTTTCTATTATTTCATCATTACTGATGTACAGAAGGATTGCCCAGCAACTTTTACCGAGTTTTGTAGACTTTCCACATATTCACGGCACAAATGAAAAAGACTGTGATTCCTTCAATGTAGAATAACACTTACAATAAGAATTAGAGGTTTATCCTAATAAGGCAATGACAACAACAAAAACTATATTCTCTTCTATTTTATGCTTCGTTGCAATGTGCGATGAGAATGTGTACAAGAGAATGTTTATGTAAGGTCATCACTTCAAAATTCATCAAGGTTACTCATAATTAGGTCTTCTATCTCTGAGCTTAAAATCACTTCCTCAAGGAAAGCCTTCCTAACCTCTCCGCTAGGGCTTGCCCCTACATTAAACTTTGATAGTATTGTAAACTACAATTTTCTTGTAACTATCACATTTATTATTACTCGTTTAATGTCAGACACTGCTGAACTGTGACTGTCATGAAGGCAGGGCGTTTGATTGTTCTCTATTTGCCGTGCTTAACAATACTTGGTACATAATGACTTTTGTTAAGCATTTATTTTTTAAAATCAATACATCAATGAGCTTTCCCTGTTTTGGTGTATCGATCTTGAAGGCATAGGTTGCTTTATATATTACTTGAAAATGAGAGATGAAGGAAAGCCATAGTTACTCCATTTAAGTGAATATTTCCGATAGATAAATGAGATTAGATCCTTAGTTTCAGCATCTAGGCCCTCTTTCAGAAAGACTTGCTCATTATTTATAATATATTTAAAAGATAAATCTATAAGCAACTTCCCCATGTGTTTAAAATACTTAGATAAAATGATTTAGACATGAAAAGGCAAATTTATCATTTTAAAATATATTACAGACTGAATATTTGTTCCCAAAATATATTATGTTGAAATCTAATGCCCAATGAGGTATTAGAAAATGGGTCCTTTGGGAGGTGGTTATGTTATGCGGATGGAAGTCTTATGAATGGTATTACTGTTCTTATAAGAGACCTTTCCAGTCATCCCCTTCAACACTGATGAGGGAATTTAGGACTGATGAATGCAATGCTGTATCTATGACTAGTTGTTGATCAAGGCTGTGGCTTTATAAACATGGCTATATTTAGGTTGTATACAGTTTCTGTATGTTTTCCCTATGAACTTTTCTTTTGGAAAGGAGATATATGTATTTTGTGTGTGTGTGTGTATGTGTATATATACACACATGATAATTTTGGTATATCTTCTTGTAATTGACATTATTTCCTGAACCCATGCCGCCTTGATGCTAGGGCCAATCTGCTGGTTCTACGTAGCAGAACTATCCAATTGCTGGAACTGACAAAAAATGAATGATATTCCTACCATAATTTTCAGTCCCAAAATGGCAATAGTAATAACATTAATGTGATATATATGTTATAATTTCTATTTCAATACATAGAAAACCAAGAAGGTTGTGCTGCAACATAAGTGATACTAATCTTCACATGGTAAAGTAAATGTATGTCTAACAGAAAATGGAACAAAACATGGAGAGTGGTAGAAGGAAAGATAAGAATACTGAGAAGTACTGAGAGTACCTGAAGTTATCAAAACAAAAATGCTTACAAAGTAATTGACTTTAAAAGGAATGTAATAATATGTAAAACAAACTCTGGGGAGAAATGAAGAAAGAACATTGTATACTATTTCTTTTTTTTTAAATTTTGTATGCTATTTCTATAGCTGGAATTAATAAACTATCTAAAATTAATATGGTTGAAGAAAATTGTATTAAATTATGAAACTATCAGAAAAATCTAGAAACCTGTTTAAAAGTGGCCTGACTTGAGGTGGGATTGCAGCTATTGAGGAATCAGCTAAATTTCAAGAATAGAGATTCTTTAATATACAAAATGAAGAAATGCATTGCAGACTTATTTCCTAAGGCTTGTATAACACATTACCAGAAGTTGGGTGACTTAAAATAATTATTGTCTCACTTCTAGAGGCCGGGAGTCCAAACTAGGTTGTCTTTCGGGCTTGTTACTTCCGAGGGCCATGGAGGAGAATCAGGACTACATGTCTCTCCCAGTGAATTTCCAGCAGTGTTTGGTATCCCTTGGCTTATAGATGTATCAGTTGATCCTCTCCCTTCAGATGACAGATGACATTCCCTGTCTCTTTACATGGTCTTCCCTCTGTTCGTGGCTGATTCTGTAGCCAAATTTCTCCTTTTTATAAAAACACCAATCTTATTACATCAGAGCCCATCGTAATGACTTGACTTGAACTTCATTCTCTTTGTAAATACTATGTGCAAAATGGTCACATTCTAAGGCACTGAGTGTTAGGACGTCAAATGTAATTTTGGGGGAGGCATAATTGAATATAACACAGACTTAGAACTTTAAATAAAGGGTTTACTATATTGATCGTTCTTAACCAATCTCTTAAAATCTTTCTTTTCAGATTTTTCACATTTTGTTTTTGTTGCCTTGTGCTTTGATTTCCAGAGGGCCATGCTCTCTTTCTTTCTTCCAGGAAACTCCAGACTTCCACTGATTTATTTATTTTCTTTTTTTAAGTACTACTATGTTTTTGACACCCGCCATCCCCTGCCTTCTAAATGAATCTAGCAACTTAAGACTTCAGTTATCATTGGCTGTCCTCCATCATTGAAGTCCCCAAGTAAAGTCTGATGAAAGATGGTCCCAATTCTCTTTTTGACCTGAAAGAGATAAGGATGATTTCCTTCCATGTTTTACTTGAAAGCCAGTATTTTCCATGGACATCAAAGTCTAATTCCACCTTCAGAAAAGATGAGCCATAGAGGAGACTGCATTTGATTTTTCCTACTGAAAACCAGTACATCCAGCTCATTTTGCTCAGAATTACTACCTATAAATGTTTCTTTGCCTTTCAGAAACCTATAGTGCTATCTTTATTCACATACTTGAATATATGAAATCTTACTCATGTTAAAAAAAGAGATTGAGTCTACCATACTGAAGAATTTAAATCTACCATGTTCTATATGCTATATATAAAAAGCACAGGAAAGGATTACCTTTGTCAAGGATGCCACTTCGGAAAGAATCAATCCAGACTTGAGCCAAAAGACAGCGTGCCCAGAAGGAGTTTTTGGAGTGTGGGGCAGAGAAAAGTAGGGGTGAGGGGCCATAGTGATGGAAATCTTAGAGATTTTCTGTTATGGTTAATCATATCAAAATTTTATTAATATGTATTTTTCATATATTTGATTGGGAAGAATTAAATGTTGATATTAAAAAATCAATTTTAGAGGCTAACCAAGAAACAGAATCAACTATAGAGAACTGATCATTACCATAGGGGAGATAAGTGGCCAGGGCAAGGTAGGGGGAGGGGCAGGTTAAACAGGTGATGGGTTAAGGAGGGCACTTATGATGAGCACTAGGTATTCTGTAGAAGTATTGAATCACCATATTGCACACATGAAACTAATATTACACTCTATGTGAACTAACTGGAATTTAAATTAGCAATTGCATTATTATAATAAAAAAAATCTTGAGAAATGTAATTTTTAATTTACTAGTTGACCAGCTGTCAGCATTTACATAGTCACAATAATGAACGTACTGAATATAGATTCATGTAAGAGCTGAAAAATTGATTAGCTTAGGACTTTGGGCCTCAATGCTCATTGACTTCCCTTTTTTTCAATTATTGAAGACTTTGAGGAGAGTCTAATAAGGGTAGAAATGGTTCTAATAGTAGTTCTGATCTGATAGATGGGATTGATTTCGTTCTGGTTTTCCTTAGAAACCAAAAATTTCTCCACATATCATGGTTTCAAAAGGAGAAAAAATCAGATGATGAAACTGTAGCTCTTTTAGGTCTGTGATTACAAGACAGCTACACTCAGAATCTTTGCTTTAAAAAAAAAAATCTGGAAAGGTTAGAAATTCTTGCCTCTGAGAACTGGAAATGGGAAAAAGGGAAAATACAGTACTTATAATTAAAGGTGGGAGAGGAAGAAATATAAAAGTTTAACAAGAACAAAAGTCAATGATTCAATATATACATTTGTAAAACTATAATGTGGCACAGTGTGACTAAGGACTAAATGTAGAAAAATGGCAGGAAATCAAGCTTGATAATTATGTCCAGACTGAGTTTCTTCAAACCTTGTTAGTTTTAGTTAATGTACTGAGAATCAGGGAAATTTTTAGTAAGGCAATTTCTCATAGTTTTATCTAATAAATGAGATTGTACTGTGAATATGAATTCTTTAAATGTGATCACTGTTTTCTGTGGGGGAAAAAAAAAAAGTTGTATCCATGTCGGGAAAGATGAAGGGCAGTGGGATCCATCTGATATCAATTTAGAGTGTTGGTACTTTAAGAATATTTTATTTTATTGAATAATAAATTTGGAGTTTTATTTTTTTTTTAATTTTTTAAAGATTTTTATTTATTCATTTGACAGACAGAAATCACAAGTAGGCAGAGAGGCAGGCAGAGAGAGAGGAGGAAGCAGGCTCCCCACAGAGCAGAGAGCCCGATGCGGGGCTCGATCCCAGGACCCTGGGATCATGACCCGAGCCGAAGGCAGAGGCTTTAACCCACTGAGCCACCCAGGCGCCCCAAATTTGGAGTTTTAAAGGAGGAAAGGAATATATGATATACTTTTTATTATAGCTTTATATATATTTTTTTAATTTAATTTTTTTCAGTGTTCCAATGTACTTTGACTTGTAGTTCATTTCAGTCAAATGGAGGTGAGTAAAGTCCAGAATATAGACATCTAAGAGCCTTTATTTCTAGTATGCAAGTGACAGTTGAAGTTATGAATTTAGATGAAAACCTCTAGGGTCATTAAAGTGAAGACAAGAGAAGATCAAGGGAAGTCTTTGAGAATTACTCATTATTTAGACAAGACGGGTCCCAAAGGGAAATTGGAAGGTAAACCTCTTAAGCTTCCTGGATAGTCTGGTTTGATTGGAGGGATGTGTGTGTGTCTTCCTTAATTTCTTGTGTGTGTGTGTGTATGTGACGGGATATTCTGAATTTTTTTGAGCTATTAACAAGAGGTGGTATAATGACAAACTTGGCTTTTTCTCAAGAAACTGCTTTTCTGCAGATTTCTTAATTTTAACATGTTTTGTAATCCAAATAGGCTAATTCCCAAATCATCTAGTCTTATTTCCTTTGTGTCCCACAGGTCTTCCAATTTCTCTTTCCCCACTGATCTTGCTGTAAGAAACAAGGCCACACCTTCAAAACTTTCCTTGGAAATTTCCTCAGTTATAGGTCAAAGTTTATCCCTTATGATTTCTGCTGCCCATATGACAGCAGGACAAATTCAGCTAAGTTTTCTGTTGCTAGAAAGAAGAGAAAACATGATCTTCATTTCCTTCTGAACCTTCATCAGCATGTCCTTAGCGTTCAGGATTTTACTAGTGTGTTCATGATGATTTATGTAATCTCTAAGGCAATTTAGGTTTTCTCTGCTAAACTCCTCACTTCCTTCTGAGCTTTCAGGAGAGTCTTTAAAAACCATGCTTCTATTCAAGGCAATTGAATATTTTGTTTGTTTGCTTGTTTTTTCAATAATGTTCTTCAAATTTCTTTCCCTTTCTTCCCAATGTTTTACTCCATCACCACTCTCCCACCTTTCGTTATTTGTAATAGTAGCACGTCAGTGTTGGTACAGAAATCTGTAACAGTTTCTAATGGCTATTGTAATAAATTACCACATCTTTAGAAACTCAGCATAGATTTGGTATCTTACGGTTCTGTAAGTCGGAAGTCCTGACAAAATTCTCACCAGGCTTAAATCAAGATGTTCAAGTCTGTGTTAATTTTGGGGAAGAATCTAGATCCATGCATTTTCCAGCTCCTAGAGGACCTACAATTTTTGGACTGTGACTTCTTCCTCCATCATCAAAAGCCAGTCATACGGTACCTGTCTTAGCCTTCTCCCATCCTTATACCTGTCTCTGACTTAGCTGGGAAAGATTCTCTACTTCTAGGGACTCATGCCTACCCAGACAACACAGGATAATATATTTATTTCAAGGTCCTCTAACCTTAACCATAATCGCAAAGTCCTTTGGCCGTGAAAAATGAAGTAATTCCAATTAATTAGGGTGTGGACCTCCTTGGGAAGGGCACATTCCACCTACCACAGAAAGTGACAAGATTTCATGGAGGGTGTCATGAAAGAAAAATCTTACTATATTGGAATTTTTTTAGATATCATGTTATACTAATGCTGCATTTATGAAATATCAATTGAAATTTCAAATATTATAAGAATAAAAAACATAAATTATTGATCCCATGAAATTTTCTTCTCTTCTGTTTTCCTTATGTCAGAGAAAGAAACCACAACAGAGTTATCTAGGCATTGACTGTTCCCTTTTCTATAGGTAACACTTTTAATTGGTTCTTAAATTTTATCTGTTCCATGACCATTAATGTGACCATAATGTGACTCTTTGTTATTCTTCTATATAAAACCTTATTTAATTTCACTCATCCTATTACAATGACTCCAAGAAAGACTCCTTTCCTCCAACATTATCCCGCTGCTGTAAATTTTCTATAGGGATCATAGTAAATAGCATAACATGTAAACCTGACAATATAATGGCTTAAAACTTTTCAAAGACTCCCTATTGACTTTTTGCATATTATGGTCAATTATCAACTATTTGGTTCCTGATATGTTTATAATTTCCCTCTATCTTTCATTATCTTCCCTGTCCTTTCAAATTTTGGTGTGCAGTTGCGCTGTTCTTTCTTTATTCTACTGCTTTGGATGGATTACTTTGTCTCTACTGTTCCCTTACCATCTCTTCGTGAGTGGTAAATAGTTTTTTCTGTTTGTTCCTTCTCTGCTAAACCTACTCTGAATTCAGAGCTTCATCCATGCATTCACATGATTGCCCTGTCTACACCTCTCCTGACTTCTTTGGATATTATTCAATGGAATTTGTATTCCTTGAGGTCACAAACGACTGCTTAATGTCTCTTGATACACCCAATGTATCATTCTATAATAAGCAAATATTAGATGCTCCATAAATATGTTTAAAGAATAAATGGATGAACATTATACAATGACAGATAATCTTATTAGTCTTTAATTGTGTATGTATTAATAAACATATAATGTAACTAAGTTATACTTAATAACTATACCACACATTGTCATTTTTTTTTAACCTTAGTTATTACATTACTACAGAGGAAGACTGGTCAATGATTGTGTTTATGTGATAAGACCCTAATACAGCTTTAGAGATTGTATGAATCTAAATTAGAATGAAAAAGTCCAGTTGTATACTTTCAGTCTAGGAGGTATTTATATATAGATAGCAGGCTGATAAAATGCCGTATCATCTGCCTGATTCCCACCCAAATAAAGGCATTTTAGTACGCTCAAATATGTGACTCACACGGTAAAGTTTATCTTACTACTTTTTAAAAGACTTTATTTATTTACTTGAGAGAGGGTGTGCAGAGAGAGCACATGTGAGCATGAGCAGGGGGAGGGGCAGGAGAGGGAGAAGCAGATGCCTCACTAAACAGGGAGTCCAACTGAGGACTTGATCCCAGCACCCTAACATAACATGACATATCATAACATGAGCCAAAGGCAAACACTTAACCACTGAGCCACCCAGGTGACCTGTAAAGTTTATTTTCTTAAAAGTAAAATTAATAATCTTAAGATTATACCAATTCTATTTATACAGAATTTCTGTGTCAGGGGATTAGATGTATTACTATGTTAGTCTGCTAAGACTGCCATAACACAATACAACAGATTGGGTGGTTTACATAGCAAAAGTGTACCTTTCACAATTCTGCAGACTGAGAAGTTCAAAATCCAGGTGCTAGCCAATTCAGGTCCTGGTGAGGAATCTCTTCCTGGTTTGCAAATGACCACCTTCTTGGTGTGTCCTCACGTGGTAAGAAGAGAGCTCTGAGGACTCTTATCCTTCTTAGAAGGATACCAGCCATATTGGATTAGAGACCCACACCTTTATCACCTCATGGGTTACATCTCCAAATGCAGTCACATTTGGCATTGGGACTTCTATATATGCAATTTTGAGAGACACAATTCAGTCTATAAAAACCTATACATTTACTATTTTAAAAATATCAGATAATCAGGATAAATTAAAAATCTCAAACACTGAAGTTCCTTATCTAAACAAGACCAGAATCCGCTCACTTTTTGGTGCTGTGGTATGTGAGCAGACAGATTCTTGGTTATAAGATAAACATCCAATTTCCAGACCTACATAGACCAGAAGGTGATGAGGGGTCGAAGTAATGACGCAAGAATGTGCTCCGAGAAGAACAGGATCAAGATGAAGAACCAAAAAGTGAAAGAAGATAAGATTGAGGAGGGAAATAGAAGCGAGTGACCAGGAAGAGTCTCCACTACAACAGCACAGACGCAGCAAGAGATTTTTGTGAATCTGGCAAGTCCGAAGGATGAGTTGCCAGGGCTAAAACAGCTCCGTTGTGCAGGAATCACCGTCACGTAGCTGATAAAAATCTTCTAGGAAATTAAAATTCTAAAGGGATTGTTGGGTCCAAAATCCACTTGGAGAGTACAACGATATAATGCCATTAAATAAGAAAAATTATAATCTAGGGGTTTCTGAAGATCAGGCAGATTTGATCCCCTGTGTGTCAAGGCACCGAGAATTCTAGGTTTGATTAAATAGTTATAAATGAATATTGAGAAAAGGCAATTTCTATTAACTTTTTATATCCTTGTTGCTTCTGACCTGCACACCTTTAAAAACTATTCTCTTAATTAACACTACTACAGATAATGGTATTAAATTTATAATGTTCTATAAATTCCTTTATATTGTAAGGGACACTATAAAATTAAAACTTTCTTATTACAGAAAACAAGGTATTCTGAACAATTTCTGTGTATGAATTTCAATTAAGTTAAATAGTTCTTACATGATTGGCTTCAAGTAACACTTTGAGTTCTGAAAACTTCTACTTAACATCAATGGAAACATACAAAATTGAAAAAAATTAGTAATAAACTAGTATATTTATAGTATTATACTAAATAAATTCATATAAACTTTGTAATTGCTGATACTAGGTGAAATGTGGTATGTAGGGATTAATGATATGCAATAAACAGTAAATACACAGAATATGAAATATACATATAACTAATTAAGTACATAACAGAATAATGAATATCGAATATTTAATATTTAATTCTTAATCCATGTATGTAGCCGGTGGTATAGCATTCTGTCCAGGATGTGTATGTGTGTTTACAATCCTCCTTCTGTTCATTATTTTATTCTGTGATCAGGTGAGCCACAGAGAGGAACATGACAAAAAAAATTATGCTTGCAAATTAATCTACAGGAGAAAGATCTGAGGAATATTCAGAAATTAAATGAGAGTGAATATGGGAGAGAAGCAGAGAGTGATGAGAAAATAAACAGAAAGGGAAAAATTAAGATGAGCTGCTGTTAAGGGAAAAGTCTTTGTTGAAACACTGAGTAATGAGTATTTTTAGGATCTTTTGTGTTTTTTGGGTACAATGTCTCCTTCAACTCTGTAAGAGACCATCAAAATAACACAGTACTTTTAAAGGGTTGAGGTGATCTATTTTATTCATTTGCATATGACTCAATATCGCCTTTTTGTTTTCAGTTATTTAAATAAGTCAGGAGATTTGGAACTTTTCTGCCTCCAAATTACATTTAACAGCCTTTTGAAACTTGAACATACCATTATTGCTCTGCTAAGAAAAATCAGATGCCCTGAGTTGGTTAAAGATTCTCTTTAGAAGTGCCTTTCAGACACATTAGTTACACATCAAAGACAAAACTTTACCTATTCAAAAACTGAAGTATCTTTATGAAGTCATTCAAGTTCCAAAACTCTTACTGTGTGAAAGGCTGTGAGCATAATATGCCCATAACTATAAATGCCTGAAAAAATTAGGTAATTTGGTTTAATTCTGTACAAGGTATTGTACATTGACATTTCTCTATAAAAGATTACTACCTAAAACAGATATCTGAGTATTCAAGCATGTAAACAACCCAGAAGGCATCAGCCAGACTAATTTCATGATTAGTAAACAAAAAGGAGTCATCGTCTTGTGTGAAATAGTGAACGTGCATCTAGAGAGGACTGAGCCTCATAATCAAAAATTGGAGACTGGTAATGGAGGTTGGGAAGTTTTTTTGTTTGTTTGTTTGTTTGTTTTTACCTTGAAGTGAAAATCAGAATAGATATCTACTTTTGGAGATAAGAAACTTTGTTAGAAATAGGTTCAAGAAGCAAGATGAACAGGACTTTAAAGTTGGAATCACAATAAAAGAGCGGATATAGAAAGTACTTTTCAGTAAGTGAGAAAATGTCCTAAGGGATTGTAATCACACAAAATAGATTTGACCTATGAATATTAATAGGTGTCATATTTACATTAATTTTGCTTAATATGATTAATATGAGAAAAATGCCATTTAATACCAATTTTAATACTAAACAAATAATTGAAATTCCTAAATAATATAATATTAGTTACTCCTTTAGCTCCCGAGGCTTTAGAGTCAACACACTGAAACATTTAATAACTCCAGTGTTTGTATTCTATCACACCTCTGAGAAGCTGACAACTACCTGTAGCCTTCTGCACACTTTTAAATGTCAGATCACGATGCCCAGTCATTCATCTTTTTTATTCATTTTCTTTTTCCTGCTAAATGCCAGCATTTCTCTGGGAAACTTCCTAGGTAAGAGGTAAACGGTCAGTTTTCTTTAAAGTTTGCTCTGGAATCACTTCCAAATTGTCTGGGTTTTCCAAGAGACCCTTTGTACTGAAATCTGATACACCTACCTACCCCCCCATCCTCACTGCCCCCCCCCCCCACACACACACCTTTGCCTCTCAGAGCTGTGGTTTCTCACAAAAGGGATTGTGATCATTTAAAGTCACACCCCCCTTTCAACTCCCTCCCTGGAGTTTGGGTTTTAACCTCCAAAGGTAGAAGTGAACAAACTTGTATTTTCCAGACTTCTTTCCATCTAAGAAGTACAGGTTTAGCCAATGAGACTAACTTGTCTGAGATTTCGGAAAGGAGCAGAGCGGGGAGCAGGCTGCATGTAGGGGCATTGTTCGTCTGGCCAGGGCGGTGCTGGAACAGAGCTGGGTCTCCTGGGGCAGCACTGGACGCACTGCTGGTGTCCTCTGACAAGTTGTATCACTTAGAGCAGCCCTGTGGGGGGCTCGGATGCTATTCCTGAAGGAGAAGCTTCAGAGCCTCTCTGGGTCTGGTAGGATATTTAATATACTTCATTTTCTGTGTGTGTTCTGATTTTGAAGATAAGAAATATAATATAAAATTTAGTAATGCTCATCCTTTTCCTCCCTAGATGTGTCCTGAAAGAACATTCTTTTTGCTAGTTGATTCCAATTTTCTGGCAAAACTATTGACTGAGAGGAGGGGAGCAGAGCTTTATTATATGAAGACATGTGCAGTGGCCCCTAGCCAAACAGTATCTTAAAAATGACCTGTGTCATTGCAGAATATTAGTTAGATTTATATTAACTTTCACAATCATGTTACATACAAGACTTACATTTATATGGTGAATCTCTCTGTAGGTGTAAAACTGTGAAGATAATGTTGGTAATGGAGGATGTTTCTGACACCAACACAACGTGGCCACATTGGGCAGGATCCGCTCCAAGTACTGTACATCCTGGGCCCTCCTTACCGTCCATCACCCAGTTACCCCATCCCCCCGCCCTCCTTCCCTCCAGCAACCCTCAGTTTGTTTCCTGTGATTAAGAGTCTTCTATGGTTTGTGTCCGTCTTTGATTTCGCCTTGCTTTATCCTCCTGGTGCTTCCCGAACTGCTGTTTCTGGGCTGTGTCCGGGTTCCTTCGCTTGCTGGCTATTTAAGAGCAGGGACTCCGGGTCCTTATTGCCCTCCGCCTTCCCAGAGTTAAGCCCTTGTGATTTTTAAAATTCTTGAAGTTAAGTCCTCCTGATTCTCAAGTCCAGACGTTATGGGGACTTGTCTTCCCACTGTGGGTCCTCAAGGCTGGGGGTGCCTCGTGTGGGGTTTGTTCCTCTTCTTCGTGCTTATGATACCCTTCCTGTGTGAGGTCAGTTGCACCGGGGGTTTGCTTTCCAACCACGTCTCTACCTCCTATTCTTTTCTCTCCGACCTCTGTAGGTTGTGATGAAGATCTGTGCTACCAGTCTTAAGGTCATTTTCAGAGTTAGTTGTACAGATAGAGTTGTTGTCTTGCTGTGTCCGTGGGATGAGGTGACGTCAGGGTTCTCACGCTCTACCATCTTCCCTACTTCTCCTCAGGTTATTTCTATTATTTTAACATTGAAGAGCAATGAATGAACACTGGAGGTACTATAGAATGAACCAGCCCAATATCTGTTTAATAAGATAAAGCTTATGAGAATATTAATTGAAAGCTAATGCCAACGACATTTAATAATTAAACATTTGCCATACTAAATGTTTGTACTACTCATCATTGGAGTAATTCAATATGAAGAGGAAGTTTAATTCGGTGGGTCAGAATAGCTAAATAAATCAAATTATATATTCTAATGACTCATTTTAGATACTAACTTTCATATCATTAATTCTTACTAATATTGCCCTCTCATTTACTCATCCTTTTTAGGACCTTGTTTTCAAAATCTTTTTTTTTTTTAAGTGTTTCTATAGTCTTTTGAGACTAGATTTCATTTTCCTTTTTGTACTCACCATTATAATACATCTGGTAATGTTCTCTGGATAACATAATAAAAATGTTTATCAATATTTACCAGCAATAATGCATGTAGTATCTTTATATTCATAATAGCCTCTTAAATTTAAAAATCCTTCATTCCATGTAAAAATTTATACATTGGTTTGCATATTCAAACTCAACAATAGTATCAATTATATAATTTTCATGGATATGTGTCACTAAATTTTAGCAACACACAAAGCATTATCTTCTCTTTAATAAAAAATATATTACCAATCAGTGTTGCCATAAAATATAATATGTAATAGTTGGTACTGCATAGATGGAAGTAGAAAGAGTGAGGGTTTCTAATAAATGATTATATTTGTAGTGGCTTTATTTCTTGATGGGTTTCTAATAAATGATTATATTTGTAGTGGCTTTATTTCTTGATGACTCCACAACCTAATAAATTTTATGTTTACAATTTATATATATCTTAATCCATTTCTGTATACATCTTACAGCTATAGGTCAAAAACTTTTACCGAGGAATCACTGTGTGCTTGAAGGGGAAACCTAAGGCTAACTGAGGAACATTTAATTCCTATGTGGAACTATAAAACAACTCGATACCCATCAAACAAATAAAGTAAACAGCAGGTCTGCTAAAACAGCAAATGAGCTTTAATTCATATAGTGAAGACAGTTCATGCATATTTCAAATTTAATGCTCTTACAATATAAAATAGGTAATCCCCACTACCTTTTACTTCCCCTGCAAATGTACAGATATAAATAAAAGACCAGAAAATCGAATTTTGGTAAAGTGAGTTGCAGCTTTAGACAGTATTTTAACAATAATATTTCTGTATCCATTTTGGTATAGCACTGTATGATGGAAACATACCTGAATTTTATTTTCTAACCCTTTTACAAGGGAGACATTCTGTTGAGAGGTGCTGTAGCCTTGAGAGCAGTTTTCATTGCGCTGAGCCTACTGTTAACCCATTCAGATGATCAATAGGAAAACAGTGGCAATGTTGAAACCATGGCTGTAGTGGTGGAAAAACAAACAGTAATGACAACTGGAAGCTTAGCATGCAGATGAATCACAACCTGGTATAAGAAGAATTAGCTCAGTCTTAGAACCTAGAATATGCATTTTCAGTTGTCTTTGATTTATTCAGTAAGCTCTGTATCCTGCTTTTGTCTTTTGCATTTTGCTTGTGTTTCCTCATTTTGCTTTTTCATTTCCATTCTTTCTCCTTTTAATCTCCTTATTAAACTTCATTTTTCTACCTCATTGCTTGGTCATTATGTAGAATTAAAGTTTTTTAAAATATGTAAATTTATAAATGAACATATTTAATAAATGCATATGTCATATACTATACATATGTAATATATACTCAAATAGGACACATTTTATATAACTGTAAGAACCTATACTACTCTATATTTTTATTAAGCAGCACAAAAAATTGTGGGTTTATTTCCTCCATGGGCTTATGATATTCATTTTCAGTATCCTTCCATTTTAGTAAGTTTCAGTGCCTCCAAAAATGCCATAATTCCAAATTTGGAGAATTATATTTATAGTTAATTTTTTTTGTAAGAAAGAGAAATTAGATATCATAGCTTTCTGAAGTAATTGTTCTTGTCTCATAAGACTTAGAGGAAGTGGGGGCGCCTGGGTGGCTCAGTGGGTTAAAGCCTCTGCTTTCGCCTCAGGTCATGGTCCCAGGGTCCTGGGATCGAGCCCCGAATCGGGCTCTCTGCTCAGCAGGGAGCCTGCTTCCCTCTCTCTCTCTGCCTGCCTCTCCGCCTACTTGTGATCTCTGTCTGTCAAATAAAAAAAAAAAAAAAAGACTTAGAGGAAGTGTGACAGTATAAAAAATCACTGGATTGGTATTAGATTAATTCTAGAATTTAAGGTGATCCCACTTACTGCGGGCAGTATGTAAATAATAATGTCCTCCTCATTGGGAAAATAGGAGGAACTATTCTTTTACTGACTAAATTCCAAGGTTGCTGCAATGGTCCATCAAAGATAATATATAGGGAACATGATCTCTAAATTTCAAATTGTTTCATAAAGAGGATACTAATATAAAAATGTGCCTGGTTTACATTTAAACTCAAAATATTCTGTTTATAATTCCTAGTAAATATGATAAACACATAAGTAAGACTTCATTCTAATTTGTTTGTTGTCAAAAATGGATACCATCACTACCTATTCTATATTCTCTGTATATTGCATAAGAAAATGTAAGCATTACATTTCTTAAAATCATCTCACTGCGTAATTCTAAGTTAAAATTCCAGTGAGAGAAATATGTACAAATTTGGAAAGGCAAAAAGGAGAAATGGCATTATTATTTATATTTTTTTAGAGTTATATGCGGGTTGGTGTGAGCAGTCATAAAATTAACAGCAACTTCCTCATGATTTCCTGAGAAATCAGTCATTTTGGTGGTGCAAAGAAAAGCAATTGGTGAATGCTTCTCAGAGTTGTTGTAGAATTGTAGCAAACTGTTACCTTTGGCAGCAATAACATATCAAAATGGTGTGTCCTCTGGTACGATGCACTAAGAGTACATGGCTTCTGTGGCATCCCTTGCCAACAAAGTGTAACCTCAGTGTAATCGTGAATCAACATCAGGCAGTGATAGCCTTAGGGACATTCTGCCAGTGCTCTGTAAAGCTCAAGGTGTATCAAAGAGCAAACAAAAAATACTGAAGATATGTAAAGGGTAGAGAACACTGAGGAGGCATAAGAACATTGATGTGATGTGAAATCCTAGATTGGACTGTGAATCAGAGCCGGGAGGGGGAGTGAAAAGTTGAGTGAGAAAACTGGTACAGTTTGAATAAATCTGTAGATTAGTTAAGAATGTTGTATTGATGTTAATTTCCTAGTTTTAGTAATTGTATAATGATTGTACAAGATGTTAACATTAGTGGAAGCCAAGTAAAATAACATTGTATTCATTTTACTATTTTTGCAACTTTTCCATAAGTCTGAGATTATTTCAAAACAAAATATATATTTTTTAAATACAGGAATGTTCTGGCTTTTGAGAATTTTCTGTTTCAGTATTTCAAACTGAAGAATTCGGTGTTGAATATCCTAACTTTTGCTCCTCGAGCTCTGCCAGGTCTTGGAAGATCCTAATATATGTGTGAAACCCGTGTTACCTTTAATATTTAGAGAAACTTCTATGTTCCTAAATAGCCAATGAATGATACAGTTAAAATATCAAAAACAGTTTCAAGGAAATAAGATGGGAATTGATTAAACATAAGGATATTAAAGATGGAAATCTGAAATTACTGTTCTGATTTAATTTGAATATTTAAAATTGTATTAATAATTTAAGGATTAAAAGGGAATACAGTATTTATTCTATGATCAGAACCATAGAATAGAGAAACTGACATGATATTAAAATAGGTGAAAACATAGTTACAGGTATCTAATAAAATCAATGTAATCAATCATCATTAATCTCTAATGCCTTGTATGTGTTTGCTGTTACTATGATTTAAAAATTAAGTACTAATTATTAATTTTAAAACATAATTATTGGAAAATGCAATATAAAACCGTTTCTGAAAAAGCTTTATTCAAAGTGACACATTAAAGTAGTGTTCCTTTAGAGATTATTGGCAATTAAATTCATTTAAAATCTCATTAACTATGTAAATACAATTGTAGAAAGCCCTTGATAACTCCCCTATTACTAAAAAAGGCATATCAATTTATATAGCCTGGGACACCTGGGTGGCTCAGTTGGTTAAGTGTCTGCCTTTGCCTCAGGTCATGATCTCAGGGTCCAGAGACCAAGTCCTACATTGGGCTCCTTACTCAGTAGGAAGTCTGCTTCTCCCTCTGCGTACTACTCTCCCTACTTGTGTTCTCTCTCTCTCTCTCTCTCACTCTCTCTCTGACAAATAAATAAATAAAATATTTAAAAATAATTTATATAGCCAGTGAGTACTACATCTGTAACAAGCTATTCAGCTCAACCTATTAAAAATTACATGTTATATGAAATGATGTACTAGCAATAACTACACTATTCACTAAGTGGATTAAAAAACAAATGTAGGAGCTCCTGGGTGGCTCAGTTGGGTCAGTGTCCCACTACTGATTTTTGGTTTAGGTCATGATCTTAGGGTTGTGAGATCAAGCCCTGTTTGGGCTCTACATTGGGTGTGGAGCCTGGTTGGGATTCTCTCTCTCCCTCTCCGTTTTCCTCTGACCACCCTCCATCCCACCACACATATGCCGGTACTCTTTTTTTTTTTTTTTTTTTTGAGTACACATGGCTCTCTAGAAGATATTTACACATGTCTTCCCAGCTTTGTGTTCTGTGACATCATCTGAAAACAACCACAATCATCACAAATTAAGGATTTTCAGTGTATTTTGTCTTATTTTGGAAAACCAGTCATTAAACATTTATCAGCACAGGATTTACTGAAGGACATCTTGGGAAACTAGTCATCACAATAACTTTTATTTTACAGGAGTGCATCTTCAAATAAAGGATTTCTGAGTTTCTGAGGTTTATATAACACACACATTATTAAAAACATTATCTTTTTGATAATTTGATATCTGTAGGTTGAAGTTTATATGGGATGTTATTGGCGCTTAAAAATTGTATAGAATAACTAATAATCTATCTTGTCAACTAATGCAATTAGTTGGTAGATGCTCAAATATAACATAAAGATCTTTTGCATTTTTATTCAAATCAGATTTTATTTATTTACTTCTAAGCTCTTGAAATAAAATGAGTGTGTTGCTTTTAAGCAAACATAAACAATAACCAAAGGGTGACCAAAAATTCAAATTGGATAAATTTAATAAGTAACAAGTGTATGAAAAAAGAAAAACAATTTCATAATAGATTTTTTCACTAACAGAAGTATATAACTAAAGACTTATTTTTGTTTTTATATTATTTAGATCAATGTCCTGATTATAATAAAAGTAAATAATAATTACAATTAAAAAATAAAAAAAGTAAATAATAAAAGTTAGTATACTAAAAAAATGGTGACATATTCCTAACAGCATTTTTTTATTAATCCAGGAAATTTTGGATTGTTCCCTAGATATTGGATTGTTCCCTGGAAAATAGCTTTCAGATAGGAGTGGTTTCCGAAGAAAATGTAATAAATAATTGCACACAGAATATATTATTTTCATGAATAACGTATTAGACAGAAAGCAGACATGTTAGCTTGACCTTAACAGTGGGATCTGCTTCAAGACCCTCGTGGTAATTGATTGTATATTTGATCTGAACAAAGGGTAACATTGTTTGTTTTTGCTGAGCAGGGTTATTAGCATTTGTTCTGATTTTAATACTTTCCAGCCCATTTAACTCAGTAAAGAGTTTTTAAGCACAACTTAGTGAATGAATATCTGAATAGAGCAAGAAAAGGAAACTATTATTTAAGAGAGGTTTAATTTCCTTTAAGTTTCATTTTTGTAAAATATGTAAAACTAAGTAACAGAACAAATAAGAAGGAAGAAAATGTATAATGGATATCATCATGACTTCATCTTTCAGAATATGGAAAATATGGGAGGAAGAGCTAGACTACCAAGTGACAAAAATGCTGTAGTGACAGGATAGAAGAGAAACAATTTGTTGAAGGGCCATACTCTTGTTGGGCTCTTTACAGAGTTTGTCCTTATTATAATAACATCTTTAACGGTTATTATGTGTATTTTAAAGTCAAGGTACATAAGTCAAGAAAAAGTCAATTAATGTGCCAACATCACATAGTTTGTAGGGGAAAGCGTTGGAATTTAGCCCCAGATTTTTCTAATTTAATAGGCCTTGGCTTTTTCAAAACACCATTTCCTTCAGTGTAAATTTTGCATCCATTGGCAATGCAGTGGAAAGGGAGAATAATCTGGTTTCAGCCTCACAAACTGCCTTTCTAGTCTTAATTTTTAGAAACACAAATAGTTATGGTAATTATGGACATATTTAATGACTATATCTCAAACAATACATATGAAGAGCAACAAGAATGGAATGACTTGTCTGCGTTACCTCTCTACCGCAAGCTCCACAACTATTTCTCATTAGTCCTTTATAAAAATGACAGGAATTATTATTCTTCATTGAAAACTCTTCCAAGTATACACATACTACATAATTATCACTTTGTCCAATGGATAGCAGTGCAGCTTAAACATCCAATACACTTAAGTAATATCAAAAATTTATCTTTAGGAAAACAGAAATAGAATTTCTAAAGGACACTTTTCAGAGTTTTTGTTTGTTTCTTATTTGAGTACTTTTCTTCATGATATTGTCACAAGACTGGGCTAATTTCTTATTAGATAGAAGGTTGACATAATTATAAACATTTATAGGCTTAGGGAATGGATGTTTCAAGAAAGGAAAATATACATGCAAAACACTGAGAACAATGTGTGTGAATATATATAAATATGTTATATATTATATACATAATATATAAATAAAATATACATAAATACAAAAACATGTAAAGTACTCAGACCTCAATCTTTGTGGCAATTAAATGGACTAGATGAAAACAGATTGTTTTTAAACTCTAAAATTTTGTAATTTTTGGCAATTTGCATGAATAATAAAGATCTTTGGAGTATATCCATTACCTTATACTTACTCTTCTTTCCTTTGAATCTTTATTTGTTCTGAAGTTCAACCCCCTGACTTCTTCCTCTTGATGACACCTATAGACCCTTAATAATCTCTCCCTCACACACACGTGTATTCAGCAACCTACAGACACAAAAACTTATTCTCAGGGTCAACTTCCTATACTCTATATGCCTTAACATAAGTAAACATTACCAATTTCAAAACATCTTATTTAAATTGAATAAGAAATACCCAGCAAACATCACAATTATAGGCAAAATACAAAATATAAAAATTATTCCTACAAAGTGCAGGAAAAACATGAAGGTCTCTGAGAAAGCAGTGGTATTTCATGCCATTCTGGAGGTTCTAGACAATGATAGACAGAAAAAGTGATTTATTTTAGAAATTAAAGGATTGATTTCTATTTTGGTAATATGAATGGTAGCTTTCCATAATAAGTAATTTTGGATCTCAAATGATCAACTTTACATATATAGGAGAAGATATAGAAAGGGAGAAATTAAGATTTCAGTACTATGTTGAACAAAAGTTGTGAGAGTGTGCATTCTTCTCTTCTTCTGAATCTTACAGGAAAAACTTACAGCTTTTAACCGTTTCTCTTGATGTTAGCTGTAACTTGTCATGGATGCCTTTTTTGTTTTGAGGTATGTTCCTTGTATAGCCAGGTTGTTGTGAGTTCTCATCATGAAAGAGTGTTCAATTTTGTTTAATACTTTTCCTGAGTCTATTGAGGTAAACATATGATTTTTATACTTTATTTTTTTAACGTGGTATATCACATTTATTGATTTCCATATTTGACCATCCTTGTATCCCAGGAATAAATCCCACTTAAGCATGGTGTTATGACCCTTTTAATGTACTGTTGAATTCGGTTTGTAAGTATTTTGGTGAGGATTTTTGCATCTAAGGTCATCAGGGATATTGGCCTGTACTTTTCTTCTAGTGTCCTTGCTTGGTTTTGGTGTTAGAGCAACGCTGGCCTCATAAAATGAGTTTGGAAGTATTCTCTCCTCCTCAATATTTGGAAGATTTTGAGGACTGGTATTAATTTCTCTTTAAATGTTTGATAGAATTCACCAGAGAAACCAGAGTCCTGAACTTTTCTTTATTGGGAGGTTTTTGATTACTGATTCAGTACCCTTATTCATTATTAATCTGTTTAGATCTTCCATTTCTTCATGATTTAGTCTTTATAGGTTGTAAATAGGGAGAATTTTTTTTTCTTCTAGGTTATCTAAGTTGTTGGTGTATACTTTTACATGGTAGTTTTTTATCATTGCATTTCTGTGGCATCAGGTGTAATGTTTTCTCTTTCTAATTTTCTAATTTCTCTTTCTGATTTCTAATGTTTTCTCTTTCTAATTTGAGTCCTTTTGTTTCTTAGTACATCTAGCCAAAGTTTCGGTTAAAAGGACAGCTTTTAAACTTCTCTAATTTTTTTTTAAGTCTCCATTTCATTTATTTCTGCTCTGATATTTATTTTCTTCCTTCTATTAACTGGGCTTTGGTTGTTCTTTTTATATTTTTAAATATATTTAAATATATTTTTATTTTATATTTCCTTGAGGTATAAAATTAGGTTTTTGAGATCTTTCATCTTTAGTAATTTATTGCTATATACTTTCCTCTTAGAACTGCTTTTGCTGCATTTCATGTTCTGGTATGTTTGTTTCCATTTTCATTTATCTCAATATATTTTATTATTTTCCTTTTTGATTTTTTTTTTCTTTGACCCATTAGTTGTTCAAGAGCATGTTATTTAATCTCCTTCTTTCTGTGATTTTTTTTCCAGTTTTATTCTTATAATTGATTTCTAGTTTCATACCACTGTCTTTTGAAAAGATGATTAATATGATTTCAACTCCTTAAACTTATTAAGGCTTATGTTGTGGCCTCACATATGATTTATCCTGAGAATGTGTCATGTGTGCTTGAGAAGAATGGGCATTCTGCCGCTGTTGAATGGAATGTGTCGCATGTGTCTTTTAGGTCTATCTGGTATAACCTAGTTTAAGTCTATTATTTCCTCATTGATTTTCTGTCCGGATGATCTATCCATTGTGGACAATGAGGAACTGAAGTCCTTTACTTTTTATTGTATTGCTGTCTATTTTTCCCTTCAGTTCTGTTACTTACACTAAATAGACACACCCTTCTTTATTACTAAATCTGAACAGCAGAGTGGTTCACTGTCGTAAGCCAAGGGCAAAACCACACAGCTATCCAAGTAAGACAGAATGCCACCTCATGAATTCTGCAATTAGAAGTTTAGAATTAATTATGAAAGTTAGGGTAAGAAGGCCTTAGTTATCTCAAATTATTTTTTCATAATGCTTATGATTGCAAAGGCAGGCATCTTTGAACCTTCATTTAGACTGTTTTAAATGGGAGAGTTTTTGTTTGTTTGTTTTTAAACAGTACAGTTTTTTTTTAAGACCAAAAAATTATAAAAGGAAAAAAAATCAGGAAAAGCTGTAAAATAAAGCTTTTTTCAATAGACTGCTAAAATATAAGAATATCTATGAATTATAAGTTTTTATAATTCATAGATAATTCATAGATATTCTTATATATTTTTTTAAAGATTTTATTTCTTTATTTGACAGAGAGATCACAAGTAGGCAGAGAGGCAGTCAGAGAGGGAGGGGGAAGCAGGCTCCCTACTGGGCAGAGAGCCCGACGCAGTGCTCCATCCCAGGACCCTGAGATCATGACCTGAGCCGAAGGCAGAGGCCTTAACCCACTGAGCCACCCAGGCACCCCAATATTCTTATATTTAACAATCTATTGAAAAGAGCTTTATTTTACAGCTTTTTATGATTTTTTTCCTTTTATAATTTTTTGGTCTTTCTTAGACAATTTCCCAAATAGGTATGAGATATAAAGTAGACTTTTATTATCTTGACAGTATTTTAATCCCATAACTAGGAATTATTTTAAATAAGTGATTCTTTGCTATGGTTTTAAAAGAAAATGAGCTTTTTAAATATGTGGAAGAGAAATTGGTAGATTCCCTTTATTACACAAGATATCCTATCTTTAAAATTACTAATTAAGTTCCATTGGACTTTTCAAAATTAATTTTAAATTATAGTTTTGCTACTAAAGGAACACTTTGAGAAAAATTTAAGTGACCTAAGTTGCTTTTGATTCTGCTTAATTCTAGATATAACTTAAAATTGGGAATAGTTTCATAGGATTTCAAATATTTTATATAATTTAATTAATGTAATGGTGCATCAACACTGTAAGACAGGCAGACATACCACGTCTCAATCTATAAATGTGGAAACTGTGGTTTAATAGTTGTTCAAAGTCCAAAGGCTAATGAATGGTCAAGGAAGAGTTTAGACATGAGTTTCTTACCAAGACAGTATTGACAATTTGAGTGGGACAATTCTCCATTGAGAAGGACTGATCTAATGCCATGGGATGTTCAGTAGTCATAGTTCTTCCCACCAAATTTCAAAAGTAACTCTCCCCAGTTTTCCTCATTATTGTGTCTATCCATTGCATTTGGAAAATGATAACTCTTTGACTCGAGGAAACTGTTTTGGTAGCAGAGGATCTCTTTTGGTCATCTAAAAAGTCTCTGGAACAATGAAATTCATTCTTTTATCTATTAAATATGTGGGTATTTCTGAGCCTGTGTTTGATAATTTGCACAGTGCCTTTTCTATAGATTCACATCACTTTTTTTCTTTCAGACATTATCAGGAAATTATTCTCCATCAGAGAGATGAAAAATATAACTTTTAGATTTTAGAAGTTGTGTACATTATCAGTTTTTCCTTTCACTAGATTTATAAGATCTACATTTACCTATTCTTCACAGGTACATAGTTTACAAACATGAATCTTTCTCATTTTCTAGCATCTTGCTCTCCCGTGGTATCTCTTTGTTTGCATTACTTCCTTATATTTTACTTCAGCTTGCTCTACTTTCTGGTTCATGTCAGCAACCTTATTTTATTTAAAGACAGGGATATAAATACAGATGCCCTACATATATTTATAAAGAGATCGAGGGGTAGTTTAGTGAAATATTTTTACTATTTCAGTAAACTGCACTACATTGAAGCAGAAGGCCTATTTTTCAGTGTTATTTTATTGTTGTTTTTCATTCTAAGCTAAATAAAATTGATTCTGTGCATATTTATTAAAATATTTCCTCACGTAGAGCATTTAAGCATTTCTTATTCTGATGGTAACATAGTTCTATGTATAAAATGAACTAAAATCAATTAGACTTGAATCATATTTTTGAATTACAGATAAATGGACTTATTTAAAGAAGTGTTTTTGTTATCCAAGTGTTTAGTTTAAGTAAACACATTTAATAAAATTCTAGGAGAGTTCAAATGTTTTTCAAACTTAAGAAGAGTCATTTATTTTGAAAAGGAATTGCTTATTTTTTAATCAAATTACTCTCTTGGCAGAACATGCAAATATTCCATAATTTATAATTGCTTCTTATATATCATGAAAAAAAAATATGGCTATGCAATATTGAAGCCAAAGAAACATGGTTGCGGAAACACTGTAGAAAGTTGAAATGTGGTGATATAAAAAAATGAAAATAATTTAGAGTGTTCAACAGTCCTATGTCTTATGTTATTCCTACCCATTTGATAGCAAAGCTACCTGTTTAATTAAAATCTGTAAATTATTCAATGTATTTATTTCACTTTCCTAAACATGTATGGCTTAAAAAATGCAACCTTTGTTTCTGAGCAACTACATGATTAGTAGGTCTGTGTCAATATACTTCAAGTGAAATTTTAGCTGTTACCTCCTCTATCTGTTATAATTGTAAGCTAGCTGCCTTCAGATAACTCTCGAGGCTAATTTTGTAGATATGTATAAATTCCTTTCAAACATGCCAACTTTTTTTTTTTTAATTTATTTATTTGTTAGAGAGAGAGAGCGAGCAAGCACAGGCAGACAGAGTGGTAGGCAGAGGCAGAGGGAGAAGCAGGCTCCCCACCGAGCAAGGAGCCTGATGTGGGACTCGATCCCAGGATGCTGGGATCATGACCTGAGCCGACGGCAGCTGCTTAACCAACTGAGCCACCCAGGCGTCCCTCAAACATGCCAACTTTTATTAGAGAGGGTTAAGGTTTTGTACTAAGAAACCATTTTGTTTTGAAACTCTTACAGAAAAAAATAAATCTCCAGGTTTCTATTTTCCAATTTTACTCAGTAGATTTGGTGTTATATACCACCGTTTTTACATGAGCTTCACACCCTGTTCATGTTGCTATTTCCTTCCTTCAACTGATTGAACTTTGGAAATAATAGACATTTTTCCATCTTCATTTTCTTTTCTCATCTGCCTCCCAAATCTATCCTAAAAGTGTATTGTTTTTTCTCTCTATTCTCCAGAGAATATTTTTTTCTCTTCCTTTTACTATTGATTTTGCATTATCGCTTACTACTTCTTTCTGATTTCTATTTACCCTTCAAATAAGATTTTTACTCTCCACACATATGCTTCCCACCACAGAATATAAATGACCTCTCTCAAATACCATAACCATCTCTTACCTCTTTGATCACACTTTGATTCTACCAGTTCTAGTCTTATCTTTTTATTCTCATCTATTTTTTCCTATTAATTTTTTTAGCTCAATCATTAGTAAATATTAACTTACCTGGGCAGTGATTAATATATCTTCACATCTAATTAAATTTCTAAACACTTGTAACTCTTCTTAGAATTATATTTGATATGTCTCATCAGCTGAACAGGTCAAAGATCAAAAAATTATACTTCAAGCTAAAACATGACTTTGTCAAACATTCTTTGCCTAACCTAACTTAGTCTCCTGAACCCTCTGATAAGTTTTTCTGTGTACTTCCTTATAAAACTGAGTTTTAGCAAGAACTCTGTTAAGTCAGTTTAACCAGAGGCACCTACCCTTGACATCGGATCACATTTGATATGAGATTCTTATCATTCATCATCCTTCACGTGATGATGTCTTATCACCTGGCTTCAGCAAGAATCCTGTTAGGTTGGTTTAGCCACAGTCCCCTTCACCCCTGATGTTTTCTACTAATTTCCCATCCACTGACATCCACTTTGGTCTTTGGCCATAAATTCCCACATGGACATGCTCTTTTCAGAGTTGAGTCTAATCTCTTTCTCCCATTGTGAAATCCCGTTGCAGAGGGTCCTGGCCCTAGTAGCATAATGACGTGGATGAAGTTTGCCTTACCATCTTTAACAAGTGTTGTTGAATACTTTTTTCTTTATCAATTTGGAATTCAGAGTCTGTATGAGAAATATGCAATATTTACATTTGTGTGCACAAAGAATTTTGCAAAACATGTATTTTAAAAAAGAATTTTTTATAACTGTCTTAATACATGATTTTCCTTTTGAAGATGGTTACTTTGTTCCCTCTCCTGACATTGCAATTTCATTCCTTGAAAAATATAAATTATGTTATTATATTATTAATGAAGATGCTTGGGTAATAGCTACTTTCTAACTCTACCAACTGGCATTCAACTTCTAAAACTTTAGTATTAGTTATTTACTACAGGCATTTCAGAAATGGGGCCCAGGAATAGATGATAGGAAGGAAAACCAAAACCAATTTTCCTGTTTATTATCTTTCTTTTTTTATTATTATTGTTATGCTAGGTACCATACAGTACATCATTAGTTCTTGATGTAGTGTTTCAAGATTCATTGTTTACATGTAATACCCAGTGCTCCCTGCATATTACCTTTCAAATATATTATTATTAATTATCAACTGAGTCAAGACTACATCAAGATTATATGACTCTGCTGATAAGAATCAAGAGAGACCAGCTTTACAAGTTGTATTACAATTTGGATTTCTTGGTGTATTGTACCGAGCACAGTTTAGATGTCTTGTGACTTAAGTCCCTCCTGACTTATGATCCTGTTTGTTACTTTACAGAAAGTTTTACTTAGGGACTGTAAATAGATTATTCCTCCCTGGGTGGTAACACATCCAATATTTGCTGATGTTTAGAGTAAATTGAGAATTACAAGATATCACTTAGTAATCAGGTTTCATGGTCAGTATTTCCTTTTTTTTTCAAAATGAAGTGATAAGATTAATTTTTCTATAATTAAAAATAATAAATATTTAACTTTAGACTTAAGAATAATCATTCAAGTCACAGGCCTATGTTTTCTAATTTGGAATGTGAATATCCTAGTTTTTATTTTAGGTTTATTGACATTGTCAACCTAACTAAAGAGGCAAACTCAAAATCATTTTTAAAACATGAGTTTATTCTGAATAGCAGAGAAATTGCAATTCCAGACACATAAACTGTAGCAAGCTACAGGCAAATCTGCTGAGGGTTTGGGGTGGTTTATACTTATGGACAGGGAATGTAAAGAGGGAAGAGTTCAGATAGTCTGTTAAAATCAAAACAAATGGAGAGCTGCTTTGAAAATTGCCTGAGCAGGCAAAACCAGGCAAGTCTTACAAACAAAGCTCGATTTGGCTCATTTTGCAAGGTCAACCTGACCTGGGTAATTTCTTGTTCATGCTTCTGGAAATGATATGAAAAACTTCCCAAGGTTAATGTAAGGCAACCTCTGGTTATGTCCTTATCCTTTAAGAAAATTCCAATATTATCCACTTTCTATAAATCAAGGACTTACGGGAAATCAGTCTCTTTGTCCTTAAGTTTTATTTACTTGAGGGCACATGCATGAAATTTTCCACTTTTATATTCTCCAGCTTTGTTTTAGATGAAAACTGTTTCACAACACTGTACATTGTAATATTATCCAACTTGTACTCTGCAGTCACCATAACTCAATTAGTTAAAATTTAGTTTTTACTAATATTGGAATTATTTAACATGTATTTTATTTTAAAAATGCATTTAATAGGGGTGCCTAGATGGTTCAGTTGGTGAAGCATCTGACCTTTGGTTTCTGCTCAGGTTGTGATCTCAAGGGTCCTGAGATCTAGCACTGCTCTGTGGGGGGTCTGCTTCTCTCCTTCTGCCCCTCCCTCACTTGTTTGTTCACTTGCTCTCAAATAAAAAATAAATCTTAAAAAAATGCATTTAAGGGGTGCCTGGGTTGGCTCGGTGGGTTAAAGCCTCTGCCTCAGCTCAGGTCATGGTCCCAGGGTCCTGGGATCAAGCCCCACATTGGGCTCTCTGCTCCACGGGGAGCCTGCTTCCTCCTCTCTCTCTGCCTGCCTCTCTGCCTACTTGTGATCTCTGTCTGTCAAATAAATAAATAAAATCTTTAAAAAAAGCATTTAATACTTAGAAGAAGCACATTTACATTTGTTTTGTTTTCCCTCTGATTTATTATTATCCTCTAAAAATTTGTTCAAATCAAGAACACATTCTAAAAAATTATCAGAAAAAAAAGTTACCAGATCATACCCTTTCATTTTGCTTACCTCCTTAAAAATACTTTTTATTATCATAAAATCAATGTGAAATCAACAGTAAAATCCATGCCAAGGGGAAATGGAAGAATTGGCACACTAAAGTTGAAAGATGGGTAAGTTATAGTTTTAAGAGTCAGAAATAATACTAATTTCATGTTATTTATCATCTAGACACTTATTTGGAGCACTAAAGAATAAATAGATTTGGATTTTCTAGATTATCAATCAGTGCATAAAAACAGGTTATTAAAAATCATGCAACCTTTTTTTTTAATTGGCCCATGCCTCTTTTCAATAATTCAGTTAGGTATAATAACTCATAATTTGTTAGCTACCATTTTCCTCAAGGCAGTCAATATCCCAATTAGAGGCAAATAAATAAGTAAAAATCCCTTAATTTGCAAGTTTACTGCACTTTGTGGGTATAATTCCTCACTTTATTTTTCTCTCCTGGTATAATATAAAGTCAGCTATAACTTTGTAACTTTTCTTAACCCTCCCTCAAATAGAATATGAAAACATGTTATTCACTCCCAAGACACACCACTTAATTTTTCTTTTTTGCTTCCTTTGTTATCATTTAAAAAGGTTATGTAAAAATTGATTTTCAAAATTAAAATGTTTTCATAGGCAGCTATCTCTTTCCAGAGTTGTGGGGAGAGACAGAGATTATATTTGTTTTAAGATATCTAAAATAATTAAATAAATAAATAAATAAATAAATAAATAAGATAAATACTCCAATAACCTGAGTAAAAATGTTTCCTGCTTTAATAAGCCACAACAAAATCCCAATGTATTAACACAAGAACAGTTTAATTCTTCAGTTTATGAAAAATCCACTGCAGATATTTCTTGAAGGCAGAATTTGTACAAGAAGTGATTCAGAAATACCAGTACAATCTATTATAGCTCTGATTACTTATTTTTATGGTGGTTAATAAGATCTCCACAAAAAGAGGGAAAAAAAAAATTGTAAGCGGGAGATTTGGTTGGGGGTAGAGGACAGTTTAGGAAGTACGTTACATCACTTTTCAACGTTCCATTGGTGAGGAGCACCTGGATGGCTCAGTGGGTTGAGCATCAGACTCTCGATTTCGCCTCAGGTCATGATATCCAGGTCCCGAGACTGAGCTCTGGGCATGGAACCTGCTTCAGATTTTCTCCCTCGGTTCTTCTACCCCTTCAACCCCCGCTCACATGTTCTCTCAAAAAAAGAAAAAAAAAATTTCACTGGCTAGTCACCGGGACCTACTTAAATGAGAAAACCTAGGGAATGTGGTCTTGTGGTCTTCACCTTCTGCTTTGTTAAGGCATAGAATAATCTGGTAAAGATATAGAATTGTCTTAGCTTCAGATATTTGAAGTTTAAAATACACATATACACACATACACCTATGAATCCATTTATGCAATTAAATATGACATGATTGAAAAGTAACAGAAAGCTTTTAAGAAATAGTTATAAACACTATATCATAATACAGGCTTAAAGGGTGAGTTCCCTGAAGCCCAAAATGAATGAACCCTTTTAGAATAAATTACAAATGTGCTCAAGAACTTCTAAGTAGCCTTGTGTTCTTGATGTAAGGAAGGCATGTCAAAGAAGACTTCTAGCCATAATACCTTAATAAATAAAAAAATAAAAAGTTACTGCTTCTTAAAACAAGAGTAAAAATATTCTTTTTTTTTCCTCTTAGATATATCATTGTAGATTAGACAATTATAAAAATGGTTGCATTTTTTTTGCCTTAAATGCCTCAGAAGTATGTAAAAAAAAAAAAAAACAACTGTCTACATTCCAACACATCTTCTATAGTGTTTTGAAATACTTTCTTTTAAGTGCTTTCAATAAGTATAATTACTTTTTTTTTTATTTTTTAATTTTTTTAATTTATTTTATTTGTCAGAGAGAGAGAGAGTGAGAGAGAGCGAGCACAGGCAGACAGAGTGGCAGAGAGAGAAGCAGGCTCCCTGCGGAGCAAGGAGCCCGATATGGGACTCGATCCCAGGACGCTGGGATCATGACCTGAGCCGAAGGCAGCCGCTTAACCAACTGAGCCACCCAGGCGTCCCAAGTATAATTACTTTGGCATACATCCATGTTGCACATTTTAATAGTTCATTTTTAATTACTGATATATCAAAATGTCTATATCTATTTACCTGTTGATGGACTTTGGGTTCCTTCAAGTTTTGGGCCACTACGAATTAAGTCGTATTATATGTGCACATACAATATTCTGAGAACACTTGTTTTCCTTTCCTTATGAATGGAATGACTGGATCACACGCTTAAATTCTGAAGCAACTGACAGATTATTTTCTGAAATATTTGCATCATGTAGCACTTCTACTAGCAAGATATGAGAATTCAAGTTGTTCAACATCCTGGCCAATACATGATATAGACATTTTTTTTTCTCTTATTTTAGACACTCTAATAGGTTTCACAATGTGGTTTTCATTTTTTATTTTATGTTTTTTTATTTTTATTTTTCACAATGTGGTTTTTATTTTTTATTTTATAAATAAAACCACATTGTGGTTTTATTTAGTAGGTATGTTTTACAATATATTATTGTGAAAAATATTACTGTGAAAAATATTATACGTGAAAAATGTGAACTACATGAGTTTAATAAAGTCCTATTCTTTCATTCTTTTAACTATTTCTTAAAGAGCAGATACTTTTAATTTGGATAAAGTCAAATTTATCATACTTTTCTTTTGGATTCCCTCTATGAGTTTATATCTAAGATGTTTTTCCTAACCCCCCCCCAAAAAAAACCTTTTCTCATAATCTAGTCTAGATTTATATTTTTAAATTTTACATCTAAATCAAAGAACATTTTAAGTTAATTTTTGTGTCTATTGTGAATTGACTGGTTTTTTTTTTTTTTTTGCCTATAGGTATTTAAATTATGAAAAAGAGTGTCTTTTTTCCATCAAATTGAACTTGCACCTTTGTTGAAAAACAATTGACCATATATGTCTTCTCTATCTGTACTCTCTTCTGTTTAACTGACATATTTATTTATCCTGACACATAAATTATTTTGATCAGTATAGCTTTATATTTAATCTTGAAGTCAAGACATATAAGTCCTCCAAATTTGTTTATCTTTTTAAATACTGCTTATGCTAGGTTCTTTGAATATCCAGATGAATTTTAGAATTAATTTTTCAGTCTCTAAAAAGAAAAAAAGTAATCAAATTAGAATATGTTGAATTTAAAGATCAATTTAAGGGCACCTGGTTGGCTCAGTGGATTAAGCCTCTGCCTTCAGCTCGGGTCATGATCTCAGGGTCCTGAGATCAAGCCCCTCATCAGTCTCTCTGCTTGGCAGGGAGCCTGCTTCCTCCTCTCTCCCTGCCTGCCTCTCTGCCTACTTGTGATCTCTTTCTGTCAAATAAATAAATAAATAAAAACTTTTAAAAAATAAATAAAAAATAAAAGTCAATTAAAAATAAGATAAAAGTCAATTTTAAGAGAATTCACACCTGAAGTTTTTACTTTTACAACCCAGAAATACAGGAAAAAAAAAAAAAAAAACAGCCCATTTATTGAGGTGATATTTATTTTCTCTCATCAATGTTTAGTAGTTTTCAGGACAAAGGTCTTTCATATCATTTATCAGATTTATCCCTAAGTACATCATAATTTTTGGTGCTATTATGAATGATGATCTTGATGGTATTTTAAAAAATTTTAATTGTCTTTCTCTGATTAACTTATCTCACTTAACATAATAACCTCTAGTTCTATCCACGTCATTGCAAATGGCAAGAGTTCAGGGTATTTTGTTTGTTTGTTTGTTTGTTTGCTTTAAGATTTTATTTATTTATTTGACAGACAGAGATCACAAGTAGGCAGAGAGGCAGACAGAGAGAGAGGAGGAAGCAGGCTCCCTGCGGAGCAGAGAGCCCGATGTGGGGCTTGATCCCAGGACCCTGAGATCATGACCTGAGCTGAAGGTAGAGGCTTTAACCCACTGAGTCACCCAGGTGCCCCAAGAGTTCAGGGGTTTTGATGGCTGCATAGTATTCCGTTGTATATATATACTACATCTTTTATATCTATTCATCTGTTAATGGGCATCTAGGTTCTTACCATAGTTTGGCTATTGTGGCTATTGCTGCTTTAGACATTCAGGTGTACATGCCCCTTCAGATCTCTACATTTGTATCTTTAGGATAAACACCCAGTAGTGCCATTGCTGGGTCCTGGGCACCTCTATTCTCAGCTCTTTGAGGAACCTCCATGCTGTTTTCCAGAGTGGCTGTGCTAGCTTGCATTCCTACCAACAATGTAAAAGGGTTCCTCTTTCTCCACATCCTTGCCAAACCTTGTCATTTCCTGACTGGTTAACTTTAGTCATTCTCACTGGTGTGAGGTGGTATCTCACTGTGGTTTTGATTTGTGTTTCCTTGATGCTGAGTGATGTGGAGCACTTTTTCATGTGTCTGTTGGCCATTATGGATGTCTTCTTTGAAGAAATGTCTGTTCATGTCCTCTTCCCCTTTTCTTGATTGGATTATTTGTTCTTTGGTGTTGCGTTTGATAAGTTCTTTATAGATTTTTGGATACTAGCCCTCTTGCAATGATGTCATTTGCAAATATCTTCTCCTATTCTGATGGTTGTCTTTTGCTTTTGTTGACTGTTTCCTTGGTTGTGCAAACATTTGATCTTGATGAAGTCCCAAGAATTCATTTTTGCCCTTGCTTCCCTTGCCTTTGGTGATGTTTCTAGGAAGAAGTTGCTGTGGCTGAGGTCAAAGAAGTTGCTGCCTGTGTCTCCTCAAGGATTTTGATCAATTCCTGTCTCACATTGAGTCTTCCATCATTTTGAGTCTATTTGTGTGTGTGGTGTAAGGAAATGGTCCAGTTTCATTTTTCTGCATGTGGCTGTCCAATTTTCCCAACACTATTTGTTGTGGAAAAACTGTTTTTCCATTGGACATTCTTTCCTGCTTTGTTGAAGATTAATTGACCATAGAGGTGAGGGTCCATTTCTGGGCTCTCTATTCTGTTCCATTGATCATTGTGTCTGTTTTTGTGCCAGTACAATAGTATCTTGATGATTACAGCTCTGTAATAGAGTTTGAAGTCTGGAATTGTGATCCTGTCAACATTGGTTTTCTTCTTCAACATTTCTCTAGCTATTGGGGATCTTTTCTGGTTTCATATAAATTTTAGAATTATTTGTTCCATTTCTTTGAAAAAAGTGGATGGTATTTTGATAGGGATTGCATTAAATGCATAGATTGCTCTAGGTAGATTAGATAGTTTGACAATATTTGTTCTTCTAATCCATGAGCACAGAATGTTTTTCCATTTTTTTTGTGTCTTCAATTTCTTTCATGAGTATTCTATAGTTTTCTGAATACAGATTCTTTGCCTCTTTGGTAAGGTTTATTCCTAGGTACCTTATGTTTTTAGGTACAATTGTAATTGTATTCAACTCCTTAACTTCTCATTCTTCTATTTTGCTGTTGGTGTATAGAGATGCAACTGATTTCTGTGCATTGATTTTATATTCTGACACTTTACTGAATTCCTGTATGAGTTCTAGCAGTTTTGGAGTGGAGTCTTTTGGGTTTTCCACATAAAGTATCCGATCATCTGCAATGAGTGAGAGTTTGACTTCTTTACTGATTCGGATGACTTTTATTTCTTTTTTATGTCTGATTGCTGAAGCCAGAACTTCTAATACTATGTTGAATAGCACAGCCCTGCCATTTTCTTGACCTTAGGGGGAAAGCTCTAAGTTTTTCCCCATTGAAAATGATATCTGCTGTTGGTTTTTCATAGATGGCTTTTATGATATTGAGGAATGTACCCTTCATCCCTACACTGTGAAGAGTTTTGATCAAGAAAGGATGCTGTACTTTGTGAAATTCTTTTTCAGCATCTATTGAGAGTACCACATGGTTCTTGTTCTTCTTTTATTCATATATTGTATCACATTGATTTATGGATATTGAACCAACCTTGCAGCCCAGGAATAAATCTCACTTGGTCGTGGTGAATAATCCTTTTAATGTACAAAAATAATTGGCTAGTATTTTGGTGAGAATTTTTGCATCGGTGTTCATTAAGGATGTTGGTCTATAAGACTCTTTTGTGCTGGGGTCTTTGTCTGGTTTTGGGATCAAGGTAATGCTGGCCGCATACAATGAGTTTGAATGTTTTCCTTCCATTTCTATTTTTTGGAACAGTTTCAGAAAAATAGGTTTTAATTTTTCTTTAAATGTTTGGTAGAATTCCTTTGGGAAGCCTTCTGGCCCTGGGTTCTTACTTGTTGGGAGATTTTTGATTACTACTTCAATTTCCTTACTAGTTATGGGTCTGTTCAAGTTGTTGTTGTTGGTTTTTTTGTTTTGTTTTGTTTTGTTATTTCTTCCTGGTTCAGCTGTGGTAGTTTATATGTCTCTAGGAATGTATCTATTTCTTCCAGATTGTCAAATTTGCTGGCGTATAGTTGCCCATAATATGTTCTTATAATTGTTTGTATTTCTTTGGTATTGGTTGTGATCACTCCTCGTTCATTCACAATTTTATTAATTTGGGTCCTTTCTCTTTCCTTTTAGATAAGTCTGCCTGGGGGTTTATCAGTCTTATTAATTCTTTCAAAGTTTTGTTGATTTGTTCTAATGTTCTTTTGGTTTCTATTTCATTGATTTCTGGTCTGATTTTATTATTTCTCTTCATTGCTGGGTTTAGGCTTTTTTTGTTGTTCTTTCTCCAGCTCCCTTATGAGTAGGGTTACATTATGTATTTGAGACCTTTCTTGTTTCTTGAGAAAGGCTTGTGTTGCTATATACTTCCTCTCAGAATCACCTTTGCTGTGTTGCAAAGATTTTGAACCACTGTGTTTTCATTTTCATTTTTTTCCATAATTTTTAAAATTTTTTCTTTAATTTCCTGGTTAAGCCATTCATTATTTAGTAGGATGCTCTTTAACCTCCATGTATTTGAAACCTTTCCAGCATTCCTCTTGTGGTTGGGTTCTAGTTTCAAAGCACTGTGGTCTGAAAATATGCAGGGAATGAACCCAAACTTTTGGTACTGGTTGAGACCTGATTTGTGAACCAGGATGTGATCTATTCTGGAGAATGGTCCATTTGCACTAGAGAAGAATGTGTATTCTGTTGCTTTGGGATGGATGTTCTGAACATATCTGTGATCTGTTCCAGTGCATCATTTAAAGCCTTTATTTTCTTATTGATCTTTTGGTTAGATGATCTGTCCATTTCAGTGAGGGGGGGTATTAAAGTCTTCTACTATTATTGTATTACTGTCAATGTGTTTCTTTGATTTTGTTATTAATTGGTTTATATAATTGGCTGCTCTCATGTTAGGGGCATAGATATTTAAAGTTGTTAGATCTCCTTGGTGGACAATCCCTTTAAGTATGATATAGCATCATTCCTCATCTCTTATTATAGTCCTTGGCTTAAAATCTAATTTATCTGTTATAAGCATTGCCACCCAGCTTTCTTTTGATGTCTATTAGCAAGGCAAATGGTTTTCCACCCTTTCATTTTCAATCTCAAGGTGTCTTTGGGCTTAAATTGAGTTTCTTGCAGACAGCATATTGATGGGTCTTCTTCTTCTTCTTTTTCTTCTTTTTCTCCTCCTCCTCCTCCTCCTTCTTCTTCTTCTCCTTCTTCTTCTTCTTCTTCTTCTTCTTCTTCTTCTTCTTCTTCTTCTTCTTTTTCTATCCATTCTGATACACTATGTCTTTTGATTGGGGCACTTAGCCCATTTACATTCAGGATAACTATTGAAAAATGTAAATTTAGTGTCATTATATTGCCTGTGAGGTGACTGTTAATGTATATTTTGTCTGTTCCTTTCTGGTCTGTTACTTTTAGGCTCTCTCTTTGCTTAGAGGACTACTTTCAATATTTCTTCTAGGGCTGGTTTGGTGTTTGAAAATTCTCTTAGTTTTTGTTTGTCCTGGAAGCTTTTTATTTCTCCTTCTATTTTTAGTGACAACCTTGCTGGATGCAGTATTCCTGGCTGCCTATTTTTCTCAGTGCTCTGAATATATCATGCCAGTCCATTTTGGCCTGCCAGGTCTCCTTGGATAGGTCTGTTGCCAATCTAGTATTTCTACTGTTGTATGTTACAGACTTCTTGTCCTGAGCTGCTTTCAGCATTTCCTCTTTGTCACTGAGACTTGGAAGTTTTGCTATTAGATGACAGGGTGTTGACCTATTTTTATTGATTTTTAGAGCTGTTCTCTGTGACTACTGGATTTTGATGCCTTTTTCCTTCCCCAAATTAGGGAAGTTGTCTTGTATAATTTGCTTCAACATACCTTCTGCCCCTCTCTTTCTTCTTTTGGGATCCCAATTATTCTAATATTGTTTCATCTTATGGTATCACTTATCTCTCAAACTCTTCCCTCGTGGTCCAATAGTTTTTATCTCTCTTTTTCTCAGCTTCTTTATTCTCCATTATTTGGTCTTCTGAATCACTAACTCTCTCTTCTGCCTCATTTATCCTAGCAGTAAGAGCTTCCATTTTTGATTGCACATATTGATAGCTTTTTTTACTTCAACTTGGTTAGATTTTAGTTTTTTTCTGTCTCCATAGAGGGCTTTTATTTCTCCAGAAAGGGATTCTCTAGTATCTTGCATGCTTTTTTCAAGCCCAGCTAGCACATTGATATCATCATTCTAAATGCTAGTTCTGACATCTTACTATCGTCTGTATTGAATAGGTCCCTAGCTTTTGGTACTGCCTCTTGTTTTGTTGTTGTTGTTGTTTGTTTGTTTGTTTTTGTTGTTGTTTTTGTTTTGAGGTGAGTTTTTCTACCTTGTCATTTTATCCAGATAAGAAAAGATAAATGAGAGAAGAAAATACTAAAAGGGTAGCAACAACCCCAGAAAAATATACACTAACCAAATCAGAAGAGATCTGAAACTGGGGTGAGAAGAAAGGAGGAATATATATATATATATATATGTGTATATATATATATAACTTGTGAATATATATATATATATATATATATATAACTTGTGAATATATATATATATATATGACTTGTGAATAGAACAGAACCACACTTTTGATTTTGGGTGTTTTGTGGTCTGTTAGAAGAAACTGCCTCCCAATAGTTTACAGAAAGAAAAACTTATATATATATATATACAAATATAATGGTAAACAAGATGAAAGGATGGAATATGACTGTAAAGATGAAAATTTTTAAAAAGATTACAAAAAAGGAATTGATAAGGTAATTTGGTTGAAAAAAAATGATGAAAGAATGTGAGCAGGCTGGATCATGTGCTAGATTTAGGGTCTATTTTGATCTTTTAGAAGAAACCTTATCCTAAAATTTTAAAGAAAGAAAAACCTATTTGTATACAAAAAAAATAAGGATAAATACAGTGAAGGAATAGAATATTACTATAACAATGAAAACTTAAAAAAATAAAAAGATATTGATGAGATAAAATGGCTAAAAATATGTTAAAATAGGAAAGAGAAAATTTTAAAAAATAAAATTAAAAAAAATTAACTGTGAAAGACTAAGGAATCATGGGAAAAAGCCATGAATTCTATGTGTTGTATTCGTGTAGCTCTGAAGTTTTGGAGTTCTCATTGATCGGTGAACTTGGTCTTGGGTGGATGTTCTTGCTGAATTTCTTGGGGAGTGACCTGTTGCAGTTATTCTCAAATGTCTTTGCCCAAGGCAGAATTGCACCACCCTTGCCAAGGGTCAGGCTAAGCAATCTGCTTGGGTTTGCTCTTGGTAGCTTTTGTTCCCTGAACTCTTTCTGTTGAAGATAGCAGCCTCCCAATCTCTGGGCGCATAGATGCTGACATCTTGGGGCTCTACTCAGTGCACCCTGAGAGGAAAGAAGCCAGTCACTTCTGTCTCCCTGGTCACTGACTGCACTCCAAGCTCACTCAGCCTGTAACCAGCATTTCTTTCTCTGGTGCATGGCCCTGCTTGGAGTCTCCAAACCCAGCAGATTCTTGCAGAGTGATCCCGTGCCGCTCCTCCTAGAGAAGGAGGGGATCTCCCCAGATCTGCCATTTGTGGGGTCCTTGCTTGAAGAATAGTGACCCCACTGTGACTCCTTGGATCATGTTTTAAGGTAACCCCAAGCTGAGAGGCCACTCCTTGGCTCTGTCTCTGTAGCCAGCTTCCCTGCACTGATACCTGAGAGCTCTTCTGCACTCAGACACTCCTGGTCTTTCTGTGATCCCAATGGTCTTGAGACCACACTGTTCCAGTGAGGGGTTCTCCCCCCTGCCCCTTAGCCTCTGGAACAGAGGAACAGACTTCTGAAAGTTTTGATTTTGTGCCCCACTGCTCTACTACTTGCCAGGAGCTAGCCCCTACCCCTGCGGTCTATCTTCCTGTATATCCCCTCAGATTCACTTCTCTACACGTCCCCCCTTCCAGAAAGTGGTTGCTTTTCTGTTCCTAGAATTGCTGCTCTTTTTCTCTTTGATCTCCTGTTGAGTTTGTAGGTGTTCAAAGGGTTTGATAATTATCTAGCTGAACTCCTGGGACCCAATGATATTTAGGTCTCCTACTCCTCCACCATCTTGCTCCTCCTTCCTTTTCCTTAATTTTTATTTTACTCTTTGAAGATAATGCAGGCATCAAGTAGAATTTTGTATTGACTGATTTTTTAATTTCTAATATTATATCAAGATTGTATTTCTGGGACAAATTCCATAGGCTATAATATACTATTAGTTTAATATATGGTTGGATTCTATTTGCTAAATATTTGTTAAGAATTTTTTATATCTGGGGGCGCCTGGGTGGCTCAGTGGGTTAAAGCCTCTGCCTTTGGCTCAGGTCATGATCCCAGGATCCTGGGATTGAGCCCTGCATTGGGCTCTCCGCTCGGCAGGAAGCCTGCTTCCTCCTCTCTCTCTGCCTGCCTCTCTGCCTACTTGTGATCTCTGTCTGTCAAATAAATAAATAATCTTTAAAAAAATATATTTTTTTATATCTGGGGCAGCTGGGTGGCTCAGTGGGTTAAAGCCTCTACCTTCGGCTCAGGTCGTGGTCCCAGGATCCTGGGATCGAGTCCTGCTTTAGACTCTCTGCTTGGTAGGGAGCCTGCTCCCCCCGCCGCCACCTGCCTCTCTGCCTACTTGTGATCTCTGTCTGTCAAATAAATAAATAAAATATTTTTTAAAAAAGAATATTTTACATCTATGTACATGGGAGACATCATTTGCTAGTTTTGTTTTTGTTTTTGTTTTTGTTTTCCCTTGGAATTTTTCAGAGGTTTCCAGATTATAATTAAGTAGGATAGTAGAATTCATTGGGAACTATTCCCTTCTCTTTAATTTCCTAGAATATTTTGAGCATGATATTATTTCTTCCTTAAAGTTTTAGTATAATTCCCCAGTGAATACATCTAGGCATCAATAATGTTTCTTTTCTCTTTTCTACCTATTCAAATTGATTAGAGGTTTATCATTTTTAGTTAAATTATGCAGTGGTCAGAAAACTTAATATGTATCACTTGAAGCCTGCCATATTCATTCAAACTTGTTTCATGATGCAGGGTATAATCAGTCTTGGTAAATGTTCCCTGCACATGTGAAAAGAATGTGCATTCTGTTGCTTGGTTTATTCTATTAAGTTCAACACCTTTGGTTACTAGTTTTGTTTAAACATTTAGAATATTTGACTTTTCAGTCTGTTTCTTCTCAGCTGTTGAAGGTGGTTGTTGGAATCCTTGATCATAATTTTGATGATGTATATTCTTTTTGAGGTTTATCAGTTTTGTCTTACATATTTTAAAGCTTTTTGTGTATGTACACAGATTTTATGACTATAATATTCCCTTCATATATTAAACACCTTAAAGTCATGAAATCATCTTCCACTTTGCCTGATGTTAATACAATTTCATCATCTTTATTTTGTTTAGTGTGAGTCTAGAATCTTTTTCATCCTCTCACTTAAGTCCAGTTCATGCTATAATTATAAAATTATGTTTCTTTGAAGCAACTTATTTTTGGGTCTTGCCTTTTAGTATAATCTGATAATCTTGTTTAGCTCATGACTTACTTGTTATATGATGTTGATGTTGTGTTTAAACATATCATCTTGCAATTTGGTCTTTAATGACTTTATCTTATTTTTTTACTTTCTTTCTTTTTTTTTTTACTTTCTTTTAATTAATTGAGATTATTCCATTTCATCTCCATTTTAATTTTATTAGCTATAACTTATTACTTATAAAAGTATAACATATAATTATATTTGACACCTTTTGTTCACAATGCATGTCTTTAACTTATCACTGCCTATCCTCCATAATATTTTAGTACTTCAGACAGAGTATGAGAACCTTACTTTCATTTCTTCCATCAGTGTCAATGCTCTTATCAAACATTTATTTTCACAGGTATAATAAACCTGATAAATACTGTTATTATTTGTTTAAAGGTTACACTGTATATTAACAAGATTTAAATGAGAAAAAAATAATATATTCTTCTTTGAGAAACCATTTCTGATGCTCTTTGTTTTTTGTTTGATACACAAGTGGTTTTTCCATCTGATACTTTTTGTTTATTAATGAAGAACTTTCTTTAACAGTACTTATGAAGTGATTCTCATAATACTAAATTAGTATTTATTTCCCAGAAAACTTTTTATTTTGTCTTCACTTTTGGGAGATATTTCTAATGGAAAATATGTTCTTATCCTTATATTTTTTCCTCTGATTTATAAAATCTGCCCTTTTTAGGTTTTTCTCCTTTTTACTGATTGGGACAATTATATTATGATGTGTTGTGCTTTTTAAAAAATTTTGTCTTGTTTTGTGTGTAGAGTTTATTAAGCTTTTTGGAACTATGAATTTATAATATTTATGAACTTTGGAAAATTTTGGACAATATTTCTTAAATATTTTTTTCTCCCTTCCTCTCTTTCCTCTCCTTTGGGGAGTAATTATGTGTATATTTTAGACCATTTAAATGTTCACACAGCACAGTAATAGACCTTTCTTAATTTTTTTTTCTCTGTATTTCATTTGGATATTTTCTATTCCTTTCTCTTCAAGGTAATTATTTAAATAAAATTCTGCAATATCTTAACTGCCATTAATACCATACAATGTATTTTTTTAATCTCAGAAATTGTAGTTTTTATTTCTATAAGTTTGCTGTGTCTTTTTTTTTTTCTTTTTTGTGTACTCCAAGTCTCCACTGAATATTTTACATATAGAATACCAATTATAGAACTCTTTTATGGTCCTTTCTTGTTAATTTTAAGCACCTGTACTATTTGGGTTGATTTCAATTGAGTTAATTCTCCTATTATAAGTTCTATTTTTCTGCTTCTTTGGATTTCTGGTAGTGTTGAATTGGATGCCATACAGTGTGAGTTTCCTTGGTTGGGTTTTGGACATCTTTGCACAGCTATAATTTCTCTTAAGCTTTTCTGTCCCTATGAAGCTACTTGTGAACAGTTTGATCCCTTCAGTATTCATTCCTGGAGTTTGCTAAGTAGACTTAGAGCAGTGCCCAGTGTAAGGCAATTGTGACCTACTACGGAAACAAGACCTTACCAAGTACTCTTTTAATTCCCTCATGAACTAGGGATTGTTCCATTCTGAGTAGCGATAAAAGGCACTAATTTTTTTAATGTGGTTCTTCCCTTAGCTTGAGTAGTTTCCTCCTATCAGTAGTCTCCTGATTAGTACTTAATTGGAGACTCTAAGAGGCTTTTTGTGAAGCTCCTCCCTCTCCATTCTTTTGTCCCATGAACTATAGCCACTATAGACACTCAGTTCTGTCTTTTCATCAGAGATGAATTCTCCAGTTTTCTCTACTACCAACATGGGCAGGAAGCTCTCCCGTACCAATACAATAAGTCAGTGAAATTTCTTTCACTTGACCTCCCATCTCAATGATTACTACACTTGTGTTGGCAATGTGAAATATCTCAGAACTGCTATGTCATTTTGGGGTTGTGGTTGTTCAGAGAGAAGAATAAATCTAACACTTGTCTGTAAACATAAGTGAACTTCTAACTTAATTTTTCATTTTAATTAAGACACATCTTTTGTTGTGCTTTCAGAAAGTAACTGAGTTTAGTCTACCTATCTTTAGAAGCTCATAAATGTCCCGAAATGCTAATTATTGTTTTAGTTTTATATTTTTCCCTCAATAATTAGAGATGTTGAACTATTATCAATATCCATGTAACTAATGAGAAATATACTTTGTCTTTTTTTTAATATACAATCATTTTTGTTGTTATTGTTGCTGTCATTGTTTTCTTCTGTGATCCCCTTTGAATGGTTTTATCAACTCAACGGGCAGATATTTCACTGTTTCCTTTCTTTGCGCTTTCCCTTTTTCTCCTCATTTTGTTTTTTTAATTTTTGTTTTTGACTTATAATCCTAATTTTCAGTGGATTCTTCAGGTTTGAGGACTTTAATTCTGACATTATTTCTTCAAATATCTCTAAACTGTTTTCTTGTGTTCACCATATTAGATATTGAAATATTTAGCCCCATATTTCATGCCTTTATATTTTATTTTATCCATGCTACTATTTTTATCTCTCACATATTTTGGAAAAATTTCCTAGTTAAGGGTTTAAGTTTGCTCTACTGAAACTTAGGACTTGACCTTGATGTATTATATTTTCCTATTATAATTTCAAATCCTATCACATTAAACAGAGCAGGATTAACAGGCTTTTAAAGTGGGTCTTTTAACTGTTTCAGTGGAATTTTAAGTTGCTCTGTAGAGTTTCTCCTTTGTCTTCAAACACTGTTGATTCTTAGTTTGCACTGATTCTCTGTAGCAGAATTTTCAAACACCTGGTGATTGTTCAATGTTCTTAATATACTGTTGGTTGGCTATTGTGATTCAGTATCTTGCTGTGGATTTGGGAATGATTACACTTCTGAGGGTTCCCAGTTATCACTTGTCCTACATTAATTTTCTGGTTATAGTACCCACATATAGTGCTATGTTAAGGCAGTGATACATCACTGGTTTTGCTTGCTAACAGAAGTATAGTTGACATTGGAGGATTTTTTCAGTTGTCCCAAATATTCTAATCACAATCTAAAAAAAAAATCTTGAATCTATAATCTGATCTCTGCACAGTCCAGAATTAATCTCTTATCAGAGAAAATAACTTTATAGAAGTGCATTGGGGACAGTTTACTCCACCATTATTTTTCCATCAGTCAAATACAGCCATCATTTTTTTCCTACAGAAATTTCTCAAAATAACTTGGCTTGTTGATAAGTAAGTGATACTGAAAATATATGTCCTTTGATTTTAGATAAACTAGGCTAAATCTTTTTATCTTGATCTACTTTCTATAAACATGATTCAATTTTAATGTATTTTTTAAGGTTTGTTAACAAATGCCTGATTTGGGAATATGGTATTTTAAGAGTAGTTTTTACATATTTTAAATTACATATGTTCAAGGAACAAATAACAAATTCACTGTAAAATAAAAATTGTGCCAAAACAAAAATGAGTATAATATGAATTAAGTAAAGCAATACTATTAGTTTTAATATCTTTGTTAGACACAAGATTATGTGTCTCAGATTAACCTTTACTCATTTAGGGCATAAAATGCAAAATATTACTTAAGATTTCTAATTCCAATTATTAAACAAAGTATAGCTTCACCATCCTCACATATAAACATGTAACATGTTGGTCACTTCTATAGTTTTTATTACATCTTAGTATTTAAAGTTCTTTGATATGGGGAAAAAATAATGCAAAGCATATGCAACAAAGGTAGCTGTGATAATATTCTTTATGTGTTCCAGGGTTTCACAAAATTGCCTCCACTGACAACTTTTCTAGTAGTAATTCAGTGAAAGAAAATGACCGTTGATGTTGCTCAAGAGTTTGAACACTAATCATCAGGTAATTTATAATGTATCACTAAAAATATCAAGCGAAAATTGCTTGTCAGAAAAATACATACAATTTTTAACTGTCAATAACAGTGACAGGATATTTTATTCCTTAATATGGTTTCCTCTTTTCTCTTTTTGACAAAGAATTTTAAAAAAGAAAATATCAAAACAAACTGTCAACTCCCATGCTGGAAAACATAGTCTATGGAACATGGAAAAGGAAGCATTTTTTAATAGTATAATTCATATAAATATTGATTTCATGATTATAAAAACACAAGCTGAAGGGTACCTGGGTGGCTCCATCATTTACGTGCCTGACTCTTGATTTCCACTGGTGTCATGAACTCAGGGTTGTGGGATAAAGTCCCACATTGGGTTCAGTGCCGAGAGAGGAGTCTTCTTGAGGTGCTCTCCCTCTTTCTCTGCCCCTCCCCTTGCTCATGCATGCGATGCCTCTCTCCTCTCTCTCTCTCTCTCTTTCTCTTTCTCTCAAATAAACAAATAAACCTGGGATGCCTGGGTGGCTCAGTTGGTTACGTGTCCATTGCCTGATCTCAGCTCGTGTCTTGATCTCAGGGTTGTGAGTTTGAGCTCTGCATTGGGCTCCAGGCTGGGTGTGGAGCATACTTTAAATAAATACATCTTTAAAAAAAATAAGTTGAATTTATTGAGGAAACTGAATATACCTAAGTGACAATATAGCTTAATGAAAGCAGTTGATAAAAAGCTGTTTTTGATGTCAACATTTTAAGTGGAGGACAGAAAAGAGTAAATTGCAGACTTATAACTATACAACTTAAATTATTTTATCAAGTGATTGTCACATTTCTAATGCTTATATGGAATTATACATATTTACAAGATCATTTGATACAGATTCTAAGTACATCTAATTTATATAGTAGTGAGGTAATCTCTGCTTTCCATATAAACTCTATGTATCTGGTATCTAGAAAATTTATCTATTACTCTTCCATTTTCTGGATGCTATTCTACCTGGCATTTTAAGTTATTACACCTGCCTAATTTATTTTACAGAAAGGAGTAACATCAAATCCCAACGTTTTCATACATGAGCTAATTTATTCTCCTTCAATTACCTAATTTAACACATTTTCATTATGGTCTGCAGTGTACCAGGTATTGAACTGAGCTCTAATATGACAAGGGTTGCAGAAAACATCTATACGTCAGAAGACCATGGTTTGGTTTGACAGTAAATTCTTACATTTCACACTGAAAAGGTAAAGCTTGTTAAACTTCAGCTCAATCTGACCTTTAATTATACTTGCTTTAAGCATAATTTAGAAGTTCCTCATTGTAAGTATCCAATTCAGTCACTTTTAATAAACTTCTATAATTTTGCAGCCGTAAATATATTCCAGTTCTAGAACTTTAAAATCATTCCAAATGTTATGCTCTTTTTTGATGAATTCCCTTTCCTTTCTTGACCTAGACAACCACCAATCTCTACAGATTTACTTCTAGAAATTCCTGTCGATGGAATCCTAAATTATGTATTCTTTTGAGTCTGGCTTCTTTTGCCTGGGATTATGTTTTTAAGATTTATCCATTTTGCAGACAGTGTTAATAGCTTTATTACTTTAAAAAAATATTTGTTTATTAGAGATATAGGAAGAGAGAGCACAAGAGCAGGGAGGGGCGGAGGCAGACTTCCTGCTGAATGCAGAGCCTGATAAGGGGCTTGATATCATGACCTTGAGTCATGCATGACCTGAGTGAGATCTGAGTCAGATACCTAAACAAGCCACCTAGGTGCCCCCATAGGTTTATTTCTTGTTATTTCTGAGTGGTACACCATTATATGTAGACATTATATGTAGACAGGACTTGGTGTTCATCTACTAATTACTCAGTGTGAGTTTGGATTGGTTACAATGATTTGGGGGTATTATGAATAATGCTTATATAATTTATGCATGCAAATCTTTGTATGGACCTATGTTTTGATTTCTCATGCAATCCAGTAATTCTCTGTTAGCTTTAGCTACCTACCAAACTGTTGAAGATACTTCGTATTGTCAGTCTTCTAGTGGGTATTTCTTAGTATTACATGGTGGGTTAATTTAGATTTTTCTGAGTGACTGAAGATGTGGCATGCCCTTGCCTGTATGCAGTAGATATCTGTGTATTTTTATTGGGGAAATTTCAATGCAGATATTTTGCCCATTTCTTGTTTAGGTTTTTTATTTTACTTAACAATTGTGTTCTAAGAAATTTTTATATATTGAAGATATATAGAGATTTATATATATTGTGGTTTTTAAATTTTACTCAAGAGTGAGTTGTAAGATATATATATATATATATATTGCTTTATTAGGCATATGATTTGCAAATATGCTCTTTCAGTCTGTCACTTGACTTCTCATTTTCTTTATGGAAGAACTGAAATTTGGGTATGATAGTGTACTCAAGGTTCAGCCAGTTCTCAAGACTGACTTGGCTGTTACTCAGCGGCAGACTCCTTCTAGTCTTCTCTATGTATGCATGGCTTTTCAGTTAGCCGGGATGCATAGCATGGATAGCTTCCAGTTGAGCTCTCATTTCCAATTTTTTAAAAATATTTATGATTGTACTCATCCTATTTTAAGTCTTTTTCTCCAAGTAGCAAATATGTATTTGGGTTTTCATATTATATTCCTGTATCTAATGCTTATATTATGTTTAGTAATCTAATCAATCCTTTATTATATTTTTATAGTGTCAATTTATTTCATCTATGGTAGAGAAGGTAATCTGCATGCTTTTTGCCACTTTTTTTGCTATCTCCTCCTCTCTGTTTTTGTTCATTATACTAATAATTTTTTATATTACTATAGCTTATAATATTTACATTATGTGTTGGGATATTCACTCTAGATTTTAATGAATTAAAAAAAAGGGTTTGGGTTGGTGAAGCTGATCCAATATTATTATTAATACTATTATTATCTGTAAAGACAAGATTATGGTAACTATTCTCTGTGAGTATCTTCATACTTAAAAATATGTCTCTTTTGCTTTTATACATAGATGAGGATTGAAATTCTTTGAATGTTTGGATCATACTTTCCCCCAAATACTTATAGAACCCTAAATGTCCTTATATTAAACATTTTTATATACAAGTTTTAAACAAATTCAATTACTTACTCCTTATAGGTGATTTTTTTGGGGGTGGAAGTTGGAATAGAGAACTCAGAAATCTGTACAATTATTGACTTTCTAATTGCCTTTGTTCAGCTACCACCAGTTATTATTAGTTTTTTTCTCATTATTATTAGTTTTTTCTTTGTGTCCTTTCAAACTTTAGACTCAAGTTTTTCTTAATATTAATATAATTTTATTAAATTACATTTTGAAAGCATTTATCTTTTTGTTTTATCTCTTGTTTAGACATTAATTATTAATGTATTGAATTTTTTTTCAATTTTGTGTTTCTCATTTCTCACTATTTTTTGTTTTATGTTACACTATTTTCTTACAAAAAATATACACGCCAATAATTTTTAACTTAATATAATCCTTCCTTTTTTTTAACATTTTCTTATTTCAAGAAAAAAACTATCTTGATCAAAATTTTCACTGAATACCCCATTTAGTTGTAGTATTATATCTTTTTTTCTGACATAACTTTTTCTTGCTTTATTTTGCATATTTAATGTATTTTGTATTTTCATTATATTCATTCTTGAAATTCATAGATTTTCCCCTTTGTCTAAACATTTGATGGCTACTGTAGGACAGTGACCAAAGAAATGTGCATTAGCAGTATTAATGTGAAGATTTGATTTGTTGTCCCAGTTCAAAATTTTTAAAGATCCTCTTTAAAATGAAAGAAATTGGGTGCCTGGGTAGCTCAGCTGGTTAAGCATCTGCCTGTGGCTCAGGTCATGATCTCAGGGTCCTGGAATCAAGCCCTGCATCAGGCTCCCTGCTCAGTGGGGAGCCTGCTCCTCCCTCCCCCCTGCTCATGCTCTCTTTCTTGAACTCTCTCTCAAATAAATAAAATCTTAAAAAAAGAAAAGAAAAGGGGCACCTGGGTGGCTCAGTGGGTTAAAGCCTCTGCTTTCGGCTCAGGTCATGGTCCCAGGGTCTTGGGATCGAGCCCCGCATTGGTCTCTCTGCTCAGCTGGGAGCCTGCTTCCCCCCCTCTCTCTGCCTGCCTCTCTCACTGCTTGTCATCTCTGTCTGTCAAATAAATAAATTAAAAAAAAAAAGAAAAAAGAAAAGAAAAGAAATGTTCCTGTGTGAAATAAAGTGGGGGTATATTAGAAAAAATGTGAATGATAATATAAATTATATGTAAGATAAATTAAATTTGGGGGGTTAGTGATGGCTTCAGCAAAGGTAGTATTTACCATGATGGAAAAAATACAGAATATAGTAGTCATATTTTGGTAGTATCTATTAAAATGGGATGTTTTAGATCATTTTTGAAAGATGATAAGAAATATCTATTAGAGAAAGTTAGAATTTGTAAAAGAGTGATTGCTCTTATAGAAGAGAAGGATATGAGTGGGTCAGAGGCAGTGAGATTTGCACTTAGTTTTGCAAGTTTTAAGCCAAATTACTTGGACAAATAAAAAGAAAAAAAGATGAACTAAAATAATTAAAGTCTTCCAAATAAGAAATCAATGCATCCTGTTTTTTCCCCATACTTGCTTACAAAAATTTAAGTAAACTAAATATGTGTGGGCAAAATAAAATTTTGAATGCACTGAGAAAAGTTAGCAGACAAAGCATTTCTGAAATGTATCAAAAATACTGGGAAGTTAAACTGTGCAAACATACATGTAAAATGTTTGGACTTTTAAAAAATTCTAAATTGTCAATAAGAGCTCAAGAATTACATAAACTAATAATTTTTTAAAAATCTATACAGATATAAATGCCTGGTAATGATAGATGAGGAGTGATATTCTCCCAAATATTTGGCATATTAGAAGTTGCTACTCTAAATATTTCCTATTGATCAAGAATCAATACATTCATTGAAACAAATTGGATAGCAATGTCTAAACACAAATAACTTGTTTTAACATTTTCAAAATTAATATCTGCCTGATTAGAAAACTTATGAGATGAACAGAAGGAACTTCGGATTTTCTGGGAGCCACATGCTTGTACTGTCACTATGAAACAAGTTACATATGAGTTATAAAATATAATTCATAACAACCTTTTTCTATATAAATATGGAGGGGAAAGCTGGAAAGTGAAAATGCATTGATTCCTCCTTTGGGTATATAACTATTGGCTGTTCCATTATTATAAATTTATTAGATATTAATAGTTAAATTGCTCATTGAAATGAATTAATTTGTTATTCATATGTCTTGTGATTTTTTGTCACTGCAATTTGCTACTAGATAATGAATAAGAATATTTCTTCGGTTTGATTTTCTTCTGATAGTTTTAAAACAATCTATTCTTTGCCAAACACATTTATCTTCCCCCTACACAGTCCAACAGAATGAGTATAAAACATTTATGACACATTTATTAATTTGCACTCTGTACTATATGGATAGCTGAAACTAATATGATGAATCTCTAAAAAATGTTTTTGCTGAAATGACTCCATAACCCAATTGAACTCAAAACTGGAACTACAATGTTACAATGATACATTTTGTATCAGAGTAAACCAGGTAGAAAATACTAGCCCTGTATGGCAGTTTAGCTTTGCTACATGGTTTTAGCTTTAGACAATTCTTATGATCAGTTCTGTACTTTAAAATCATTAGTGATATTGTGCAGGATTTTTTCTAAGTATGCATGTATCACATCTCTTACTATAGATTTTAATTGGGCAAAAAGGAAGAAATAACCAGCTGAAGTATTTGGTGATGAAACTCAGTCTCTCATTTGGGTCTATATACACATGCTTTATATATACTTTATACTTTTTATATATACTTTATTCATACCAAAAAATTGGAAATCCATTTGTAGATAGAGGCCTGGGGAAATACCAAGAAACCTCAGAGTGGTGGAATCCAATCCGTAATATAAGCTTTACTGGATAGGTGGAAAACGTGATGTGTTTGAAAGAATACAGTACCTACCTCCTTCCATTTCCCCATAAAGAAAATAATGAAATTGAGAGCCATTGACTAAACATTTAACCAAATCCTTTGATGTCTATGGTTATAAACATTAGCTCAGAGGATACAGATTTATGTATATTGTAGGTGACATATTTAATGGCAAAAAAAATTAGGAGAAGTGGCTTAAATGTCCCAAGAACTGATATTCATATATATATGGAAAAGATGAATATACCTTGTATGAAGGCAATGAGGATTTGAGGTTCTCTTGGGACTTGCTGTAGCTGTTCATAAATACGTTTAGTAAAGTCTCACCATTTTAAGGCACTAGAGATAGCTTAGGAATTAAAGATCTTTTCACAAAAGACCTTTATTTGGAAGATTTTAATTTTTGGTGACTTCCCCTTATGCTTAATTTTTAATAGTCTCAGAGTATAAGAGTTATTTCTAGTTCTCAGCCTTCTGAAGTGATACTATAGTTTCAGGTGGGAAAAAAGAAGCACACCTTGAGCACAGCTGGGAGCGACAGAGATGGGCATACTATGCTGTGAAACAAATTTCAAGTAGATCTCCCAGGAGTTCAGATGATCAAAATTTTCCCATTACTTCTGTTCATCATAAGTTGACTCTGTAGGGGAAGTGGGAGGGAAAGAGGGTAAGAACCTGGTGGTGGGTATTAAGGAGGGCATGTACTGCATGGAGCCCTGGGTGTGGTGCATAAACGATGCATCTTGGAACACCGAAAAAATAAAATTAAATGTAAAAAAAGAAAAAGAAAAAAAGCTAATGATTCTAAGTCAATTAACAAAGATATTTTAAGAATCTACATTGTATGGAGCTTTGAACTTAACTAAATCCTATTTGGGGAAAATAGAAAATTAGCTTAGTTTTTGTCATTTTATTAACAGGAGTCAATTAGTTGTCATTTTCTTGTTTTAGCCTCATAATGTAATTGATATTCATGTTGAAGACTTTGAATCATTGCAAAATCATGAAGTACTTTTGGCATAATCAAAAAGAATAGATCACATTCAGTGTAATTCTACTGCCACATTATCAATTTCCATTGTTTGGCAAATAAGAGCACATGCATACTCTTATTTGTTGCTCAGAATTTTTGTTTGATGATTGCAGTATATCTTAATTATGTGTTATTTATAATCAAGAATTTGTAAACAGGAGTTAAACAAATAATATCTGTACCTATTATGTAAATCACACTAAACATAATCGTCATTGCAGAATTTTCTGCAAGAGTCAGTCAATTTGGTAAAAAATCAGTTCAGCAAGTAATTACTTTTAATTCTCTATTTAATGAGCTCAATAGTTTAAATCATTTGTCTAATGTAGACTTAGAATAAAATATTTGGACACTAATGTGAAAAGAGACAGAACATGTGTCTTTGAATTTCAAGTACCTTCACTTTCTCAGGAAATATTTACAACTTATTTCTTTCCTCTTCTGCACACACATCATGAAACTTACCTTTAAATTTCATTGTAAAATTAAATGAAAAAAATGTGTAAAATTTGACACATGATAGCTATTTGAACATTTTCTTTCTTATCCCTCTTTATCACTAAACATGCATTTTGATATAAAGGAAGTGTTGGCATTTTTGATGGTGTATATTTCAATGAAAACTTCTCCCTTATATTTTTTCTAACATATACTTCTATCATCTTACTACACATTTCACACTTCAGAACCCTACCTTCACATACTGCAATATGTAACAATGATGACTTCTAATTTAACTTATGTTGCCAAAGAAATGACATTGTAATAAAAACATTAATGATTTCTGACTTTCTGAAAAATTTTCTTAAATGTAGTGGGGATACCCAGTATAATCTGTAGATCAGTAAGAAGAGACCCATAATCATTCTTGTAGTTACAAATCACCTCTTTACTTGTAATCATTTTCTTTCCTTTTTTTTTTTTTTTAATTTCAAATTGGGTATTTGTTAACTCCTCCATAAAGCATGGGAGGCGATTTTAAGTGTATGAGTATTAATCACCAATCTATGAAATGTTGCTGAGTTGTCTTATTTTCAGATTATATAAAACTTTAAAATGATTATTTTAAAGAACAGCTTCAACATTCAAAATTCTCAAAGAAAATGATAACATTGTTTTGTGAATCAATTGAGAAAAAAATAGTGATTTGTACTCTGTATAAAACTGATGTCTATTATGTGAAAGTTTCAATTCTATATGCATCAAGCTGAAGTGACTTTTCCACTCATACCAAAAAAAAAAAAAAAAAGTCAAGGTCAAATACTATTTCCTTCTTGATATTTTTCTCAGAGTTTGAGAGTTAATGATTGCTTTCTACATGATTCTAACATACTTTTATTGTATATTCTAAATTTAACAAAACTATCTTAAATCCTGACTTCTCCTAATATTGCATCACAAAATTAATTTTAGATGGCTGTACTTCCAGTAATCTCCAAGAAACACCTATCAGATCAACCATATGCATGTAATAGGTCTCAATTCTGTAAATAAGTTAATAAATAGTCAAGCAAATAAATAACCAACAATCTGAAGTCACTAGAGAATAACCCAGAACAGGCAGAAATTAAAGGTTAGTCTATACTTAGGAAAACAGAATGGTATTAGATAATTTTCCTTTATTATCTATTTCTGGTATTATATGGATTTTTGCCTGGTTTAAAAAAAATTATATACATATATATATGTGTGTGTATATATATATATATATAGTCTTACTGAATCTTACTTAATCTTACTGTATATAATATATTAATATATTTATATATTATATTGCATATATAATATATAGATAAATATAGATATCTCACTGAGTTGAAGAGCTAAAACAGAACTCAGAGAAACCACATTAACTAGATCAAGAGGGAATTCTAGAAAGTCACATAGGGTGAAATTCCAGAGTGGTACATAGGGCTTATATTTTATATATAATCTCTACCCAAATATTGGACTGGTTTCAAAACTATGCATATGCAAAAGAGACTCCCAATCAGACCAGCTAAAGATAACCAAATAGAGATGTCTCTTGCCACATACTGCAGAAAGACCACACTGGGAGATTTAATTCACCCACAACAAATGCATACTAAATCGCATCATAAAAATACCTTAGTTTTATTCTTTTGCATGTAGCTGTCCAGTTTTCCTAACACCATTCACTGAAAGACAGTCTTTTCATCATTGTACATTCTTGCCTCCTTTGCCATAGATTAATTGACCATATAAGCCTGGGTTTAGGGTGCCTGGGTGGTTCAGTCATTAAAATGTCTGCCTTTGGCTGAGGTCATGATCCCAGGGTCCTGGGATCAAGTCCTGCATTGGGGGTCCCTGCTCAGCGGGAATATTGCTCCTCCCTCTCCCACTCCCCCTGCTTGTGTTTCCTCTCTCACTGTGTCTCTGTCAAATAAATAAATAAAAATCTTAAAAAAAAAAAAAAAAAAAAAAAAAGCCTGGGCTTATTCCTGGGCTATCTGTTCTTTTTCAATTATCTATGTGTCTATTCTTGCACTATTACCATATTTTTATTTTATTACTGTGTTATTATAGTTCTGTAGTATATTTTGAAATCTGGAATTTTAATACCTTCAGCTTCATTCTTTTCAATATTGCTTTGGCTATTCAGGTTCTTTTGTGGTTCTTGACCAATTTTAGTATCATTCTTGTTTTGTGAAAAATGCTGTTGGTATTTTGTTAGGGATTACATGGAATCTATAGATTGCTTTTAGTAGCATGAACATTTTAGAACATTATTTTTTCTAATCCGTGAGCATAGAATACTTTTCCATTTGTTTGTGTCATCTTTGATTTCTTTCATCAATGTTTTATAATTTTAGAGTACAGGTGTTTCATATCCTTGATTAACTTTACTCCCAGGCATTTTATTTACTTATTTTTGGTGAAATTGTAATGAAATTGTTTTCTTAGCTTCTCTTTCTGATATTTTGCTCTAAGTGTATAGAAATGCAACTGATTTCTGTACATTGTATTTGGCAACTTTGGTGATTTATTCTGCTAGTTTTTGTGGTTGAGTCTTCAGGGTTTTCTTTGTATAGTATCATATCTGCAAATAGTGACAATTTTACTACTTTCTTACACCATACACAGAAATAAATTCAAAACTGGCTATAGACCTAAATGAGAAACCTGAAACTATAAAACTCCTAGAAGAAAAGATAGGAGGTAATCTCTTGGAAATTGGCCCTAGAAACCATTTTCTAGGTATGTCTCCCCAAGAGAAACAGAAGCAAAAATAAACTAGTGGGACTATACCAACAATAAATAAAAGAAAAAGTTTGCACAACAAAGAAAACCATGAACAAAATAAACAGACAACCTATCTAATGAGAAAAGATATTTGCAAATGGTACATATTATGAGAGACCAATGTCCAAAATAAATTAAAAAACTTACACAACCCAACATCCAAAAAACAAAAAATCTGATTAAAAAGTGGTAAAGGATCTGAATAGATAGGTTTTTTTGTCCCAAAGAAGACCTAAAAATGGCCAAGTGACACAAGAAATGATGCTCCACATCACTAATCATCAAGACAATACAATGCAAAACCACTACAACGTATCACCTCACAGCAATTCAGAGTGGCTAAAATAAAAAAAGACAAGAAATAACAAGTGTTAGTAAGCCGTGGAAAAAAAGGAACCCTCCTGCACTGTTGGTGGGAATGCAAACTTGTGCAACCACTGTGGGAAATAGTATGGAGGTTCCTCAAAAAATTAAACACAGAAATATCATCCAATCTAGTAATTCTACTCCTGGGAATTTACACAGAGAAAATGAAAACAGTAATTCAAAAAGATATATATGCACCCCTATGCTTATTGTAGCATTATTTACAATAGCCTAGCTCTGGAGGCAACCTAGATAAATAGATAAATAAAGAAGATGTATATGCATATATTAGAATATTATTCAGTTCAAAAAAAAAAAAAAAAAAAGAGAGAGTGAGAGAGATCTTGCCAATTTCAACAACATGAAGAGACCTAAAGTGTATTACATTAAATGAAATAAGAAAGACAGAGAAAAACAAGTAGCATATCATTTCACTTATATGTGGAATCTAAAAAACGAAACAAATGAACAAAGCAAAAACAGACCCATAAATATGGAGGACAAACTGGTGGTTGCCGGGGGGGATGGACAAAATGGGGAAAGGGAGTAGAAGGTACAAACCTCAAGTTTGAATTATGGAATAAATATTTCACAGGGATTAAAGGTATAGCATAGGGAAATATAGTCAATGATATTGTGATAGCATTGTATGGTGACAGATTGTAGTTACAGCTGTGGTGAGCATAGTATAATGTATAGAGTTATTGAATCACTATATTGTATACCTGAAATTAATATAACATTGCGCATCACCCATACCTAAAGAAAAAATAAAGAAAAATAAAGAAAAATAAACCAAAAATATTTTAATGAATATAATGGAATTCAGAATCTCTAACACATACTCTTCACAATATAAAAGCTATAATCTAAAATTACAACACATAAAAATAAGTAAAGGCAAACCATAATCAAAAGGAAAAAGAAAGCAAAATAATTTGATGATCATCTTAGCCAAATAAAATTGTAAATAATCTACTGAAACTATGTTCAAAGAGAAAAAGTGCAATTATGTTTGTAATGAATGAAAAAACAGGAAATCTCAGCAGAGAACTATACACTATAGAAAGGTAGACATTATACAAGCATGTCTAAAAGAACAACAGTAAAAAAACCTTAAAATACAGAGTGAACTTATCAGTGGAACATTGACTTAACTGTTTAATACAAGTAACAGGAAAGAGTCCATGAATTTGAACATAAAGTGATAGAAATAATCTAAAGAACAGCGAAGGGAAAACAAAAAAGTGAGGTAGAATTATAAAATACAAATAGATAAACTGAAATGGAATACCAAAAATACCTTAAGTAAATAAGAGGAAAAACAGAGAACACATTCTCAATTAGAGAAATAAATCCAACCAGAGGAATAAGATTATACTCAACATTAATGAACTATACATATTTCAAAATTAGCTTTTCCAAATACCTGTGTAGGAATAATCATACTGTGACTTTCAGTAAAAACTCTGTTCAATGAAAAAAGTGGCTAGTTCAGCTTGCAACCCAATTTCCCATGTGTTTTTCCTAAGAACACCATAATATTCTATATATTTGAGTAAACTTACCATTTTGGCACAGAGGATATTAAGATACATAATCAAATGCCATAATTTCATAAAATCTGTGTTTACTGTTTAAACAAGAGTATCTTTTAGTTGGAACTAGCTTTCTTGTTGCTTTAACGATCTGTGGCAGTGAAAAGTGCAGTGACCACTCGAACAATTTAGAGTCACTACTGATACGCATTTTCAGATACCAAGAACTTTACTCACCACGGATCTTGAACCATTTCAAATGTCAACAAGCGAAAGAAGTCAAATAATGTAATAATTACTTTGAAAATCGTTGTATCTTCAAGAAATTGTAACGCACTGATGTGTATTGCACAGGTAGTGATATTTTAGGGGATGATTTAAAAGTTAGTATTCATAACTGCTGGTAACATAGAGCCTTTCTCATTTACAATTGTAAAGGAAAAAAGCCAGTCCTGGGCCAGAGCAGGTTCGTTATCATTACAAGAGAAAGGCTGTTTTGGCCAATGAAATACTGTTCTTTACTTACTGAAATCCACATTTATTTTTACTCAGTGCCGTGAAGGTTAGGGTTGGAATGCATCTCTGCAGTGTACCTAAGCCAGAATGAAAAATGTGACATGAGAAGGAAAAAGTGAGCGAGGAAAACCACTCCAAACAGCTTGATCCCATAATTTACTCACCGCTGGTAGCACAGTCGCCATGACCTGTTGACTGTACCTGAAGTGTCCGAAGACGGTGTCAGGGCAAATGTGTCGCTTTGCACGTATGAGGATGAGGCCCCGGACCATTGGAGGAGTTATTCCATGTTAGAGAGAGATGTGCACGCACTGTCCATGGAGATGCTTCTGTACACGCACCCTCCCTCCACCCGTCTGACCACTGAACCCCATAATCTGAAGAAACTGAGGGTGGATACGGCCGTAGGTGGAAAATAACAAAAGGCGTCTGACTGTAGTGATGGTGGACTTCTTACTCTCACTTATTTTCAGTGGCTACAGGCCATAAGGAGAATTTAAGGAAACCTACCATATCCTTCCCAAATCCCCTTACTTTAAGTGTTCGTTTATTTAACAATGTATCTTACTATTTATATAAATATAGATTCTCCTGTAAATGCTATACAAGTTGTTTCACTCTTATGCTCTAACACCTGCTGTCACACTTAGCTGGTTCTTAAAATAACCTTCCATAAATCCACTGATGCAATAAAAAAGTAAAGAATGGGGGCGCCTGGGTTAAAGCCTCTGCCTTCAGCTCAGGTCATGATCCCAGGACGCTGGGATCCAGCTCCTTTTGGGCTCTCTGCTCAGCAGGGAGCCTGCTTCCCCATCCACCTCTCTCTGCCTGCCTCTCTGCCTACTTGTGATCTCTCTGTCAAATAAATGAGTGAAATCTTAAAAAAGAAAAAAAAAAAAAGAATGTAGTCTAAAGAATCTTAACAGAAAAACTGAGAGGATGATTGGGTAGGATGTGAAAAGAGAGAATACAGTAAGCTGTTTCAAGGAAATGGATTTGAAAAATACTATTCAGAGTACTGGAGTCTCACACTACTAACATTGGGATTCATTTCCTTTATTATAAAGATACAATGAGTTTTAAGAATGTCATTCAGATCCCATGTCATATTCTTTTGATTACCCTAAAAAATAACCAATGCCTTCATATTTTTAATAGAAAATTAAAATTACAAGTATCTCAAACCCCATTCAGATCCCTACCCAACAAGCAAAGTATATGGTCTCTGGCAAAATTTAAGATGTAAATAAAAATAATGAGATTGTATTTCACAAGCCAATACCAAAAGAGTTGTATCGACCTATACCAGTGTTGCTCCGTATTTATGGAGCTCCCTAACTATGCTGGCTAGTTCTTATGGCAACACTAGTTTGCATATATTAAACTTATAAAAATTATTAAAAATCAGAGTCCTATATCCAAGTGTATATTATTGTAAATCAAAATGCATGCAGATTTTTTGTGTAGCTGACTGTTATTTTAGTGGTTATAACATAATGGAGTTATCTGCCTGAGTATTATCTAATCTAATCAACGTTTTAAACCATTTCACTGAATCTATGACACATGATCTTTTCTCGGTCTTAGGAAACACTGGTTGTAGGCCTTCTACATAAACATGTTTTTCTCTCAAAAGAATTCCCTTGCCCCCAAATTTGGTTGAGGAGACAAATTGTTCAGTAATAACATACTCTAATTCTCCTTCATAGACATTATGGCAACTTATTGTAGTTGATTCTTTAATTGATTTGTATCCTTATAGCGTCTGAGTGCACAATCTTGATCCTCCGGTAAATACTCCAGTTGCTAGACGCATTGAGAATTGATAACCTATAATTACTGTGCTGAAACTAGCTATCCCTCACAAGTTTTTATCTGCTCAAAAAAACCTGTTCCCCTTGCCTCTGTGGAGGACATTTCTAAAGGGCCATTCTAGCTTCACCACTCTCTGCGAGACTTGACTGAGGCCACTACAGCAACCACAGTTCCATATCCCTCTGACCAATTCTGCTCCGTTGCTCTCTCCAAACTCTTCTTCCTGTGAGCTCTTTCCATAAAACCTGCATACAGAGCAGCACTTTCAGGAACACATACCTAGGGCATTTCATTCTTTAGGTTCCAAAGAACGCAGCACTGATATGTAATTTGCACATTTGGATCATCCAACACCACTGGCAGTGAGGTCCACGTTACTGGTAATTGAATGAAGGTAGATAGGTGCTGGTATGCTGGGCAACGTCACTTCAATTTCATGAGTGATAAGGGAAACTAGAATGTGATAAAAGTGGAGGTTAATTCACTAATGGATACAATATATCAGTATGTTGAGATGTATAGGGAAAGTAGTAATTACAAGAAGAATGGCATTTGATAGTTGTTATGGGGACAATAAGTGCATTGGAAAAAGACCATGAAGGGCTGAGGGTGACTAATCACCCATTTAGGTGAAGTATAAGAGCCAGAGGACCTCTTCAGGTAGTGCATAAAAAATTTCACACCTCAACTATATGGTACTAAAAGCTGTGAATTGAGCCCAAGACTTAATCGGAAAAGAAGCAAAGCTCCCCTACCTTAAAAAAAAAGGGGGGGGGTTAACATTTTATTAATTTCAGTCAGATGCCAAGGTCAGAATAGAATTGAATAGAATTTAAACGTGAAATATGGCATGGGATCCCTGAATGAAAACACTTTTGAATCTCAAATCACATATCCCCCTTTATGCTCTGGGCCTATAAATAAAGGGTGATAAGGGACTGATTATCATTATGAAAGCACTCTTTGTCAAGAGTGGGAGTAGAACCAGGAGAAAGATATGCTCACACACATAGCTGTTTTGATTAAAGGCCTTTCAGTAATTGAAGTATAATCCCTGGACCTTCTGTAGAAATCAGTGAATAATCAATACAAATAGTGGAGCAACATGGGGAGGTCTTTCAGAAGACTGAAAATTGGGCGCCTGGGTGGCTCAGTGGGTTAAAGCCTCTGCCTTAGGCTCAGGTCATGATCCCAGGGTTCTGGGATCGAGTCCCGCATCGGGCTCTCTGCTCCGCGGGGAGCCTGCTTCCTCCTCTCTCTCTCTGCCTGCCTCTCTGCCTATTTGCGATCTCTGTCTGTCAAATAAATAAATAAAATCTTTAAAAAAAAAAAAAAAAAGAAGACTGAAAATATTCAAGCCACCTATATCCAATGTGATGTCACAGAAATTACTCTATTATCACAGTGAAAGAAGTGTAATAGAGACAGGTTTACTGGAGAATCCTGGTGCTCTCTGGAGAATCAGTGATGCCTTCTTTTATCAGGCTGAGGCAGGAGAGTTTAAGAACTGGGTCCTGAAAGTAAAGGTGAACATAGGATCCCGATATAATAGCATTAATAAACTGACCTTTAATCATCAGAAATAAGGGGGAGACAATTATCTTAATAAGTGACAATGACAGAGTGGCAGCCAGAGAGTTTGTCTTGTACAGTGCTATCAGGATGGCTACCGGAACATGGTGTCTTTGGGGAAAAGACAGATGGGTGGCGACCAAGAAATTTCACAATCTACATAGTGTAAATAAAGATTACTTGATTTATAAAATAAACCAGGAGACTTAGAACAGGAGCAGAAGCAAAGAGTCACAATATCATGCCTACTTTCTAGTCCTGAACATATATTCAGCTCCAGGACCTATTATCAGATGGAGAGTCAAGTCGCTAAGATAGTATCACCATAGAAAACGTATCACCATAGCAATGTCTTTCCTTAGGGCAACTATGTCCATTAACATGACTAATATAGTCGGGACAAAAAAATGGTAATGTTTTGTGAAATTTTGAATAGTGGGCCTAGTTTGGCTTTAATATCCAAGGACTCAGACATTGCCATGGACTCTGTTGGAATGGTAAAGTTGAGTCCTGGACCAGCCCCAGTTCACAGTGAATCTAGTGGGTCTACAAACTACCGTTAATGTGTCTGTCTAAAATATTCGACTGAATGCACACATTGTTTTCATGGCCTGCCAGATAATAGCTGTTGCAGTGGAAAACCCAAGAATAAACCTCTAAAATTGACCCTCTTATAGGCCAAGATGGTAAATCAGAAATTGTATCAAGACTTTTTCTTCTAACTATGAAAAACTTATGGTCAGAGAGATAGTCCTCCCTTCACAATTAGAAAACCAGAAAAAAAAAAAAAAAAAAGAAAGAAAGAAAAAGAAAAACCAGTCTTCACACATTGAACTAGAGTTAGCACACAACTTTATCCCCTAGGGAAGAAAAAACAATAATTGAACCCTAAATTTCACCCAGGATACTGCTTGGAGGCAGTTTCAAAGCTGAAATGAACGGAGAGGAATACAAACAAGGACCTGACGACTCAGTGATTTGGGCAGATGGAAGGTAGCCAGAGCTGTTATATTTCATGGAGCAAAGTAGTGACAATTAGAGACCTGCAGACAGAAAATGTGGAGATGTGAAGAGGGACCTCCTAACTTCTTCGGCTTTGCATTGATGTGCTGTCATGCATGGTGATTCTTCTTGCTGCTCGAAAAGAACCACTAGGAGGCAGGAGACTGAACAATTGTCTAAGCATATGTAAAACTAAAATCATTCGTGTCCCCAAGTGTCAGAATAAAGATTCCTTGTAATAAAAGGGAATTAGGTAGAATTCTCAGAAGATTCGTGCCTTCACTGAAAAGAGTAAAGTCTATCCCGTGTCCTAGCAAAGCTTAAAAATGAAGAGGATCAAACTGATCTGTAAGTTGACTGCATAACAAAACAAAGCCTTAAGACCTTTGTGAAGGCTATAAATCCTAGTAATCACAATATAAAATTCAAAATGTCAAACATCAATAAAAAATGAGGAGTCATGCAAGAAAGCAAGAACAAAGGACCCATAACCAGAACAAACAGTTAATAGAAATATAACTAGATATCCCAGAGATGATGGGTTAACAAGAATACATTTACAGCTATTTTTATGTTTATTAAAAATATTTTCAGAAATGAAAGGAAAAGAACAAACATAATGGAGAGAAAAATGGAAGATACAAAGTGCTCCAAATCATCCAGAGATGAAAAATGAAGCATCTGAAATGCAAGAAAAAATTGATGGAGTGAACAACGTGCTGGACTAGAAGGAAAGAAGGACAATGAAGATACTGAAACAGAAACAATCTGAAATGAAGCAGAGGGAAAAAATGGAAAATGAACAGAGCATTACTAAGTTGAGGGAAAATATCAAGACGCCTAATAAATGGGCAATTAGGGTTCCAAGAGGAGCTAAGAAAGAAAACATTTTGATGAAATAATTCTTTTAGATGCTTCAAAGTATAAAAAAAAAATTATAAACTACAGATCCAGTAAGCTCAACTAAACTCAAGAATAATAAATATGAAGCAAAGCACAGATATATCATAGTCAATTTATTGAAAAAAACAATAATACTATCAGAAGGAGCAAATTTAAAAAATTATGTAGATAGAAAATAATAGAATTATGCAATCTGGAAGGCAATAGAACAGCATATTTAAAGTGCCAAAAAAGAACAAGCAAAAAGAAGTCAACCTGAAATTTATACACCAAGAAAATATTTTTCAAAACGTAAGGCAAATTACTTTTCATGGGGGCCTGGATGGTGCAGCTGGGTAAGTGTCAGACTCAGTTTTGGCTCAGGTAGTGATCTCAGGGTTGTGAGGTCAATCCTGTGTCAGTCTCTGCACTCAGCTCTGAATCTGTTTAAAACTCTCTCTCCCTCTTGCTCTGCCCCTCACCCCTGCACACATGCTCTCTCTCTCAAATAAATAAATAAATCTTTCTGGGGGGGAAAAAAAAACAAAAAACCCTTTCAGATAAACCAAAGCTGAAAATATTCATACCCAGGAGAATTGCACGGTAGGAAATGGGAAAGGGAGTTCTTCAGACAAAATGCAAAGTGAAACAAACAGATGGAAATATGGCTGTACTTATCTATTTTAAGATTTATTTATTTATTTTAGTGAGAGAGATGAGTGGGAGGAGGGGCAGAAGGAGAGGGAGAGAGTATCCTCAAACTGACTCCCACTGGGAGCGGAGCCTGCTGAGGACTCATCCCAGGACCCTGACATCATGACTCCAGCCGAAATCAAGAGTCAGATGCTCAACCACTGAGCCACCCACGCACCCTAGGGCAGAAATATGGCTTTAGATGAAGAGAACAAAGAAGACCAGAAATGGTAAATTCTGAACAAATATAAAATATGTTTTTCCTATTTTGAATCTCTTTAAACAATAATTAACCACCCAAAGCAAAAATAATGCAGCAGTGTACTTTTGAATGCATAAGATATGTAGGAGGATGGAACTATGCTATTGTAACATTAGTAAACTATTTGGATAAACAATATAGTATAATTTAAAGGTAGATTATGATAAATTTAATATGTATAATATAAAATGTAGACTAAGGATTAGTGAACTATAGCCTGAGGCGGGGGGCAAATCTGGCTCTGCCCTAGTTTCTAGAAATGCTGTTTTGATTTTTTACGTACAATTATGCATGTCTGTCTGTCTATCTATCCTCAATCTATGTGAAGGTAGGAAATACAAAAAGGATGAAAAGCAAAGAGTGGTAGAGGCAAAAGAGGAGGAAAAGAGTGAAAGATAAAAGGATATGGTCATATGTGGCTCTTGAAGGCCTGGTGATTTGTTTTTCCTGACAAAAGTTAGGTAAAAATATTTTAGAATTTGTAGGCTGCATACATCTATGTCACATAATCATTTTCCTGCACTATGCTTTAGAGCACAACCAAAGAAATAAAGAATTAGCCAACAAAATAACAGTGGAGATAAAATGAGGTCATCAAATGAGTTTTATAAAAAAATTGTGTTTGCCATTCATAGCCATATCACCTTTTTTTTTGCTAGAGTTGTGTGTTAATAACAACATTGAAATATGACCTAATGGATAGTAGGGAAAAAACACATTTAATATGTTAAAATTTATGAAAGTAAAATCCTTCATCATTGGTGAAATCACAAATTGGCTTCATTATTAGTTAGAGGTATTCATGACACCAAAACAATTAAACTCAAGTAAGGGGTGCTTGGGTAGCCTGAGTCAGTTAAGACTCTTGGATTCTTGGTTTTGGCTTAGGTTATGATCTCATGGGTCCTGAGATGGAGGTCTGCCTGGGGCTCTGCTCTCAGCAGGGAGTCTGCTTGAAGATTCTCTCCCTCTACCCATCCCCCCAATCAAGTGCATGCTCCTCTCTCAAATAAATAATTAAATCTTTAAAAAAAACACATAAGTAAAATTGTTTGTTGTGTGAATATAATCAACATCTAAATTTTAAATCATCACTAGAAATGTAAATGGAGATTACATTTTAACAAATACTTACAAGTGCTTATTCAATTTTTGTTGTATGCCGGTCTGCAAAGTACTTTACTTTTAGTCATGCATTCAATGTTTATAACTTTATAAAAATGCTACTATTATCATCATCATTTCAATGATAAGGAAATGGAAGCAAAGTATATCTCAGTATTGGCAGTCTGTTTGACGAGCTATTTTTCCAGTTTTTTTTAATCTGAAGTATTTCTATGTAGCAGAGAACTTATTCAGCTAATTTGATCAATAGAGAGTAAGTATTTATAATTAATGGCAAAAGTTATTAGTTTGCACATACCAATTTGATTATAATTGTCAAACTATGCGCAGCACACAGTGAATATATAATGTGCTACATAATTTAGTATTTTTTCTGTTAATAGGCTGTTCAGTTACAGTAGCATCTGGCGGGTTTGGTGACAGACTGGGGGATACTACTTCAGACAGGATGGTGAGAAAAAGCCTCTGCTGAGCTGATATTTTCAATGTCAGCAATATGCAACAAGTCACCACACGAGTATTATTTTAAAGACTTCCCTATGTGCTGCTGTTATAGGTTATACGACCCTGAAAACAAGGGAGGTAAGGCCCCAGTCGCTAAGAAGCTTGAAAGACAGAGATAGAACCAGAGGACAACAAGTTTAAACAGTAAGTGTTACAAACAAAATAATGGCTGTGAAGCCACAGCAAAAAGCTTCTGGTAGGGGTAAGGGGAAGTCAGTTTTACTTTTCATTGGCCAGAATCTCTTTTAAAGATTTGATATTTAATCTGTGATGTAAATGTACTGATCTGTGGAGGGAATTGCTCCAGCAAAGGAATGATCAGGGAAAAGGGCTCAGAAACAGAGACGAAGCCAGGGGGAGGAGACAGAAGTCCTAGCTCTTCAAATAACCCATTGTATAAATTTAAGCAAACTCATTGATTCCTCTGCACCTCAGTTTCCTTTATAGTGAGCTGGGCTGGATGTTCACAGATATCATTTTAGCACCAACGATTTTCTTTCTGTTTCTTAATCTTTTGAAACAACTTTAATTGGTTTTACATTGGTTGAGTGGAGCCCAGGGTGCTGGATGATGAGCTTCCATTCAATAAGAGACCACAAGAGGAATTAAAATAGAGAAATTTGTGACTCACAGGTCCTGGAGGCAGAATAGGCCATGCCTGGAGAGGCCACACAGGGAGGTCAAGGCGGAGCGCAGGAAGAGAGCACTGCTTGTGGGGCACATGACTTTATTAGGGTCTATGAGTAGAGTGCTTTGGAGTACCTGAACTAGGCTGGATTGGTGGTTTCCAACCAAGCAAGCAGGGTTTTTGTTAGCCCCATATGGGTCATATCTAAGAGGCACACAAGAGGGGAGATCTGGGAGGCAGGGGAGACCGGTGATTATAAAGACTGTCAGGAAGCCCTCTCATAAACTTGTAATTGCTTGTGACTCCGAGGGCTTCTGTCTAGGGCATGCACTTGTGTCAGGGTGCTAGTGTTGGTGTAACGTCCCTGCTAACTGCTTCACCAAATAAAATGGTTATAGAAATAGCAATACTGTTGTGTTGCTTTGCTAAATTCACAACAACATTACATTTGATGTAACTAGTTTAGCGGTTCTGTCTTGTATTTGTGAGTGGGTAATCATTCGATAAGTCTGAGTGTTGTGGCTGGAGGGAAAAACAACAGATTCAGCTTCTACTTTAGGTGTTAGTTATATTCTTCCTTACACCTCAGTCTATTTATAAGACTGTTACATTGCCACATTAGTAGGTTTCTGTGATGTAAGCCATATATTTTTATGGCAAATTTTATTAATTTTAAACAAACATATACTTTGATGCATTACTTAAAATTAATATACATAATGCTAATGGTATATGTGTTTATACTCATTTACAATGTTAATGTTATTCCACCTTACACCATTTGTATCTATGTTGTTACTCAGCTACATATGAAAACAAAATAAAACAACAAAAAAAGAGTTATTTCTAAAATTACAGTTTTATAATAGCCAATTTGAAGGCTTAATTTTGTTTTAATATTATACATGTTTTAGGTAAAGTACTCTAAATTTTGCATTCAGGGGCCATTTAAAACTGAGAATGGATAAATAAAATTTATCTCCAGAGATACGGTGAGCAGATCTTTCATCATGAGCCACAATGATTTAATAGATACCTATCTCTCTCTCTGTCTGTGTGTGTGTGTGTATCCTATATATTTATATTTATTTACACCCAAATTTATTTACACATTTGTTTTCTTCATGTCTTTGCTAACCTAAGTTCATTTGCTACTTTTTTTGTGAATTAGAGAAGAAAGCTGTGGTTCATTTAAAGCAAAGGGGTTATGATGTTTGCAAATCTAAAGAATAGAATTACAAATAGCAAATAACGTTTGAAGATGAAAATTGCCTCAACAGAGATTTACCCAATATCTGTTGTACAACACATTATTTAAGATACAGGAACAATGCATCAGGATTTGCAGGTTGCAAACAAATTTGCAGTTCACAAACAAATCTGTAGTACGATCTATGAATTTAATGAGTCATGTTTTTCTCTTGAAAAAGGTAGTTGCAAAAATCATGGTCATGACCAACTTCAAATACAAGGACAGGTGTGTAAATCCTTAGCTGATTTTTTTTTTTTATTTCTATAAGATGAGAATACTGGTTTGGATATATTCTAATTCAGACCAGGCAAAATTTGAGGTTTGACAAATACTAAAACAAAATTCATCAAGTGCTTACAAATATCATAAAAGCAGTTAATAGGAATTAGGGAAGATGCTAAGGTAACAAAGGTGGTAAAAAATAATTATTCAACCTGTTCTATTAGAATCACCTATTAAGTAGGCAATTTTACATGTTATTTCAATTAATGAAATTTAATTATCACAATAACCGCGGAGTACTGAATTGGTAAAAAAAAAAAAAATTGTCTCAAGGAACAAAAATCCACCTTAGCTGGTATAATTTTAAAAAGGGAATTAGCAAAAATAAAATAAAATATAATTAAAAAGGGAATTAGTTTAACAAATAGTTATAACAAAAATAGAGAAAGGAAGAGAAAGCTAATTACTATTTTTAATAAAGGGCAGGAATTTTCACAGCTCTAGAAAATTCAATCAGGAACACATGGATTACATATTTTGTGGATGTTCACTTTTAGTATTATCTCAAGGTGACATTGCCCTCAAACTTAACTTACTAGGTGCTAAAGCTTAACTTCTGTGATTGAATCATCTGCCCACCCACTGATGGCAGGGAAGGGTAGGCAAGAGGAGAGAAAGTTTGTGTGAACAAAATCTTCCCCAGAACCAGAGATAATGAAATGTGAAAAATTTGTTTTGGAAATATAGGATCATTTCACTAAAAGCAGGGGAAAGGATACTGTATGGAAGAAAGAAGAAAATATCCACGATATGAATAAGTCTTACTGGTTTCAGAGAGATGAAGTACATTAATTTTGGCCAAGGCAAAACAGCTTTTATACAAGCAGGAGTTTTTCAAAATCTACTACTTTCCTTTTCATAATACCTACTTATGAGGCAAAGATTAGCAGATGTGTCTCAATGGAACATTTTACTTAATAGTAAACTCTGGTTAGATGTCTGAAGCTTAGCCAGTTACATATGCTTGTCCGCATGACTACAGACATGAGTATTTATAGAATACACACAAATTAGAAAACAGAAATATGTTATAGATCAATTTTTATAATGGGTTGTGCTTCTAATTCTCCCATAGTCTTCTGATACAGTTTCAAAAGTGAAACTCTCTACTATAGTTTCACATTGGTCAGCCAACAATTAAAAAGATAACTGGAAAAATGAAAACTTATTTTCTCAATGCTTCAATTTTAAACAGAAGGCATAAATTTAAAATTATAGCCTGAAACAGATGTTCAACATATGCCACAGATAGAGAGATGATTTTCATCATTATCAATTAAGTGCTCACTGGCTGGATATAATAGGTATTATAAGGAGAATGTCAGAAGCTGTAAATCTTGAAGCACATTGAAGAGGGCAAGGTAAAAATTTAAGTTGTAATGCGGAGTAGATATTTTCTTGGTGTTGTTCTTTCTATAGAAAACTGAAAAATTTTGTAGTATAGTTTTATATAAGGACTATTAAATTGCATTCAGAATATTTTGGCATTTTAGCATCAGTAAGTAAAACCTTTATAAATACCCTATCTATCTGTAAGGTACATACTTCATTGGGAAACAGTTTGTTTCATAGAAATATTTTTTTGTCAGGCACCTGGATGGCTCAGTGTGTTAAGCATCTGACTTTGGCTCAAGTCATGATCTTGGGATCCTGGGATTGAGCCTTGTGTTGGGCTTCATTCTCAGTGAGGAACTTGCTTCTCACTCTGACCCTTATCCACTCTCCCCTCTCTCTCTCTCTCTCTCACTCAAATAAATTATTTTAAAAAAAGAAAAATATGTCAACATTTCCCATACACAATAACTAAAATAATTGAAATGACAAAAATATAATTGGTAAAAATTTTACAGAATTGCATAACCATGCTTAAATACTCCATAGGAACATAGGACAATATATATTTAGAAAGATTGGTCTAGTATTAGTGAACAAAATTGGTTTCTTTATCATAATGGAAAAGATACTAGATAACTTTTAAAATAAAACATGCATATGTCAAGCATTATGCTATATACTTTGCATTCATTTCTTAAATGAGTGCATTATTACTATGAAACCTAAAGTATTAATACTGTAACACATTAATAATTTCTATCAAATTTCTTGATTTCTTAGTCTGTATCATGAATGCATAAAGTTGACCTTATATCTACATTTATGAATTTATTCTATAGTAGTACCATTAAATGCTATACAGAAAAACAATTTTTTGGCAAAGTAAAAATTTTGAGTGAAGTTCAATAAATTTCTCACAAAATAAAAAATCCATAAAAAAAGATAAAGCAGTGTTTCTGACAGCTCTTTGGCTACTCAAAGAGTTTTGGAAGCTCATCTCCAAAGTAGTATTGTGAAGAAAAAATTGTAGAGCTCTTAACAATATAAAGCGGTAAGTAGAAGCAGAGCATACAGAAAAGTCTAGTGTAAGAGTTCAGCTAATGTTTCTTAAGATGCATTATTTAATATAAGTAGGAATTAGCCAATGGAAGTTTGATGAGATGTGTAGATACACATAAGGAAGAAGAAATCACATTATGATTGTGTAGAGATGGCAAAACACAAAGATAGATTGTGCAGGTGATGATACTAGTGAAAAGGAATGAAGATGTAATTGTGTATGTGGGGGGAGGGGTTAGAACTGGGGGAAAGCTACAGTTTAAATATATTGATTATAATTGCTATGAGATATCCAAGTAGAAAAATCAACCAGAAAATTGAATATGATTATCTGGCACTTAGTGAGAATTCTAGACTCACAAAATCTGTAATCACTAAAAAGCAAAAAACCAAAATCTTGTCAGAGATTTACCTTGTACTAAGAACTAGAGTATCCATATTAAATCAGACTGGTTTATTGGGTAGAACAAACAATGGATTTAGAGGAAATACCTGAGAAAATATATAATTTACAAGAGACAGTAGCTAAAACATTAGCCCTTGAGGATACTTAAGGTATGATAAAAAAAAGATGCATACGTAAGACTTTACAATATAGAAAAAAGACAAAAGGGAAAATCCAAAGAAAAAGCACAGCAAATTAGAAAAGTAGACATTTAAGGAAAGAGAGTGATCTGTTCTAACACTGGAGAAAGTTTATCAGTTAAGTCTCCATTTCTTTGAGCTGAAGGCAGGCCATTGATGATCTTAGAGTTTTTCAGAATGTTGAAATAATAATTACAAGAAATAAGTAGTATGTGGCCATTAAGATTATGTATGGAAATAGAAATGTAGGTAAGTAGAGGAATGTATTATTCAATTACTGTATTTATTTATTTTGAGAGAGATGGACAAGAAATAGTAAAAACAAAGTAGAACTAAAGTAAAGTAAATTAAAGTAAATCACATTTCCAGTAATGGAAGCATGAGTAAGAATGTTGTAGCAGTATTCAGATGGAAACTGTTGGCAGAAGACAGGGAACTAAATAAAGGAATATCATGTCAGATGGCCTTAATTTCTACAGTGAAGAAAGAAAGTTATTTATGAATGCGAGGTATGAAGGTAGATCATATCATGAATTAAGAATCTGTGATAATTACTTAGGAAACAGGAACAAAAATGATTAGAGTTCCCGGGAAAGATTGCTATGTGTACAAAAGTCACAAGAAGTTTTACCTGAGTCTGAAGACCATGGATCTACAGTATCCATGTGGTATCTAGTTTTTATCATTGCTGTTCTCTCTACCATTCTTCATATTATTTAAAACAGTTTTCCCATGTGTGAATAACTGATCCAGAGTTAGTGTTTGGAAAGACACACACACATACACACACACACACATACACACACATACACACACACACATACACACACATACACACACGCATGCTGAAAGTAGTAGCTAAAAGTTTATGTCAGGGAATCTTGGATGCTTAGGGATGCAGGTAAAATAATGAGCTGGTTCCTCATACTGAGTCTTAATGTTTTAATTCTTGAAAAGTAAGAAAGTGAGAAAGAAAAATTAGGTCATTATAACAAGATATCAGGGCATACAATGTTAAATTCAGCATGTGTGCTGTCCGAGGTCATGACCAAGTATGGTATGTAACCTTGGATGAGAGTTATAAAAAGGAAATGAAGGTGAATTCTTCATCTATTAACTGGAAGATTATTGATTTCATAAAACTATAGAAGTGATTAAATAAAAATTCAATCCATGTAGAAAGTTAAAAACAGTGGCTGACATGTAGTATACATGGAATGAATATTAACATTTTGGAAGATATCTAAAGTTTTAACACCTCTGTTAACCATCTATTTCATTGTTAGTCTTGATGGGCATTTACCATTACGAAGGTAACTCCAAGTAAAATACAGCAAGGCTAGAAGTAATTTGTAATACACGACATTTCACTCATTCTTCTGGAAAGGAGCAAATAATGGAGGAGAAATATGCCTCTATAAAACATTCCGAGAAGGAGATGATGGCAAGGTTGTACCTGAGTCAGCAGGAAAGCTAGTATTCTTCTGGGAAGTCACAGTCACAGGAGAAATCATATGCTCAAAGAAAAGAATAAATGTTCCACATATAGTCCGTGATAAATGTTGAAATCAGATTACCAGATCTTCCAAATATTTATGGAGCATCTTGTGCAAATCAATATCCAGGTGCTCCGTAGGTATTCATATTAGTTAGGTAATGGATGAAACGTTTTAGAGAGACAGAGAGACAGAGAAGAAGATAGGGAAGAAGAAATGAAGAATTGACTGACTGATGGAATAAATGGACGAATCAAACACATGAATAAAATCTTACCTATTCTAGTGACTTTAGCTAACCAAAGGCTTACAGTCTCTTGTTTTATGCTAGAACACATGGACAAATGCAGTGGATTTTTCTTTTGCTATGCAAGTTGATAAGGTAATATTAATATAAGAAGTTATATTCAAGCAAACATTTTTACAAACCTAGCATGTATACTATATATTTTTATACTATACATACTCGCACTTAAACACATTTTTTTTCTCTTCTATGTTTTTTTAAAACTTACTACTTACTTATTTCTTAATTTTGAGTAAAGGAGATGGTCTTTCTTACTACTCTAACATCGAATAATAAATTTTCAGTCTAAATAAAGCTTAGAGCCGATGAATTTGAACATAACTAGTACAGTAAGACTATATCCAGTATTTTAGTTTGGCACTTGTTAAAACAATATCTTAGCAATTACCAGTAAATAGAATCAGTGAACTATGAATAGATTTCTTTACATAAAGTGTATAGTTCCTTTAAGTGAAAGGATTTTGGGTGTCATGTTTTCACTATTCAACACTTTGTATAATTTATCAAGTGATTAGCCAGAAAAAATATTGTCAGTGCAACCTAATGCAACTGAATTTTTTAATGAAAACTCATCATGAAACTCAGTCAATAATATTTGCCAAAAGTGCATAAAAATAAAGATCTCAATATAGAAACACAATCTCTAGTAGCTTCATTCTGGCTTCTGAAAGGCAAACAAGAACACAAAGAGGGTATTGTTAAAGTGAAATGATTGACAATTGGTTCAGATATCCCAGAATTTTCATATTTGGTGTCTCTCAAAAATCCTTTCCTATTCAATTGGCTTTAGTGCTTATTTTTAATTGTGATCCATGTATTATAGCTTAGTGATTAATTGAATGCATAATGTAGAAACATATAATTACTAATTCATCACCATACATATTGGCTCTTTATCCCATGTCCCATTTTTAACAGCTTTATTAAGATATGATACATTCATCCCCAAGTTTGCCCATTTGAGTTTAAGTTTATGGTTTTCAATATATTCACAGAGTTGTACAACTATACTGTGATCTAAATCTGGATTTTTATCACCCAAAAAGGAATCCTATGCTGATTAGCCATAACTCTCCACACCTCTCCATCAGTCAGCCCCATTCAACCCACCTCCATTCTCTATAGATTTGCCTATTCTGTACATTTTTGTATACAAAAGCATAGGGAATCTATATTTTCTATATTTTTGTATAGGGAATCCCATAATATGTAATCATCTGTGACCGGCTCTGTCACTTAGCATGTTTTCAAGGTTCTTCCATGCCGAGTGTATGTTAATAATTTATTCTCTTTATTGTCAAATAATATTCAGTTGTATAGATATACCATATGTATTTATCCATTAAAAATTTGACAGATGGGGCACCTGGGTGGCTCAGTTGGTTAAGCAGCTGCCTTCAGCTCAGGGCATGATCCCAGCGTCCCAGCTGAGCCAGGAGCCTTCTTTTCCCTTTTCCTTTGTTCGCCTCTGCTTGTGCTCTCTCTCTGTCAAACAAATAATTAAATCTTTAAAAAATTTTAAAATAAATATAAGTTGACAGACATTTATGTTACTTCCATTTGACTATTCTAAATAATACTGCTATGAACATGTTTTTGAGAGGGGACTTTTTAAAATTTTTTTATTTCTATTTATTATTTATTCTCCTATATCACTTAATTTTCTTGAGTACCCCCCTAGGAGTAAAATTATTAGGTCATATGGTAACTCTATATTTAACATTTTGATGTACTGCCAGATTATTTCCCAAAATGGCTATACCAGTTTTTATTAGTACCAGCAGTGTGTGAGGGTTCCAATTTCTTTGTATCTTCGCCAACATCTTAATTGTCCGGCTCTTTGATGATAGCATCCTAGTGAGTGTGAAGTAGTAACTGATTGTGGTGTAGTTTTGCAGTTTTTCTAATGATTATTGATGTTGAACCTTTTTTCATATGCTTATTGGCTATTTGTATATCTTCTTTGGAAAAAAGTTTGTCCAGATCCTTTGCCCATTTTGAGTCAGATTACTTTTCTCTTATTCAGTTGTAGGAGTTCTTTCTGTATTCTGTATAAAAATTCCTTATCATGTATATGAGTTCAAATATAGTCTCCCTTTCTGGTTTTTGTTTTTCTACTTCCTTGATTGTACTGTTTACTGCACGATGGTTTTTAATTTTGATGAATCCATTTTATCTAAGGTTTTCCTTTGTCATTTCAGATTTCAGTGTCATATCTAAGAGGCAGTTGTCCAATGAATTTAAAAATATTTCCTGTTCTTTTTCCCTAAGAGTTTTATACTTTTATCTCTTACATTTAGTCATTTGAACTATTTTAAGTTAATTTTTGTGTACAGTGAATGAAGTGCTTAGATGCCCAAATTTATATTTTTCATTTGGATATGAAGTTGTCTTGGTACCATTAGTTGGAAAGACTTTTTTATTCTATTGAAGTGCTTTGGCACACTTGTCAAAATTCCATTGATCATAAATACGAGAGCTTAGACTGGATTATTAAATTCTCTTCCATTGACTGATATGTATATCCTTATGCCAATACCACATTGTTAATGTTACTTGGTAGAAAGTTTTGAAATTATAAAGTATGAGTCATCTTTGTTTTTTAATATTTTCAATACTGTTTTGGCTATCCTGGGTCCTTGAACATGTCTATAAATTTTCGGATGAGCTTGTCAGCTTCTACAAGAAGCTAACTGTGACTGAGAGGGATTACATTGAATCTGAACATCAGTGTAAGGATTATTCCCATTTCAACAATAGGTTTTGTGATGTATGAACATAGTGAATTTCCTTTGAGGCTTTCTATTTTCTTGTTTTATTTTTTATTTTAATTTCAGTGTAATTAACATGCAGTGCTATATCAATTTCAGGTGTACAATGCAGCGACTCAGCAGTTCTATGTATTACTCATCATAGTAAGTGCACTCTTAATGCCTTTCACCGGTTTCACCCCTTCCCCTTACCGACCGCCACTCTGGTAACCATCACTTCAAGAGTCATTTTATAGTTTGTCTCTTTTTTGTTGTTGTTGCTGTTCATTTGTTTTGTTCATTTGTTCATTCTTTTATTTGTTTATTAAATTCCACATATAAGTGAAGTTGTATGGTATTTTTCTTTCTCAGGGTGACTTATTTCACTTAGCATAGTACCCTTTAGATCCATCCATGTTTTTGAAAATGGCAAGATTTTATTCTTTTTATGGCCGAGTAATATTCCATTTTACATATACACCACATCTTCATCCATTCATCTATCAATGAACACTTAGGCTGCTTCCATAATTTGGCCATCGTAAATAATGTTACGATAAACATAGGGGTGCATATATATTTTGGAGTTTTTATGTTCTTTGAGTAAATTCACAGTAGTGGAATTACTGCACCATGTGATAGTTCCTTTCTTTCCTCCTTTCTTCCTTCCTTTCTCTCTCTCTTTCTCACTTCCTCTTTCCCTCCCCTCCCTTTCCCTCCCCTCCCCTCCCCTTCCCTCCCCTCCCCTTCCCTCCCCTCCCCTCCCCTTCCCTCCCCTCCCCTTCCCTTCCCTTCCTCTTTCCTTCCCTTTCCTTTTCTTTTTCTTTTCTTTTTTTGCTTCTGAGAGAGTGAGAGCAAGTGGAGAGGAGGAGCAGAGGGAGAGAGAGAATCTTAAGCAGGTTCCACACTGGGTATGGAGCCTGATGTGGAAAGGATCTCATGACACTAAGATCATGACCTGAGCTGAAATCAAGAGTCAGATGAGCCAATCAGACTCGTAGTAATTCTAATTTTTAATTTTTTGAGGAACTTCTACACTGTTTTCCATAGTGGCTACACCAGTTTGCATTCCTACCAACAGTGCGGGAGTGGTCCTTTCTCTCTACAACTTCACCAATGCTTATTTCCTATGTTGTTGATTTTAGCCATTCTGACAAATGAGAAATGAAATTAATGGTTTTGATTTGCATTTCCCGATGCTTAGTGATGCTGAGAATGCTTTCTTCTGCCCATTTTTAATCAGATGAATTTTTTTTTTAATGTAGAGTTGTGTAAATTCCTGATGTTTTTTAGTTACTCACCCTTCATCAGATATGTTATTCGCAAATATCTTCTCCCATTTAGTAGATTGCCTTTTAGTTTTGTTGATTATTTCCTTTGCTGTGCAGAAGCTTTTTATTTTGATGTAGTTCCAACAGTTTATTTATGCTTTTGTTTCCTTTGTCTCAGGAGACATATCTGGAAAAATTTTGCTCCTGCCAGTGTCAGAGAAATTACTGCCTGTGCTCTCTTCTAGGATTTTTATCATTTCACATGTCATATTTAACTCTTTAATTCACTTTAAGTTTTTTTCACTGTATTGTTCTATTTCTTTGCATGTAGATGTCCAGTTTTCCCAATACTATTTATTTAAGAGGGTTTTTTTTTCTTTTTTTTTTTAACCACTGCATATTCCCATCTTCTTTGTCATATATTAATTGAGCATATAATCATGGGCTTATTTCTGGGAACTCTATTCTGTTCCATTGATTTATAGGTCTATTTTTGTACCAGTACCATAGTGTCTTGATTACAGTTAGTACAATATTTTGAAATCTGGGATTGTGGTGTCTCCAGTTGTGTTCTTTTTCAAGATTGCTTTGGTTACTTGAGATTTTTTGTGGCTCCATATAAATTTTTGGGCTATTTTTTTCTAGTTCTGTAAAAATGTTATTGATATTTTCATAGGGATTACATTAAATTTGTAGATTGCTTTGGATAGTATGGGCCTTTTAAAAATATTTCTTCCCCCAGTCCATGATCATGGAATATCATATCACTTGTTTATATCATCTTCAATTTCTTTCATCAATGTTTCGTAATTTTCAGAAAACAGGCCTTTCACCTCCTTGGTTAAGTTTATTTTATTCTTTTTGGTACAGTTGTAAATGAGACAGTTTTCTTAACTCTTATTTGCTACTTCATTATTTGTGTATAGAAATGCAACAGATTCCTGTATACTTATTTTGTATCCTACAACCTTACTGAATTCACTTACCAGTTCTAGTTTTCCTGTGGAGTCTTGAGTTTCCTATATATATTATCATGTCACTTGAAGATAGTGAAAGTTTTACTTCTTTCTTACCAATTTGGATGCTTTGGGTTTGTGTGTGTGTGTGTGTGTGTGTGTGTGTGTGTGTGTCTGATTGCTGTAGGTAAGACTAACAGTACTATGCTGAATAAAATTGGTGAGAGCGGACATCCTCATCTTATTCCCAATCTTAGGAATCTTAGGGGAAACACTCTCAGTTTTTCATCATTGAGGATGATGCTAGCTGTGAGTTTTTCACATATGGGCCTCTATTATATTGAGGTATGCTCTCTCTAAACCTACATTGTTGGGCGTCTGGGTGTCTCAGTGGGTTAAGCCTCTGCCTTCACCTCAGGCCATGATCTTGGGATCCTGGGATTGAGGCCCGCATTGGGCTCTCTGCTTGGCGGGGAGCCTGCTTCTCCCATTCCACCCCCCCCACCCGCCTGCTTCTCTGTCTACTTGTGCTCTCTCTCTGGAAACAAACAAACAAACAAACAAACAAAAACCCTACATTTTGTTGATGCTTTTTACCATGAATGGATGTTGTACTTTGTCAAATGTTTTTTCTGCATCTATCAAAATGATTGTATCCTTTTTATCCTTTCTCTTGTTGATATATCATGTTGATTGATTTGCAAATATTGAACACACTTGCATTACAGGAATAAATTCCACTTGATCATGGTGAATTATTTTTTAAATATATTGTTGTATCCAGCTTGCTAATATTTTTTGAGGATTTTGCATGCATGTTTATTGGAGATATCTGCCTTAAGTTCTCTTATATAGTAGTGTCTTAATCTGTTATTTTAAAGATTTTATTTATTTATTTGACAGAGCTTACAAGTAGGCAGAGAGGCAGGCAGAGAGAGAGAGGAGGAAGCAGGCTCCCTGCTGAGCAGAGAGCCTGATGTGGGGTTCGATCCCAGGATGCTGAGATCATGACCCGAGCCGCAGGCAGAGGCTTAACCCACTGAGCCACCCAGGTGCCCCAGGACTTAATCTGGTTTTGATATCAGGGTAATACTGGCCTCAAAGAATGAATTTGGAAACTTTCCTTCCTCCTCTTTTTTTTTTTTTTTTTTTTTTTTGGAATAGTTTGAGATGAATAGGTATTAACTTGTCTTTAAATATTTGGTAGAATTCCTCAGCAAAGTCATATGATTCTGGACATTTTTGGGAATCTTTTGATTGCTGATTGAATTTCTTTCCTCATAATTAGACTGTTCAAATTTTCTATTTCTTCTTGAGTGAGTTTTGGAAGGTTAAAAGTTTCTGGGAGTTTATCCATTTCTTGTAAGCTATCCGATTTGTTGCCATATAAATTTTTAAATATTTTTTATAATCCTTTATATTTCTTCTGGTGTTGGTTTTTATATATCCTTTTTCATTTATTATTTTGTTAATTTGAGTCCTCTATCTCACTTTTTCTTTCTCTCTCTTTTTCTTATGAGTCTGATTAAAGATCTATTAGTTTTCACTTTTGTTGTTCTTCTCAGGAACTGAGTCCTGGTTTCTTTGATCTGTTCTACTGGTTTTTATTTGTTTGTTTGCTTCTACTTTATTTATATCTGCTGTAATGTTTATTTTTCCTTCCTTATAGTGGCCCCCCCACCCAGATCCTTTAGGTATAAGTTTATGTTTTTCAAGTTGGTTTGTTTTTGTTTTTTGTTTTTTTTTTTGTTTTGCCTTTTTTTTTTTTTTTGCTTCTTAAGGTAGGTCTTCATTGCTATAATATTCTCTCTTAGAACAGCTTTTGTTGATTCCCATGGATTTTGGACCACTGTGTTTTCATTTTCATTTTTCTCCATGTTATTTTTTTTTTAATTTCCTTTTCAATTCCTTGGTTGACCCATTCATTGTTTAGTAGCATGCTATTTAACCCCAATGTATTTGTATTCCTTCCAGATTGTTTCTTATGGTTAATATCTAGTTTCATGGCATTGTGGTTAGAATGGATGCATGGCATGACTTCAGCTTCTATGAATTTGTTGAGATTATTTAGTGGCCTACCATGACATATTCTGGAGACTGTTCCATGTGCATCGTGAAAAGAATATGGATTCCACTGTTTCAGGATGCAATGTTCTGAATATATCAATTGGATCTATCTAGTCTAATGTGTCATTCAAAGCCACTGTTTCCTTGCTGAATTTCTCTTTGGATGATCTACCCATTGATGTAAGTGTGGTGGTAAGGTCCCCTACTATTATTGTATTACTATTGTTAGCTGCCTTTATGTTTGTTATTAGATGCTTTATGTATTTGGGTGTTCCCAGGTCAGGGGCATAAATATTTATAATTGTAAGTATTTTCTCATTGGATTATACCCTTTATGATTATTTAGTGTCATTTTTTATATTTCATTCTTTGAGTCTATTTTGTGTGATATAAGTATTGCTCTCTGGATTTCCTTTCACTTTCACTTGCATGATAAATGTTTTTCCATTCCTTTGCTTTCAATCTGTGTATGTCTTTAAGTCTGAAATAAGTCCTTTAGGCAGCATATAAATGTATCTTGCTTTTTTAGACATTTCACCATATGCTGTCTTTGGACTGGAAGAATTAGTCCATTTATATTCAAAATTAAAAATTATTAATAGGTATGTATTTATTGCTTTTTTTTTAACTTGTTTTATGGTTGTTTTTGTAGTTCTCTGTTCTTTTTTTCTCTTGCTCTCTCCCTTCACAGTTTGCTGAATTTTTTTACTGATGAACTTGGATTACTTTCTCTTTATTTTTTTGTATATCTATACCAGTTATTGATTTGCATTTACCATTATGTTCATATATAATTTATGTGTATAGCAGTCTATAGTAAGTTGATGGTCACTTAAGTTTGAACTCTTTTTAAAAGCACTAAATTTTTACTCTCCTCCCTAGTAACTCTTAAATACATGGTGTCATATTTACATCCCTTTATTTTGTGAATCCCTTGATTTTTATAGATACACTTAATTTTACTGCTTTTGTACTTCCTCCTTTTCTTCTATGGTCTTTCCTTCCTACTAAAAAAATCCCATTAAAATTTCTTCTGGAATGATTTAGTGGTGATGAGTTCCTTTAACTTTTGTTTCTCTAGGGAACTCTTTATCTTTCCATCTATTCTGAATGATAGCCTAGTTGGATAGAGTGTTTTTGGTTGCAGGATTTTCTTTCTTTTCTTTTTTCCTTTTTTTTTTTTTTTTTTTTGATTTCAGTAATTAAAATATACCTTGCCACTGCCTTTTGGCCTAATAAGTTTCTGCTGAAAATCAGCTGATAGACATATGAGATTTCCTTGTATGTAACTTTTCTTTTCTCTTACTGCTTTTAAAATGTTCTCTTCATCAGTACTTTTGCCATTTTAATTACTGTGTCTCGTTGTGGACCTCTGTGGGTTGATCTTGTGTGTGTGTGTGTGTGTGCGCGCACCTCCTAGATCTGGATTTCTGTTTCTTCCTCCAGATTGTGGAATTTTTCAGCAATTATTTCTTGAAAGAAATTTTCTGCCCCTTTTTCTTTCTCTTTTCTGGGATTACTAAACTGCAAATATTATTATACTTGATGGTGTCGCTGAGTTCCCTTAATCTATTCTCAGTTTTTATTAGTCTTTTTACTTTCTAATGTCCAGCTGATTGCTTTCCATTACTCTGTCCTCCAGGTCAGTGATCCATTCTTCTGCTTTCTCTAGTCTACTATTTATTCTTTTTAATGTATTTTTTATTTCAGCTATAGAGTTTTGGGGCTCTCCCAGTGCAGAGCCTGCTGATTTTTAAAGTTGCAGGTATAAAGCCCCACTGATTTTAAGAACTCATGAAGTTAAGCTCTTCTCCTTTTCAAAGCCAGATGTTAAGGTGATTCATCTTCCCGGTGTGGGTCCTCCATACCTGGAGTGACTTGTGCAGAGTCCGTTCCTCTGAACTCTCTGTGCTTGCGGCATCCCTCCCTCTGCTGGACAGTTTGACAGGTTTGGTTCCTGACCATGGCTTCACCCTTCTTACCCTCTTCAATGTGGCCTCTTCTCTATATTTAGCTGTGAATGCAGCCATCTGGGCCTACACTTTTTGTATGTGTGGATGAGTTTTTAATTAATAATTCAGTTTCTTGACTTGTTAGTGGTCCATTAAAATTTTATATTTCTTCCTTAGTCAACTTTGGTAGTTTCTGTTTTTCTAGGCATTGGTCTAGTTCATATAAATTATCTAAATTGTTTGCATACAGTTGTTCATAGTGTGCCTTTTATGTGCTTTTTTAAAATTCCTGTTAGATCAGTAGAAATATCTATTTTATTTCTGATTTTGGTATTTAGGACTGCCTTCTGGCCTCCATTTCTGATAAGAAGTCAGCTGTTACTGGAATTGCTTTGTAAATGATAAATTATTTTTCTCTTGCTGCTTTCAAGACTTTATTTTTGTTGTTGGACCTCAGAATTTTTACTATTATGTTTCTTCTTGTGACTCTCTTTTAGTTTATTTTACTTGAAGTATGTTGAGCTTTCTAGATAGATATATTCATATTTGTCTATAAATTTTTGATGTCTTAACCATTATTTCTTCCTGTTTGTTTTAAGCTACTTTCTTTTTCTTCTGGGTTTCTTATTATGATCACTTTGTTCATTTAAATACATCCCACATTTCTCTGATACATTGTTCATTTTTCTTCATGCTTTTTTTCTCTCTGACTTTTGCCTTGCAAATCAATTATCAGTCTATCTTAAAGTTTGCTAATTGTTCCTTCTACCAGTTCAAATCTACTACTGATCCCTGGTGAATTTTTTATTTTAGTCACTATTATTTTCAACTCTAGAATTTCCAATTGGTTCATTATTATAATGTCTCTAATTAGAATATATTTTTTTATTTTAATGTGATATTGTCATCATATCTGTCTTCCTTAATCATGATTTCCTTTAGTACTGCAAACATATTTATAATGGCTACTTTAAAGTCTTTTTTAAGTCTATCATCTGGTCACACTCCCAGCTGATTTTTGTTGGTTGTCTTTTGGAAGTATAGGGGTCATAATTTCCTATTAGTCCACAAGGCATGTTTTCATATTTTTCATGTGGCTCTTGGAAATTGGACATTTTGCATAATAGGCCATTGCATTTACATAATAGATAATTTGAGTATGCTTATCCCTTTCAGAGGTCATAATTGTTACTTATTTGTTTGGTGGCTAGCTGGATTATTGTAGTCCAGACTACTCCCCACCCAGTGCAGTTTGAACTTTCTTTTATTACTTCCCAGGGAAGGGCAGGTTTGTGTATGCCCAAAGTCACTCTGGGAGAACAGTAGTTTTGGTAGGTCTCTCTTAGCTATCTCTTTCCCTGAAAATATGTTAACTTCCATTAATTGCCAGCGAACTTCTCTCTCTCTCTCAATCTCTTTTTCACACACACACACACACACACATACATTTTAACAGTATCTTGAATCATAAATTACTTCGTAGGCTAATTCAATTTGTACTCCTTTTAAGGGATAGTTTTCTAAGTCAGTGTTTAAAATTATTTTTTCTGACTCCAGGAATAATCTTCCCATGTATTTATTTTCCCATTTATTACTGGGAAAAATAGGCAGCATACAGCTTAGAGGCTAAGCTAGATACAGGCTATCTACAAATAAATCCATGAATCTCTTCTTATTTCTTTCACCACAAGTTCCACTGTTTTTGAGTTCCTTTAGGGTTGACCTTTTCTACACTCTATTGCAAATGAAGCAAGTTCCTTTGCATAGGACTTGAAGGTCTCTCTCTTTCTCTCTCTCTTTTTTTTTTTTTTTTTTAATCTGTTCCTCAGGGTGCCTGAGTGGCTTAGTCAGTTAAGGTCATGATCTCAGGGATCCTGGGATTGAGTCCCTCATCCAGCTTCCTATTCAGCAGGGACTCTCCCTTTCCCTCTGTCCCTCCCCTTGCTTGTGCTCTCTTGTTCAGTCTCTCTCTCTCTTTCTCTCTCAAATAAATAAATCTTAAAAAAAAAAAAAATCTGCTCCTCTACCACAGGGAAAATCTTTGGAGCCAGGATTTTTTTTTTTTTTTTTTCACATGGGTAGGTCAATAACATACTCCTCTCTGAGTGACACTCCCACTTTAGAAGCTGCCGCCTTGGTGGATGGGAGATAGCAGATTAAGATTTCTTTGCCTTTCTTCTCTTGGAGTGAAACCCTTATCCCACAAGCTGGGACCATTAGAAATGAAGAATTCTCAGTGGTGTTTTACCTATGTAGAGTCTCTGTTTCATGAATGAGAACAGGCGGAATAAGAGAGCCCCACCTCTCAGCCAGAGTTACCAAAATATAGACATATAGACTTAACAACAGATAGCTAGGGTAAGATAACAGATGTTGATGATCTGCCTCTACCAGGGTGCAAGCCCACCCCTAAGTGTGGGGAAGAGGGGGGCTTGTAGTCTTGGTATAACAGGCTTGAGCAGAATTTTCACCTCACAGAGGTGGGAGGACGGAGAGTAGGTACACATCTTGGTTCAAATACAGTAGACTCAAAGTTCTTCCTAAATTTTAGTTGATTTTCTTGAATATTTATTCATTTGCTGTATGCCCATATAACCCATTCAAGATTATTTGATTTATTTTTCATTTTTATTTAATAATTTCAGCAATTTCACTGAGGAGTAGGCCTTTTCATATCGTCTACTAGAGGTCTTCAATGGAGTTTTGATTATTGAGTTTATACTTTACAGTCTTGTTGAATTTATTATTTTTATATTGCTTTATTCTTTTTTTAAGTTTTTATTTATTTGAGAGAGAGAGAGAAAGTGAGAAAGAGCATGAGAGGGGAGAAGGTCAGAGGAGAAGCAGACTCCCCGTGGAGCTGGGAGCCCAATGCGGGACTAGATCCAGGGAACTCCGGGATCATGACCTGAGCTGAAGGCAGTCGCTTAACCAATTGAGCCACCCAAGCGCCCCATATTGCTTTATTCTTTAAAAAATGTGTATGTGCTATGTCATTTGAAACTATAGATTTAGTTATTTCTTCTTATCTAAATACTTTCTCTCCCCTTTTTTCTTTTTGTCTAATTTCCCTGGTCTGAAACCACAATACTTGATGACTAGAAGTGGCAAACGTGTATTTCCTTGTTTCCTTCTTGAATTGAGGGAGAAAGGATTAAATCATTCACCATTAAAAATGATAGTAGTCTCTTTTTTTTTTGTAGAAATCCTTGATCATGTTGAGGACATTGCTTTTCAGTCTTAGTTGTTGAGGGTTAATTTTTTTTTATCAGGGAAAGGTATTGGATTTTATCAAATTCTATTTCTGTGTCTATCAAGATAATGACTTACATCATTGATTCTGCTAACAAAATGCATTACATTTATTAATTTCATATGTTAAACAATTATATTCCTGAGATAAATCCCAATTAGTTATGATACCTAGTATTTTATATTTTTTGCTTGTTTCACTTAATATGTTGTGAAGGGTTTTTACACATATATTCATGAAAGATATTACTATGCAATTTACTTTCCTAGTGATATCTTTATCTGGCTTTGGTGTCAGTGTAATGAACATATTTAGGAATTAATACATACATATTAATGTACATATATGAGGTATTAATATATTCAATATTAATATGTACAACATTAATTAAAATGTACATATTCATTATCACATTTTAATAAATATTAGCCTTTTGTCTTATTTACTATACCTTGGTCTTATATTTCCTTTTGTGGATATATGTTTTTTGATTGACATATTATTTAGTGTGTTACATTAGTTTCAGGTGTACAGTAAAAAGATTCTAATGTGTTACATTAGAATTAGATTCTAATGTGTTATATTAGTTTCAGATGTACAGTAAAAGGATCCTATATAATTCTCACTGCTCATCAAGGTAAGTGTACTGTTAATCCCCTTTATCTATTCCGCCACCTACTCTGCCACCCAAATCCCCTCTAGCAACCGCCAGTTTGTTCTCTGTATTTAAGAGTCTTTTGTGTGTTTGTTTTGTTTGTTTGACTGTCCCTTTTTCCTTTGTTTCTTAAATTCCACATATGAGTGAAATCTATGGAATTTCTTTTTTCTGACTGACTTGTTTCACTTAGCATTATACCCTCTAGGTTCATCATGCTGTTGAATACCAAGATATCATTCCTTTTTTATAAATGATTGAACTTCTAATACATGTAAGTGTGTGTATATACACACACTACATCAGCTTTATCCATTTATTTATGTATGGACACTTGGGTTACTTCCAATCTTGGCTATTGTAAATAATGTTGCAATAAACATAGGGGTGCATATATCTTTTCAAATTAATGTTTCCATTTTCTTTGAATAAATACCCAGGAGTGGAATTACTGGACCATATGGTAATTCTATTTTTAATTTTTTGAGGAAACTCCATACTGTTTTCTACAGCGCCTACAACAATTTTCATTCCCACACCTTGTTCTATTTTTCAAATTATACATTGTGACTAAAACCTCACTGCTGTATCCCCAAATTATCCTCCACCCTGAATATTAAGATTATATTTACTATGAATACTTCTATAGTTCCCTGTGAGCATTCATGTTTTGTATTAAAATGATTTATCTTTATCATTGCCAAGCTCTTAAAAATTGGATATTTCTTTTACCATTCTTTTGATCAAATTTTCTGTTTTGCTCTTTTAACAGTTAAGATTTATATTGTATGCTACTCTTTGAGTGAACAATGTTATGCTTTTCACATGTGAACTTGTCTTAAGAAAGTCTTAACTGGGGGCACCTGGGTGGCTCAGTGGTTTAAGCCTCTGCCTTCAGCTCGGGTCATGATCTCAGGGTCCTGGGATCGAGCCCCACATCGGGCTCTCTGCTCAGCGGGAGCCTACTTCCCCCTCTCTCTGTCTGCCTCTCTGCCTAGCTCTGATTTCTCTCTGTCAAATAAATAAAATCTTTAAAAAAAAAAAAAAAGAAAGTCTTAACTGAATTAATACTTCTACAAACTTCCTTAACAGCAACAACAAAAAGAAAATTAGGCCACTTAAATTGGATGACTCTTCACTGAATGTTGTTTTTATGGCTTTGTTTTGCTTATTTTATTCTGCTCTATTATCGGTTAATTGAATTAATTTAATTGATGGGCTTTTTATTTTTATAAGTTTTCTTCTGTAAAGAGTGTTCTTTCTGTGGTAAATTATTTTCCTTCTTTTAGTTTAAACATTTATGTTTTCTTTACATTGTAATTCTATTTTCTTGTCTTTTAAGTCTATTACTATTATTTTTTGTAATTCGTCTTTTATATTTTTAAAATTATGGATTTATATTTCACATTTTTTTTTTCTCTACAAGAAAACCTTAAGGTTTGACTGTAGAACTGCATCTCTCAGTCAATTTTGCACTAGTTTTTGCTTGACACCTGATACATACTCTAGGTCTTGGACCAATTTTTAACACAGTTTCAAAATTTGAGGTTTCCTGAATATATGAGTAGTATAAATTTGAATCTCAAATTTGTATGTATCTTAAACCTATAGCTTCAGACTCTCAGGAAGATTTTTTTTTATTTCAAAGCTCATACATAATCAAATACATCTTCCTATCATCTCTCTTTGCTGCTAGTTCTCTTTAAAACTACTGCATCAAGACCCTGAAAATTCCAACTTTTTATAGAAGTGATAGGTCCAATCCATTACTGTATAAAGATCCAAGGCCTTAACTCCTATGTCTATGGGGGATAACAAAACTTTTGCCACTAGGTTACATCTCTTATCCATGCCATACCTCACTCACATCCCTTCTAGATACCAATCACTTATGATTTTACCCCTCTGAGATTTTTCTTTGCAATATAATTTTCATGTTGAGCATCTAGAACTTTCTTTTTTTTTTTTTTCTCTCTCTCTTTTGGGCACTTAATAATACAAATAATGTTTTTCTCTCTATTATGCAGAATTTCATATATTAGGGAAAATATTTTTAAATTTCTCAGTCCATATATTGTAGGAAAGAATAATTATTCTTCTTTATTCAAACTGTTCTATTTGTTGGGAAAATTCCAGTCTACATTTCAGGCAGTCATGTGTTATAAGCAGGTGTATGCTTCATGGGCTCATGTGGTAGAACTGTTGGAGAAGCTCTAAGGAGCAAAAATGGCTGATTTCATAAGACTCTTATGAGCTATGTGTGTGCTGCCCCAAGCTCTAAGTGGGGATTGGAACTAATTATTGTATTGTTTTTTCTAATCAAATGTCATTTCAATATATTCTATTTTATTATTTTATATATCTATTAGATCTCTTTAATCTATGATATCAAGTTGGAGAATGACAAATGCTAGAATAAACAGTTAATACATATAAAACCATGCAGTCTTTAAAAAACACAGAACCTATCTTGACTATGACTATAGGTATAGAGAAGGTAGAGCAAGAGTCCTGTTGGCCTCTACTAAGATCCGTGCCTTATGAAATCAGGCCTATTTTAGAATCTAGAAAATGTTGAACCTCATGTGGGGCTGATGACAATTTTTTTTTTATTTAATCCTCTTAAAACTCTCTTTAAAACTTTGCTCTCTCAAACTGAAAATATCAGCACTGTCTTAAACAGAAATTCCTTCAGTATTTTAGGCTATAGAAAAATAGTCCTGAGTAATACAATTCTGTGTTTATTATTTATTTTGGAAGGTAGATGATGAAACACATACTTAATTTCATCATTCCATTTTACACAGCAATTTCATCACAGGATATGTTTTTTTAAATATTTATTTATTTTTTTGTTGTTGTTGTTTTAGGTAGAGATAAAATCTTAAGCAGACTCCATGCTGAACATGGAGGCCCATGTGGGACTTGATCTCACAATCCTGAGATCATGACCTACACCGAAATCAAGAGTAAGACACTTAACAAACTGAGCTACCCAGGCACCCCGGGAAATGTTTTTTGAAAATATATTCTAATTAGCTGATGTCTGTCATTTATGGTGGTTAAGATTATTATAATAAAATAGCTGATTCAGGCTGCTATTTAAGAAAAAGTTAATTAGTACTATTGGTAATATTAACTTTTTGAATCTTTAATCTCTACTAATTTTACGGACAGTCATGGTATGTTGATATAACTATTAGAAAAGAGGGAAAGAGAAAACTACAAAACTCCAGTTAGATAATGATACTGGTTGTCTGAGAAGCCTATAACCTTATCAGGTAGATGTTAAAAAAAAAAAAATTGTATGTGGCATGGACATTTCATATCCCAGATTTATAATCAGCATTGTGTACTATAAAGCACCAATATTTGTAGAATTGTAAAAACTAAAAATTGCTAGAACACATATGACCTTGGAAATACTAATTGTATCATTCAGAATGTTTTCTCAGATTAACTACATATGCCATGCAAGAGTAGGCTAACTCTAAGCTTTCCTACATATTTTTCTTTCAAATTATCAATTCGAGATCACTGTGGAGAATACAAGGGAAAAATATGAAAAACAATCTGATGACCAGAATTTATTAAACAGCTAATTTTTCAAGTGACATATGGAGAAATTAGAATAGAGAGTAATAACTAAAATGACTATAGTCAGTAAAATAGCAAGGCAGGAGATACATTTAATTATACTTTTATTTGATTAATCTCTAAATTATGTGAAATGCTGGTTCAGACATTATAGGTAAAATGTACTAACATATTCCCAAGAAAGCTCTGTGTTATTTACAATTATGTGCTAAACACTACAAAATAACAGGAATATGAATATCAGTACTCCTCAGATAATGGCATAAACAAATGATTACCTATTTTAAAAATTATGCAGGGAAGTGATTGCAGGAAATATCAGCCTGACAGAGAATGTTAACTTTTTCTGATTGAGCAAGAATTATTTAATTAAATAATCCTTGAACTGATATTCTAGAGATTTATGATATTTAAATTGTATGCAATTTTAATAATGCAATTTTTCTCTCTTGTTTAACTATTATTAGAGATTTATTGTAAGTGGAATACATTGTGAAGAAACAAAGTTCATTTTTATTTGGAAAATACCAAAATGATAATTCTCAAAGTATACATAAAATATACATATGAACTCATGTTTGTTATACAAAAATATAATCCTTAAAATTGTGAGTGGCAATGCATACTAAGGTAGATTTTCATTTAAGTAAAATTATAGATAATTGATAATCCTCAGGACTGAATTAGAGAACACAAATTATTAGATTATAAAATGACTTATAATTCCATAAAATTTTAAATAAAAACAGAATATGCTGCCCCCTTCTGTGGCAGATTCTAAAATCAGAATTACTGCTCTTCAGAAGCTTATAATTATGTAAACAATGTAGATTTTTAAGGATAATATAATCATTACCTATTGAACATCTATGAAACAGTTATATGTATAATTATATGTATAATGTACTTGGTGCTTTAATATATGCTATTTCCTTTATTTTCCCAAGAATTCATGACCTAATATTTCCCTTATATTACAGAGTAGAAAACTGAAGCTCAAGGATTTGGGACATATGGAAAAATACCTGCTGACACATGATCTTCATACAGACCCATTCACATTGTAAGGGATTTTTGGTAAATTTTTTGTTTACTTACTATATGAAATATAAGCTTTGAAAGCCTAAGCAACCAAAAAAGAATAACTGACACTACATATACTCTCCCTGTATTATGAGAAAGCTTATAAGTATGCAAGAATAAAACATTATGGGACCAGGATATAATACTGAGGAAAAAGACAGTATCACTGAGAGTGTCCTATTTCTAATTTTATACAGTTACTTAGACTCCTGTCCATACACATATTGTTGAAATCCAGTTGTCATTTCATGCTGAAAAAAGAAAAGTATTAATGGTTGCCTATACCAATTATACCATTACATAAGTCTAATAATAAAGATATAATTCTCTAATGACAATAAATTCCACATATCTCAGGTTGGTTCTCCTGTTTGGTTCAATTGATATATAATGATGAAAATACAGTAACATCAGGTTAAATTATTTTTTAGATTATTTTCCATTTGCTTTTGAGTAATTAATACATTCCAGGAATCTGATATGTATAATTGTACCTTATTATCATTTAATATTGCGTATTATTGAGAAAATGGACATATAAGACAGATTAATTTAAATCTTAAATATTATATATTTCATTACTGAATTTTAAGTTTTTTTTTTATTTTTATGTGCAGCCAGTTATTAGAGGTCTTTAAATTTCTATATGTATATGATATAAACTTACATGGGTATTATATAAAATTTGTAGACAAGTCTTTCACTTTTTTATTGGCTTTATAGAACTAAATAAACCTAAGCATAGACATCAAAATTACAGTAAAAAATTTTAAATACTGGTGTATTATAATCAGAATTCCTGAGAGAAACAAAATCAACAGGATATTCTTGAACTTGGATCATGCTATTGTGGAAACTAAATTCCAGGATCTGTCATCTGCAAGCTAGAAATGCAGAAATAGGATATGTGATATATATGATATAATTCAGCCTGACTCCAACATGTAAGCCCTGGGAGAACCAATGATGTAAATTCTTGGCCAAGGGCAGTAGAAGATGATATAAGATATTGTAGATCAAACAATGGGACAAAAGAAAAAAAAAAAGAAATTTTCTTTGTACCATTGTTCTACTAAGGCACTCAATGGGCTGGGAAGGGCACAGCGAGTCCAATTCTAATCTTATTCAGAAACATCCTCCAGACTCACCTAGAAATTATATTTAATCCTAGCACCTGATGCTAACTCAAGTGGAGACATAAAATTAACCATCACACCAGCAATATTAAAAGTCAAATTAAAGTATATAAAACCACAAAATAATTTAAAGAAATATAAGTTTTGACTCTTTGGACAAAAATTTATGGCTCAAAATTTTAATTTTCTTTATAAAATTTCAAAGAGCAAAATATGGAAAATTAAGACTAAACCATCTAAAAATCAGTTCCACTATTTAAGGTTACACTACTTTAAAATATATTACTAAGTGAATAAATAAATCTAAAAATCTAAAAATAAGACACAGGTAGACATTTTTCTGGAATGATATCAATATTTTATCTTTTGACCTGTATTTGATTATATGATAGAATATATGGTATTGACCTATAGTCATACTCATACCTCAGAGATACATGGGTTTGATTCCAAACCACTGTGATGATGTGAATCAAGTGTTTTTTTTTTTTTTTGGTTTCCCAGTGCTTATAAAAGTTATGTTTACAACATTGTATAGTCTATTATGTATGTAGTAGCATTAAATGAAAAAAAAAGTACATATTTTGAAAAAACTTTATTACTAAAAAAAAGTCATCTGAACGTTCATTGAGTCATAATCTTTTTGGTGGCAGAGGGTCTTCCTTCAATGTCCATGGTTTCTGACAAAGCATGATGCTGATCGTGGAAAGTTGGGGTAGATGTGGCAACTTTAAAAAAATAAGACAACAAACAGGAACAATTTCTCTGTAGCATGCAATGCTTTTTGATAACATTTTACCCCCAGTAGAACTTTGAAAATTGGAGCCATTCCACTTAAAACCTGTCATTGCATTATCAACTAAGTTTATGTGATATTCTATATCAAACTTTTTTTTTAATTTTTAAAATTCTTTTTAAATTTTTTAAAAAGATATTTATTTTAAATGTTATTTAATTTTATTTTTTTCAGTGTTCCAAAATTCATTTTTTTATGCTATATCCCTTTTTTGACATTTCAACAATCTTCACAGCATCTTCACCAGGAGAACATGCCATCTTAAGAAACCACTTTCTTTGCTCATCCATAAAAAACACTTCCTCATCCTCTTGTTTTTTTGTATGTTTGTTTTTTCTGTTTTTTTTATTTTTCTTTTATTATTTTTTAATTTAATTTAATTTGTGTGTGTGTGTTCCAAAATTCATTGTTCATGCACCTCACCTAGTGCTCCATGCAATACGTGCCCTCCTTAATACCCACCATTGAACTCACCCAACCCTCATCCCTCTCCCCTCTAAAACCCTCAGTTTGTTTCTCAAAGGCCACAGTCTCTCAAGGTTTGTCTCCTCCTCCAATTTCCCCCAACTCATTTCTCCTTTCCATCTCTCAATGTCCTCCGTATTATTCCTTATGCTCCACAAGTAAGTGAAACCATATGATAATTGACTCTCTTTGCTTGACTTATTTCACTCAGCATAATCACTTCCAATCCCGTCCATGTTGATGCAAAAGTTGGGTATTCATCCTTTCTGATGGAGGCATAATTGTATATATGGACCATATCTTCCTTATCCTTTCATCTGTTGAAGGGCATCTTTGTTCTTTCCACAGTTTGGTGACTGTGGCCATTGCTGCTATGAACACTGGGGTACAGATCACCCTTCTTTTCACTACATCTGTATCTTTGGGGTAAATACCCAGTAGTGCAATTGCAGGGTCATAGGGTAGCTCTATTTTTAATTTCCTTCTTTTTTTTAAAGATTTTATTTTTTTATTTGACAGAGAGAGAGATATCGTAAGTAGGCAGAGAAGCAGGCAGAGAGAGAGGGGGAAGCAAGTTCCCTGCTGAGCAGAGAGCCCAATGTGGGGCTCAATCCCAGGACCTTGAGATCATGGCCTGAGCTGAAGGCAGAGGCTTAACCCACTGAGCCACACAGGCGCCCCTCTATTTTTAATTTCTTAAGGAATCTCCGCACTGTTTTCCAAAGTGGCTGCACCAACTTGTATTCCCCCCAACAATATAAGAGGGTTCCCCTTCCTCAACATCCTCAACACTTGTTTACTATTTTGTTGATTTTGGCCATTCTAACTGGTATAAGGTGGTATCTCAATGTGGTTTTGATTTGAATCTCTCTGATGGCTAATGATGAGGAACATTTTTTCATGTGTCTGTTAGCCATTTGTGTGTCTTCTTTGGAAAAGTGTCTGTTCATGTCTTCTGCCCATTTTTTGATGTGATTACCTGTTTTGTGTGTGTTGAGTTTGAAGAGCTCTTTATAGATCTTGGATATCAGCCCTTTGTCTGTAGTGTCACTTGTGAATATCTTCTCCCATTCCATGGGTTGTCTTTTTGTTTTGTTGACTGTTTCCTTTGCTGTGCAGAAACTTTTGATCTTGTGACTATCATTCTCAATGGAAAAGCTGAGAGCCTTTCTGCTGAGATAGGAACAGAACAAGGATGTCCACTCTCACCACTATTGTTCAACATAGTACTAGAAGTCCTAGCAACAGGAATCAGACAACAAAAAGAAATAAAAGGTATTCCAACTGGCAAAGAAGTCAAACTCTCTCTCTTCACAGATGACATGATACTTTATATGGAAAACCCAAAAGATTCCACCCCCAAACTACTAGAACTCCTACATCAGTTAAGTAATGTGGCAGGATACAAAATCAATGTACAGAAATCAGTTGCTTTCTTATACACTCACAATGAAAATATACAAAGGGAAATTAAAGAATCAATTCCATTTACTATAGCACCAAGAACCATAAGATACCTGAGAATAAACCTAACCAAAGAGGTAAAGGATCTGTACTCAAGGAACTACAGAACACTCATGAAAGAAATTGAAGAAGACACAGAGAGATGGAAGTACATTCCATGCTCATGGATCAGAAGAATAAACATTGTTAAAATGTCTATACTGCCTAGAGCAATCTATACTTTCAATGCTATCCCAATCAAAATTCCACTGACATTTTTCAAAGAGCTGGAACAAATAATCCTAAAATTTGTATGGAGACAGAAGAGACACTGAATTGCTAAGGAAATGTTGAAAAAGAAAAACAAAACTGGGGGCATCATGTTGCCTGATTTCAAGCTTTACTACAAAGCTGTAATCAACAAGACAGCATGGAACTGGCACAAGAACAGACACATAGACCAGTGGAACAGAATAGAAAGCCCAGATATGGACCCTCAACTCTATAGTCAAATAATCTTTGACAAAGCAGGAAAGAATGTCCAATGGAAAAAAGATGGTCTCTTCAATAAGTGGTGCTGGGAAAATTGGACAGCTATGTATAGAAGAGTAAAACTCAACCATTCTCTTACACAATACACAAAGATAAACTCTAAATGGATAAAAGACCTCAATGTGAGGCAGGAATCTATCAAAATCCTAAAGGAGAACATAGGCAGTAACCTCCTCGACATCAACCACAACAACTTCTTTCAAGACTTGTCCCCAAAGGCAAAGGAAACAAAATCAAAAATGAACTTTTGGGACTTCATCAAGTTCCTCACTGTTTTGAAATCTTATTATTAGATTGCATCAAATCAGTGTTATCCTTAGGCTCCACTTCTAATTCTTGTTCTTTTGCTATTTCTACCACATTTGCAGTTTTTACTTCTTCCATTGAAGTCTTGAACCACTCACAGTCAGCCATGATTAGAATCAATTTCTTCCAAACTTCTGTAAATGTTGATACTTTGACCTCATCCCATGAATCATTTTTTATGAATATTTTTAATGACATCTAGGATGGTTCGTCCTTTCCAGAAGGTTTTCAATTTACTTTGCACAGATTCATCAAAGGAGTCACTATCTATGGCAGGTGCAGTCTTACAAAATATATTTCTGAAATATTAAGACTTGGAATTCAAATAATTCCTTGATCCATGGGCTAGAGAATGTATGTTGTGTTAACAGGCATGAAAAAAAAAAATCTCATTGTACACATCCATCAGAGCTGTTGTGTGAACAGATGCATTGTTAATGAGTGGTCATATTTTGAAAGGATTCTTTTTTTTTTCCCCCTCTAAAGATTAGGTTTAAAATATCCATTAAATGATGTTGTAAACAGATGTGCTGTCATCCAGGATTTGTTATTCCATTTATAGAGTACAGGCAGACTAAATTTAAGATTATTCTTAAGGATTTTCAAAATGGCAAATGAGAATTGGCTTCAACTTAATGTCACCAGCTGCATTAGCCTCTAAGAGAGTCTGACTATCCTTTGAAGCCATGCATTGCCTTCTTCTCTCTATGGAAGTCCTAGATGTTATCTTCTTCCACCATGAGGCTGTTTTGTTTCCAATGAAAATTTGTCATTTTTGTAGTCACCTTCATTAATTATCTTTGCTAAATCTTCTGGATAACTTACTGTAGCTTCTACATCAGCACTTGTTGCCTCACCTTTTCCTTTTAGGTTGTGTCCCAGGAACAGAGAGGCCTAAGGAGAGGGAGAGAGAAAGATATGTCTGGTTGGTGGAGCAAATATATATTATATAGAAATGATTAAGGTAGGAAAACTTAGTCTGGCTTTAGAATAATTTTAGGTTAATAGAAAATTACAAGAATAGTACAGTGTTGCCATATATCCAACACTCTTTCCCCTTTAACATTTTTATGAGTATCGGTACATTTTTCACCATTAATAAACAAATACCAATAAATATATCCTTTATTTGAATTTCATTTTTCCATTCCAGGATCCCATCCAGTATGTGCATTACATTTAGTTGTCATGTCTCCTCAATCTCCTGTAGACTATGAAAGTTTCTCAGAATTTGTTTTGGATAACTTTGACAGTTTTGAGGAGTACTGATTATGTACTTTGTAAAATGTTTGTCAACTTTAGTTTGTCTCTTTTTCTTGAGGTTGCACAGGAATTGTGCCTTTTTGAGAGAAAGGCAACAGAGATAAAGCTCCATTCTCATCACATCATATCAAGGTTTCATGTTATCAACATGATATCACTATTAATGTTAACCTTGATCTCCTAGCTAAGGTAGGGTTTGTCAGATTTCTCCACTATAATTTTCCCAAGTCTCTTGGAGTGCTATACTATTTGGAAATAGGTTACTCTGTATAACTCAAATTTAAAGGAGGAGGAATTATGTTTCACCAGATTAGAGGGGCAGCATTTGTGTAAACTATTTGCAGTTCTCTTTGGGTGGATTGTCTATTCTTCTTCACTTACATATTTAATAATTCATAACTGAATGGACTCAGAGCTATTTACTTTATACCTTGAGTTATAATCCAATAATATTTCTTCTTCAAACCCCCATGGTTTGGGCAATTAGGAGTTCTTTCAGTTGGCATTTGTGTCCTTCAGTACACTTCTATTGTTGTTGAGTTTGTATTCTTATTTTTAATACCTTTAAATCCTGACACTACAAGATGTTAAGATGATCCAAGCTCATTCTGTGTATTCTCTGTCAAGTCCTAATATCAACCATTTCTCTAAGGAGCTCTGGTTGATTTTACTGGAGAATGGTATTTGAATCTAAGATTGGTCACAAAGTGTGCTCCTTGCTCCTGAGATGTCTTTGCTTCTAGGGTCTCTTAGCTGGCAGAACAAGGAAATGTATGTGTGTATACTAACCTATGAATATACACATATTTATAAATATATATTTGTATCCATCTTAATATTTAGGCAAAAATGAGTTTATATTGATCAGTCCAACTCTAACCCACTACAACATGAATTATTCTAGCATACTCCCTTGACTGTCTATAGCCTTCCACACCTAGAGTGATTAACCTGGCTCCCACCCTTAACCATCCATTTGCTCCATTGTTCCATTTCTCTATATATCTGTACAATGGTTTTGGAAATGTTAATTTGTACCTGTGGGCAAAAACTTTATAAAGTTTAGACAGTGCTTATGTAAAATTCCTCTTGCCTTTAGTCTTAGAGTTTATACTCTCTTCCAAAGCCACATAGGTAAGCACATTTCCCCTTAACTTCATCCATGGAAACATTTCATAAATTTGTTATACAGGTAAAATCTTTTGGCATAGTGTGAATTCTACCTCAAATCTGGCCAACTATATTTTTAAGTTCTATTGATTTTTTTTAATTGCCATGTATCTACCGTTATACTATCATACATAATAGTTTTATGCCCTAAAAAATTATATGAACTTCACTTATTCAAATCTGTTTAAAATCTGTGTAAAATCTCTAGTTTTGTCTTTCTAAAATGTCACAGGACTAGAATCTCATAGCTTTTAGACTGACTGCTTTCACTTAATACTATGCATTTAGGACTCATCAAGTTATCTGCATTGCCAAAACCCACTGATGGCCCATTGCTTTATATCACCATATACTGTCTCATTGTATGCATGCACTGTGATTTATCTATTCATATTAAAGAATATCCTAGTCATATTTTAGGTAATTATAAATAAATGTTCTATTAATTTGTAAGTTTCTTGTGTGAACATATATTTTCAAACTAGCTGGGTAAAAACCCTGGAGTATAGTTGCCAAGTAAGACCATGTTTAGGTGTATAACAAACCTTCAAATTGTCTTCCATGGCAACTGAGGACAGTTTTGCATACTATCAGTAATGAATAAAGGAGTTCTTTTTGCTCCATTTCCTCACTATAATCATAATTGCAGTTTTTAAAATTTTAGCTGTTAGAATTGATGTGCAGGGTATTTCACTATAGTTTTAATTTGTAATTTTCAAATGACAAATAATGTCCAGAATCTTTCACATATTTTATATATTGTGTTTATAAATAATGCTGGAGTCCATTAATTATAACAAGTATTTTTGTGGGGCACCGGGGTGACTCAGTGGTTTAAGCCTCTGCTTTCAGCTCAGGTCATGATCTCAGGTTCCTGGGATTGAGCCCCACATTGGGCCCTCTGCTCAGCAGGGAGTCTGCTTCCCCCTCTCTCTCTGCCTGCCTCTCTGCCTACGTGTGATCTCT